>NC_044322.1:64178178-64786252 GCF_007399415.2 Gopherus evgoodei
TAAATCTTCTACCTGTAATGGTAAAATTTAAGGAGAAGGTAGTTGCTTTTAGCAGTGAAACAACTCAGTGTTAATTAGAGGTGATCAGAAAACAACATTTTTTCCCATGGAAAATTTCATATATAAAATCCCTTTAAAAATTACCAAAAAGTTTAATGTTTTCTAAATTAATTAACAAAATTAATTATCTTATTTTGTTTAGTTTTGAAATTAAATTTTTTGTTTTAAAATTTCTGATTAGCAAAGACAAAAAATTAATTAAAACAGACATTTTCCCACAGATAATTGTTGTAAAACCGCAGGAAACTTTTTCAGTCAAAAATTTCAACCAGCTTTTGTGGTTAATATCTTAAGTGGAGACTTTAGTTGGGTAGCCAAATTTACCTAAAGAAAGGTAGGCATGAGAGAAGAATCTGCCTGGGTATTTTACAAATTCAAATCAATCTAGGTGATTTTAGCTCAATGTTAATAACTTTACTTGTTTTTAGTGCAGTAAGCAAGACATAACAAAATCTGAGAATCTTCTAAAACATCCTCAGAGAGGATGTCCTTCTAAGACATGGAACCAATATATGAATATGGGGATGGGTATTTCCTCCAAAATCCAAAGGGCTGTGTCTGAGTGCTAGCAAGTCCATTTATGGCATAGGGTTTAACTGGTAGCTGTACTGTACAGTAAGATTTAGAACAATTAAAAATGATTCTGTAGAATGGGGATGATTATGTTGACCTCCTTTGTAAAGCATTTTGAGATCTACTGATGAAAAATGCTATAGAAGAGCTAGGTTCTATTTACTATCATTATTATAATCTGATAACTATAATGTGTTAGATGGACTTGTTCATATCATTTATCAGTTTTACCTAAACCTTTATGCAGCAACCATAATCTATCTGGGCACTAACAGAATTACAAAGCAAAATTCAGTCCAAAGGGTTTATATTCTAAACCCTTCACTCTAGTGCAGTGGTGGTCAACCTGTGGGCCACACGCAGTCTGACAGAGTAATCCCACAGCTCCCATTGGCCGGGAATGGAGAACTGCAGCCACTGGAAGCTGCGAGCACCTGTGCCTGTGGATGGTCAATGTAAACAAACTGTCTTGCAGCTTGCCAGAGGATTACCCTCATGGGCTGCATGTGGCCCACGTGCCACAGGTTGCCCACAATTGCTCCAGTGAGCATACTAAAAAAAAAGAGGAGTTATCTTCAGGGGGAAAGATGGCCTATCATTCTAGTAGTTTCATTACAGGAAGGCAAGTGTAAAAAGATGATCCTTTTTGTGGGGTCTGAAGGTGTTAATATCCAAGTTCCTTCTGTCTCCCTGTGAGATAGTCTTCCACATCATGCTGCTGTTTCTGAGAATGCCTTGACCCCAGTCTCCAATGACCACATCAAGATTTTAGTGTTTTATACTCTCCTCTTGGAGTCCAGTATGCACATTGAATAGGAATGGAGACAGGATGGAGCTCTGTGGCTCTACATAGGTGAATGCTCTTAAAAAGAGGATCAGCTGCCCTTTGTGTTTTGGGAAAAAAATAATAATACATATAATAATTACCATATTTAAAGCACTGTACAGCTTCAAAGCACTGCACAACCATCAAGTAATTAATGTTTACATAACATTAACATATTCCAATATGCAAAGAAATTGAAACAACAGCTAGTTTGAGAATGCACAAGGCAAATCCCTAAGCATATCCTAAGAAGCTACACAACCTAGCAGTCAAATTATCTATAAGCCTTTGAAGAGCAATGTACACAAACTGTCCAGTGGCTGTAGGACTAAATGACAGGAGGGATCATTTGGAAAGTATCAAAAAGCCCAAAGGAAATTCAGTGGGTTAGATGCTCCTCCAGAGTGTCAGAGTGAGCAGAATGGTGCCTTTGGTCTGACTGTACCTGCAATATATTTATTATTAGGTGGGAGGGAACTGACCAAATCAGCAAATTTTCTTGTAAACATTGTGAGATTTTACTGTTAGTTCTGACAACTTATTTGCTTATGATCTGATCCTGTGTTTCTCAGGTCCATAAAAGCCCCATTGATTTAAATGGGAGTACTGAGTGCACAAGGAATGCAGGATAAAGTCTTTAGAGTTTAGAATCATTATTTAGATTTTAGGCATGCTTGGAGCCAGCACGCTAGATTATGAGAACACTTTGCTTCAATTAGCATCCGATCTCCTGCATCCTTCCCCAGTTCCCTCTGTCCTTGGTTAACATACTTCCTTATCCCTTCACATTAACCAGACAGATGCTCTCTACCAGAGCAGACACAACATGAGCTGGAGTTTGCATATTGTGTCTGATCTCTGTGCAAACCTCTGCCATGGAAAATGGTGACTGTTTGGATTATTTGTGTGTGTGTGTTTTTCCTTTCTTAAGTATTGTTGTTGGAATCTTTAAAAGGGATGTATTTATTATGAGAGAGTGCATCTTCACGACCTAGACCAGGGACTGTAAAATAAATCAGGCTAAAGATATTTGTAGTTGATTAATTCCATGAGGGAGGTAAGAAAACCAAAACAAAGAACAGGAGAATACTCTTGTACGTATATGAAATAAATCTTTATTGTCGTGGGACTCCGAAAACTGCAGTACTGATGTCTTCACATGGCTTTCCACTCATTACAGTTTTATTTGGAAAGCAGCTTAGAAGCATAGTGTAATGGCCACCAAAACTGACGCATACTGCAAATTGGGGGCAGGAAATTAGAAGTTTTACAATGAGTTCAATGGGAGTCATAGGCCATGCTCTCACTCCTTTGAGGTATTTTCCTCTTTCATTGTCAGCACTATAACAGGCAATCAGTTCCTGAAATGGTGCCCTGCTGTCTACATGAAGCATTTATAGGTATTTTAACCAATCTATTTGAACACTAGTGAATAAAAATAGTTAGACCTTAATAATTTAGGTTTTAAGGCCCTGATCCGGCAATGAGCTCTGCACTGGCAAACCCCTGTGCCCACCTGGAGCTCATTGCAGGATTGAAGCCTAAATTAATAAATTGTCCAATGCAAGCATATCTTCTGAATTCACACCTGGAGTTAGCATGACAAGAAACAATATTACAAATAGAACATCCTGATTGCTACTAAAAATATGATGTCTGTCCTTTGAAAAGTTAATTTCCATAGACTTATGCACATAGATTTACATAGTAATCTGGTGACAGAACATACTGCTCCTAATGAATTAGGGGATTACTAAAAAAAAATTTTATATAAATCACCCCAAATGATTTTCATGGAGAAATACTGTTTCTGAATGCATTCTAGTCAAAACCCTACGCAGAAAACAGCATTTATTTATAGAACCATAACACTATATTCTTAGTAAAAAGGAAATTGCTATGTCAACAATGACCCAATATTGCTAGAAAGCATACACACTGGGTAGACAGGTGACCCTGCAGGCTTCATTAAGGGTGAAATTCATTTTTTTCTTCATAATGCCCAAACAAGCTGGCTTTCTGCAGGTACAGGGCAAGTGGAGTGAAATCTACCTTCACAATGCCACCTGGTCCCACTCCTTTCCCATCTATCATCCTCCATGCTGTTCTATACAACGTTGGCACAGCCAAGTATTGCCAACTTCAAACATTCAAAAATCATGATTAAGCCCCAAAATATCATAAGATTGGCTTTAAATGCTATATTATATATAGAAACATTTGAGGTTCTCTGTTTCCTTTTCGGGGAAATAGAGAGTGAACTCAAGCCATATTTTCAAGGTGTTCTCTACAACTATGAGGGCTACATTAAAAAATATAAAAGCTGAAATTTCCTGGGGTCTCTTGATTCCAGAGTGAAAGTGTTAAGAAAAACACCAAATGCCACTAGATTCATGATAAAGTGGGGAGAGTTAGCAGCTCTGCAATCCTGAGAAGACTGAAGCATGTGCTTAACAGCATGTGAATAGTCCCATTCAACAGGATGTGAGTAAGTCTTCACAGGAGCAAGATCCAAGTGAACAAGGTAGGTGGAGGAACCTTAGTGCCTGCTCCTAAAGGTGCAGGCAGCACCCTTGGCTTGAAGAGGTTTCTTTTATATACATTATTTAAAAGTTTGTTCCAATTGCTGTCAGCACCCCCACTATAAAAAATATTCCAGGACCCCGTCTGCTCATTCAGAAGCCTCCATTTCACGGCACAGCCACTGTGTTGTTTTTTAAGTTTTGTTCCTAATGAAAGCCAATATTTACTCCATCTCTTAGAGCTTGTCTACACAGCAAGTTAATGCATGGCAAGTCAAAGTAACACTGCATCAGCTTACTGCATAGTAATAGAATCATAGAAATGTAGGGCTGAAAGGGACCTTTAGTAGTCATGTTGTCCAACCTTCTGAGCTGAGGCAGGACTAAGTATAATTAGACTGTCTCTGACAGGTGTTTGGCTGACCTGATCTTAAAAACCTCAAATGACAGGGATCCCACAGCCTCTCTAGGAAGCCAATTCCAGTCTCAACTATCTTTATAGTTTAAAAGTTTTCTCGAATATCAAAATTTCCCTTGCTGCAGATCCTACCTTCCGTGGACACCGAAAACAATTGATCGCAGTCCACTTTATAACTGCCCATAGCATCGGGTCCCCCTAGTCTTCTTTTCTTAAGACTAAACATGCCCAGTTTCTTTGGCCTTTCCGCACAGATCAGATTTTCTAAACCTATCATTTTTTGTTGCTTTCCTCTGGACTCTCTCTATCTACTTTGTCCACATCTTTCACAAAGTGTGGTGCTCAAATGTGGACATTGTATTCCAGCTGAGGCCTCAGCAGTGCTGAGAAAAGTGGGACAATTACTTCTCATGCCTTACACATGATGGTCTTGTTAATACACTCTAGAATATTAGCCTTTTTCTCAACTGCATCACATGGTTGACTTGTATTCAATTTGTGATCCACTATCACCGCCAGATCCTTTTCAGCAGCACTACTGCCTAGCCAGTTATTTCCCTTTTTGTAGTTGTGCATTTGATTTTCCTTCATAATTGTAGAACTTGGCACTTGGTTTTATTGAATTTCATTTTGTTGATTTCAGACCAATTCTCCAATTTGTCAAGGTCATATTGAATACTAATCCAGTCCTTCAAAGTGCTAGCAACTCCTCCCTCCTTGGTGTCATTTGCAAATTTTATAAGCATACTCCCTACTCCATTATCCAAGTCATTAATGAAAACATTGATTAGTACCAGACCCAGAACAGACCCCTGAAGGACCCCACAGCTCCCTCTCCTAGTTTGATAGTAGACCATTGATAATCATTCTATGAATATGATCTTTCAACCAGTTTTGCACCCACCTTATAGTAATTTCATTTAGACATTTCCCTAGTATGCTTATGAGAATGTCATGTCAAAAAGCTTTACTAAAATCAAGATATATCATGTCTACAGCTTCCCCGCATCTACTAGGCCAGTGTGGACATTTCTACAGCACACTGAAAGTCCTGGAGTGCAGCTTGTCTTACTAGTACTTGAAAATTCATGAAAGATTATTGAGTCATGATTACTATCTTTTTTACATGTAGGACAGTGGAAGAACAGCAACACAAAGAACCATCATGCTTTCCTTCAATTTTCATGAAAAACACTGAAAAACACTGTACTTAGTTTATAATTAAAGTTGTTTTCCTACTTGTAAATTCTTTGGGGCAAGGCCTGACTTCTTGTTAGGTGTATACAGTGCAATGGGCCCCAAACCCAGATTAGGGCCTCTAGGCACTTTTTATGTTTAATAATAAAAATAATGAATAATTTCTGATAATCCTATTTTTATTTCAATATTTTCGTATTAAGAGTTAGATATTTTTAAATGTATTTGACCAAATTAAAATGTGTAGATCCTCTTAAAGCAACACTGCCCCATAGTTTAAGCCTCAAATACAAATTTTAATTAATTTGTAAAAAGTTTTAGAAAATGTAACATTAGTAGATATATTTCATACCATATTAAAGGTGAAAATTGTTTGTTCGATTATAAACTATTTACATAGAGTATTTCTAATTATGGTTATAACCTGGTCTCCTATGGCCAACCATATAAAGTTTTTATTCTGGGAGAGACGAAGGTCAAAACAGACTTTATGGGAAAGGGTGATAGTACAAAAGAGAGACAAAAGTCCAAATGGTTCCAGAATAGAATATGGGCCATATATCATCCATTCACAATGTTAGAAGTGAAACGTACTTCAAACTTTCATACCAATGGTTTATGATTCCAATGAGACACATCCCCACAATCTATAGATCATTGGGGCTAGAATCTGCCTGGCCCTTTGTGGGTTGGCAGTTGTGAGGGAAGAATTAAAGAATCTCTCCACCAACTTGCACAGTCTGGATAAAATCCAGGTAGAACAACAGTCCCTGCATTGGGGCTGTTACTAATATGTTCCCCTGAGGAAGTATGGTACCAAAAAGTGAGGAGCTGGATTAGGGAGTAAGTGAATGAGAAGTATAGTTCCCAAAGGAAAGCTTAAATAGCTCAGCCAGAGGTTATGGGCCTCCAACAGGTGTGGGTGGGTGAGGTTCTGTGGCCTGCAATGTGTAGGAGGTCAGACTAGATGATCATGATGGTCCCTTCTGGCCTTAAAGTCTAGGAGTCTATGAGGAGGATCAGAGAGGAGGAGGATCTGGCTGTTCACATGTGGAAAATTATGCTATGCCCTTTAGAAAGGTAAGCAGGTCCTACTCCCATCAGTGCAATGGAAAGCTTCTTGTAAAGGATGACTCTGGTGCCTCTTCCATGACAGTGAGATTCTTCACCACCTCAGTGCAGGACTCCGTCAAACAAGCATGTCAGTGACTATGTGACAGAGAATGGGGGGAGCTGTGAAAATTCTATCCTATAAGCTAGATATACCCAAGGTAGATATATTCAAGAGTTCTGGGTCATGATATATGAACAACTCAGGCTGATAACAAAATGTGTCCTAGTTAATGACTAGTCTTGCTTTTAGACTCTCTACAGAAAATGACTGACTCAGGTTACGCAAAGTAACTTTCTAATAGTGGATAAATGCTAGATAGCCAGTTACTGGGAAAAGTCACCAGTGTATGGAGGGAGCCCCAGTGATGAATTGTAGCCACTAAATGTGCTAATATAGACAAGGCCTTATTGGAAATACACCCCTAGCCTGTACAAACTTCATAGCCACAGTTCTCCACACACCAGCCCTGTTGGCACCATGTTTTTTTTCTAGGAGTTAAGAGTAGGACTCCAAATCTGATCTGAAGCTGTTGGACTAAGGAAGAAGAGACAGATTTGATTGTATTCTTTGTTTAGATTACATTTTTGTTTGCTTTTGCTGGCTGTCTCCTACACATAAACACTAGCCTGTTCATTTTGGATTACGATTTAAATGATCTGGGTCTGCAGATGGAAAGGGGGAGAGGGGAATGGTGGTTCCCTTTTGTTATCCTTTTGAGTCCACATTTGTATTTGTTCCTAGCTGATTTCGGTTTCTTGAGGGCAATTCCCCACTACTGATGGGGTGGCCATTGACACTTTAGTGATGGGACCCCCTGTCCTAACCAGAGGTCAAATTGCCCAGCACCCTCTTCCAGCAAAAGGGGCTACTCAGCCCATATTTACAGTGAGAAGGCTCATTTGACCTCCAGTTTGACAGCCAAAGCCCCTGCAAGAGAACCTACCCAAGGATCTCAACCCTTTAGTAAGCGGGGAAGCACCAAAAAGAAATCAGATCAAAACATTCCACATGACCAGGGACAAGTCCCCCCAGATTCCATGTTATTTACTTCTCAGAGCAGAGAGACTTCCAAAACGGATAAGATCTAGAGTAATTAAACTTTTCTGGCACTTCTACAAGGATTCAATACAAAATTCAATTTGAGATTCACTCTGAAAATCTAGAATCAAAAGAAGATTAATTTTTCTTAATGCAGTATCAGTTTGGGGATTTGAACATTACAGTTGTAAATGTGGATGATATATTCCATCACAACAATCCAGCATTAATTCTGTACACATTGCGAGGGATGTCATAATGATAGATAATGCTGTTCCTTTTGGCCCAAGAGCTTAGGCTATATTTGGGAGACCTTGCAACTTGTTTCCATTTGAAGAAATTTATTATATGAGTCAAGTATTTATTTGGTGCAATTCTGTTTATTTACAAAGAATGCACACAGAGTCCTGTTTCCCCAAACACAGTAGGACAGGATGCAATTTACTTGCTCACTGTTTACAACAGGGGTCGGCAACCTATGGCACACGGCTCGCCAGGGTAAGCACTCTGGCAGGCCATACCAGTTTATCTGCCACCTCGGCAGGTTTGGCCGATCATGGCTCCCACTGGGCATGATTTGCCGTCCCAGGCCAATGAGGAGGTGTGAAGCTACGGCCAGTACATCCCTCGGCCCCCGCCACTTCCCACCACCTCCATTGGCCTGGCACGGCGAACTGCGGCCAGTGGGAGCCGCGATCGGCCGAACCTGCTGAGGCGGCATGTAAATAAACTGGCCCGGCCTGCCAGGGTGCTTGCCCTGGTGAGCCACTTGGCAGAGGTTGCCAACCGCTGGTTTATAAGCCTCTTTCCAGAGAGCATTCTGCCCAAAGAAGCTTTCTCTCTTGGCTCCCTCTCAGGGTCACATTCACCCAAAGCTTCTCTGGCTTTCTTCTCACTTTTCGGGGTTATAACTTCTGACATACACAAGCATACTCAACTGCAATCTAATCAATGCCCTAGCCCTTGTGTTTGCAATTAGTTCCTAAGGACACCCCTCTTATTCTCCGTGAGTTAATTCTTAGGCCTTTCATATCACCAGTGTTTTGGGTAGTGGCTTTTATTTTTTTCAGCTATCTTATTCAATAAAGGAACTTAACTGCTTCTCCCATTTAGCCAGACTGAAGTGTAGCTAGCACACTCTTCAGTTTCACCAAGGTATCTGATTGCCCATAGAAAAAGGCACATTTGCTGTCAGCTGCTAACAACCTGCAACATAAAAACATTTTACAGTTTAACTGGAAATTCTTAGAGAATGAAATAGATCCTAAAAAATTAAAATCTGGGTCTGGATCTACATGTCAGAATTCAAGGGAGTGATATTGAAAGCTTTTTGGAAAAAAAATTGTTGAAAGTAGCCATGGGACTGAGCCCTGAGATTTTTTTCATAGAGTGGTTCGTAGACCAATTCTCTTCACATTCATAATCACACAATATCTATGTGGCACTTACAACAATTACTTACATGGCAGAGTAATATTAGTGAAGTATTTAATTTATACTTAGTTGTCTTTAAACAAACAATTTAGCAGGTGGGAAAAAAGGAGGAACCAGCACCATGTAACCAGCCAGCAGACACAGCAAGGGTCCCACAAACTGATAGTAGACCACAGCAGGAGAACCAATGATTCAGGGAGAGACTAATATTTTGTTGAAAGACCTAGATCTGGTATTAACAGAGGGTAGAGCAGGGGTCAGCAACCTCTGGCTCGTGGCTCACCAGGATAAGGACCCTGGCAGTCTGGGCCAGTTTGTTTACCTACCACGTCGGAAAGTTCGGCAGACCACAGCTCCCACTGGCCCACTGGCCCACTGGTTCACTGTCCCAGGCCAATGGGGGCTGCAGGAAGTGGCGCAGGCTGAGGGATGTGCTCGCCGTGGCTTCCTGCCACCCCCATTGGCCTGGGACGGCGAACCGCACTCAGTGGGAGCTGCGGTCCGCCGAACCTGCAGACGCTGCAGATAAACAAACTGGCCTGGCCTGCCAGGGTGCTTACCCTGGTGAGCTGCATGCCAGAGGTTGCTGATCCCTGGGTTAGAGTTTTAGAGTAGGTGTAGATTTATCAAATGATTTGAGGGACAAGCATATTACCATAAGCCAATCCTACAATGGACTCAGCCTCCCCTCTCAGGGTGCTATATCCATTCCTCTCTCCAGCGGTGTTATTGGGATAACTCAGGGACTGCTCAGAACCTTTCAGTATTGGGACCTGTGACTGTTCCATCAATAGCCACCTGGATATTTTTAAGGTGGAACAGAAAAGTGCTTCCACTGAAAACCACTGATTTACACCACCTGAGATTTGGCCCATGATTAAGAATTTATTTTTCTGATGTAGTTAGAACACCAGCAGTAATCACAGAGTCCAAGCTGTATGCAGCTGAAAAAAAAATGTACTGAGAAGGGAATTATTGTCTTCATTTTTAACCTGCTAATCTAATGACTCTAGTTAAAATTAAAAGAGGGCCTTTCCTGCACCGGCATGGACCTATATAGTACCCCCTCTCTTCCAGTCACAGGGGGCTGACTTAGTCTGCAGCTGCAGCTGAAAGTCGATACCAGGCTCTCTAGCCCTTAAAGGGGCACACACCTTTTCCAACAAGCCAGATAGCAGCCTCAACCACTTTATGTGTGGTGAGGTCACTAGGATGGTAGTGGTGGGGTGGAATCTCTTCACTGTTCCAAAGCCAATTGATTGAGACAGTTTGGAAAGAATATCTTTTCAGAGATAAAAAGTGATTCATTTTGAGTTTGATGTGTAGCAAAGTGCACCAAACCAACAATTTTTTAATTTTTTTTTTATTTTGCCAACCAACAGTTCAGAACTCCTCTTTTCTTCCAGTGTATATACGAGTTACACCCACCACTCTTATGACATCCTGAAAAGAGAATTGTCTTTGGATTTGTATTAGAAACTTATATAATAAGGTATGAGAGCTGACTGATTTCTCTTTTTTCAGAGGAACGTGTGTAAATCTGAATTTTGAAGGTTTTTTATTTGACACCTTTGATATAATTACTATCTTGTTTAAATTTCACTGTACTATTGCCTTAGGTAAATGTAGTAGAAAATCACCATGTTCAATATAACATTCTTATAGTCACATCCCCTCTGTCAAAATGAAACCTTTTCTTAAGACTACATGGGAATTTTTTATTTTATTTGCATGTTCGTTTTTAATGTGGATGGTTAATATGCTGGATATCTATTTTCAGATGCAGGATATAAATGGTGCCAGTTGGTCATGCTTATGATGCACCTATATGCTTTTTGTTGTTGATTACTTTTGACATTGCACATTAATAAAATGACAAATAATAAGTAAATATATCATTGCTTTTTAACCTATGTTTGGTATTTAAATCAGCTGCTGTAAGTTCTAACTCAGATTCTCAACACTTCCTAGTTCAACAAAACAATGAAGTACATACTTAAAGTTAAGTCTTGACTTCAGAAAAACTTAACCACATCTGTGAGTGCTCTATCATAGGCATAGCCATGACATCCAAAGCAAGTTCTATCTAATGTAAGTATTCCTTCATTCTCAGAATTTCTCTGTCCCTCAGTGAAGGAGAAGAAGGTTCTTACTTGGCCCTAGCTCTTCAGCAAATTTATTTCCTTCTATTCTGTTTGAGCCAGATTCTGATACCCTTATTCATGCTGAGTAGTCACGTTGTGATAATAGGGCCTACAGATTTACTCTAATGGTTAGCTCAACTGTAAAAAGTATGTGAAAGTTCATAAAATGTGACAGTAACAAATGTTGATGGGAAAAAGATACAAAAAGAGGACAGAAATACTGAATTAGTCTAAACAAAAAGGCCTACTGATATAACTTAAGGATTGGTTTAAGATCACGCTTAGTAAACAAGAAAGTGTGGGTCTGGAAATCAGCAAACCAAAACTGGTGTGTCAGAAACTAAGCCTAAGTGGTGGACAAAATAATGGGAATAACCCATCTCCTATCACTTCCATCTTTCCCTTTTATGGGTCCTTTAAGAAATATAGAAAGAACAGATGGAGGCTACTGAAGCAAGCTTCACTGTCCTTGCTACCAGCCTCACCATCTCCTGGGACCCCTTGCCTTCTTCATCCTAATCTTGAGAGATGTCCTGACCAAATCGGGTCAGACAGAGGCACCCGGATAACACCACCTCTAGCAGTTCCCCTTGAATCCCAACCACCACCTTGGATGAAATGGAATTGGACTTTAACAACAACAGCTCCAGTCTATCTTAACTAATTTCGTCTCTTCTCCCTGCCCCAAACGACAGTTAACATCATCTTTGATACCATCTAAGAGACTGTCAAACATGGAGGTTTTCCTTCTAAAAACTCTTCCCAGCTAACTGGAAAGGGAACAAGAGATATTGTTAAAATGAAAGTCGTATTTAATACTTTACATTTCAAATCCTTTAACTGTTTTTTTCCTTCCTTTCTTTATCTTAAATAAAAGCTTAAAAGGATTTTAATGGTATGTTTGCCATGGTACTAAGCAGACTGAGGTCTCTGTATACCAAACTCCATACATTGTTTAACATTGTTTAATGGTGAACAGTGCCTGGTTATGTTAATACCTTCGGCCCATTTATTCCATTTAAATTAATACAGCAGTACTCTTACTTTGTAAATAGTCCAATTGAAATCAGTGCAACTACTAATAAAGTTTGCTCACTGAGGGTACGTCTACACTACAGGATTATTCCGATTTTACATAAACCAGTTTTATAAAACAGATTGTATAAAGTCGAGTGCACACGGCCACACTAAGCACATTAATTCAGCGGTGTGCGTCCGTGGTCCGAGGCCAGCATCGATTTCTGGAGCATTGCACTGTGGGTAGCTATTCTGTAGCTATCCCATAGTTCCTACAGTCTCCTCCGCCCCTTGGAATTCTGAGTTGAGATCCCAGTGCCTGATGGGACAAAAATCATTGTCGTGGGTGGTTCTGGGTAAATGTCGTCACTCATTCCTTCCTCCGGGAAAACAACGGCAGACAATCATTTCACGCCCTTTTTCCCTGGATTGCCCTGGCAGACGCCATAGCACGGCAACCATGGAGCCCGTTCAGCCTTTATTTTTATTTTTATTTTTTTAACTGTCACCGTACGTGTATGGGATGCCACTAATAGAGGCATTACTGCAGCGCTACACAGCTGCATTCGTTTGCTTTTGCATGATAGCAGAGACGGTTATCAGTCGTTCTGTACTGTCTGCCGCTATCATGGGTGCCCCTGGCTGAGGTCGGCAGGGGGCGCAAAGGCAAAACTGGGAATGACTCCCTGAGTCAATCCCTCCTTTATGGTTTCTAAAAATAGAGTCAGTCCTGCCTAGAATATGGGGCAAGTGTGCTAGAGAACCAGTGTATCAGAGAGCACAGCTGCTCCGTGTCAGATCCCGCAGAAATGATGAGCTACGTGTCATTCACAGGGGGTGTGCCTGCAACAACCCCATCCATTGCTTCCCTCCTCCCCCAACCTTCCTGGGCTACCGTGGCAGTGTCCCCCCCATTTGTGTCATGAAGTTATAAAGAATGCAGGAATAAGAAACAGTGACTTGTTAGTGAGATAAAATGAGGGGAAGGCAGCCTCCTGGTGCTATGACAGTCCAGGCAGCACATTAAGCAGTGCGGAGGAGAGGAGCCCAGCATTCCACTGCTGTGATAGTCCAGGCAGTACAGAATCTTTTCTTTATACAGGAAAGGGAGGGGGCTGATAGAGCTCAGCCTCCAGTTGCTATGATGAGGAGGGTTACCAGCCGTTCTGTATCATCTACTGGGAATGATCAGGAATCATTCCTATTTTTACCCAGGCACCCCCGGCCGACCTCACCTGAGGCAAGCCAGGAGCACTCATGGGCTGATGGTGATGACGGATATCAGTCATATTGTACTGTCTGCCACCAGGCAGGGGAGAGGAGCGGATACTGCTCTTCACTGCTGCAGCATCGTGTCTACCACCAGCATTCAGTAGACATAGGGTGACATTGAAAAAAGTCAAGAAACGATTTCTTTCCCTTTTCTTTCACATGGTGGGGAGAGGCAGTAAATTGACGAGCTATACCCTGAACCATGCCAGACAATGTGTTTGAACCTACAGGCACTGGGAACTCAGCCAAGTATGCAAATACTTTTCAGAGACTGCTGTGGGATAGCTGGAGTCCTCAGTACCCCCTCCCTCCCTCCATGAGTGTCCATTTGATTCTTTGGCTTTCCATTACGCTTGTCACGCAGCACTGTGTAGCCTGGAGATTTTTTTCAAACGCTTTGGCATTTCGTCTTCTGTAACAGAGCTCTGATAGAACAGATTTGTCTCCCTATACAGCGATCAGATCCAGTATCTCCTGTACAGTCCATGCTGGAGCTCTTTTTGAATTTGGAACTGCATCACCACCTGTGCTGATCAGAGCTCCACGCTAGGCAAACAGGAAATGTAATTCAAAAGTTCGCGGGGCTTTTCCTGTTTACCTGGCCACTGCATCCGAGTTCAGATTGCTGTCCAGAGCAGTCACAGTGGTGCACTGTGGGATACCGCCCGGATGCCAATACTGTCGATTTGCGGCCACACTAACCCTAATCTGATATGGTAATACCGATTTTAGTGCTACTCTTCTCGTTGGGGAGGAGTACAGAAACTGATTTAAAGAGCCCTTTATATTGATATAAAGGGCTTCGTAGTGTGGACGGGTGCGCAGTTAAGTCGGTTTAACACTGCTAAAATCGGTTTAAACGCGTAGTGTAGACCAGGCCTGAGAGAAAGGGTGGAAAAAATATGTCCCTCTGTGGGTATGGAGAATTATTTTCGGGCATATTAAAGCAGGGATCGGCAACGTTTGGCACGCGGCTCGTCAGGGTAAGCACCCTGGCAGGCTGGGACGGTTTGTTTACCTGCTGCATCCGCAAGTTTGGCCGATCATGGCTCCCATTGGCCATGATTCACTGTCCCAGGCCAATGGGGGCTGCAGGAAGTGGAGCAGGCGGAGGGATGTGCTGGCTGCCACTTCCCACCGCCCCTATTGGCTTGGAATGTTGAATCGCAGCCAGTGGGAGCCACAATCAGCTGAACTTGCAAACATGGCAGGTAAACAAACCAGCCTGGCCCGCCAGGCTGCTTACCCTGGAGAGCTGTGTGCCAAAGGTTGCTGATCCCTGTACTACAGAATGCTCAATTCCAAATATGGCAACAAAACAGTTCTAAAAGGGCTGGCAGGACACTTGGGTTCTGATATACTATAACTGCCCCATCCCTACAGGCCTTCTGAACATGAGAAGCCAATTCTAAAAGATGTCTTGCTGAGGACACGCAAAACTGTGCTACCACTCTGCTTCAGCAGGACTGAGCTTTGCTGCTGCTAAGCTGTGTGTCAGTTTCCTGACACACCAGCTTGTCTAGTTTGCCAGGAAACTCTTCAGGACTGTCAGTCCAAACCTTGCCTTGCAGGTAATAGTCAGTGAGCCCGAATTTCCGAGTTCCCCAGACACTTAATATAGGTCCCAATTCAGCAAAATACTGCACGGTCCAGTCCCTTTCACTGGATATGCACAGAAATGAATACGTTTTCTGCCTCCAAAGACATACACACCAGCCTGTTAGGTTAGCTGATACACACAACAGTGGTCTTGTAATAAAACAAGAATGAGTTTATTAATGAAGAGCAGGTATTTAAGTGATACCAAGCAAGAATCAATGAGACAGGTGTGGCTATAGATAAAACAAAACACACTTCCTACTTACTACAATTTAATTTTAACAAGGTACAATCTTTATCTAAGCAAGTTTCACACTTACATCAAGTTTCTAGTACTCTTGCCTTTCAGATTCTGTCCCCCAGCATGACTGTTGAAGAGTCTTCCACCCTGTTTGTTTCACTTGACGGATTTCTTACCTTTTATGTAAAGATGCTTTCATTGTTTTCTGCCTGTAACCAAACTAGGTGGACAAATGAATACACATTCCTTTGTCTAGTATAGGCTGGTCTTATGCTTTGCCTCCCAAACACATTTTAAGAACATATTTCTAGCATATATCTATAACTCAATATTCACAACACTTGTCTACATCACAAAGTGCTGTTAGGGACCATTGTGTCAACAGTTTACATATGATACCTTACATAACATCTTTGGGATATATATTATGACAACAGTTTGTTGAGACAATGAGTGTCAGGCCTGAGTGAGTTACAGTATGGGGTCCCTCTGCCAGTTGGTATTAAGGGGCTCCCAGGGCCACACTTAATCAATCTGATTTCCACTTGACTGCACACAAACACCTAGAACTGAATGTACACAACACCATAGACTGTGATAGAAGGAATATATACAAACCTATTGTTGCTGGATTTAACTATGGAAACCGATCTGTACTCATGAACTCTGCCATTTGTGAATACAACTGATAGCATGCTCATAAGGCCATTATTTAGAAAATTTAACTCTAGGAACTGCTAGATGTAAAAGGTAGAGCCACAATCCAATAATGGGATAAATTTTGTCCTCTGTTATATCTGTTCAGCCTCTCTGACTTCATGGAGTTTGCACAGGTGTAACTTAGGGGATAATAGACACCAGGGAGTTTTTAATTACAATTAAATGGGGTCTTTGGGTCTTTCTCTGAGTACTGGAAGTTTAGAGTTCTTTGACTAGGATTGTCTTCAAGGCTATAGAAATGGTTTGATTTCACAAATATGGAAATTCAGATTTTTCCTAACCTGAAATTTAAACCTACATTTAAACTTGGATTTATCTTGATTTAGTTGTCTCCAGTAATATTGACAGGGTTATTTTTGTGAAGTGGTTTTGAAACTACCAATTTTATAAGGACATTTCTGGAACTCGCAAGAGCAAAAAAGGGATTGCACAGAAATGTCAATCCATTGGTATTCAAGTCTTTAAGCTTTCTGTATTCTCTGATAACATGACCTTAGTATTTTCTATTGACCATCAGAATCATATTCAATGTAACACTATATTTCAATATTAAAGCATTAGATCACATAACCAGGCCATATGTTAACTACTTTGTTTCATTTTTTTCTTAAATTATACTAGAGGGTTCACATTTGAAAGAAATGTGAAATCTGTCCTTGAAAACTTGTAACTAGATCTTTATAAATATTACAAAAACAATAATTTGTGCATTAGTATGGTGAACAAGTAGCAAAGAGTCTGAAGAATATAAATTGAATGTTCTCTAGAAGAATTGGAAAAGGTTAAAATTCATCATTTTAACTGATAGGCTTTCTTTGGGAAATAACTGATGCAAAGAATACAAAATGCTATGTTAATTTTGTGTTCTTACTCAGTGTATTTCCTTGAAAAACAATATATTTTCAATAATAAAACACACTTTTTTGCATTCAGTCTAGGTTTAAAATTCTCTCAAATGTTTTTGTCTTCATAAACAACTACTAACTTTCTTAATTAAAAAGGAAAACTGTTTCTGTGAATGATAATGCCTTTGTCCATTTCAGAAGGCATCATACTATAGGAGATATATTGTAATTTAGTCCTTTTTAGGAATAGAATTAACATAGCCACCGTATCTTTAATTGGTTGAAAGCTGGTTGCTAACTACTTAATTTGCTACCATGGTTTCTATAGTGATTTTCAGGCTCTAACAAGCTAGTAACTACATTGTGAAAAAAATGAATAAATATAATTTATGCTGTCGTCAGATGCCATGGGTGTGGCGCTCTACTCTATTCAATGTTGTTAACAGTCAGCTGCGTGCGTGTGTTCTCCGTGTGCTGCCCCAGCTCTGTGCAGATATCTGACACAGCAGACCCCGAGAAAACCCCCAATGAAAATAGACTCTGATAAAGTACGAAGGTACTCGGCCAGGTGTATTGCTAAACGAAGCACAGTTATAGTCTCCAGCAGACACTGCAGGACATACTATGAATTTGTGCCCCCTGACAATGGAAACAGCTCAGTCAGTGGTGGGAGTCTCCACTGCCCCCTAGGCTTGACAAAGACATCCCCTCAGGGATGTATTCTTATACATAGGTACAAACAAGTTACTCATCTCTCCTGACATATCGAGGTACAAGCCCTCTGCATGTTGGGGTTCTGCCTCTCTCCTGGTACATGTTGGTTCGAACAAACAAGTCTATCCATCATATTATCCTTTTGACCCTGTCTTCTAGGATGGATCAGTCTGTTCCTCATTATCTCTGTGGAATGTGCTCGTACCAGACTGTTCTGGTGTCATCTCGGCCCATATTTATCCTATTAGTACTTGATAAACTATGTGTATACATGCAATTAGCAGCCTGCTTCTTGTCATCTTCTGTGAGCAGGGCTTGCCTCTGGCTCACAGCTTAACTTTGCTTTATGCTAGCAAAATCTTGACTATTACTTTAGCTCAGGCCTTAGGTCTCATACCAGGCCTCTGATACAAGGGTTTATGTTTCGGGGCCTCATCTTACCACATATGCTAGAAGTATTACTTATTTAAATAACAGTGGTACCTACAGGCTCATACAAGAAAGAAACTGTATTCATATTTTAGAGGTGAGGAACAGAGATTAAGTGACTTTTCCAGGCTCGCAGAGGAAAGATGCATCAGAGTGAGGAATTGTACCCAGATCCCTTATGTCCCCCATCAGTGCTTTAACCAGGAGACCATCTTTTCTCTCAAGCAACTTGCCTCCATTTAGTTGTTACTAAAACTACAGATTAATCTGTTATATTGATGGCCTGAAATTGACCCCAGTTTGGGTAAGTAAATCAGGTATTAATTTGGGGGGAAAACGAATTCTCTGTCAATACCTCTGCCCATATCTGACTCTCAACGTAAGGCATTTTGTGTAGTTTGTGATGGAAAACAGGTTTTTAATTGATTTGCTGAGGTATAAATTACTACTCCAACTAGCTTGCCACAGAGCAGAGAATTTAGGGCCCAGTTTTGAGATTTCATTGGGAGCTGTGGGTGCTTGGCATTTCTAAAATCCAGACTGATATTAATTCAACATGCCCTGAGGATGAAGTTCATCTAGGTGCAGTGATACCACATAAGACTTTCTTCACAACATAAATATTGCATGGATAAGCAATCCCCTGTTCACCGCGAAGAACCCCTGTATAGGCCAACATAGGCTCACACAAATGAAGCCATCAAGGTAGGTCCAGGGAGGAGTTCCTGGATCTGTTCAGACTTGTGAGGATTGCGTTGCCGCGCAATGGTTTGGGAGTTAATTCTGTTTTCTTTAATCCTCCTCTGTTCACACAACCTCCTCAAACCCCTCCAAAATTCACCACAAAAAGCACATTTACTCTGGGCATATGCCTGTGTGTACTTCACCCCTACATTTCCTATGGCTTACGAATTACTCCTGCTACTTGTACAGCTTTCTCATTTTCTTCCTTTCCATAGTCTATTCAGATAAGGGTTTTCATTGTCCCTGTACCCACTTTATTATGAATAACCAGAGTGTATGAAAAAGCAAAACTCACAAAAGAATGACTTGCTAACATTGCTGCCACTGCTGGATTTGAATTTTAAAGTCATCACACAAGAATGCTGTTAACATTTATCCTACTCTCTGTGGGCTGACAAATTAAAATATTACTTGAAGACTCCGATCAGTTTCTGCTTCAATGTTTCATTTTGATTGATGTCCTCTATTAATACCAGTGATGCTAGTTAGCTTTAAGACACCCCCAAAGGCTAGTTGACTAGTTAAAACTCCAAATGTACCTCATGCCAGCTGTTTAGCCTCCTGAAAGTTTTGCTGAGACTGACAGAAGACCTTATCAATCATTACAATTAAGTGCTTTATGACTGCCCGTTCTAAAGCAAGCCAGCTGAAGTGCCAGCTGCTATTTTGCTTTTAAAACTCACAGGTCTGTTTATCTAAGGCAGCTATTTAACATTTGAAATGATGTTTTCTTTACAAGGGTGTGTGACGGGACTGATGAAAAACAACTTTTTGTTTTAATAATCAGCAATTTCCATGATGTGACATAATTTTTGCAGTGCTCATAGCCCTTTACAAATCAAAAGGAATCCAACTAAAACAATACTTAATGTCAAATGATGAGTCACAAAAGGCCCTATTTAATTAAAAAGTTCTGATCTTTGATTAAGCCTCATCACATGCTCTTGTGATTGCAAACTGTCATCTGAAAAGAGAAAGCAATTGGGGACACAGTCTATTGTGTCTCCTAACTGACACCTGCTAATTGTCTCAGCAGAAGTTAGCAACAGTTTCATTTTAAAAAGTTAAAATATGTATTTTAAGTTTGACTTTCATATTAATAGCAGAGAGGATATGGAGGAAATCCTGCTTACATGCACACTGTAATGAGATCCTGGTTTTATTATTTGAATTATAATAGCCCCTAGGAACACCAGCCATAGACCAGGACCTCACAGTGCTAGGTGCTGTACAAATACAAAACAAAAAAAAAACAGGTAATATAAAATGTATCAATCCACAGCTTTATTCATATTTCACAATTTACTTATTGCTTTCATTTCTAAAGGATTTTGTGAACATTAACTAAAGCCTCAGAATACTCTTAGTAGGTGTGTTTCTAATGGCATGGCCTGCAGTGAAAGGGTAAGGATTGCAGCAGTGGCCTCAGCAAGAATTCTGGCTAACTCTAACAGAATTCCTCCTGAGGGGAATTGGCAGCTTCAACTCCCTTTGACAGTATAAAATATATAATCCCTTCTGTGCCTCTCAAACTTGTGAATTTAGCTCCACTGGGAGTAGCACTAGCATGGAGCTTCCTAACAGGATTATTGCCTGGAATGAAATGCTCACCTGATTGAAGTTGACGGCAAACCTTTCATTTACTTTAGAGAGGTCAGGAATCCACCCCAGGAATGCATATGGAGAAGGAAGGTGCTTTGTCCCCCATCTCCTCCATGCACCATAGTACAACTTAGCCCAGGGATCGGCAACCTTTGGCATGTGGTCTGCCAGGGTAAGCACCCTTCTGGGCCGGGCCAGTTTGTTTAACTGCCACATCCACCAATTCGGCCAATTGCAGCTCCCACTGGCCGTGGTTCGCCGCTCCAGGCCAATGCGGGCAGCAGGAAGCAGTGGCCACCAGATCTCTTGGTCCGTGCTGCTTCCTGCAGCTTCCATTGGGAGCTGTGATCAGCCGAACCTGCACACACGGCAGGTCAACAAACTGGCTCGGCCTGCCAGGGCGCCTACCCTGGCGGGCTGTGGACCAAAGGTTGCTGATCCCTGACTTAGCCTATGGTTTGCTAATGATTCATTATCAGACTGGGTTTAGCACTTATGAGTTCATGGTTCAGGACCTCAGGTCAATCTACTAGATTTTTCTCAAGCCAGTCAATATTATTTCCTAATTCCATTTCTTACGCACTAGAAATTTACCACTTTTTTACAAAGCCATATACACATGGGCATGATCTTCCAGCTGCACCACAGCCAAAATTTCCATTGAAGTCAATGACAATTTTGCCTGCCTAGGGATTGCAGGAAAAAGATGCAAGTAGTATCTACTTCTTACACAAATAATTAAAAAAACTCTTTGATATGTTGAGTGGAGCACTCCAGGGAAGTTTGCCTCCATTTTTTTTGATGGCATTCACTCTAGAGTCATGCATAATTAAACAGGCCTCATACAAGGTGAAGTTTGTCCTATAACATCTTTGAATTTTTTTTATCGTCTCTCTCACACACCAGATTTTTGTCACTTCCACCTCCAAGTCTACTTCCTTGGGAACAAGCATTTTAAACTTTCTATCAATCTTAAACATAGTTTGCCTCAGTCTTAATATCTGGAACATACATGTACCTTAAATAATATAGTAGACGATGTACTGTCATAATTCCTGGAGTGAGGTGATCATGCATTAAATATCACATCTACATCTAGATTTTGGATGCCATATAATAAAATTTAGCTCTTCTACAGATTTTTTTTTAATTTGTCATTATCAAAGCATTATACAAAGGGACATAAGTTTCAGTATCTCCATTTTACAGATGTAGAAATTCAAACACAGCAAGAGGGAGTGACTTGTCCAAGGTCATAGGGCAAATCCATGCTAGAGCCAACAATAGAACCCACATTTCCATCTCATTATATAATGTGATTTTTATTGCAAACAAGGTGGCTGTAGCATGCAAGTGAGAAAGTGAATAAAAACAACAAGACCCTAAAGTAGATAATCCCTCCTCCCAGACAGTCAAATTTCTAACTTTAGGGTCTCTAACTTTTATATTTCCTACATACCAGGTCTGGCCAAAGCCTGTTGTTTCTCTCTCTATAACATCCTCAGCATTCATTACTTCCTATCTTTCTCCACTGTTGAACCTCTGCCTCGGGCTCTCATTATTTCTCACCTACTGTGACCTGTTTTTGGCTTCTCTAACATTCTTCACTCTGATCTTCCTTTCCACTTCACTCAACACATTTCAGCCAAGGTTATCTATCCTGGTCACAGCTCTGATCATATCACCCCATGGCTTGAGCATCTCTGCAGGTTTTCCAACTCATTACACTAAACCCTGGTCTACACTATGGGGTTAGGTCAAATTTAGCTGCATTAGGTTGATTTTAAAATGAAAGTGTCTACACAACCAATCCCGTTCCGTCAACCTAAAGGGCTCTTAAAACTGATTTCTGTACTCCTCCCCGGGGAAGGGATTAGTGCTAAAAAAATCGACCTTGCTAGGTGAAATTTGGGGTTGTGCAGACACAATTTGACGGTATTGGCCTCTGGGAGCTATCCCAGAGTGCTCCAATATGACTGCTCTGCACAGCACTTTGAACCCTGATGCACTAGCCAGGTACACAAGAAAAGCCCTGGGAAATTTTGAATTTAATTTCCTGTTTGGTCAGCGTGGAAAGCTCAGCAGCATAGGTGACCATGCAGTTCCCCCAGAATTGTAAACGAGCATAGATTCTTCTTCCCATACAGCAATCAGATCCAGTGTCTCCCCTTTGGTTCATGCATCTGATTGCTGTATGAGAAGAAGAATCTGTGCAGGCCGAACTCCCATTAAAAAGAAGAAAAGCTAATATATATGCCAAAATTGCACAGGGCATGGTGGACAGAGGCTACAACAGGGACACACAGCAGTGCCATGTGAAAGTTAAGGAGCTTAGGCAAGCCTACCAAAAGACAAAGGAAGCAAATAGTTGCTCCAGGTCAGAGCCCTATACATGCCACTTCTATGATCAGCTGCATGGCATTCTAGGGGGGACCCTACCACTACCCCACCACAGTTTGTGGACACCTGCAAGGGGGAAGTGTCATAAACAGATAGCTAAGGGTTAATGTCTCTTTCACCTGAAGCACCTGACCAGAGGACCAATCAGGAAACCGGATTTTTTCAACTTTGGGTGGAGGGAATTTTGTGTCTGAGGTCTTTGTTTTCTGTCTGCCTGCTTTCTCTGAGCTTTGGAGAAGTAGTTTCTACTTTCTAGTCTTCTGTTTCTAAGTGTAAGGACAAAGAGATCAGATAGTAAGTTATATGGTTTCTTTTCTTTGGTAGTTGCATGAATATAAGTGCTGGAGTGCTTTGATTTGTATTCTTTTTGAATAAGGCTGTTTATTCAATATTCTTTTAAGCAATTGACCCTGTATTTCGTCACCTTAATACAGAGAGACCATTTGTATGTATTTTTCTTTCTTTTTATATAAAGCTTTCTTTTAAGACCTGTTGGAGTTTTTCTTTACTTCAGGGAAATTGAGTCTGTACTCACCAGGGAATTGGTGGGAGGAAGAAATCAGGGGAGATCTGTGTGTGTTGAATTGGCTAGCCTGATTTTGCATTTCCTCTGGGTGAAGAGGAAAGTTCTTTTTGTTTCCAGGACTGGGAACGGAGAGGGGGAGTCACTCTGTTTGGATTCACAGAGCTTGTGTCTGTGTATCTCTCCAGGAGCACCTGGAGGGGGGAAGGGAAAAAGGATTATTTCCCTTTGTTGTGAGACTCAAGGGATTTGGGTCTTGGAGTCCCCAGGGAAGGTTTTTCAGGGGGACCAGAGTGCCCCAAAACACTCTAATTTTTTGGGTGGTGGAAGCAAGTACCAGGTCCAAGCTGGTAACTAAGCTTGGAGGTTTTCATGCTAACCCCCATATTTTGGACGCTAAGGTCCAAATCTGGGACTAAGGTTATGACAGGAAGTCTCACACAACAGGGGGGAGGATTTTGTGGATGAGGAAGAGAAGGAGGCAGAGAATGCACAGCAGGCAAGCAAGAATCCGTTCTCCCCAGCAGCAAGAACCTTTTCATCACCCTGGATCCAATATCCTCCCAAGGTGGGATCCCCAACCCTGAAGCCGGAGAAGGCACCTCTGGTGAGTGCACATTTGTAACTACAGTACCTGGTTTAAAAACAATAATGTTTAATGTTTGATTTGCCCAAAGACTTGGGATGCATTTGTGGCCAGTACAGCTACTGGAAAAGTCTGTTAACGCGTCTGGGGATGGATTGGGAATCCTAAAGGGACATCTCCATGAAGTTGTCCTGGAGGTACTCTGAAAGCCTTTGCAGAAGGTTTCTGGAGAGGGCTGCCTTATTTTGTCCTCCATGGTAGGACACTTTACTATGCCAAGCCAGTAGCAAGTAGTCTGGAATCATTGCAGCACAAAGCATGGCAGCTAATGGTCCTGGGTTTTGGTCACATTCAAGCAACATTCGGTTTATATCTTTCTGTGTTAGCCTCAGGAGAGTGAGATCATTCATGTTCACCTGGTTGAAATAGAGGAATTTTTGTAAGGGAACAGTAAAATGACCCCGTTCATGCTGGGCTGTTTGTTCTTAGCTAAAAGGGATCATCCCAGAGAATAGCCACGTGGTGGTGGTGGTGGGAGGGGGGGATGGAGGATATGTGTGAAGAGATCATCTCAGAGAATAGCCACGTGGAGGGGTGCAGGGAGGGGTGTGCTGCACATCCACCTGAAAACTGCAGCCCCTCCTTTTAAATATGAAACCCAACCGATATTGCTTGCTATGGAAAAGGAGGGCTCTGCAGTTTGAAACCATTCCCACATGTTATGAAGGCGTAAGAAGCCAACCCTGCATACCTATTGGCTTACCAAGGCTGCCTGGAAACCAAATTCTGTTGCCCAGTCATGTGTGATGTGTCACCATATCGGCAGGCGCTCAATATAAAAGGCAAAATGTGACCTTGTACCTAAAGCACATGTGCTGTCTGCTGTGAATTGCTTGATTCACTGTGAAATAAAGTCTCCCCCTATTGTTCTCAGAAATGTATCGTCTTAAATTTTACTCCCCCTTTTTATCCCACCGCAGGTGCAAATGTTTCTATGCTCCCTCATCATCTCTGTTCCTGAGGTTATCGCAGATTAGAAGGTGAAAAAAATGCACTCGCGATGACATGTTTTCTGAGCTCATGCAGTCCTCCCATACTGATAGGGCACATTCAGACAGAATCCAGGAAATCATTAAGTGAGTACAATGAACAGAGGCAGGAGGCGATGCTGAGGCTAATGGGGGAGCAAACGGACATGATGAGGCATCTGGTGGAGCTGCAGAAAAGCCAAGAGCACAGACCACTACTCCCGCATCCACTGTATAACCACCTGCCCTCCTCCCCAAGTTCCATATCCTCCTCACCCAGACACCCAGGAATGCAGGGGGCAAAGGGAGGGAGGAGGCTCCAGGCATCCAGCCACTCCACTCCAGAGGATCACCCAAGCAACAGAAGGCTGTCATTCAAACAGTTTTGATTTGTAGTGGGGCTACAATAAGCAAAGTGGCCTTGTCCGTCCCTCTTTCCACACCCTACCCCACCCGGGCTACCTTGTCAGTTATCTCACTTTAAAAAAAATAAAAATAATGCATGGTTTCAAAACAATATAGTTACTGTATTTCCTTTGCCAGCTGTGATTGAAGGAGAGAGGGTGGTTGGCTTACAGGGAATTAAAAGCAAAGGGGGAGGCTTCTCATCAAGGAGAAACACACACAACGGTCACACATAGCCTGGCCAGTCATGAAACTGGTTTTCAAAGTTTCTCTGATGCGCAGTTGACCTAGCTGTGCCCTTCTAATCACCCTGGTATCTGGCTGCTCAAAATCGGCCACCGGGCGATTTGCCTCAACCTCTCACTCTGCCACAAACATCTCCCCCTTACTCTCACAGATATTATGAAGCACACAACAAGCAGCAATAACAATAGGAATGTTGATTGTACCGAGGTCTAACCTAGTCAGCAAACAGTGCCAGTGAACTTTTAAACATCCAAAGGCATATTCTACCACCATTCTGCACTTGCTCAGCCTATAGTTGAACTGCTCCCCAAGGATAGCTATTGGCATTTCAACATCCCCAATGGTAATTTTCTGGTCTGGGAAGTAAGTCCCTTCTTGCAGATGCTCGAACAGCCTGGATTCCTAAAGATGCAAGTGTCAAGCACCTTTATCAGCTATACCATGTTGATGTTGGTGAAACTTCCCTTGGGAACCATCAGTGTTTGCAGCACCATTGAGAAGTACCCCTTGCAGTTTATGTACTCGTTGGCAAGATGGTCCAGTGCCAAGATAGGGATATGTGTTCAATCGCTCCACCACAGTTAGGGAACTCCATTGCAGCAAAGCCACCCAGTATGACCTGCACATTTCCCAGAGTCACTACCCTTGATAACAGAACGTCACTGATTGCATTGGCTACTTGGATCACAGGAGTCTCCACAGTAGATTTACCCATTCCAAATTGATTCCCGACTTACCAGTAGCAGTCAGGCATTGCAAGCTTCCACGGGGCTATTGCCACTCGCTTCTCAACTGTCAGGGAAGCTCTCATCCTGCGCATCAGGGTGAGAGAAAGCAACTCACAAAGTTCAAGGAAAATGGCCTTACACATGCGAAAGTTTTGCAGCCACTGTGAACCATCCCATATCTGCAAAACTATGTGGTCCCACCAGTCTGTGCTTGTTTGCAGAAAGTGTTCCACTGTATCAACCAGCCCCACCACCATCATGATGTACCAATTGCCACAGCCCGCACTTTCAGGCTGTGGCAATTGATGTGATGAGGACATCCGTGTCCATGTCCTCATCACAATCACCTTCGTTCTGGCCTCTCTTAGCCAGGTTCTGCACATACTGCAGGATAATGCACAAGGTATTTATAATGCTCACAACCACAGTGGTGAGCTGAGCAGGCTCCATGCTTGCCATGCTATGACATCTGCACGGGTAACCCAGGAAAAAAGGCGTGAAATGTTTGTCTGCCATTGCTTTCAGGGAGGGTGGGGAGATGGACGACATGTACCCAAAACCATCCACGACAATGTTTTTGCCCCATCAGGCATTGAGAGCTTAACCCAGAATTCCAATGGGCAGCAGAGACTGTGAGAACTGTGGGATAGCTAGCCACAGTGCACCGGTCCGTGAGTCAATGCTAGCCACGGTATTGAGGGCGCACTCCGACTTAATCCGCTTAGTGGAGAGGTACACAATCAACTGAATACAATCAATTTCTAAAGATCGACTTCTATAAAATCAACTTAATTTCATAGAGTAGACATGCTCTAGGTCAAATTTCTCATCCTTCCTCACTTTCAAGGCAGTGCCTGGGGCCACTCCTGCTTTCATCTTGGCTCTCAGGTGCTGCTATATCTTTGCCCATACACAATGCCCTGCCTCTTCTGTACACTTGTCTCCCACTCAGGACTCCCAGCTGCAGGGAACTGTGTGGAAAAAACAGGAACACCTTCCAGTGTGCCAAGCAATAATACTTTCCTCCTTGAAGTCACTCCTAGAAATTAATTAAACACCCGCTCACCTCATAACTCTTTCATTCATATTGGGTTGTGAGAAAAGTATAAAAAAAATAGAAACCTTAAGTAGTAAAAAGACACATATCAAATACACCGCTCAGCCATTTTGCTTCTATGGTGCATCCTTCCTTCCCTGTCCAATTTGTTTGTATTTGATGAGATTTATATTGTGAGTGCTTTGGGACAAGAATCTTGTTTTCTCACATGTCTGTAAAGTATCAACCATGTCAATGACACTGTATAAATAATAATTATGGATCTGATTCTGCTAGCGTTTTTCACATTGTATAGTGTCTTAGTCTATGATCAGTCCAAGGGAAGTAAACAACCAAAATCTGTCCAGATTCTCTTTCCTCCAGAATTAACCTTGGCCCCATCTAAACTAGGAGGAAAAAGTGTTTTAACTTGCAACTTAATGTGTGATAACTAAAACACTTTAAAGGTCTAGTATAGGCAAGGCAAGTTACAGTTTTTAAACCTTAGGTGGTCAAGATAAATGCTAGGTGTTCCCTCTCACCACCCTCATCCAATAAGGTTTACCTTAATCAGCCAAACTACAACTATAATTTGCCTTGTCTATATTAGGATTCAATAGATGTTAATTACCATATGTTAAAAATACACCTTTGATCCTGGTAAAGACAAGGCCCAAGATAGCCAGCTACCAGTTCCAAAGCGTTCTCAGTTAAGGACGTCATTCCTTATCCCCCATCTGGTTTAGCTCTTCTTAGAGAAGGGGATTTTTTTCTGGAAAATGGGCTTATTCTGGAGCATTTGTCAACAAAACACAGCTACTGGTGCAGAGAAGCAGATAAATTTAAAGGAAAGGGAAAAAAAGGGTGCATGGTGAGAAAGAACAGAAATGGGGGAGATTAACTGAGAGTTTGTGCCGTCAGTTCAACCTGCTTTCTCTCAAAGTAGAAAGAAAATTTGGGGAAGGAAAAATAATAAGAAAGGAACCAAAACAACAACAAAAGCCTTTATTCTTTTGAGTTCTTTTAGATGAGCCTCTTTATCTCACAAATCATTCCTGTGACTCAGTTATTAAGCATCTGGATTCTCAAATCTATTGTCAGTTAAATTAATGTCTGTGAATCTTTATCACTGACAATATTATAATATCCGAAGCATCAAAGGGCAACTGCTTTCAGTTTCATTGACAAAAGCAATAGGAAGTAGAAGCAAAACCTTGCAGTAGCAAATCAGCAAATTCTTCTGCTAACAAAAATGTGGCATTTGATTCATTCTTTTTAATTTAGAAATCATAACCAGCCAGAAGAAATAAAAATGCCTAGTGACTAGTTTTGCCTCTTGAAATATATTTAAGAACTTGATTAATTAACAAGTAACACTCCTCAAACTGTTGTATCATGTCAGTTATGTAGATGAAGCAAACCCCACAGGTAAGTGGAGAACAAGACCTGGGAGATGGGTTGGAAACAGGAGGGAGCACGGGCTACAAGGGCAGAGAGAAAGGAGGGTCAGGGCAAAGCTGGGAGGCAAACCAGTATCTTAGATCCTATATACAAATGCAAGAAGTATGGGTAATAAGCAGGAAGAACTGGAAGTGCTAATAAATAAATACAACTATGACATTGTTGGCATTACTGAAACTTGGTGGGATAATACACATGACTGGAATGTTGGTGTGGATGGGTATAGTTTGCTCAGGAAGGATAGATAGGGGAAAAAGGGAGGAGGTGTTGCCTTATATATTAAAAATGTACACACTTGGACTGAGGTGGAGATGGACATAGGAGATGGAAGTGTTGAGAGTCTCTGGGTTAGGCTAAAAGGGGTAAAAAACACGGGTGATGTCGTGCTGGGAGTCTACTACAGGCCACCTAATCAGGTGGAAGAGGTGGATGAGGCTTTTTTCAAACAACTAACAAAATCATCCAAAGCCCAAGATTTGGTGGTGATGGGGGACTTCAACTATCCAGATATATGTTGGGAAAATAACACCGCGGGGCACAGACTATCCAATAAGTTCCTGGACTGCATTGCAGACAACCTTTTATTTCAGAAAGTTGAAAAAGCTACTAGGGGGGAAGCTGTTCTAGACTTGATTTTAACAAATAGGGAGGAACTCGTTGAGAATTTGAAAGTAGAAGGAAGCTTGGGTGAAAGTGATCATGAAATCATAGAGTTTGCAATTCTAAGGAAGGGTAGAAGGGAGTACAGCAAACTAGAGACAATGGATTTCAGGAAGGTGGATTTTGGTAAGCTCAGAGAGCTGATAGGTAAGGTCCCATGGGAATCAAGACTGAGGGAAAAACAACTGAGGAGAGTTGGCAGTTTTTCAAAGGGACGCTATTAAGGACCCAAAAGCAAGCTATTCCGATGATTAGGAAAGATAGAAAATGTGGCAAAAGACCACCTTGGCTTAACCATGAGATCTTGCGTGACCTACAAAATAAAAAGGCGTCATATAAAAAATGGAAACTAGGTCAGATTACAAAGGACGAATATAGGCAAATAACACAGGAATGTAGAGGCAAGATTAGAAAGGCAAAGGCACAAAATGAGCTCAAACTAGCTATGGGAATAAAGGGAAACAAGAAGACTTTTTATCAATACATTAGAAGCAAGAGGAAGACCAAGGACAGGGTAGGCCCACTGCTCAGTGAGGAGGGGGAAACAGTAACGGGAGACTTGGAAATGGCAGAGATGCTTAATGACTTCTTTGTTTCGGTCTTCACTGAGAAGTCTGAAGGAATGTCTAATATAGTGAATGCTTACGGGAAGAGGGTAGGTTTAGAAGATAAAATAAAAAAAGAACAAGTTAAAAATCACTTAGAAAAGTTAGATGCCTGCAAGTCACCAGGGCCTGATGAAATGCATCCTAGAATACTCAAGGAGTTAATAGAAGAGGTATCTGAGCCTCTAGCTATTATCTTTGGGAAATCATGGGAGATGGGGGAGATTCCAGAAGACTGGAAGGGGGCAAATATAGTGCCCATCTATAAAAAGGGAAATAAAAACAACCCAGGAAACTACAGACCAGTTAGTTTAACTTCTGTGCCAGGGAAGATAATGGAGCAGGTAATTAAAGAAATCATCTGCAAACACTTGGAAGGTGGTAAGGTGATAGGGAATAGCCAGCATGGATTTGTAAAGAACAAATTGTGTCACACTGATAGCATTCTTTGATAGGATAATGAGCCTTGTGGATAAGGGAAAGCAGTGGATGTGATATACCTAGACTTTAGTAAGGCATTTGATACGGTCTCGCATGATATTCTTATAGATAAACTAGGAAAGTACAATTTAGATAGGGCTACTATAAGGTGGGTGCATAACTGGCTGGATAACCGTACTCAGAGAGTAGTTATTAATGGCTCCCAATCCTGCTGGAAAGCTATAACAAGTGGGGTTCCGCAGGGGTCTGTTTTGGGACCGGCTCTGTTCAATATCTTCATCAACGATTTAGATGTTGGCATAGAAAGTACACTTATTAAGTTTGCGGACGATACCAGACTGGGAGGGATTGCAACTGCTTTGGAGGACAGGGTCAAAATTCAAAATGATCTGGACAAATTGGAGAAATGGTCTGAGGTAAACAGGATGAAGTTCAATAAAGATAAATGCAAAGTGCTCCACTCAGGATGGAACAATCAGTTTCACACATACAGAATGGGAAGAGACTGTCTAGGAAGGAGTATGGCAGAAAGAGATCTAGCAGTCGTAGTGGACCACAAGCTAAATATGAGTCAACAGTGTGATACTGTTGCAAAAAAAGCAAACATGATTCTGGGATGCATTAACAGGTGTGTTTTAAACAAGACACGAGAGGTCATTCTTCCGCTTTACTCTGCGCTGGTTAGGCCTCAACTGGTGTATTGTGTCCAGTTCTGGGCACCGCATTTCAAGAAAGATGTGGAGAAATTGGAGAGGGTCCAGAGAAGAGCAATAAGAATGATTAAAGGTCTTGAGAACATGACCTATGAAGGAAGGCTGAAGGAATTGGGTTTGTTTAGTTTGGAAAAGAGAAGACTGAAAGGGGACATGATAGCAGTTTTCAGGTATCTAAAAGGGTGTCATCAGGAGGAGGGAGAAAACTTGTTCACCTTAGCCTCCAATGATAGAACAAGAAGCAATGGGCTTAAACTGCAGCAAGGGAGATTTAGGTTGGACATTAGGAAAAAGTTCCTAACTGTCAAGGTAGTTAAACACTGGAATAGATTGCCTAGGGAAGTTGTGGAATCTCCATCTCTGGAGGTATTTAAGAGTAGGTTAGATAAATGTCTATTAGGGATGGTCTAGACAGTATTTGGTCCTGCCATGAGGGCAGGGGACTGGACTCGATGACCTCTCGAGGTCCCTTCCAATCCTAGAGTCTATGAGTCTATGACATATGAGTAACGCAGGTCACTAAAATTTGTAGATTTGATGCTACTGTAAATAAATTCAAAGAAAAAATGCTGAAGCAATTTTATAATGATGATTGGAGAAATATTAAACATGGAGAAATGGTAGATCATAAAATGATACAAAACTTAAATCCCCTCAAATGTTTAACATATTATTTATTGATCACTATTTACCTAAATTCAAATATGCATTAACATGATTTGTGACTTACACCACATGCATTTAAAGACTTGGACTTTCTTTAATGTATATACCTACTTGTACTCTATCTAAAAGAACTAACAGAAAATGTTTAGCATTCTCTCTTTTAAACATAGTCTCAAATCCAGAAATATTTTGACACCTAAAATTGACTAGCACACTTTTATAACCTGTTAAATTCAATGAACACCTGTTAACTTTTTTAAAGTATCAGTGCACTAAAGCTATCAGTGACTCTGCTCTCCACTTTGTGGAGCTAGTGAGTCAGTGTGGATAGTGAGCAAAGTCTAAATATTTTGATTGAAAGTCTCTTATTTGAAAGACAATTCATAATCCACTAGAACATTCTGCTCTCTCTTTTTCAGTGTATTTCTGAATCAAATTAGAATATTTCAGCAAATATGACAATAAAATATATGTACATACTTAATTTTAAGTAATTTACCTTTTACTGAGATAGTTTCACTCTATGCAATGTTTTACTCTGGTTGATATGTTAGAGATCTTATAATATATTGACTGTAGACTTTATTAGTGTTGTATTTGCCTATACTAACTTAAAAACAAACATGTATTTTCAACGTCAATATGTCTGTTCCTGCTGCCTTGGAAATCAGTGACAAAACTCCCACTGACTTCAAAGAGAGGAAGATAATTCCCCATGTTGACAGCTTAAGATACCCCAAGATTTTGTGTGATAATGAGCTGCACACATTATTGAATGAAAACGACTAAATTATTTACTTGACTGTAAATAATACAACATAGAACTGGAAATGAATAATCATTTATGCTTTTTCACACAGTGTAGCATGGACAGTATCAATGATAAAATAAGATTATTTAATCTTTGATTTATTTATTGTTTATATGGTGGCTGACTTTTTATCTTTGGAGTCACAGTTCAGAATCCACTCAGGAGGTCTCAGCTCATTCATTTATGAGCAACATTCTATATTTCAAAATTTGACACTGTTTGGTTTTCTTTGCTCTGGAATTAAAAAAGACTGAGTAAACCTAAGTTCTTGTTTAGCTACAGCCAAAGTGAAGGTGGACACGCTGGGTCAGGGTTCAGATAGTTAGCTTGATATATTATGAGGATGTATATTTTGCACATAGATGAATAAAGTTCCAGGTCTGCGGATAGGAAGGAATGTTTGCTTTGATGAGCTTAACCTTGACAATCACAATTTACCCTACACAAAAGCGTTTTTTAAATCATGAGTATCTTCTAATTCAATTAAATCTGTAAAAAGATGTTGCCAGCAAAGGCTCCCATCCTGTTCCTATAAAAGCTAATGGGAATTTTGCCCCTCATTTCAGTGGCAACAGAATTGGGCCCTTAATGAGATTGTAGCAGAGCTTGTCGCCAGTTAACCCATTTGAGATGAATGTCAATCACACATGACTGCAAGTCCAACATAGTGGAGCGATTTGGCTCACTCTGTCAATTAATCATCATCTTTTTGTGATCAGGATTTGAATGCTAGCTGTTCCTGTTATATCCCTGTCATTTTCCATTGACTCACTAGAGAATGCATATAGCAGAATCTGTCAGAGGGTTTCCAAATTCCATTCTAAAGAAAAAAATGGACAAAACAAATAGAGAACTAATCTTAATATATTAATTATGAAATTTTCTGGACTACTAATGCTAATACAATCAACTTAACTTGAGGATTAAGCATGTGAGTATGTGAATATTTATTGCATAAGCATCACTGCTGCAAATTTTAATATTTCTTTTTTAATTAGATTGCAAACTCTTTGGGATGGGGACTATGGGTGAAATCTTAGCCTCTACTGAAGTCAATGGGAATCTTTCCTTTGACTTCAGTGGGACAGGAGGTCCCCTTATAACTTTGTAATCACTCTGTGTAATGCCTTCAACACATTAAGGCGCTGTATACATTAATTAAATGTGTCTTGGTATGATTTCAATTGACTGCAAGGCTCTACAGTAGTTACATTATGTTGGTTACCTAGTGGCAAGGTTGTCAAGTAGCTGAATAATTTAATTTGGCTCCAGACAGATAGGACCCAAACCTGCAATAAGCACAGGAGTACTTGCGGCACCTTAGAGACTAAGAAATTTATTTGAGCATAAGGTGCCACAAGTACTCCTGTTGTTTTGGCGGATACAGACTAACACGGCTGCTACCCTGAAACCTCAATAGTTACTCGAGAAAAGTTTCCACTGCTATCAAAGGGAGTTTTACCTGAGTAAGGACTGTGGGCATGTCCCCATAATTACAATTTAGGTCTCCACCCTGTAAAGTATTGAACTCTTATATTACATAATAGAGACCTTAAAGAACAGAAATAATGGTCAAGATGGTCACCCTCCTTAGGGAAGATAATGCAGAATAACTTAAAATGTGCTTACTCAACAGTTTCCTACATGATTAAGCTTTGCATTAAGAGTTCAATAACATCTGCATTCAGTCAGCCATTCTTGTGACCTAAATGTACTTCAAACATTTCAGTCCCTGAACACCAGAGGTGTTCGCATCAGTGTTATGGCCTTATATCAATTCTATTCTATATAGGCTCTTATACTATGGTCATCACTGTCATATGTGAGCAGCTTCCAGTAATGCATTAAACAATTTAACATCTGTTCTCTCCGTAGGGGAAGAAGTACATGCACAGTAATATTTTGTTTGGGATTTATTTTTAAATATATAAACACACACATTGCTATGTTGCAGGTCAAATAATGCAGCTTGCACTTAAAGTGAAAGGTGGTGGAGTTTGTGATGGTCCTTAGTTTCTGGGAAAGTTATTCTGCAGTCTTGGACTGGCCTCTGAGAAAGTTCCATCTCCTGAACAGATGAGCTTTACTCTTAGTGCAAAAAATTCCATTGTGCCAGAGGAGTGAAGTTGTCAACCAGTCTACATCCCAGGGTGTTAGGCGATCTTTTAGATACCCTGGGTACAAGTAATTGAATGCCTTCAAGATAAGAACTGAGACCTTGAACTTGTTTTGAAATTCTATGGGAAGCCAGTGTAGAGAGTGGAAGACAGCTCTGATGGATTCTCAGAAGCCAGAGTTGCCAAGACACACTCCAGCGTTCTGTACTTGTTGGAGTTTCCTAAGCACTTAAGGCTTCATGCCCAGGTATATTGCCGTGCTTTAGTCCTGCCAACGAGTGACAAGGCATGAATAGCGCGTTTAATTCCCAGGATAGGATCAAGTCTCCTAACCAGTCGGAGGTGGTGAAGTTGCATTTTGAAGTTAAATTAACTAACCTTCTGAGAAACACTTTAAAGTCAACTTTCCAAATATACATTTAATTTAGAGTTAATAACACAGTTATTGAATGGTAACTATGAATTAGTTACCAAGAAACATAGACGTTTAAGGATAGATACAAACTAATTACACAGTCCTCAAATCTGAATACAAGTATAAAATAACTATCCTAATTTTATGAATATACAGTGACCTATTACATCCAAATTAAACATCTATAATTTAAACAGAACCTTAATTTAAAATGTTACCCCTTTTTATTACACTGTACTTTTCTTCTTTACACTGCAATGGAGACATCTCTTGAATATGCACATCAGTGAATTGCTGAAAGTTAGAATACCTAAACAGTTATACACAATACATTAAAAGCAAGTGCACACTATACATTTTCAGGCTGATTTTATATGCAATGCAAATCTTAACTTGGAATGCATGTTAAGATGTTATTTCTGCTAACATTTTAAGATATTATAATAAAATGAAGCAATATAGCAGTTCATTTATATTAATTTATTTAAATTATAAACATTTAGGGGCAGCAGTCATGAATTCTTCTCTTTCTTGGGCAGAACCAAACAATATTTTAGTACTTAATAATTAATAACTAGTGATAGGAATACTAACTAGTGAAAATAGGTGCATGTTTTCTTTTTTTCTCTTTTCTAAAAAGAACATTGCTGTTTGGTTATTGTTAATTTACTCTTGTTTAGTTTAAAGGAAAACTAAGATAGCATTTAAGAGCCTGATTTTCAAAAGTGACTAGTGATTTCGATGCCTCACATTTTGGGTATCCAACATAAGACATCTTAAGTGGACTTCATTTTAAGAACAAGGGTACTAGGCAATTTCTGAAAATCGGGCCCTTTTAAAGTATCTTATTTTAGGCAGTCAAAAATTAAGACATCTAAAATCACTAGACACTTTTGAAAATCTTGGCCTCAATTTTGGGGTATATTTTCCTTTAAAAAACTTACATTAAGAGTTACTTTTTAAAAGGTTTTTTCACCTTGGTTGTTCATTTGGTGCTGATTTTCACTACTGTAGTCTAATCACTTATGACAAGTTTGTATCATAACAGTTTTCCTGGAGTAAGGGGTGGTGCATAGCAGCACCACTCTAGGATTACATTGAGCAAGACTTGTAGAGACCTAATCCCCACTGACTCCTATTGCTCTGCACAAGTAGCAGATACCTCCTGACTCCATCTCAGATCTGTTCACCCCAGCTGGCCAACATGTTGAGGGGGTAGAACCAAAGCTCCTGCAGTTCCTTGGCCAAGGCCACGGAGGTGGGTCAGCAGCCTCTGCTGGAACTCAGGATGCAGGTAGCCAATGCAAAGGAGTGAGCCAGGGCCGGCACCAGGCACCAGCTAAAGAAGCAAGTGCTTGGGGAGGCCAATACCAAGGGGTGGCACTCCAGCCGCTATTGGGGTGGCACATCCGGGTCTTCAGCGGCAATTTGGTGGTGGGTCCCTCAGTCCCTCTTGGAGTGAATTGTCGCCGAAGAGTGAAGTGGCACGAATGTACTGCTGCGGCTTTTTTTTTTGGTGCTGCTTGGGGCAGCAGAAAATATGGAACTGGCCCTGTTTTAAGCCCCCTTACTCTCCTGCAAGCTGTTTAAGGGCATCAATTTAATTGATGATTACACAGTTAAGAGCAATGTTGAGGCCTCAATTTAGCATACAAATAGCCAAATTAAGCAGTTATCTTATACACAGTTATCCTGATGGGGCCATATTGGACAAAGGACATGACCTTGCAAGTGCTAAGCAATATCAACTCACTGGAGGTTTGGGCCCCACAGAATTCTTATCCCCATAACAAGATTAAGTGAAGCCTCATGCACATAAATGGACTGTATTGCAGCTACAAATGTTAAACTTTTTCCAAACTTCACGCTCTAGACTGCCTTGCATTTTTGCTAATTGGTATGTTTTTCTTTAAAAAAGTGAGAATCCTAACCTTTTACTTGACAGATATGTGGATAAAATGTCACATAACATTTTGAAAGCTTATCTACTGTATGCTGTTTACCAGCTTTATGTTGGACCTCGCACAGGAGTATACAAATGAAAAAAGTCCACAGAAACAAAACTATCACCTAAATGGTTCAAATAAATGTGCACACTACTAGAGAATGGTTTTCAACAATGTAAGAGTTCTAAAATACTGCTGTGCATGGAAAAAATGACTATAAAAACGGTTAATTTTTACTCAACAGCTCTATTCCTTGTTTTTATTCACCATTCCATCTGTTGACTTTAGTGACAAAAATAAGATATCTTACTGCTTTTTGTCTCTCATGTCACCGCAGCAGCTAGGAAAGAGTAAATAAGATTTTATTCCTTCCTGAGGATTAGCCACTGAATTTTTTATAATATTGCAATCAGTTATACCTGTGCAAATCTGCTAAAGCCATATGGTTGGAATCAGTAAAGGAATATTTTGAAATTGAACAACAATAGGGCTGCACAGGGTATAACCAAAAGACTAATTTTGTCTGTAGAACTTTTAGTGCAAGATGCATAGGAAAGAAAGAACCAAGTGTGACTCCTAAAGGAGTTTCTAAGGCTTACAGATAGGAGAGAAAAAAAAATTGTACTTGTTAAGTAAAGAAAATGTATATGAAAATAATTGAGACGATGGCCAGACAAAAAAAAATCCATAATTTTATCTGCTTTTCCAACTACCACTCCATCTCCCTTTTATATCCAAACTCACAAAACATGGCTTCTACATTCATTGTGTGGGCATCCTTTCTTTCAGTTTCATCTTAAGCACTCTGTAATATGGCTTCACCCCTCTATACTCTATTGAAACTTCTCTCGACAAAGTCTCTAATGACTTCTTCACAACAAAATCTCACTAGCTAACTGCGCTAGATAGTTGTCTCTGTAGATATGAATTCATCTGAGAAATACTGAAAGTTTCTCTTTGTGGTTTTAGCAATTTAGACTAAAACCAGGCTTACACCATTGACTGATACAGTATTTAATAATTACGATTAGTAAAATTCAATTTTACAAGAGTCAGCAACACATGCAAATCACCATCTGAAACATGTAGTTTGATGGAAATACACATTCAGACACTAAAACTGAAACCACTAAACTAAACTATGGAAACACCTTATTGTTTTAATCACAGAGTAAATATATAAGGAAGAATTTTTGTGACTACCTACTACAAATTCTAGATTTAATAGTGGACTTAATTTTAAGGGACAAATATTTATATCAATGGATTTTGATATGACTAATAAGTGTACTCGTAATACAATATTATAAATGTATATACATATGAGTATAATGCGTGTATGTATTTTTATATTATTATATTAAAAGCTATTTTGGAAAGAATGTTGCTGTGGCAAAGTCAAGCACTCAATTAGGAAATGCCAAAATTAAGATTACGCAAGCAATGCTAATTCAGCCCCCTCAGGCGTATGCATTATGACAGGGGTCAGCAACCTCTGGCACATGGCTCACCAGGGTAAGCACCCAAGCCGGTTTGTTTACCCACCGAGTTGGCAGGTTTGGCTGATCACAGCTCCCACCCACCAATTCTCTTACAGGCTTTCTGATTTTGATTACTTAATATATTTGTTTGTAAGTGTTTGGCTATTTCTGTTCAATTATCTAGAGGTACTTTGCTCCTCAAATTCCCTCTTAGGCCTCCTAATTTCCACTATACCTGCTGTAGTTTATGTTCTTTTCTGTTAGTTTCACTATGACTGGATTTCTGAAGGATACCTTTTAGACTGAAATTACCTAAATCTTGAACCTTGCCATTTTCTCCTTGCCATCCTACTTTCTTTTTTAGTTTAGGGATATGAATGTCTTCTATCACTGTTATGATATGTTTAAGTGGCCCCTACCCAGAAACTAAGGATTTTAATTTCAATACTTTTGATTTAAGGTCCTTTTGACTAGTTTCCTCTCTTTTTAAACTGAAATAAAAGAAATCTTTCTTTCTCGGGATAGGGTCACCAAGACCTAGTGTTTGGGATGAATCCTTACTCCAAAGATTTTGGACTTTGTTATATTGTGTTCACTATTATTTAACAGTTCAGTTAAAGTTACTTCTTGAAGCAACTGCTGTGTACCTTAAAACAAAGTTGAGAATAGCCCTGTTTTTGTTTATTTTAGAACTAGCAGCTCCAAAAAGCAATCATTCCAGGTTTCAAGAAATTGGTTTTCTAAATCTTGTCCTCTTGTGCCATTTGACCAGTTCATATGCAGGTAATTGAAATAATTCATTATTGCTATTTTATTGGACTCAGTTCTCTTGTTGATCATCCTCAACACTCAATATATTTTTTTTGGATCAGGAGGCTGGTTATAATCCTCCCAGTATATTTGTATTCTTATGTCCTGAGAGTTATATGCATATAGTTTATCTTTGTATGGTCCTCTCTATTCAGAAATTTTAACTCACAAAATGTTTCTAATAGGTTCCCCCCCCCCAAACACATGGCATAGGCAGAATACATGATGTGTGGTGCACTACACAAGGTGTTACTGGCACTCATTTGCAATGACCTTCACAACTCTCTTGTGGCTTTTCCACACATGAGTAATGTACCTATTACAAGTTAATGCAGATAAAACCTTTATAACACTCTACACCATCATTTAATATATGCTACATATTTGACAGAAATAAATATTTTAGAAATATCTGAGATTTGTTAAACAAACAAAAATTGTACTATTTGCACATGTGGATTGAAATCAATAAATGGCTTTTCATGGCTATAAATTGCCTGGCAAAACAAATACCAGAAAGGGAGACACATGCTTTAGAGGTGCTGAGCACCTAAGTCTATCAAATCAAAAGGAACTACATATAGTCAATGTTTCTGAAAACAGGGGGTGAAATACTACACCCCACCCTGAAGTGGGATGGATTTCACTTCACACTACTTATGTCAGTGTTCAGATATGGCTTTAGGGGCCTAACTTTAGGCACTCACATTTTGATATTTTTTTCCAAATATTCTACATGTCTACTTAGTGTAAATGGTATGCAGCTCTTTGGTGCTTTTAGGCAAATCTTCCCAGCAAATTTTGCAGACAAAACTTCCACTGATTTGAATAGAAGATTTGGCTGAGTATGTGTTATATAGTTTGCCCCTTGTTTCAAGGCCCTAGAGGCTTATCCTATGAGATGCTGAGTGCTCTCACCTTCATTGACTCCAGAGTGTGTTGAGAACTGTTCAGCCTATAAAGTTGAATACTTAATTATATCAAATAGAAAGAGGCAATTGCTGAATTGGGGGAAAAAAGAGAGAACAAATCCCCAAATGCATCTTATTTCAACTGAACATAATAATTAGAAAGAAATCCTTTGCTGCATATTACTCATCATGTTCCATACTAAAAGTGAAGTGACTATTTTGGCATGTTTGAACCCTACTGGTCTCTAACAGTAAGGCAAACTAGAGACAACATATGTACACAAACGGGTACCCCCCCACTCACCCACAAGATGCCCCAAATGCAGTAGTAACGGCTCAGTACACTAGAGGGAGCTAGTACATAAATGCAATGAGACATTTTTTCATGTTCACAGAGCATTTATGTCACATATTTAGATATCCTGCGGTATTTAATTTGGCAACAGTTGCTTAATTATATAATAATAACAGCATAATACCGAAGGATGGGTAATGCAAACATGCTGAGAGAACGGAGTATCTTTGTATCAATGTTCCACACTATAAAATGTGTTGTTGGTTCACGTCTTATTTTGGTAAATAAAAACAGATGAGTTGTAGCAGACAGCCACACACACTGAGCTTTCATCAGCCAGTCAGAATCCTCCTTTCAGAAAGCCCATTTTATAATTATACCACATATAGGTCTCTCTTTGGCACACAGACTATGTGTACATTTCAGTTTAGTGATTCCACACTGTAACTAACAATAGATAGATTAGATAGATAGATAAGATTTTACACAGCATTAGTTTCATAATGGTTAGAAGCAGAATCATTCTGCATGGCAAACTATCCATTTTAAAGCTACAAAGAGGTTTTAGGATTGGGAAGCTCTAGCAAGAACACTGATTTGAACATATAAATGTAGAAGATGTACTCCTAGTTGAATGATATTGATGGACATAACTAAAAAAGCCTGACTGTAATTTTCATTGACTCAGGAAAAAAAAATCCTCCCTCACCTGATTTTTTTAACAACCTGCTCTAAAATAATTTCCAGAAGCATCTTGTAATTGCTCTAGATTTTATTTTCTTTACTTCTTAAATGATTTATGTTACTCACTTACACATTCGCCATTCACAATTTATAAATGGCAACTTTAGTATTCATGAATTGAGATCAATACGTTAGCAATCAAAACACTCATCTTTCTATTTCAATACACCATGCTTCTTCCCTCCTCCTCCCCCAACTTTAGCCCGGGATGTCTGAATAGCAGTCGAAGTTTACAGCGCTCTCCCAGTGGCTGCTTTATAAGGGAATACATGTGTAGAGATAGTAGTCCTAGTTTCGGTACTAAAACATTAATCCAGGAAAAGAAAGAGGTGAGAGAGCACACCAGGTACTTCTAAATATTGGTAATATTTGGATGCAAAAGAAGCTTCTTGTGGACCAGAATCGTTTGCAAAAGTGCCGAAATTGCCTATTCAAGTTGTTTACCACCGGAGTAGCTTCCATAGGTACCACACAGCATTCGGACAAAGGTTTCTTTGTGCTTGATAAGATTTATATTTTGGTCATCTTGTGAAACCTGCAAACTGTGATTAGGGTGAGGCCCAATTTCTAATGAAATGTTTAACGGACTTGAGGAGAGGGCGGAGATATTTGATTATCCCCTCTTGAGACACTTATTGATCAGTATGTGCTGGAAAAATTATAATATTCGGGGTGTCTGCCATGCATTACTGCATTACTATATTAGTGCGTTTCAAATAATTGTTTATCGAGTGGTAACTCAAATATTTTACCGAAGGCAGGGGGAACTGAGTGAAGATCGCTGCCTACCCACCGGTATCACAGATGATATATAGGACCGGCAGCTGGATAACACGGAGGCACATTCTCTCATTCCCACAGAGAAGCATTCTAGCCGTAATCAGGGATTTACGTGGAGAACTTGTTGGGAATCTGCGATGTATGTCATGTATGCAAATTTTATAACGTCATAAGCCGCTATTACAGTTTGTTTAATGTCTGACATATGAGAAGTATTGATCCTATTTTTTCTCTGTTTTCAGAGATCACCGAAGACGACTTATTATTTCTACAAAAAAAAATGCCAGAGAGACGCTGCAGTGTGTAGAAATGAGAGACTGCAATTTACAAGCAACAAGCCCTTCTCACATTGTTAGTCTCCAATCTAACTGATCTAATCAATGACACCAAAGCACTGGGGATTCTAGCACCGCCTCCCCAAGCCTTTCCGCTGATTCCCATTGGAGGCTAGCTTCAGAGGCAGGTTCCTTTCCTCAGCACGGATTGGCTGGCAGGGAATCAGTATCAATGTTTAAGCAGCAGCGTGAGGTGAATAGAGTCAGTCGGCAAGAGGCACTGGGAGAGAGCGAAGGGGCTGGGAACCCAGTAAATGCTGCAGTAAGGGAGGGGGAGCTATAAGAGACAGTGCTCCAACTGTTGAATTTTCGCAAATCTCCACTTACCTACGGACGGCTTATACTGTGGATCTGTTTCTTCTGAAATCGACATCTCTTTTGCATATGGTCTGGTTAACGTTGGCTAATGCCTGTTTGAAAGGTGCCACCCATCAATGAGACCGAGAGACGAATTTTTAAAAATCCCTCTACAACAGACTGCAGAATTAACTATGTACAGTGGCTCAGGACTCAAATAGAGGAGGAAAAAACAACACAGAACTGAGACTTGGAACTAGAGCTGTGAGCATTTCAATGGGAACCTGTGCTTTTCCCCCCGTTAATGTGCAAGATCTCTGGGTGTTCACACATAACTCTGAGGAAAGGTGGCTAAAAACACTCAGCAAAGCAGGAGACAGACGCGCCTCTGTGCCCGTGAGTGGATAACAGCCTTGTTTTCCTGATCCCCAGTCTCCCGGAAAAAGAGGTATAGTAAAAGTGCAGCTGGATCCGACACCCTCCTCTTTCTTCCCCTTTCTCTTTTTTTCCTCCAAAACATGAATCTGATTTTTCTGTCTATAGCGTGAGTCAGAAAAGCGTTAGGAAGAAGCTGCAACTAATGTCTGTGAAAGGAGGAACATGAGGCGATAGTGAATGTGATTTGTTCCGCTGGATCTGACTCATCCAGGAGATTGAAACACCTGCATTTCTGGATGTGTCAATCATTTCTTTTCGGCTGTTAAAAGAACCTGAAATAAAATTTAACCCCGCCATATACTTATACATAATATCACTGGGGAGGTAAATCATCCCGGGTGAACGCATCTGGCATTCCAGCCACTCTTTCCCCATACACCAAGATGCCCAGAAAGACTATTACAGCTTGAAAAGACTGCAAAATGCATCACACCAAACACTGAATTGTATTTGTTTTATTCTAAAAGAATTGTCGATCAAAATATTTGCCTCTCTTTATTCATCGCCAAGATTCCCCCTCCCCTAAATGAAGAGGACTAGGAGGCAGTGTCATTGGAAGGAGATGCTGAATAGAAAGAAAAGAGAGACACTTGACAGCCCAGCCTTGTGAATGCAGAGACTGTTTCCCTTTTAGCGAGAGACTAAGAGAGAGTGTGTGCGGTGGGTTGCTTTTTTTTTTTTCTCCCTCGCTCTCTTTTTTTAATCTGTGCGTGCAGCCATGGGTTGCCTGTTGATTTCCTCTCGACTAAAGAGAAAAGCAAACTGGAATTAAACTGCATCGAGAAAAGTGCTGCTCCACAGACACACACACACACACACACTGTGAGAGAGAGGATCTGGTGGTGGTGGCGGCGGCTACTGGCCTGTCTTAAAGAAACCCAAATGTGCATTTGATTGAGCACAGCCTGTGATTTTTTTTTTAAACACACATCTATCACTAGTGATGACGAGCAGCTGGTGGGTTTCTTAATCCCCCTTCCACCCTCCAAGAAAAGGGAAAGGGAGGCTGGTGGCGCGGGAGAGAAAGGAAACTACAAACCCGGACACTAGTTTTCACACTGCAATTTCCCTCCCTCTTTTTGTTGTTCGGAAAGGAAAGAGTGAGCGTGGAGGAGCCGGCAAGGGGGAAATACCGATGGTAGCGAGATGCAGTTCGCCGCCGCAAGCAATGCAAGATTAGATCTCTAAATGCAGCAAAACACTCCCTGAAAACCAACAACCCCGCGGTGCAATCAGACATCTCACTGCCTCTCACTGCACACGGAGCGGGCTTCTACACAGGCGAGAGACTCTTTTTACCCCCCTCCTCCGCTGTCTCCCCCTCCTCCGCACCCTCCACTCCATTAGTCGTATCACAAGCAATGAGTAGCAAATAAGCCTTTTCTGTTTACGGTCCTGCTTCCCAACAGCCAGCTCCCTTTTCTATATATTTTTTAAAAATCTCTTGGACTGATCTTGGGAAGAACCACCACCACCGATCATTTTTTATATTCTTTGTAAATCGGCGGATATTAAAGAAAAAATTAAACAACCATTCGGAATCCGAAGATATATTTTTTATTCTCCTCCTCTTCCTCCAGCTGAAGTTGGACAGGCTAAATAACTGTGCGGGGATTGTGTGGCCGCAGAAGCGCTTGATTTGAGGCGGCTTTTCTCTCGCCCTCTCGCCCCTCCCTGCGAGCTACATGCTCCATTTGCTGCCCCGCATCCTGTGTCTCTGCAGATGTTTTAGAGCAACAGGTTCAGCAACCTAAAACAGAGGGGTAGGGAGCGAGGACAGAAGAAGGGAGAGGGAATAAGGCAGCGGAGGAGGAGGAAGAAGGGGCAGGGGCCACCCTGGTGCTGCCGCAGCTGCAACCACCCCCTGGCTCGGGGATGTACCTTTCCATTTGTTGCTTCTTCTTCTGCTGGGCTCCTGCCCTGACTCTGAAGAACCTGAATTACTCGGTGCCGGAGGAGCAGGGGGCGGGCACGGTGATCGGGAACATCGGCAGGGATGCCCGGCTGCAGGCGGGGGCGGGCGGGCCGCCGCCGCCGCCGGCGGAGCGGGGAGGCGGCCGGGGGACCAAATCCACTTTCCGCGTGTTGGAGAACTCGGCGCCGCACCTGCTGGACGTGGACGGCGAGAGCGGGCTGCTCTACACCAAGCAGCGCATCGACCGCGAGGCGCTGTGCCGGCGCAGCGCCAAGTGCCAGCTCTCGCTCGAGGTCTTCGCCAACGACCAGGAGATCTGCATGATCAAGGTGGAGATCCAGGACCTGAACGACAACGCGCCCGCCTTCCCCTCCGACCAGGTGGACATGGACATCTCGGAGAACGCGGCGCCGGGCACCCGCTTCCCCCTCACCAGCGCCCACGACCCGGACGCCGGCGACAACGGGCTGCGCACTTACCTGCTCACCCGCGACGACTACGGCCTCTTCTCGCTCGACGTCAAGTCGCGGGGCGACGGCACCAAGTTCCCGGAGCTGGTGATCCAGAAGCCGCTGGACCGCGAGGAGCAGAGCCACCACACGCTGGTGCTGACGGCGCTGGACGGCGGCGACCCGCCCCGCTCGGGCACGGTGCAGCTCAACGTGCGCCTCATCGACTCCAACGACAACAGCCCCGTCTTCGAGGCGGCCTCGTACGTGGTGGAGCTGCCGGAGAACGCGCCGCTGGGCACCGCCGTCATCGACCTGAACGCCACCGACGCGGACGAGGGCACCAACGGCGAGGTGCTGTACTCCTTCAGCGGCTACGCGCCCGAGCGCGTCCGCGACCTCTTCAGCATCGACCCGCAGAGCGGCCTCATCCGCGTCAAGAGCAACCTGGACTACGAGGAGAGCGGCCTCATCGAGATCGACGTGCAGGCCCGCGACCTGGGGCCCAACCCCATCCCGGCCCACTGCAAGGTGACCGTGCGCCTCATCGACCGCAACGACAACGCGCCCGCCATCGGCTTCGTCTCCGTCCGCCAGGGGGCGCTCAGCGAGGCCGCCCCGCCAGGCACCGTCATCGCCCTGGTGCGGGTCACCGACCGCGACTCCGGCAAGAACGGGCAGCTGCAGTGCCGGGTGCTGGGCGGCGGCGGGGCGGGCGCGGTGCCTTTCGCCCTGGAGGAGAATTACGACAACTTCTACACGGTGGTGACCGACCGGCCGCTGGACCGCGAGGCGCAGGACGAGTACAACGTGACCATCCTGGCCCGGGACGGGGGCAGCCCCCCGCTCAACTCCACCAAGTCCTTCTCCGTGCAGATCCTGGACGAGAACGACAACCCGCCCCGCTTCAGCAAGAGCCTCTACGTGCTGCAGGTGCCTGAGAACAACATCCCTGGCGAGTACCTAGGCTCTGTGCTGGCCCAGGACCCAGACCTGGGCCAGAATGGGACTGTGTCCTACTCCATCCTGCCCGGGCACGTGGGCGACGTCTCCATTTACACCTACGTCTCCGTCAACCCCACCAATGGTGCCATCTACGCCTTGCGGAGCTTCAACTACGAGCAAACCAAGCACTTTGAGTTCCGCGTGCTGGCCAAAGACTCGGGCTCCCCCCACCGCGAGAGCAATGCCACTGTGCGCGTCACGGTGCTCGACGTTAACGACAATGCACCCCTCATCATTCTGCCTGCCCTCATCAATGACACTGCAGAGCTCCAGGTGCCACGCAATGCTGGTGTGGGCTACCCCGTGGGTACTGTGCATGCTCTGGACAGTGATTTTGGGGAGAGTGGGCGCCTCACGTATGAGATCATCGAAGGCAATGAGGAGCACCTCTTTGAGATGGACCCCACTAGTGGCGAGATACGCACTTTGCACCCATACTGGGAAGAACTCAGTCCCGTGGCTGAATTGGTGGTCAAGGTCAGTGACCATGGCAAGCCCAGCCTCTCAGCCGTGGCCAAGCTGATTGTCAGGGCCTTGGCAGGACCACTGCCCGAAGCTGGCGAGCCACAGGTGAATGGTGAGCAGCATCGGCGACCACATTGGGACCTGTCGCTGCCCTTGATTGTGACCTTGAGTACTGTCTCCATCATCCTACTAGCTGCCATGATCACCATTGCCGTGAAGTGCAAGCGGGAGAACAAGGAGATCCGAACCTACAATTGCCGCATCGCAGAGTACAGCCATCCCCAGCTGGGAGGAGGGGGCAACAGTGGGGGAGGAGGAGGAGGAGGTGGTGGTGGCGGGGGCAAGGGCAAGAAGAAGAAGATCAGCAAGAATGACATCATGCTGGTACCCAGTGAGGGCGAGGACAGCAGGGGCCCCCTCAATGTCATGAACGTAGTGAGCAGCCCATCCTTGGCCACCTCACCCATGTACTTTGACTATCAGACCCGTCTGCCCCTCAGCTCACCCAGGTCTGAGGTGATGTATCTGAAACCCGCCTCCAACAACCTGACTGTGCCCCAGGGACATGTGGGCTGCCACACCAGTTTCACAGGGCAAGGAACTAACGCCAGCGAGGCTCCCCCGAGCCGGATGTCCATTATTCAGGTAGGAGACTTTTAGAATAACCTGGACCTCACTTTAGACACTGGTTTAAACATTACATTTTGTCTGCAGTGAAACCTGTTGTAAGGCACCAACAAAAATCAGTCACGTCAGGGAGGTGGACTTATAAAAATAAAGGTATGTAGATCATACCTGAGGGATCTGATTCTGTTCTCATGTTGGTGTCACCAGTTTTAAATCAAAAGTTATTCTGCTGACGTAAATGGAGTTACACCAGTGTAAAGCTGGTGTATGTGAGAACACAGTAAAGCCTAATTGTTTGGGATACTTTGGGGTTGTCTCCTAAAATGGAAATTGCCCAAGAAAGGTGAGAGAGACCAGGTAGGTGAGGTAATATCTTATATTGGACCAGCTTCTGTGGGTGAAGAAGGCAATCTTTCAAGCTACTCAAAGCTCTTCTTCAAGTCTGGGAAAGGCAAACTCACCCACCTTGTCTCTCTCATAATCTGGGACCAACATGGCTACAACAACACTGCAAACAAGCAAACGGTGGTCTTTTCCACAGGTTTCACTGTACTTTTGTTTGGGGTGGAGAGGGGGTGGGAATATTTGAAGAAGTTATGTCTGCTTCTGTAACCAATAGGACATTACAGAAACTGTACATACTAAAGACACACTTTTTTTTCCAGAGGAAATCTATTGCAACAGTGTATATAGCCTTCCAATCCTGTATGTTTGTAATATGAGCTATTTCCAAGATGTATGCTTTTAATTTTTTGAATTTCCTTTTTATAACATATATACATATATTTTTTATCTTTGACATAGAACAGTATAATTTGGGGCCCCATTACTTCTTTTTCTTCCCTGAAAACAATAAAACTTTCAGTCTTGGAAAGTTTACTTAGTTAACTAGATTAAAATGTATATGATAGCCCTGCTCCCATGTTAGCAAAACTCAAATCTTATTGTAAATCGGCAGAATGACTAGTTAGATTTCCAGTAGCCTGAATCAATATTGACTATTGCTTTACAATGAAAGACTTACATACTGGTTTTTTTTTTAATCAAAGCTTATTTTTGAAAAATACAGTAGTGGGGCCACATTCTCCCTTCAGTAACACCCATCATGAATTGACTTTCATGTATGTCAGTGAAGGCAGAATTTGGGCCATTGGATTGAGTTTAATATTTAATTAAAATAACAACTTAATACATACTGTGTGTAGTTTGAAGTTCAAACACAGAAGGTGTGTTCTGAAGCAGTGGGCTCATATCATAAAGCTGAGGACAGAATCTGGCCCTAATTGCTCTAATTTAAAGTGTTCCTTAATTACTGTGGCTTAATGTTCAAATGTTACAGGTATGCTCCAAAGCAATTTTTAGAGCTTTCATTGAATGCAGGCTCCGGGTAATGACTATTAAATATATCTGAAGTGTCATATCTGTTTTGTCCTGTGGTTCTCCTAATATGCTGTTCTGAGTCATAGGGGAATGAGCTGACTGTATCAAAAGTGACACAGACTCATTTTGTGTTGCCAGCTAATGAGAAAAAGTTGCACTGCAGACACTTGATGTATCAAAAGGAAATTCGTAATGCATTTGAGGCTTCATATGATGCAGTTTTGTGAACACCAAATTTACTTAGTTTCCAGTGGCAACTAATATTCTCAAGAGGAGGTGGCCAATAATTGATCTACTAAAGCTGTATATTTTAATAACTGCAGAAAAAATGCTCTGTGTACAAGGTCACTGCAAACTATTCCTCAACCCACTATTGAGTTGTGTCACAGAAACGATTTCATTTTATACTTGCTATCAATTAGGTGGTTGAGCAATATTCAAAATCAGAAATTGATTTTAACAAAAAGTGACACTTCAGGAAGAATATTAGGTTAGGGCAGTACCGAAAATAATTCAATTTATAATTCATGCTTTAAAAGACAAATAACTTTCAATGACTCTTGTTTAAGTCATGTCATTTTTTTTACTACAAAATTAAGTTGTCAGAATACAAAAATACTTTTTTTCCCAAGTGACAAGTGTAATAGTTACTAAAACATAGAAAATTATATTCTCTTGCAACCATGTAATGTGTATATAGAAAGCAATTAATATATGTATTGATACTACTAAATAGTAAAGATTCAACTGTAGTGTAAAATCTCAGTCGTAAATATTATTCCTTTTTTACAGTGTTCACTGTATCATATCAGTCATGATTTTTTTTGAAATTTATATAAAACTGAAAGAGGAATTTCCTCCCTTAAAAAAAGGTGTCCTGTGGTTTCTGTGAAAGTTTTGCTTTGATGACTGTGAAAAAATTTAACCATAATTCCTGATAGCATGAACCTGTATACCTAATATATAACTTTCTGTTTTCCTGAATATCTGTACACAGTGTTTTGGAGCAAGGTGGTGCAATTAGTGAGTTAAGAAACACTCATCTTTCATTTATGGAAAGCTGGATCAAATTTAGTTTAGGTGACAAGTGGACCTGAATTTAATTGTCACAACATAATCATAAAACAAATTTGCAGATTGACATAGTTATTGGGCCCTGTTCAGGAGAGGTCCAAGTTTATAGTATCAGGAGTTTGTATTAGGAGAACTATGTGGAAAAATTGCATATCTTCACCACAGGGCTACATGAAATGAAATTTTATATTTTCTTGCTTTCTTTCTCTCCCTATCCCCAAAATAGATATTATATATAAACTTTGCACTTTAAATCAGAAAGCGCATGCTACTTTGAGTCCGATTCTGCACTTCATGGAAGCTCTCATTGGAGTCAGTGGGAATTTTTCATGACTAAAGAGTGCAGGGTCAGGCTCTCTATTTCTTTCTCTTCCTGTTTCTTAGCAAGGTAGAGTTCTCTAGTAAGGTTCTACTAAGATTTTTTATATTTACAAACTATATACTACATTGCATTACACCACATTAACTAGTACACTACCAAAAATTTATAAATAATTAAATCAAGACTACAGTTATCTAATCAATAAGGGCCAGATTTTCCCATTCTTACCTTTTTACTCTGGAGTTACTCCCAGACCAAAGTCAATAGGTCAGATTGTAATATCCTTATCCATGTGCATAGCATCGTATCTCACCTATAGTCCCATCAAAGTTAATGGATACGTGGAAAAGGTGCTACTTAGAATCTGGCCCAATGAGAATACTTGCCAAGTAAAGTACTGCTCAGTATGAATGAGGTGGCATAATTTTCTTCCGAATTAAGTACATTTTGCAGTGCATTAGCGTTATGTTTTAACTGTTCATTTACTCACTAATTTGTGAGTAAATTTCTGTATTTGCAGATTTATAAGTAACTAATGTGAATTAGTGGGGTTTTGTACCCTAATTATGAAAATCTTCAAATTTCCTGTATTATGTATGTGTAAAATGTTGGATGGATATTCAGCAGCACTGAGAACTCAGCACTCATTGATTTCTATGAGAGTTGCAGGTGTTCAGCAACTCTGAAAATCAGGCCATGTTTATTAATCAGTTGATAGGATGACATATAAAGACTATTACTTTACTAGTCATACATAGTTAGGACACCTACTGTGGACAAACACATCTTTCTGTTATTTAACAATTCAACCAGCATATTGTATACATCCTCTAATTAAGAATAGTGGTTTTAAAGAATAATTTAGCATAAATATGTTTAGACATAAATGTACTATTATGTGTTTATATACACAAACAAAATTTATTTACAAACCAAAATTTTAAATGGCTCACATAGAGGACAAAAGGTATTAATTTCATGGCCAGATTAAATCGAACTTCCATCCAAGCCCTTAATCTTGTAACAAACGGGACTTTGCTCTGTATTCTACAAGTACATGCATTCATGTTCAGCCCTATCAAAAACTTCTATAGTTAGCATGAATTGCTTACATATTTAACAGAAAACAGGCGAATAGTTCTGCTGGCAAACAAGCCACAATTTCTTTTTCTTCAAGTTTCCAGTAGATGAAAGAGTGGATGGATAAAGGGAAACCAGCAGAAATAGATTCTTTAAAATGACATGACAGTAGTGTAGAAAACTCTACATATGCCAGGAGTGTTGATGATCATAGAGAATATTTATTATTATACTTGTGATGCAGTGTGGAGAGATTTGTAAATATATCAAGTGAGACAGAATGGGGAAACTGTGGTCACAGATTTTATTGAATAGAAAAGAAAAAGAAGAAGAAGAAGAAAGAAAGAGACCATTTTACAAGGAACTATCAAGCTGGGAGTCACCACAGTTGCTGCAGTAAGCAGTCCTGTAACATTTTAAGATAAAGTGTAGATCATTCTTAATACTTCCAGGCACCTGATGTTTACAGTGTGTCAACAGATTACTGTTAAGTCCCAATGCAGCCTCATCACCAGGTGTCTAGTAGTATCTGAGAAGATATAGACTTCAAGGGGGAAAAAAACCTGTAAGCTGTTTTCATGCTGTTATGTGTTCAAATATATTATTGTTTTCTTCAGAGTGCAGTGTTGCAGAATGAAATGTGCTGACACTGCAATATCAGGAGAACTGAAATAATTAAAAAACAAATTGCATTCATTCCCAGAATTCAGAATTCCAATCTCAGAAGACTCACATTATGTTTTTTGTTTTTTATATCCTTTGCAAAGGGGGAATATTCTTCTTTTGATGCAGAAGCTAATTTTTCTATTAGAGCTAGTGGAAGTTTAGGACATGTATTGAGAGGAGAATATAGGAAAAGTCAGTGGAAATTCTGCACAATTGCAGGCTTGCAGTTTGGACATTATATTTCCCAGGCATTTGGATTTACCAGCAGTATTTTCTAAGCTCAAATAAAAAACTACCAGAGTAACATCTGATCTCATGTCAGAGCTATCTGGCTGAGAAGTATTATGATAGTTTTTATAATGTGTATGTTTAGATTAGATGTAATGCAAAATAGCCCTATTAAATATTTGAGATTTATAAATATATATTGCACTGGGTATAATTACACTATACACATTTCTATAGCTTCTAGGCCAGGGGTCGGCAACCTGTGACACGCGACTCACCAGGATAAGCACCCTGGCGGGCTGGGCCAGTTTGTTTACCTGCCGCGTCCGCAGGTTCAGTCGATCGCGGCTCCCGCTGGCTGCAGTTTGCCGCTCCAGGCCAATAGGGGTTGCGGGAAGCGGCGCGGGCTGAGGGATGTGCTGGTCACAGCTTTCCGCCACCCCTATTGGCTTGAAGTGGCGAACTGCGGCCACTGGGAGCTGCAATCGGCCGAACCTGTGGACATGATAGGTAAACAAACTGGCCTGGCCTGCCAGGGTGCTTACCCTGGTGAGCCACGTGCCAGAGGTTGCCAACCCCTATTCTAGGCCTATTTTTCATTGTATGTTAAAGTCAATGCAAGTATTGCCAGCATAAGACCTGCAGGACTGAACATTTTCTTTATATTTGCACAACAATAAATATTGCCCAACTGCTACTCTGTTTGAATATAACGCTGTTACATAAAGCACATGTACTTTCTGTCCTGATCTTGCAACCATATCCCACAGTAGTATCCACTGGGATTACTAATGTGGGTAATGGCTGCAGGATCAGGCTCCCCCTCTTTTGTACCATGTCTATTATAGACCCTTTGGGCCTGATTCTGATCTTTCTTCTGCCTACTTTTTACAACAGTGTTACTCCATTGATGTCACTATAGTTAAACCTGATCTATGCAGGTGTAAGTGAGATTAATCTAAGGCCCTATGTTCGAAAATTGTGGGGTTAAACATTACAGAGTTAAACAATACAAAATAGCAAAGGGAGAGACAAATTAAGAGTAAGAGGAGAAAACGCAGATATCGGGAGTAGAGAAAAAGAACAATGCCTCCAAAATAAAAATCCTCACTAACCATATGGTTAAGAGGATCAAGGGCTCTGTATGACTTATTTTCTGTTAAAAGAGACATATAAGAGCTGAAAAAAATTAGTGCAGTTAAAATAAGTGACTAAGGGACAGATCCTGCAATCCTTATTTGGGTGAAACGCCCATTGACTGTTACGTGCTGCACAGTTGTTGAAGCTTTACTCATGTTGGTGACCATTTACATGGGTAGTCTCTTTGATTTCAATGGAAGTACTCAGGTGTATAAGTGATTACCAGTATGAATAAGGTTTGTACAGCTGAGCCCTTAAAGATTTAACTTTTGGTTTAGCAATAACTTTGGGCCAGATTCTTCCACCCTTACATTAAGTACTGTCTTACTCTACAAATAATCATAATCCTATTGAATTCAGTCAAACTTCACAACAAGGGATCTATTTCCCATTTTAGTCAATAATATAACTCTCATTGACTTCAGTGATGCAAGATCAAGCCTCCTACTAAGGGTTCTGTGGAATGTGAGTAAGGGTGACAGAATCTGGTCTTTATATTTAGAACTCAGCCATAAAAATCATCTGTCATAGCAGATGTGGAAAATTGCTCATTATATATATATGGGAACAGCCTGTGCACAATGGTGCAGAATCTTTTTCTAATGAAGAATTGGGGAGATTCAATCTTTATATATATAATTTAAATGTCCAAATTTATGTTTGGAGTTTGAAATAATATAATAACATAGTAATAATTATTATTTAATAATTATAGTGATATAAAGGTCAGAAATATCTAGGACTCCTTTGAATTGTTCGTAAAGAACATTTTTTGCTTTTATATTATCAAAACAAATATTTGTTTGTTTAAAACCATGTATACAATGTACTATTATTTATAAAACATGGCAAATATAGCTCTGTGGAAAATTGTCACTATGTAAATTTAAAGTATTTGCAGCTCTTACCTACAAATAATCAAGTATAGATCAAATATTGCAGTTGCTACTCACGCAAAAAGTTAATGAAAATGAATGGAGTTTTACCTGATTAAGGATTGCAAAAGTGGACCCTAAATCAGTTCTTGAGTGTGATTTTTTAATATGAAGAAGCTCCAGTTTCTCTTTACAGCCACTTTGTCTCCCTTCAGGCAGTATTACACAAATCCATGTCAGTGTATTTCACTTGTCAGAAGTTTTTAAAATAAACAAAAGAACACCTGTAGCAGTGTTGCTATTTGGAGGTAACAAACTCTTCAAGTTTGAGGAGTGTATGTCTATATTAGATGAAAGAAAAAAAAATATTGTGCAACAGTTAAGAATTTCACTGAAAGGATCTTTAAACAATGATTTGTTGACCAGAGCGGAAACGCAGCTCCTTTTTTATCTCTACTAGTAGAGAAGCAGTATTTTGGTGTCAGGAGGTCAGAAGAAAATATTTTGGATATTTTTTTTTTCTGGAAAGTAGCTTGAGGACTTTTATTTTCAGTCATATCAGTGCTTACATTGTACAAACAGAAGTGTAAAATTCATGATGAGAGGGTACCAAAAGGTAGGGAATGAGTGAAATCTGCCTCTCATGGGAATGCAGATGGGAATGCAGATTCTTACATGGAGATGAAAATGCTCCAGGGAGAGCATATTTTGGGGAAAATATATATTTTTTGAGAGTAAGGAACATTTTGTTTTTTTTATTGGGGAAGAGGGAGAAGCTAGTAGGTCTGGCTTTTTGATAGTTCTGAAATGATGGAACTCAGTATTGCACACATTCTGACAGTATTAAGCATTTTGTATACAATTTCCACTGTTAAGTACTACACTGAAGAGTAAGCAAATTTGTACATACACACCTATTAATTAGATATTAGCTATTGCTTTATATAACCTTCCCAAACACTAATATATTTTATAGATAAATCCCAGAGGCTGCAGCATACAGTTCATGCTTTATTAAGGTCACAACAGAAGCATCTAATTCTATTACTGAATTGTTTCAACCAGTTAGTGGTGCTATGCAGAAGGACAGTATAAAGATCAGTTCATCTCTCAGTTACTTTCAGGATGTCTTCTTTTACAGCTCTAAAATTATACAGTCCTATGCTGATGGACTGTCCGCTTATTGCAGTAAAGGAGATGTCCTTTGATTACTTAAAATAAATTAGCTTTAATAAAAAAGGCCTTACTGACATCAGTGTGCTGTGTGACTGAGTGCTACAGTCTCCAATGAATGGGACAGCAGACTTCTAAGTGTAAAATGAGAGAATTGTTAGAAAATATAAATGCAGAATTTCAGCTGTGTGGATGGCACAACTTATCGATTCATTGTAAGTTCTTTCAGTGATAGACGTGAAATTAGTTTCAGACAGTGTTTTAGACAATGTATTGATATATGTATGACACACTTACATTTGCTTGTTCTAATCCTAGTGACACTATGATTACTGGTATTTGCAATCCTTGTCCTGGAACACTTCCAGACAGTTTTATTGTATTGAAATGACTCTTACAGTTCATTGAGCATCTAGCATAATACTGCTGAATATGACTGGCGCGTTTCCATATATTTATTTGAAAAAAATCAGGCAGTTAAACTGCATAATTATGGGAAAACGAATCATAACAATAAAAGACCATTTAAGTTAACAAGCTTTGTGATCAAAGGATAAATACAGGTTGGATAAATGAGACTCTAGATGTAACTAATTTACATAAATAGTCTTTGGTCTGATTAGAGGAAAGGAATACATTAAAATAATTTAAAGGTATTAAAAAGTATTTTGCTTCAGTAGCTTTATGACATCTAGTTTTATTTTATCTTATTTTTGTTATGTTTCTATTCAATAAAGATAGCTATGTTCAGTGATAAACTACTTTTATGTGTTTTTTTATTTCTTGATTACCAATGCTTACAATGCAAAGAAAATATAAAATAGCACAAATAAACAAAAGTAACAAATAATAAGTTTCCATTTTAATTTGAACACATTGTGTGTCAAAAACCTGAAGCATTTTAAAAAACTTGCAATGTTTTTGATTGATTTTTAATTAAAGAAAAACATTAAAGGGAACATTTAAAGGAGTATTTCTTGTTTACTGTCTTTATCAGCGAAGAGCAGCCTTTGTAGTGTTTGAAAGCTGGTGCATTAAAAATCAATTTCAAGTCTTCAAAGCTATAAACTCTTCCTTGCTTTGTAGATATATAATGTTTTTAAAACCATTCAGAGTACACTTGACAATTGAATTAAAAACAAAAGGTAAATAATGGCTTCATCAAAATTTTGAAGGATTTTAATGTATTTTTAATAATAGCTAAGGATCTTTATATATAACTGACGTGAATCACAATCTGTAGTTTTTAAATTAATAATTTGTTCCTAAAGACAATAATACTTAGTCTTTTATTTATACATTTAGTTTTCAACTTTCATTCATAGTGTTTTTTGTATTTTAATGAACATCATGACTCAAACACAGAGTATGTCAGTCAATATCTTTACTTACTGTATTTCTGCCTGGATCATTACTGATTGCTAAGCAACCACTTATGGATAGAATTGTTGTGGCTACAATTCAATAAAAACTGAGCAAGAGTACACAAAATTTTATCAGGAACTGTCATAACTGCCAGATGTTTAATTGTATAAAACTACAAAGGTCATTTAATTTGGAAGAGAGTTGCCATAAAACTCTAAAACACAAAGATTGTTAAATTAAATGGTCTTTTATAGCTTTCTTACTGCACCCAAATACAGCACTTGGATCCTACTTGCACAACATTATGAGAGTTTTTTCATTAATTTAGTGGATCAGGATCATGCTCTTAATCTGTTTATGATTAACTCTAACACCTGTGAAAACTAACCTCCTTAGCTATAACAACTCCTTAGATAGAACAACTTCACTGGCATTACAGGTCAAAAGGGCTGATTCTGCAAATACTTATTCAGAAAAGTGTTTTAACTTATGAGAATAGATCAGTGATGGGCAACATGCGGCCCACTGATTGCATGTGGCCCGTCAGGGTAATCTGTTGGTGGGCCGCCAGGCAGTTTGTTTACGTTTGCACAGCTGCCCCCAGCTCCCAGTGGCCATGGTTCGCTGTTCCCGGCCAATGGGACCTGCCGGAAGCAGTGGCCAACACGTCCCTGTGGCCTGCACCACTTCCTGCAGCTCCCATTAGCCGGGAACGGTGAACCATGGCCGCTTGGAGCTGCGGGAGGCCTGTGCAAATATAAACAAACTGTCTGGCAGCCCACCAGTGGATTACCCTGATAGGCTGCATGCGGCCTGTGGGCAGCAGGTTTCCCACCACTGGAATAGATCTATTGAATTAAATGGGATCACTTGTGAGTGAAATTCTGCATGATATTTACTCATGTGTAAATATCTGTAGAATTGGGCCCAGAATTTACTATCAGCATTCCTCCCTGTGGCATCTCCCAAAATTGAATCCAAACTGCAAAAGCTGTTCATTTCACTTCCCCTCAAACTGCATTCTGTAATACTCTATTGAGATGATCCTGATGACTGAATATTTGATAGTTTTTGCTGTTTTGCATACACTTGTGTAATTTGATATGCAGATTTGAAGATCATAAAAACAATCTTGCTTTGATGATCATGAGCAAGATTATCCAGCCACAGCTGTAAAGTACCCAGTGTGTTCTTTACTGATCTCATCATCATTTCACTGGATCAGATGACAATAAGAATATAGGGATTTTAGAGTGCTTGGGAAATAGTGGATTTAAAAGCTTTAAAAATGGCAATCAAGAAAACCCTAGAAACTGTTTCAATATCTAACCCACACTTCAAACAAAATAAATGTGTGTGTGTGTGTATGTGTGTGGTGCAGAAGAGGGTGCAATGTGTTTCAAAAAGAGATATCTACAGGTTGAATGGAAAAGAATGTGAGTTAACAATGCACCTTTAATGGCGTGTTTTTATGTGTTACATGACCTGTAAAGAACTGTTAAGCAGTCTTGGAGAAGATGTTGTCGGTCTGTACCCTCTGGCAACAAATGAGAAAGCATCAGGTTTAGAGGCAGATTCTGTTGTCATGTTTTCCTGGGGCAAAAGTGTAATGAAGGAACGGCCTCCCTTTCTAGTGCATAGTTGCAGTTAAACATCCTGCTTAAAACAGTGTATTCAACTATCAACCTTCAATACTGAGAATAATGATGAAGAGGCGGTGTAAATCATGTGGAATGTGAAATAATCAGCACTCAATCAGTTTTATTAACAGCATTAGGTATTAAAAACACACAGTAATTTGCATTCCCATAGCTTCAAGGTATGTAACAAATCATTCAACTATGTAGGCAGTGGGTAGAAAAGGGGGAAAACAAAATTCTTCATGATGTTTCTTTTGAAGTATAGTCCTTTCTTTAAGTAAGTCCATAAATGTATTCTATCTGTTTAAGCCACCTGTAACTTCTTTTCAGGCCTGGCAGAATAGAATATTGAATAGTGATAAAATTAACTTGATGGATTTGTTTTGTTATTTATTCATTGACCACCATTATATATGAAGTCTCTTCAAGAGTATACATCTCATTAACTCAATAATGTGATTGTCATGAAATAAAGATTTCTTCAGAAGTAAAGTAAGCAATTTTAAATGCCTGTGTGTTTCTGCTTCCAGAAGCTTGGATAGAACTTTTAAGCTCAGCTCATTTCAAAATTATACATCACCATCTTCCCCGCATCCCCTGCACTTTGATTTTTGGCAGAACAATCCTAATAATTAGTGTCTAGCTTTCCAGATCTTGACCTGCTCTGTGAGGCTACTGTTTATCCTTGAATGAAGTTAAAACAAGATAAAACTGCTACGGTTAAACAAATGCAAGCTGCAGGAATTTTGGCTGGTATTGCAAAGATCTATTATAGATTCCTTGCAGTTGTGTTAGTCTTGCTGATACCAATAAATGAAGAAATGGGTATCCATGCTGAGTAGCAAGAGGAGGGGAGAATACATTTTAAGGAGACTTTTTGTTCTGATTTAAATTTTGAGCAATAGGTTTTCTACAGTATTTTATAATCAAGACAATTACATAGTAATTTGGGTTAGAATACATGCCCAGTTCCCTATCTCAAAACCCAATTTGTTACCACCTGTGGCTATTTCTATTAAAAAAAAGAAACATAATTACTATGAGTCTCAGCAGTCTAAGAGTAAATTTTTGCAATTACAATACCTCCCTTGGGCAGATATGTGAAAATGGCAGATTAATCCCTGCGAAGGTCTATCTGTTCCTTGTGAATTTTTAGGGTTGCTAGTGGTTTGGTTTAGTCTACTTACACTGGTACTGTTTGTAATGTTGTGTCTAAAGTTAAGTCAGCACTTCCGTTGTAAGTCTCTAGAAATATGGCTCTATAGCTCTGCCATAAAAATTCTCTCCAAATTGAAACTTGACACACAAGGTCTCAGGCAAGCAGTGAGAACTCAATTCTGCTTGAATGGGAAACCGATAGGAGTTTTGCCAGTAGAGTTTACTTCAGTAGAAAGAGGATTGGGATATATGTTATTATTTTATCCTTGACCAGATTTAAAAAAAGAAAAAAAGTTTACTACAATAGCTGGATCGTTCTTACGGTCATATAGTGACATTGATGGAATAGTTTGTGATCTGAGGGGCCACATATTGCCTTTAGGATCTTTTGTTTTGTTCACAATGGCACATGAACTACCATGTTTCTTTAGAGTGGAATGTCAGTGAGCCATCAGGATCAGGTCCTGAAACATCCACCTGAATTACTCATGTGTGGTAGTCTTATTCAAGTCCTAATGAACTTTACGTACCTGAGTAAAGTTATTTGTGTGCATAGGTATTTTCAAGATTGTGTCCTTAGGCTCATAGCCTGTAAACAGCTTTGCAGAGATTAACTCCTGCCTCCAAATGGAATCCTTGTTGAAGTCAGTGTGGCTGCACATGGGCTCATGAGTCCACCTGCAGGGAGCAGCATTAGCCTGTGTTAGGGATTAGTGCTTTATGAGTGTTCAAAGAAAGCAATTTAAGGAACCTTAATGTGTCCATTTTCTTTACATTCACCTGTGTGTGTGTGTGTATGTGTGTGTAATTTTATTTTGTATTGCTGTTGTGATTTGGGATATTTTTTAAAGTCAGAAGAATTATTTGTTTCACTACACTTAACTGGTTTTATGGCATTTTTCTGATTTGGGCATTGTCACAAACACAGCAGGTTGGAATGGCTTCCTTAGAGCCTTTACTGCCCATTAATTGAAAATCCATGGGAAAAAATAGGTTTATACATCACACCACAATATCAATTGATTTATTTATTCTTAATTAAAGCATCCTTTTGTGGCTCTGAGTGCCTTGTCATTTAAATAAGATTATAAAATCAAAGTACCGATTCAGTCAACTCACCGTCCTACCAAGCAGCTGCTTATAATCAAATATTAACAATCACGTATATTGGCCTATACATCAGTCTCCCATCCCCATGTGAAACAAATGGGCCCAGCAGCTCTTCCCTGAAAGTTGACAAAAATCCATTCTATTTTGGTATGGGGCAGGAGGGAATTCCAGAATCCCAGGCTCTTTACAGAGAATACCTTTCTAGCTGTCCTCTCTCTACTTTACCAAGCGACTCTAGCTTCAAAGCCTCCACAACTATGGCAATCTATCACAGGAGAGAGGCAGTCTGAGGTGGGCTGATCCCAAACTGTTTAGGGTTTTACAGGTCCAATCCATCACCTTAAAATCTATGGAAGCTCACAGAAAACCAGTGCAGGTTCCAGAACATAGGTGTCATGAGATGTCTTGTGTATAAATACACCACTTATCAAGCTATTTGCTGCCTTTGGTGCTAGTTCCAGTTTCATGCACAGCTCCTCTCGGCCTTCTGGCTAAGAGAGGTGAAAACATTTAAAAGTTTATTAGAGAATGTTTAAATAAAAATGATACAAAGAGTTCAAAGCGTCAGTTGTTGGTCATTGGGAGCAACATACAGAGTATAGGGGGACGCTGATATGTGGGAATTGGTTAGCACATAACATATACAGTCTGCAAGGTCCCCCAATGCGGGGTGTATGGTGGGTGGGATCAAGAAGCAGTAGGGAAGCAGTGAGGGTACATCGCTCATACAGTGGGTTACACGCAGTCATGGGTATAAGTAAGTGGGCCGGGTAATGGGGACAGGATGACCCTCACATGGTGGAATCTAGGTCGGTGGCTTTAGGGCTTAGGGGATATGGTTCAGTAGGGGGGGTTTATAGGCCTCCTCCCCCTGTGGGTGCACAGAGCCACGCTGGCTCACTCTTGGTATTGGTGATGGCCGGTGATGTGCTCTATGTAAATGTCCCTAGACCACCGGATAGTGTCCGAGACCATCAAACGTCTCATGAGCCGTGCATAGCGACGGCCCACCCCACAGGCCCTAAGTACACGTTCATTACAGGGATCCCAGGCACCCAGGGCCCCGACAATCAGGGCATCGGTGTAAACCTCGTAGCCCTTTGCCCGCAGGCTGTCCGCCAAGGGGGCATATTTTTCGAGTTTATGTACTGCAATAGGTTAACCTCGAAGTCATAAAGGCGTTTATCATGGAGGAAAGATCTGCATCCAGCAATTAAGGCCATACTTTTCTGGGCAGGCATAGATGGTGAAATGCCTTCCTTACCACCACTACTATATTAATGGTGCATTGGATCCAAACCTTATATTTTACAAAATGCTTATATGAAGATACATAACTGTTATGGTTCTAACATTTATTTAAGGAAATAACCTCTTGTTAAGTTTTTGCAGGCCTAAATTATTTATCTTATGTCATAGATGATAAAGCAACATCACAAAATTTTACAGCTGCAGATGTACATCACACAGGCATGTGATGCCATCAGATTCGATAATTTGGTGTTCCTTCATTGTGGGTTCAATTTTCAGTTCTGCAGGTGTTTCCATATACAGAGGATGTGACTCTAACTAGTGCTAGTTCATAGTTATTATATCTACATGAGAATAGACCATCATATCCATGAACCAAAGTACATGAATAACAACTTTAAAATGTTGAAATAAATAGTTACATGAACCTAAATAAACAGTAGCCCGGACAGAAGTAAATAATGTAGATGTAAATAATGTAGATAGCCTTCAGTGAGGAATTAAATAAAATTAAAGGCTTAATTTCTGACTGGCTCTGAGAAAATCTTCAAGGGAGGAAAATATTCTGAATGCTCCTTTACAATTCCTAAAGTGCCAGAAGCAGGTGAAGGGCACCAATTTAAAGTAAAAAGTAACTGAAAAAACAGTGGGAAAATGCAGATCTGCCTCTGTATGTTTCATAAGTATTGCACTGACAAGCAGGTCCAATGCCAAGCTCATTTGTGTCCTCTGCCTCTAGCATGATAGCTCTAAAAGGGGTCGGCAACCACTGGCACGCAACTCGCCAGGGTAAGCACCCTGGCGGGCCAAGCCAATTTGTTTACCTGCCGCGTCTGCAGGTTCGGCCGATTGCGGCTCCCAGTGGCCAAAGTTCGCCACTCCAGGCCAATGGGGGCGGTAGGAAGCCGCGGCCAGCAAATCCCTCAGCCCGTGCTGCTTCCCACAGCCCTCATTGGCCTGGAACGCGAACCGCGGCCAGTGGGAGCTGCAATCGGCCGAACCTGCGGACACAGCAGGTAAACAAACTGGCCTGGTCTGTCAGGGTGCTTATCCTGGCGAGCCGCATGCCAGAGGTTGCCAACCCCTGCTCCAAAACTGTACTATATCTTAGATTTTCCGTGGAGACAAGAGCATGGAGTCAGAGTACTAACACCTGTGCAGATTTACATTTGTAAATCTGCTGGGTTTGGAGTAGAACATGTCACATACAGGATCTGCTCTCTTGGTCATTCACCATTCCCTATCATCACCCTCAAAAACCTACTGAACCCCAACCATGTGTCTGTGTAGAAGGGCATCTGCAAGTGTGTATGGGGGGGTGGAACATACTGTACATGAATTCCTTCACCCATCATTTCACTTGTAAAGAGCCCATTGTAATCTTTTTTCTGCACCTTTGCACCTTTCTGCAGCATTCAGTGTATATGTATGTGGGAATATAAACCCCTATGTAAGTACTCAGTTCTGCTCCAGCTGAAGTAAAGGGCTGATCCAAAGCATATTGAAGACAGTGGGAAAAAAACATCAGTTTATTTCACTGGGCTTTGGATAAGGCTTGGTGTGAGTTTCGCCATTTTCTTTAGAGGGAGAGGGAGCAGCCCCAGACTATATAAACAGTATATTAAGGTGTTAATACAAACTAAATAAATCTAAGACATTCAAAACAGAATGTCTCTCATCAGTATACTGTGAGTTCAGGATAGTATACCAATAAAAGGACACATTTTGATCTAACTCCCTACCATATACTGTTACTTTTATATTTTTCCCCTAGAAAACATGTTTCAGTGCTCTTAGAAAAAGAAAAACAATAGTAGTAAAAATAGGACAAATCCTGAAGTATTTACTTGCTTGAGTGGAAGTTTGAGTAAGAACTTTTGGATTTCATTCAAAATTAAAAATAAAATGCCCCCAGATCAGCATTCATGAGCATTGTAAAACCAGTGTGCATGATAGAAAGAAAAATGTAAGAAGATAAAGAGATTGTTTTCATACTTCCAAGGGAGAGTTGCAAACAGAGGGAGAGGAAGGAGAATATTTTTTTAAATTATGCAAAAATACTTGGACTGTCTCCTTAACTTAATATCCTTGCTTTTGTCAGCTTGTATGTAATTTTTAATTGGTTTAACTTTCAGTGTTAACATTTAATAAGTAAATCAGGATGACATTGGTATCAAAGTTGATATCAAAGATGTATTATCTCTTTTTGCTTGTGATTCACAAGTCCTAGAGCAAGCTGATACAATGATAAGATGGTGGAGATATCATCTAGTCATTTAATTGTAGTAAACATAACATCTTATTTGGAATGCTAAGGTAGATTCAACACGGTGAGAACCATAGATAAAAGATGCATTAAAGCATTTCAGATTCAATCATTAAGTTTCATTGCACCCATCTGCTACCAGAAAATATAATTGGAAACTTGATTCATTGACCTTTAACTGTCATTTTGGCCTATGTTTTTTAAATCTATATTTTCAAGTCAGAGTTAATTTGATAAGAGCAATGCCCACTACATTTTAATGTGATTATTTTTTGCGCAATTTTAACAAAAAATATAATCAGGTTTTAATGGTCTGTTGTATATTCTGCTAATCCAGTCAAAGTAGTTATTTAATACTTTATATGCTTAAAAGCAACTAATGTTCAACGTTATTAAGGCTTCTGGTAAATAGGAGGCTTGCTGAACTTTTTACTGTTATTTTATGCACGAACTACTACCTCTTATTAATTATTTCCAGGGGTCCATGTTACACTAAAGTTATACTTACAAGCTCCAATCACACCAAGATTATACAGCATGACACAGAGGCTAAATAAGAACTGAAATTACATAGCACTTCAGGTATTCATTCCGAAAGCATGCTTAGTTTCATAGCCTTCCTTGTATTTTTCCTGGCACAGATGCTGTCTCATACAGGGGGATAGTACACACAATCCCCTAGAACTTCTCCTACATGTGTGGCACACAGATAGAGTTTCTTGTAAAATTACAGGGTTACTTAGAACAAGCAGGAAACATGTTGTGATAAGTGAGCGTGATTTAATGTCCTCTCAGTGATGGTATGCTATTCCGTTGTCTGAAGTTCATGTGATGGAAAAAAATGATTAGACAGGTGTTTCTTCAGCTGGTGGGATCAAATTCCTGAAATATTTTATATAATATAGAGACAGATGTACACAACATAACCTTGTAATCCCATTTCACAGCTTTTCCAAATACTGGGGAGCTTGATAAATACAAAGCCGATTATATTGGTAGCATAACTCTGTTAATAGGATTCAGATCTACATTATTGACAAGTCAGTGCTGTTAATATGATCCAGTATATTAAATTGTCAGGAAAACTAGAACAATAGGATGCATCTGCAGCCTAATTGACAGGGAAGCTCTTTCAAAAAGTTCTTAATGTGGTTTTTATTGACAATGTGGCTCTAGTAAGTACATATCGTTGGTCAACAGTGAAAATATATTAGATAGAACTATACTAGTAGGCTAGAGTGAAGTAGTTATTGTTCTGGTTTCCCATACTGCCATCTTAACTTTGATATAAGTCATATCAAGTCCCCTCATAAGAACTTCACAAATACCTCTTAAAGCATCAGTCTCAGCTGCAATGCTTACAGGCATTTGACATGTTGTGAATTATTTTAAATGTGCTCATCTTTTTTTTTAAATGAATAGAGGCAATACAGAGTAATGTAATAATGTGTCATGAATTTCATTATGTTTATTTATTGATTCTGCTCTGCGATAGCAGAGGCAGAGCTATTGTATTTTCAGCCAGAGCTCTTTATACAGTGTGGTATTTGGCACATCTTTCTATATGAATTTCTTGTGCCTTCTCCAAAAAATAGTTTATTTTAAAAAGTCATATTACCATTAAAAATATTTTCTTACTACTTTTCCTTCACCTTGTTTATGTTCTCATCAGATGTTTACATCTCATATGAATGAGGCTCAAAGACCTCCTAGTGGAAAAAAAAAAATCCAGCAAGGGAAGTAAGAGTTGGGCCTTCAAAGCCTTCTCTCTGATTCCCATTTTAGTAGGAGAGGAGTCATGGACTGAATGAGGATGTCACCCTTTCCCTAGTTCTCATTTTCACAGAGAGATTTGGCTGCTAAGTGTCTCTTGCATCTCCTCTTGAAGTGATGGGAAGAAAAAAGGATGTGTTAGTCTGAAAGAATTTTCCCTCTGAGGAGGGGAAGAATTGATCATGAAGAGATTGCATTCTCTCTTAGGTCTTTTATTTCAGATGCAAATTTGGCCAGGATCTGTCCATCCCCTTTCCCTTCTATCTTTCACTTTTCCTTTTTACAAGGGCTGGGAGAAAATTTGGCAAGTATTCTTGCGTCTTTTGTGTCTGGTGAATTGCCAAGTACACCATTGGCAGAACTTGGCAAATAAATAATAATACATAGATCGAGGACTGATTTGGCCAGGATAATCTGAGATGCTCCAGTTTATTATATCAGATGGAGAGAGTGGTGGATATCGCTCATTCTTTTGTTCTCTGCTTTCCATGGGAGGTGTCTATATGGGTTTGAATGTGCAATCCATGGCCTTTCCACAAGAATCCTACTTTCTTTGGGCAAAATAAATGCATGCTACCAGCAGCCTGCGGTCAGTATCCCTACAGCAGAGGCCAGTGGTACAAATTTTCACACGTGCCCTTGTTTATTTTTGGTTTCATGTGTTTTCTTAATGAACATGTATCAGAGGGGTAGCCATGTTAGTCTGGATCTGTAAAAGCAGCAAAGAATCCTGTGACACCTTATAGACTAACAGATGTTTTGGAGCATGAGCTTTCGTGGGTGAATACCCACTTCGTCGGATGCATGTAGTGGAAATTTCCAGGGGCAGGTGTATATATGCAAGCAAGAAGCAAGCTAGAGATAACGAGGTTAGTTCAATCAGGGAGGATGAGGCCCTGTTCTAGCAGTTGAGATGTGAAAACCAAGGGAGGAGAAACTGGTTTTGTTGTTGGCATGCCATTCACAGTCTTTGTTTAATCCTGAGCTGATGGTGTCAAATTTGCAGATGAATATGTGTTTTTGCGCAATATCATATATTATCATATTGAAAAAGTCATATAAGTACACTATACATTTTATAATATGGAAACCCACAGTTTACTAGTGTGAAGCTTCCCAGCCATGTATATATGTAATATAAAATATGCCTCAGTGGTGCAATTCCAGAAGAAAATGAGAGCACAGCACCTGAGGACAGTTGTTCCTAGATTTCTCTAGAATGGTTTCACTTTTTAATTCTATCCTCCAAATAGCTAAAATTCTTCATTGCTGATATATGTACTCCTTGTTCGCCGTTGGGCCAATAACTTTTGTTAATGGTAAAGGTCTGAGGTTTAAGGTTTTTATACTGAAATAAAAAAGTACGTCTTCTGGCCAAGTAAACACACTCAGCAGCAGATTTACCAAGAAATCTTTTCTTTCTCTTTGTGGAAAGTTGTACCAGGTAGAACATACACCGTTTCTAACAAAATCAAGACAATTGTCTGTTCTCTCAAAACTAGATTTGGCAGAAAACAGTTCTTTTGTCTTGCGAAGTGATTGCCAGTATGTAAGAGCTCTGTTTCACTAGGAGGAAAATACTTGGAATTAAGGTTTTCAAGAAAAGAATTGGAAGATGCTTGAATTAGATATTAAGTGGCAGACTGATAAAGGGGAGCGATGTTCCATTTCATTTTCTGCTAATGTTTAATTAAAAAGATGTTAGAGTCAGCAAAGAGATTTTGCTTTATTGTAGTTTCAGGTATGAACATCTACATAAAATAGACTTGCATTGAATCACACATTTTGCAGATGTCATGCTTGTTCTTGTAATTCTGAGAAAGATTATGAATATTCTAGTTGCCTAATATTCATAAATCTGATTAATGTTTGTCTTCTTTTTTAGATATTAGAATAAATCTTCTTCTAATATGACAGTTATTTCTCAGCACATTTTGTCAAGAATCCTTGAATACTATGTTTCTCTAAAATTTTCTGGAATTGTGTTGTTTTTAGATGTTTATTTTTACAAGGGAGGGAGCTGTTAAGTTGCAATCTTGAATTTTCTGTCTTATTTTCTAATAATTTTATACAAGCTAATTAGAAATGTACCAATAGTGGATTTCAGTCTGGAAAATTACAGTGTAATAGTGGCCTAATTTTGTAAAACAGCTTTTAAATTTGCACCTATGATTTTGGAAGCTCTACACATGCACAAACACCCAAATTTGTGCCAGTAAAAACCTTTGCATGCACCATTGTGGGATTTTGCGTACACAAATATTAAGAGGCAAGGTTCAGGCCCCTTTGGAAATTAAATACTCATGTAAGGGATATACTGATTTTTCCAATATGGATCCAGATCATATTCTTCTGTCATAATACCCAACGGAAATGACTCTGGAGGAGAAAATCTCCACAGGTATCATAAAGTTGCCCTATGTTGTTCCACTGGGAAATAGTGGGATGTGTGCAAACCTGGTGGATCCCAGAGGGCGTTCCTTTCTCCTGCGAATCTTCCCAAAAGAACAAAACCTCTAGAGCCATTGTAGATATAATCTTAATTTACAAAACATCAAAAACATTTCATTTCAACTAATATAGATTTCAGTGCCCACATTACTCCCTTGCATGGATTCACAGAAATTAGAAATAGGAGAGACCTGTTAGCCTTGCCAGGCTATCCTCCCCCGCCACTAAAGGAATATTCACTGTAATACAACAGCATCTAGTGCTGTATCCAGTCTTGTTTAAAATGTTTAAAATGGTGGGGCTTTCATATCTTTCTATAGGAGACTATCCTGCTCTAGTGGATCTCATTAGGAAGCTGTTCCTAATATTCAGCCTATTTTTATCTCAATTTCCTCCATTCCTTTCTCTTAAATTAATCTTTTTGCAAGTAGTAACTATTGTAAAATTAAATAGTAGAGCCTAACCAGTGGACATGCAAATTTCTGGGTCACATGGCTGTGAATTTGGAAATTGAGAATTCTAAGTTCCCCATATGTAAGGAATAAGCAACTACAGTGTTGGTGTACTGAAATGTACTTCTGAGTCACAGATCCCAGCTGATATCACAGAATGTGGATAGGTAGGTGTGTACCACAGCATGCAATTTCAAATTCCATCCAGCCGGCATTTCTTCTGACTAATAGCAGAATTTGTATGTATGTTCTTCATAAGTACTTTATTATCACCATGCTTGATCCCTGTCTAATGCACTGTTAGTTAATTTTACTCAGTGAACATCTTGAATTCCAAATAAGATCTCCAAAATCTGATGCTATAAAAGCTATCCTCTCTGAGGTTTTGGTGGGAAGGTGGGTAATGCTATCTGCCTGTTCAACTGGGGAGCAGACCAGGGTGCATTAGTGTAGCCCCTTGGATGGGCGACTCCAGGCTTCAGATTATTAGCTCTTGCCCTGCACCCCTTATATGGGGATTCCTAATCACTGAATATATGTAAAGTGATGTCACCTCTCTGCCCAAATATATTTGAATCTGGTGTCGAAAACACCTGCCTAGCAGCCAGCGTGGCTGCCCCAACTAGGCCCTACTATGCAATGATTCTGTGGACAGTTCTAATAATTATAAATGGCAATTCAGCTCTGATTCTTGAATATCCATTCAACATCTAGTTCAGACAAAAGCTGACCAATTATTTCCTAAAAATTAAAATTTTTAAGAGAACTGCTTAGATTGCAACATTTACAATAATAAATAGTGTTTAATAGAGGTGTAATTTGCCAGCCCTTTTATCTTCCTTCTCCTCCAAACACAAAAGACTGAATTATCTGCTGTTGTAATGCCACTAAGTCTTAAAGTTTAACTCTGTTACTCTGGTTGTGTGATATCAATGGCACTTGAGGTCTTATCCTATAGTTCTTACTTAAGTAATTAAAATCCCATTACAATCAATAAAACTCCTATAAATGATTGTGTTACATGTAAATGAGTTCAAAAGTTAGCAGGGAATATGGGCATACAGTGTACCACTAACAATATCTGCAGCTAATAACATGGAAAGGTTTTTGATAGTCAGAGTGCAAAAAAATTCTTTTTGCTGGTGCTAGGTTTTTCAAAAGCCATACATTGCTTAGAACTGCAGCTGTGTGGTATAAAGCAGCAAGACTAATATGTCTGCTGAAAATATTTAAGATGAAGTTTGGTAAAAATGTTTTGTATCAACTTTCATCAGTATTACATTTAAATTTTTTTTTTAACATCTGCTCATTTAGGCTGGGATTGTCAATACAACCTATGTGAGTTAGGCACCCAGATAATTTAAATCAGTGTGAGCTGTGAACCTGACTTCCTTAAGCGCGTTTGAAAATGTCCGCCTCAAAGCTTAATGTTTAGTATTTATTATCAATGGCTACAGTGTATGTAAGGATAGTGTATGTAAGGATTTTGTCCTCTAGCTTAGAGTGTCCTGCTGTAGCTCATCATTGGTAGGGAGTTTCCAAGCTTAAGTGGTAAAAAGTCTGTTTCTGGAGTTGGAGGAGTAGGATTTTACACTTAGTTCTGCAACAATACATAGATTATCTAGTAATTGTATGTGTTCTTTTATAACAATGAACTTATTGTAGGATGGCACCCAACTGTTTGTTTTTCTGCTAAGCATAATATGAAGAAAATCAGTCCAATTATTATTGAGTTACAGGTCATTAACCTTTACTTTGAATATGGAGCTTTATGGTAGCAGCTCTATAGTTAAGATTGCAATTAGGGTTCCATTATGAACCCTGTTTTTCTTATCCCTTGTAACTTGGCATAGAAAAAGTATTTTCAGCTAAAATTCACTTTAACATTTAAATTCAAATGTATATATGCCAAAGAATGTTAGTTTATACAAAAAAAATTAAAATTATGGAAATGGGAAGTAAATAATCAAATACTCACTCCATACAACCTCTTGAATAAATGTTTGTTCATAAAATGTCGCATCTAATATTCAAAAAACAACTTTAACTCTGTTGCCGTATACCGAACTGTCATCCATCTAGCAGGGTTATGCTTTACACCATAACACCTACATCATTAGACATTTTATAACTCTTAGTTCTAAATCTTTTTGCCACCCTTCCCCCCAGCTCCTCTGTGCTTCTCTGGCAGTGGAAAGCAAACAGCTTGCTCACTCAGTCAACTTGGTTTCCCCTTAAGTAGGCAAATCCCCAGGTGATACAAATCTGGTATAGCCTACTGTATGCACCTTGTTCCTATCCTCCCTGATACTAGAGACTGAAGGGGGTGTGGCCACAACACACATTGCTCCGAGAATACTGGCAATACAGTACTGATATGGGGCAAGTACAAAACAGTGTAACATGGCTTGCTCTGTCTTGCACCAGTGATCAAATACATTCAGATGATCCCAGGATTGGAAGGGAAAGATGGAAAAAAGCCATCTACACTCTTTCCCCAGGTATACCATTGGCACTGGCCCATGGATTACAAATGAAAGTGTAATAATATATTCTAGACCTACTCTATCTCTCTTCCTTTATATAAGTAAGTAATGTGCAAGCCTTGGTGAAGGAAAGGAAATAATAATAATTATTTATTTATTATTTATTATTTTTTAAACATCATAACCCTGAGTGCCTCGGAGGAAAGAGAGTGAGAAGTTTGCAGAAATGGCCTGTTGTGATTTGGTTATTTTTCCTTGGGAGGATAGGTATAATGTATGATACAGATGGTATGATGATTGGTGCAGTTCCAAGAATCTAGATAGAAAGTTTGAACAGAGTATTACAAGGCATGCGCATAGATGTAAGGTGGATTGAGCTAAATTTAATATCTGGCCTGTATCTGTAAGATAGCATCTTTGATTTTAGGAAGATAAAAAAAGAAATTATATTGCGCTATCCAGTCTATATAAGTATACTAGATGAGGTAATTTTGGCTTTTTGCCTCACAGTGGAATGATAGATGGGAACAGTGTTGATTCTGGGTGGTCTCTTGAACATAGCACATCATTGGGATTAGGAAGAGGCAAATGTCTGATTAGTGAATATAAGAGCAAGAGGTTGGTATCTCTGGCCAATAATAGTTAAGATGAATGGAATCTGGAAAATGGTCTGTGGTTGGTTCTATTGGGATGATCTGTGATTTGTGAGCAGTGGTAGACTGTTTTCAGACTGTATATAGTGTAGGTTGGGTGAGTATAATAGCATTTCTAGTCTATAGGCTGAGACTGAACAGGATATGGGGACAGAGTTAAGGTTGTTTTGGGGATATGTTATGTGATATTTAACATGTGAACATTTAAGAGAGAACATAGCCTAACCAAAAGAAGGCTGAGGGGAGATATGATTCCTCTTTATAAATATATCAGAGGGATAAATATCAGGGAGAGAGAGGAATTATTTAAGCTTAGTACCAATGTGGACACAAGAACAAATTGATATAAACTGGAAACTAGGAAGTTTAGACTTGAAATTAAACGAAGGTTTCTAACCATTAGAGGAGTGAAGTTCTGGAACAGCCTTCGAAGGGGAGTAGTGGGGGCAAAAGACATATCTGGCTTCAAGACTAAGCTTAATACATTTATGGTGAGGCTGGTATGATGGGATAGCCTAATTTTGGCAATTAATTGATCTTTGATTATTAGCAGGTAAATACGCCCAGTGATCTGTGATGGGATGTTAGATGGGGTGGGATCTGAGTTACTACAGAGAATTTTTTCCTGATTGCTGGCTGGTGAGTCTTGCCCACATGCTCAGGGTTTAACTGATCACCGTATTTGAGATCAAGAAGGAATTTTCCTCCAGGGCAGATTGGCAGAGACCCTGGAGGTTTTTCGCCTTCCTCTGCAGTGTTGGGCACGGGTCATTTGCTGGAGGATTCTCTGCACCTTGAGGTCTTTAAACCATGGTTTGAGGACTTCAATAACTCGGACATAGGTTAGGGGTTTGTTACAGGAGTGGGTGGGTGAGATTCTGTGGCCTGCGTTGTGCAGGACGTCAGACTAGATGATCATAATGGTCCCTTCTGACCTTAAAGTCTATGAGTCTATTCTTACAGTTTATCTTCCTTTCCCCATTCCATTATTGTTATTTTAATTACTTTAAATAACTAACTTTTAAAACTGTAATATTCATTAATATATTACAGCCTACATGTTAAGTAGCAAACTTAATATAAATAAAAAGCTAACAGAAGCTTTTTTTTTAATAGTAGATATTAAGGATCAAGTTTCAAAAGGGCCAAGCACCAAACTGCTTCTGTTTAGGCATCTAAATGAAGTGCCTGGATTTTCAAAAGTGCTCAGCTCCCTACAGCTCCTACTTTGAGCATTTTTCAAAATCTAACCTCAATAGTGAGAATTGAGCACTTCTGAAAATCTGATCCTAAGAGACTTGCCTAAGTTCACACACAAAGCCAATGGAAGAGCTGGGATTAGAACCCATAACTCCAAAATTCCATTTCACTAGACTATGTTTTCTTAGGTTATACCTAAGAATATGATGTTTCCCACAACAGAATTCCCTTTTACCTTCTAACATCTGAATAAAATCAGTTGCTATATGCATATATAAACCCCTATATTTGACAAGCACTGTGAAGATTGAGGCTACAACAATGAATTGGAGCCATAAATCTAAAACATTTTGTTTTGAAAAAAGAGGAGTAAAAGTCTTATTCTGTTGTCAGACATATGATTTGCATTGCTACACCTCTTAAAAGAAAACTCTCACATGTGCAAAATCAGATTATTTTTAAATCAACATACACAGTGTGGTGCATTTCAAATCTGAAATTTGAAACTGCTTCAAATGTTAATACAAAATGCCTGGTAATACTGTACCAGCTATCTGTGCCAAAAAGTTCATAAGCAGTAAGGGGGGGAAAAAACCCACAGAATAAATACTCTTCTTTAGCTAGTGGGTGAGAGAATGTAGTTTTTCCCCCAAATAATCTGTAGTTTAAAAAAACCTCACCACAAGTTATATAGCTACGTTTATTTTACATATACTGGGAGACTGATGGATGTTTGATAGTTGGTTGCAGCAAGCAACTTAGAAGAGTAGATTTCAGACGTAGGGTCACATTCTCCCAAACTTCCCATGCAACCTAAAAACGGCAGGAAATCATTCTTATTACAGTGGATCTTCATCAGTTGCACATAACAATAAACAAACCTAAGAAATTAAGTTGGGAGTGAATAGGGAAAACAAATATTTAAGAGACTAGTCATTTATGTAAATGCTTGTCCTGCAACATTAAACCTTACCTTGGGGCCTTCTGCTTCGTTAATTGAGTGCTCCCTGTGTTACTGATACTTATGCGCTAGATGCCGTTCCAGAACTCATTGCTGCGGAGCATAATGGCGTGATATGAAGTGTTTCAGAAAACAGTAGAAGCTTTGTCACTAAGTCAGCTGCAAGAAGAAGGTCATGACGTGTATGAATGTATAGTATATGGTGTTTTATGAAAGATACAGTCTCTTTCTCTCTCTTCTCCCAAAGAACTCTAGTTGATGATACAAGGGGAATTCAGTTCCCTTTGGCAGAACTCCATGTCAGTCTGGATGCTGTAAATACTCCTGTTCTACAGTTACTTAGCTCATACTTCTAAAAATACACTAGTCACCAACTTTATAAAATATCTTCTTTTTAAAAAATGTTTGGCAACAACAATCATTTAATGTTATTGTGTGCATGCATTCCTGAATGTTCAGAAACAGCTATTAATGCTGATGAGAATTAATTAGAGAGAGAAAATCAAATATATGCATAATGCTTGCATTTGTTTCTAGTAATATTTAAAAGAAAAAACCCATAAGCCACAAACACAAAGCTTCTTAAACTATTTTTTTTGCAATTCAAAAGCAATGTGCTCCTTTAAATGAAATTGTATTCGCAATAAAGCCATCAGAATGATGTAACTATGTTAAAAATGAATATTATTGAATAATTCACTTTTGTAATATGCAAAAATTGGGTAATTTTTTCTTTCCTCTCTAATAAACATCAGTCTTAATATCTAACTAATGAAAAACACATAAACAGTGTCATCTGTCAGGTTACTGACAGAGAATACCACTTATTGGAGCCTCATTGTTTACTTTAGCAGGTAATTTGTGGACCGGAATCATTTAATTGTTCTGAGTACATAATTACATGCCAGCATTTTCCAATTTAATTAAAATGTACAAATCTGAAGATTAAGGGATTTTTTTGAATTATTAATCATTTCTCCTCTAGGAAATCTTGTTGCTCTGCAGGAGATTTGTCCAGTGTACAACTATACGTATTTTTTTCCTTCTCTTTCACAGACAGACAATTTTCCCGCAGAGCCCAATTACATGGGCAGCAGGCAGCAGTTTGTTCAAAGGTAAGGCCTATTAAATAACTTTCTCGGCTTCCCTATTTGCATTCTTGTCAAAATTGCTTTGCCAGAGAGTACAATTCAAATTGGAACAAGTAAATACAACTCTCTCTCCTTTTTTTAAAATATATATTTCAGTAGCTCCACGTTCAAGGACCCAGAAAGAGCCAGCTTGAGGGACAGCGGGCATGGGGACAGTGATCAGGCTGACAGTGACCAAGATACTAACAAAGGCTCCTGCTGTGACATGTCTGTTAGGGAGGCACTCAAGATGAAAACTACTTCAACTAAAAGCCAGCCACTTGAGCAAGGTGAGTGAATCTTCCAATGGCTTCAAAGTGTAAGCTTAAGCAATCATTATAAACCTATTAGTGCTGCAATTGGAGTTCATCATGGTGGAATAGCCCATTGATAATACTATCAGCTGAAACAGTAAATCTTGGCCCAGAGCAAAGAAGGTTCAATATCTTTCAGTATAAACATGAAATTGCAATGGCCTTTTTTTTTATTCCAAAGAAGATTTAAAAAAATAATTAAAAAATAATGTTTTTCCAAAACTATTAGAGTATACTTTGTTTGCATGGATATTTCCATAAATGTATAGTGTACAGTCTTTCTGCCTAGGCATGCCTTGAAAATTGAAATTAGATATGATTACAACAACAGACAAAATAACATCGAGTTATTTCCATTCTTTACATAGTTTGGAGTGAGGTTTAAGAAAAGACCTGGGATATCAGGGGAAAAAAAAAAAACTGGATCAGAAGAAATTTTCAGGTCATGGCTATATTTTCCTATTTGTAACGTTGACTTCACTATTCATTTCAATATAAGAAGTGAAGTGTCAAATAATGGCATCATATGATTTTCAGTATAATCATTTCTTTCACACCCTAAGAAAGATGCAGATAAGTGTCTGTGAAGCTGCTACAATGATTTATACTAGGACAGCGGCAATGCTCTTTAAGCATACATTCTGATAAATAAGCATGTTTATTGCCTAAAAGTCTGTGTCCATTTCATTTTTTTATGCCTTTTCACTAATTATATCTTCTATTTCAAAAGAAATATGACATTTCCTAACAATGTCAGCCAAACTGAATGCTCCAGCATCATGTGTGTTTGTGTGTTTTGTTTGTAGTCTCAAAAAGTAATGAGGAAATGAACAAATGAATTCTTTGGAATTTACTGTCACATATCTGTTAGTGATTTTAGTCTGTTGTGTGGAAAGTGATTCCCAGTGTTAAGGATATTTAAAAATTGATTAATTAAGTCATTCTTAATGAGAAGCTGTATTTATAATTAAGCAGAAATACATTATAAGCTTTTTATTAATTGGAATTAGATTTTTGCCTCTAGCATCCTCTGATCTGTAGCACATTCATCAGCAAATACACGCACTACTTCATTTTTCTGGTCATGTTGAGATTGCAATATAATTTTTGTTGTGTACAATATTTATAATGCTGCAGTATAATTTATTCTGTGTGTATTGGAGGGTTGACCTCATACAAGCCCTTGTTTTCCAAGTAATAAATGCCAGAAAGATTATTTTTTTTCCTGACCTTTTACCACAGTGACTCTACTTATAATTGGACATTGATCTGTATAAAGATGCAGTGCTGGACTTTTTTTTTAAAAAAAAAAAGAAACTGTTTGAACATGGATCTAAGTTTCTCAGTTTTTGTATAGAAAACAGAGGACAGGGTCTCCAGGCTTCAACATAACAGGTAACCTGAAAGTACAATGGAATTCCAAAAGACTGAAAAAAAGTGGAATTAGGAAAGTTATGTTTTAATAATCTAAACAAAACAGGTGCATTTTTAGAAAAGAGTTAAAAGACAGAGTTTGTATTATTGCATTTTGTGCAGCAACATGTTATACACATCAACCCAGGTACAGGTCAGATTACAAAAAGACTAGTAAGCAAATTTATTCAACCATTCATATTGCTTATTTTTGTAATCATGCAAAGAGCTATTCAGAAGTTTGCATTTGTCATCATATCTGGATGAGGGGTCCTATTAATAAAAAAACTACTCATGCAATTGGCTCATATTACTTCCTCAGTTTCTTTTTATCCAGAAATTGAACTATGAATGTTAAGTGCAATCTGTTGCTGAATATCATCAGGAAACATTTAGGTAAATCTGTTTTTTTTGGAGGCGGGGGGAGTTGCACAACAAATTAAATATAAACAGAGAGAAGTCAAAGGGAGCTATTTTTCAAATGTAATTTAAAAGGGTGATGCTATTCATTTGTTGTTTCCTGTGAGTTCTTCAGTAACAAAATGGATGGTAGAGTTATGTAGACTAAGGTTCCAAAACTTCACTGAAATTCATATGGACACAGAGGTTCATCCATGGAGAGATCGTTGCAGAAATGAAGCCCAAAAGCCCAATTCTGTTCCTACCGAGTCAGTGATTGTTTTACTGTTGATTTTAATGCAAGCAGTATTGGGCTCAGTAATTGTACCTGCACCAGTGTATTCTTTCTCTTCAGAAAACAGGTTTTGTTTTTGAACGAAAAGGCTAGTTTGTGGGAGGAGACGTATGACAAGTAAGATAGTGAAAGAAAATGGTCTTGTTTTCCATAAAGAAAAATTGACTTCCAGGGTAAAGGAAATGGAAGAGTGACCAAAAACCAGCTGTATAGACCAGAACTCAAAGTGGTAGCGAAATTACTGGCTCTGTCATCGTTCTAGTTTGCATTCAAGGATGGAAAACCATCAATTTGTAACAAAAATTTTAGCCAGGTGGTGTTTGTTTAAATAGATTTAAAATGCTGTTGCTTTTGTTGATCTGAGGTCAATTATAATTTTTAGGTGTTCAGCATTTTTAATATCAGATAGTGCTTAAATGGATTCAGGAACCTAATGTTAGGGTTTTGAAACTCTTGGCCTGAGTTTGTGTCTGCAAACTTTTGTATAGAATTTCCAAGCATTCCTATCTGAAATGTAGCTTCAGGCCCAGCCATGGTAACAGCAGCGGGAACACTAGTGTGAACTGAGTATCAGAGGGGTGGCCGTGTTAGTCTGGATCTGTAAAAAGCAACAGAGTGTCCTGTGGCACCTTTAAGACTAACAGATGTATTGAAGCATAAGCTATTCACCCAGGAAAGCTTATACTCCAATATATCTGTTAGTCTTAAAGGTGCCACAGGATTCTCTGTTGCTTAATGTGAACTGGTTACTGATATGTTAACAACTGTGTCATCTAACCTGGCACAGAGCAGGTCTAAATGACGCTTAAATGTCACTGGTTGATCTACACTTATGCTACCACCTGTACAGCCACACAGTGGTAGCAAAATGGGAAATTTTATGAGAAAAATGTCTAGAGTAGAAATAGCTTCTGGCTGGATATAAGGATCTGTGCAACCCAGCTCACTTTTCAGCTTCCACCAAAGGAAAGAAACAGTGGCAAGCAAAGCTCCAATGCATCTGCTGTTGAGAAAGTTTGATTTTGAAGGGAAAGTCTACAGATGGCACTTTTTGTTTTGCGCTGGCCTGAATACTATTAAATATGGGAGAAACTGCAAATGAGGGCATTTTTATCAAAACTAGACATTTAGCCTCAATGGAAAAAAAAAACCCACACACTTTTAAAAAAGTCACTGGAACAATAAGTCTTGTGTACCAAACAAGCATGTCTCCATTCACTTATTCCAGTGAAACCATCCTGCTGTATACTTCAGTCCTCTCTTTCTATAAAAATGTCTAGCTGTCTTTTAAACTTATTTACACTATCTGATTCACTATTCTTACTAAGCAACTTATTTAATATGCTTATTGTTTTGCCAGAATTTTTTGTTTATGCCTCATTTTTAGGTTGTATCCCTGAGTTATTTTAACCCTTTCACCAGACAGGACAGTTTGAACTGTTAAACACTTTTAACAGTTTTGAACAGTTCCTGTTAAGTTACTTTGAAACTCTTTACTGCTCCAACTGAAATAGCTCATAGTATTTTTGTTTTCAATAGTATTTTTTAAATACTGGAATCATCCTTTTGGATGCCTATGGTTTAAACATAAGGGCAATAATATATTTTCCTGGAAAAGGTGACCAGAACTGAAAATCATATTCTAAATGATATCTAGAAAATGGCTAGTACATACAATAGCAAAATAATTTGTATTCCATCCTTCTGTTAGTGCATCCTAGAAATCTATTTTCCATTTCTTTCAGCTATCCACAAAGCTGGATTTTTTTCTAATAACCCCTAAATCCTTTTCCTGGTTAGAATGCTGCAGGATTTCTATTTCATTTCTGTTTTGGTTTACATCCCTACTTTTTCCTACATAAAACTATTTTTTTATGGTATTGTCAAAATTACTTTTTAGATCAAGTCTCTCTGAATCTGATAGTCTTGTTCAGTATTTGCTGTGACACAAAGTGTGGTATCAGAATTTCAAATATATGGTATCAAAGTTTGCTTTTCATCCACACCTCGTAGGAGGAGTTTGCATAAATGCTATTGCCTACTTAACAATAACTTTATTCTTGAGAGAAAAGAAAGGACAGAGGAGCCTCCTGAGAGGAAAATTAGAAGGAAATTCTTCAAGATTCATGTCAGAGACTCCTTTAAACCCAATAATGTGCTTACTAGGTTTCTCTGCAAGAGGGTACAGTTTTCCCTAATTTACACATTACAGCTAACCAGTATAAAAAGAGCAAAATGAACACCCAAGAAAAATAAGAGATACTAAAGCATCAACTGCAAAATATAATACTTCTTTCTTCTTACAACAAAAATACATATGCATCTTAACTGAAGTAGGCCTACCTGCAACAATCTTATAACAAAAACATTATCAGTGTTTTAACATCTGAAAGAATATTCTGAACTCTTGAGTTTGTCCACAGAACAAAGTCCCTTAAAGTCTGTTATAGCTTGTTTGTTGATTTTTTCCACTCTTTGAGCAAGAGTGTGATAATTTGTTCTTAAAATCCAGTACTCTGCATTGATTCCCCAATAGTAAGCATGAGATTATAAGAATGTTTAACCAAGAATTTTTCTGATTTCCCCCTTGATAGTCTTGTCACAATTCCTGAGGTCCCCAGGATAATTAAAAGCCATTGGGATCTATTTAATTGACTGAAAATCAGCCCTTGATGGTCAGTGAGGAAAGATTAGGCACAATTCTGTTCTGCTCTCTGACACCATCACCAATGCTTTTTGTGCCATTTGGAATGATGGGTTGTTATACAAGTGCATTAATTTAATGAGATATCCAAACAAGAAGATTGTGGAGAAATTCCTTTTCACAGTTTGGTGATTGCCTCTGCTGAGAAACTAATTCAGGTTGGGAGTCCCCCAAAAACTGACACAACCTGTGAAATATTTTGTTCAACATTGCTTCCTCCCATAGGTTTTCCCCCCCGGACAGAACATCTTCTATCACATTCTCTCTGTGCCCAGAATGTGAATAGCTGTCAGACTGCACTACTTGTTCTGACGCCACCTAAGAATCTTTATGTCCAAGAGTATCATCCACTCCAACTTGGTTACCCCTAACATGGTCAGGTAAGAGACTACCTTGCTGTTGTATGTCAGGACTTGCACGCAATACCCATTCTTCACTTTCATCTGATTCAGTGTTATCCAGACCCAGAGCAATGCCAGCTTGTTTATACATAGAGTCTCTTACCTTTTGATGTTCCAGAGACTTTTCTCATTCTGATTTAGAAATATCAGTTTTTAGAACTATAGAGTATAGAAACTATTTGATAGTGCCCAAAAGAAATGGGGTTTTAGCCCTATCAGATTTGTTCCTTACCATACATTCCCTGGTATTCCCACTCCTTTTCTGACTTCTATGTTTTAAGCAAGCACATCAGTAGTTTTATGTAAGCAGTTGCTATGGGAAATGCTAGCAACAAAGCTGCTGTATCAATGAAACGACTTATCTAGCCAGCTGTCTCTGACCAAATCAGTTACCAACACCACATGACATATTTGGGTAATGCGGTATCATTTGAACGATGGGGATTTTAGTTTAAGACTTAGAACCCACTGTGACTTTTATTATTTATTTATGGCTTTTATGATCAGCTCCAAAGGTTTCTTAATTTTCTGCAGTGAGTAGGATCTGAGGAGAAACAGTCAAACGAAAGAGTCCCATTCAATTACATTACATAAAGGCACACAGCTAAAAAGTGATTTTTTTTTAAAGCACTTATGTACAAACGCTAGAAGTCTAAGGTGGGTGAACTTGAGGGCTCATACTAAATGAGGGTATTGACATAATAGGCATCACAGAAACTTAATGGAATGAGCATAACTAATGTAACACAGTAATACCAGGGTGCAAAATATATCAGAAGGACAGAATAGGTCGTACTGGTGGGGGAATGGTGCTATATATGAAAGAAAGCATAGAGTCAAATGAAGTAAAAATCTTAAATGAACCAAACTGTACCATAGAATCTCTATGGATAGTAAGTCCATGCTTGAATAATAAGAATATAGCAGTAGGGATATACTACTGACCACCTGACCAGGATGGTGATAGTGACTGTGAAGTGCTCAGGGAGATTAGAAAGGTTATAAAAAATTTTAAAAAAACTCAGTAATAATGGGAGTTTCAGTTATCTGACTGGATACATGTCACATCAGGATGGGAGGCAGAGATAAAGTTTCTTGACACCTTAAATGACTGCTTCTTGGAACCCACAATAGGAGAGGATCTTGTCCAAGAGGTTAACATAGCTGAACTGCTTGGTAATAGTGACCATAGCATAATAAAATTTAACATCTCTTTGTGGGGGAGGGAGAAACACCAAAGCAGCCCACCCTGGTACCATTTAATTTCAAAAAGGGCAGCTACACAAAAATAAGGAAGTTAATTAAACAGAAATTATAAGGCACAGTGCCAAAACTGAAATCCCTGCAAACTCTATGGAAACTTTTTAAAGATACCATAATAGAGGCTCAATTTAAATGTATACCCCAAATTAAAAAAACATAGTAAGAGGACCAAATAAATGCCAACATGCCTAAACAATGAAGTAAAAGAAGCAGATAGAGACAAAAAGGAATCCTTTAAAAAGTGGAACTTAAATCCCATTGAGAAAATAGAAAGGAGCATAAACTCTGGCAAGTGAAGTATAAAAATATACCTAGGAAGGCCGAAAAAGAATTTGGAAGAAAAGCTAGACAAAGACTCAAAAAGTAACAGAAAAAAAAAGTACATCAGAAACAGGAAGCCTGCCAAACAACCAGTGTGGCCACTGGATGATCGAGATGCTAAAGGAGCACTCAAAGAAGATAAAGTCTTCACGGTTGAGGATGTGAGGGAGATTTCCAAACCTGAGCCATTCTTTTTATATGACAAATCTGACGAACTGTCCCGACTGCTTTGCCATTAGAGGAAAGTTTTGGAACAACTGATAAATTAAACAGTAATAAGTCACCAGGGCAAGATGGTATTCACCCAAGAATTCTGAAGGAACTCAAATGTGAAATTTCAGCGCTACTAACTGTAGTATATAACCTATCGTTTAAATCAGCTTCTGTGCAAGATGACTGGAGAGTAGCTAATGTATACCAATTTTGCAAAAAGGCTCCAGAGGCAATTCTGACAAATACAGACTGGTAAGCCTAAATTCAGTACCAGGCAAATTGGTTGAAACTATAGTAAAGAACAGAATTGTCAGCCACATAGATTAACATGATTTATTGGGGAAGTAAACATATTTTTTGTAAAGAGAAGTCATGACTCACCAATCTACTAGAATTCTTTGCGGGGGTCAACAAGCATATGGACAAGGGTGATCCAGTGAATATAGTGTACTTAGATTTTCATAAAGCCTTTGACAAGGTCCCTCACCAAAGGCTCTTAAGCAAAGTAAGCTATCATGGGAAGGTGCTCTCATGGATCATTAACTGGTTAAAAACTGGCGTTCACCTTTCAAAGAGGGGAAAGGCCTTATTTGCGCACAGACTGGCTAACCTAGTAAGGAGGGCTTTAAACTAGGTTCGACGGGGACAGGTGAGCAAAGCCCACAGATAAGTGGGGAACAAGACCTGGGAGATGGGTTGGAAACAGGAGGGAGCACGGGCTATAATGGCAGAGAGAAAGGAGGGTCAGGGCAAAGCTGGGAGGCAAGATCAAACCAGTATCTTAGATGCCTATATACAAATGCAAGAAGTATGGGTAATAAGCAGGAAGAACTGGAAGTGCTAATAACTAAATACAACTATGACATTATTGGCATTACTGAAACTTGGTGGGATAATACACACGACTAGAATGTTGGTGCGGATGGGTATAGTTTGCTCAGGAAGGATAGACAAGGGAAAAAGGGAGGAGGTGTTGCCTTATATATTAAAAATGTACACACTTGGACTGAGGTGGAGATGGACATAGGAGACGGAAGTGTGGAGAGTCTCTGGGTTAGGCTAAAAGGGGTAAAAAACACAGGTGATGTCATGCTGGGAGTCTACTACAGGCCACCTAATCAGGTGGAAGAGGTGGATGAGGCTTTTTTCAAACAACTAACAAAATCATCCAAAGCCCAAGATTTGGTGGTGATGGGGGACTTCAACTATCCAGATATATGTTGGGAAAATAACACCGCGGGGCACAGACTATCCAATAAGTTCCTGGACTGCATTGCAGACAACTTTTTATTTCAGAAAGTTGAAAAAGCTACTAGGGGGGAAGCTGTTCTAGACTTGATTTTAACAAATAGGGAGGAACTTGTTGAGAATTTGAAAGTAGAAGGAAGCTTGGGTGAAAGTGATCATGAAATCATAGAGTTTGCAATTCTAAGGAAGGGTAGAAGGGAGTACAGCAGAATAGAGACAGTGGATTTCAGGAAGGCGGATTTTGGTAAGCTCAGAGAGCTGATAGGTAAGGTCCCATGGGAATTAAGACTGAGGGGAAAAACAACTGAAGAAAGTTGGCAGTTTTTCAAAGGGACACTATTAAGGGCCCAAAAGTAAGCTATTCCAACGGTTAGGAAAGATAGAAAATGTGGCAAAAGACCACCTTGGCTTAACCACGAGATCTTGCGTGACCTACAAAATAAAAAGGCGTCATATAAAAAATGGAAACTAGGTCAGATTAAAAAGGATGAATATAGGCAAATAACACAGGAATGCAGAGGCAAGATTAGAAAAGCAAAGGCACAAAATGAACTCAAACTAGCTATGGGAATAAAGGGAAACAAGAAGACTTTTTATCAATTCATTAGAAGCAAGAGGAACACCAAGGACAGGGTAGGCCCACTGCTCAATGAGGAGGGGGAAACAGTAACAGGAGACTTGGAAATGGCAGAGATGCTTAATGACTTCTTTGTTTCAGTCTTCACTGAGAAGTCTGAAGGAATGTCTAGTATAGTGAATGCTTACGGGAAGAGGGTAGGTTTAGAAGATAAAATAAAAAAAGAGCAAGTTAAAAATCACTTAGAAAAGTTAGATGCCTGTAAGTCACCAGGGCCTGATGAAATGCATCCTAGAATACTCAAGGAGTTAATAGAAGAGGTATCTGAGCCTCTAGCTATTATCTTTGGGAAATCATGGGAGACGGGGGAGATTCCAGGTGGCAAAATTTTCAGGTGATACAGACTGGAAGGGGGCAAATATAGTGCCCATCTATAAAAAAGGGAAATAAAAACAACCCAGGAAACTACAGACCAGTTAGTTTAACTTCTGTGCCAGGGAAGATAATGGAGCAGGTAATCAAAGAAATTATCTGCAAACACTTGGAAGGTGGTAAGGTGATAGGGAATAGCCAGCATGGATTTGTAAAGAACAAATCGTGTCAAACTAATCTGATTACATTCTTTGATAGGATAACGAGCCTTGTGGATAAGGGAGAAGCGGTGAATGTGATATACCTAGACTTTAGTAAGGCATTTGATATGGTCTCGCATGATATTCTTATAGATAAACTAGGAAAGTACAATTTAGATGGGGCTACTATAAGGTGGGTGCATAACTGGCTGGATAACCGTATTCAGAGAGTAGTTGTTAATGGCTCCCAATCCTGCTGGAAAGGTATAAAAAGTGGGGATCCGCACGGGTCTGTTTTGGGACCGGTTCTGTTCAATATCTTCATCAACGATTTAGATGTTGGCATAGAAAGTACGCTTATTAAGTTTGCGGACGATACCAAACTGGGAGGGATTGCAACTGCTTTGGAGGACAGGGTCAAAATTCAAAATGATCTGGACAAATTGGAGAAATGGTCTGAGGTAAACAGGATGAAGTTCAATAAAGATAAATGCAAAGTGCTCCACCTAGGAAGGAACAATCAGTTTCACACATACAGAATGGGAAGAGACTGTCTAGGAAGGAGTATGGCAGAAAGAGATCTAGGGGTCATAGTAGACCACAAGCTTAATATGAGTCAACAGTGTGATACTGTTGCAAAAAAAGCAAACATGATTCTGGGATGCATTAACAGGTGTGTTGTAAACAAGACACGAGAAGTCATTCTTCCGCTTTACTCTGCGCTGGTTAGGCCTCAGCTGGAATATTGTGTCCAGTTCTGGGCACCGCATTTCAAGAAAGATGTGGAGAAATTGGAGAGGGTCCAGAGAAGAGCAACAAGAATGATTAAAGGTCTTGAGAACATGACCTATGAAGGAAGGCTGAAGGAATTGGGTTTGTTTAGTTTGGAAAAGAGAAGACTGAGAGGGGACATCATAGCAGTTTTCAGGTATCTTAAAGGGTGTCATCAGGAGGAGGGAGAAAACTTGTTCACCTTAGCCTCCAATGATAGAACAAGAAGCAATGGGCTTAAACTGCAGCAAGGGAGATTTAGGTTGGACATTAGGAAAAAGTTCCTAACTGTCAGAGTGGTTAAACACTGGAATAGATTGCCTAGGGAAGTTGTGGAATCTCCATCTCTGGAGATATTTAAGAGTAGGTTAGATAAATGTCTATTAGGGATGGTCTAGACAGTATTTGGTCCTGCCATGATGGCAGGGGACTGGACTCGATGACCTCTCGAGGTCCCTTCCAGTCCTAGAGTCTATGAGTCTATGAGTAAAAGATAGGCAACAATGGATAGGAATAAATTGTCAGTTTTCAGAATGGAGAGTATCAAATAGTGATGTCCCCCAATCGTCTGTACTGGGACCAGTACTGTCCAACATATTCATCCATGATCTGGAAAAAGGGGTAAAAAGTAAGGTGGCAAAATTTTCAGGTGATACAAAACTACTCAAGATAGCTGAGTCCAAAGCAGACTGTGAAGAGTTACAAAGGGATCTCACAAAACTAGATGACTGGACAACAAAATGACAGATGAAATTCAGTGTTGATAAATGCAAAGTAATGCACATTGGTAAACATAATCCCAATGATCCATATAGAATGATGTCAAGTATCAGAGGGGTAGCCATGTTAGTCTGGATCTGTAAAAGCATACCCACCGATGAAGTGGGTATTCACCCACGAAAGCTCATGCTCCAATGTGTCTGTTAGTCTATAAGGTGCCACAGGACTTTTTGCTGCTTTTATAAAATGATGGGGTCTTAATTAGCTGTTACCCTCAAGAAAGAGATCTTTCAGTCATTGTGGATAGATCTCTGACAACATACACTCAGTGTGCAGCAGCAGTTAAAAAAGCTAACAAAATGTTGGAAATTATTAAGAAAGGGATAGATAATAAGACAGCATATATCATATTGCCTGTATATAAACCCATGGTATGTCCACATCTTGAATACTATGTGCAGATGTGGTCTTCCCATCTCAAAAAAGATATATTGGAATTGGAAAAGGTACAGAAAAGGGCAACAAAAATGATTAGGGATATGGGACAAGTTCCATACGAGAAGAGATAAGTTGACGACTTTTTAGCTTGGAAAAGAGATGACTTAGGAGGAATATGATAGAGGTCTATAAAATCATGACTGGTGTGGAGAAAATAAATAAGAAAGTGTTATTTACTTCTCATAACACAAGAACTAGGGGTCACCAAATGAAATTAATAGGCAGCAGGTTTAAAACAAATAAAAGGAAGTATTTATTCACACAATGCACAGTCAACCTGTGGGATTCCTTTTCAGGGGATTTTGTGAAGGCCAAGACTATAACAGGGTTCAAAAGAGAACTAGATAGGTTCATGGAGGGTAGGTCCATCAATGGCCATTAGCCAGGATGGCCACAGATGCAAAACCATGCTCTGAAGTGTCCATAGCCTCTGTTTGCAGAAGCTGGGAGTGGGAAACGGGATAGATAATTTGATGATTTCCTGTTCTGTTCATTCCCTCTGAAATGTCTGTCATTGGCTACTGTAAGAAGACAGGATACTGGGCTAAATGGACCATTGGTCTGACCCAGTATGGCCATTCTTATGTTCTTATCAGTAGATTGTTCAAGAAAACAGCACATCTAAGCTTGTGAGTCTGATCAACTGTACCACTGGCCGCGTCCTCCTCATGAAAGTCCTAGGTGCAATGAACAGACTGAACATTGTGACTTTCCATTGGTGTAATACTGCTTTTGAGACAATCATCTAGCATTTTTGGTAATAATAATACTCAAATGGCTTTGCCGAAGTCCACTTTTGCTTAAAAGGTTCTCCTGTTGAATCTTGTAAGCTGTCCATTTTGAATGCTTATAGCACTAAATATTTGTTCAAGGATTTTAAAGGTAGACTTTCTGACCAAAAGAGTTTCTGACCAAAAATATAGATCTGAACTAGTCTCTGTAAATGTACTGCCCCACTAATATTTCATAGTGGCCTCTCCTGTAAGGCCAATGAGTATAAAAAATATGCTTTAGCAAAGTTCAGCTACAAGTTGTTGGGCTAGATGCAAGAATTATTGAATGAAATTATGTGGCCTTTGTTATGCAGGAGGCCAGACCAGATGATCTTAACATCTAAAATGTATGATTCTGAGAAGTATCTATTTCTGTATCTTATATGATGGGAGAACCTACCCCCAAATTATATTTTGAACAAAACTAAGCCTGACCCTGTCTGATATCCAGCTCGTATTTACTGAACTGGAGGATGTACAGTGTGTTTATTATATTGCAAGAGGAAGGGTTTGTTTTTGTTTTTTTGTCCCATTCCTTTAAAAGTCCTTTAATAATGAATCCCCTTTTTGTTTGCATGTTTTGTTTTTAAACTCGAGTCTATCACTTAATTTTTAGATTGAAATTCTTCATTTTCAGTCTCAATTCCGTATTGAGTGTAGGTTTTCAGATGGCATTTTGTGATGTCAGGCTAGGAGACAATAACAGCTGCTGAGAAGCAGGGTCCAAGCCTCTATGCTGGGTTTCTGCCATAAAGACAAGAGAATTCCCGCATGCTGCCTCCCTCCACCAATATGCTTCCCTCAAGTCTTTGAAGCTTTTGGGAGTTCTGGCAGTGGAAACAAAGGGGGAGTGGGATGAGGAAAAGGATGCTATGAGAAAAATGGGCAGAAAAATTATATGAAGTGTTGACCCGCTGATGGGAGAAGGGGTCAGGTTAGTGTTTCTATCTATTTACTGCCTTTATAATATATATAAAACAGATAAATTTAGGCAGATGTTACAGGAGTTGAAGAGTCAATGAGCAGCACACTTTGCATGAGAATACCTTGTCTACTATTACGACAAGCTGCATTTTAACTGAAGTTGGGTTCATCCAGACCAGCTTTTCAACCAAGGGCATGTTTCATTTTGTTTGGGCTCACTAGGATATCTTGGTGTATTGGCAGTGTACTTAAGTATATGGGAGAAACTAAATAAAGCTATTTAGGCAAAAAAAAATAGGGGGAAACTCTCTATGACTGACTTTCAAAACATACCGAAAAGTACTTGTGTATCTATCTGGAAACAGAAATGTGTCTTTGCAATACAAAGCGGATAATCAGACAGCAGGGCACTGTATGTGCACCAATTGCTATGTTATGCCACTTTGTTAGACAACATTTTACAGGGTGCTTCGTTTTTTCTCCCAACAATTCACCTTCCTTTTTAACTGGAGGTTAGCCAGGCCAGACAGCCCAGTTCTACTCCAAGCCTGCCAGTCTGCTCCTCTCCTCCAGGGACCTTCTCCCCATTGGCTGTGGGAAAGAAGACTTGTCCTGTGGGACTGGCAACCCAGCCCTGATATTTGAAGGGTCAGTTGTGAAATGTTTTCCATATTTTTGCTTCTATATCTTTATGTTTGTATTTTATAGACAAAGTTTCAGCACCAGATTAATTTGCTATATGATGCTGATGAATTCTTAAAGGAGAAGGGATTGAAACCTGACCTGGATAAATTTTACTCCATTTCAAATGCTGTTTGCTTGATGTGCTTGTTTGCACATCAGTAACTAAGATATTTTTCAAGCTCACAACTGTTTAACAACAGGTCTTGTGTTTGAACTCTGGGTGTAAAGGGTAAGGTTTGGGAACTATACTGTAGATGCTCATTTCTATATGTATTTTTGAAAGCTAGAAATGCAGAAGTCATCTCCTCTCCCCTCCATCCCCCGCCACTCACTCCTTAATACCCTCACCCCCAGTTTAAGCCTCTATACCTTTTTCTGTAATCCTTATTTTGAAACCACCTTAGTTGTAGTCAGGTGCAAACTCATAGTACTGTGATTTGTTCTTGGAATTCATAAGTATTTCACATAGTAGAGCTTTGTGCTTTTTTACTGCAAGAAAAGCAGAGAAAAGGCTCACAGTGCTCAGTAAGATGAACCACTTCTGTGTCAAAATTATTATCTTGAGCTAACAATGTTCTTTCAGATTCTTTCTGTAAATGGAAAGAAAAGTGGGGGCATTGAGAGATCAACAACTTTGGAACAAGGCAACCAAAAAAGAGACAGTTCTTATTGTTTTAGGTTTTATATATTTTTCTGTGTAGTAAACAGCTATTCTGTTGTGCTTACTTTTGTGAATAGAAATTTTAGGCACACACATGTAAATTCATGGTGACTTTATAAAACCCGTATTCTTGTGACATGATTGTACCCTTTACTCTTTTTCTGAGAAAGTTCTTGTTTTGGTGGGCTTATATTATAACTTTCCCTTCCTTTATTATAGTTTCTTGTATGGAATTCAGTTTTATTTAAAAGTACGTGTCTATGTCTGTGTATGTATCCAGTTATTTAAATTACATAATTAGAGCATGTACATAATTAAATATGATGGTGGGCCATATCCTCCCTTCCTTCATTAAAATTCACAGAAAGGGAAAATTTGCATTGAATAATCCCAGGGCTTTTTGTCAGTGAGCATCCTCTCCTCTATGACATGTGGCTGGCTGTGGTGCAGAACTGGCAGGAGGTGTGGACTGCTGAGTGCTCCAAGGCAAGAATCCATGGAATATAATAATAATATTTAGCCTTTATAAAGGGCTTTGCTTAGACACAGTGCTGTAACAACATTTACTGATTAATACTAATTACAAGTTGGGTTTAAACCCCAGGGTTGCTGATGTATAAGTACTCAATGTGTATGGATATGTAGTCAATGCACTTATCAGCTACCCCAAAATCCAAAATGGCAGCTGAGCTGGCTTCTATGTCCTGCTACCACTTCCTCTTCATCCCAGCAGCTGTACTGATGTAACCTCCCTGCCCCGAGTGGGCTTCATATGTTGTGAAAGAGACTTATTGCTCCTGAGAGCAGCAGAAACTTCTGGTGCATATCTCATCATGTTACAGTTCTTTACACCGAGAACACTCCATATATAACAGATGTTCCCTGACTACTACCCTTTCCTGAAGGTGACATGCCCTTTTTTTATGTTGCTGCTCTGCTGTCTGTTTTCTCTAAAGGAGCTGATAGTGGCTGCGTATTACTAGGGGGTGATCCTGCATAGCAGCCCCTGTGCAGCATGCCAAGCAACATTTAATGCCATCTGCTCCCTTGTGCTACACAGAATGGAGGGGAGCATATGCCCAATGTAACAAAGTTATGCTGTGACATCAGAAAATCTTTATTTAAATCTGTAAATGTGTTCTACAAATTTAGGACCAAATTCTGCTAGCCGTATTCACATGAATAGTTGCATTGAAATCAAGGCAATCAGGCAACATATAACCCACAACTCCTAATATTTCAGATGTTAACTTTTTCTTTAATAGTATGTTATTAACCAACAGTTTCTGAAAGTTGATTATTTAAAAAATCCCAGTTTATTTTGAATTATAGGAGCAGTGTGAAAAATTCGAACTTGTGCATTTCTTATAACTGTTCCCAGACTCTAAAAGTGAATGCAGTTTGCAAGTGTGCTCTTGTGCCAGGGCAGTTAGTTAACCTCTGTGTTTGTGAAGTTTAAGAATTCTAGGGGAAAAACTGCTGCTGGATAAAACTTAGTGTACAATATCTCTACCCTACCAAAGTGAGAGAGTGTTTTATAAGAGGAAAGATTTAAAATGTTAGTGTTTTTTTTAAAAATTGTGCATTAATGGGCACCTTAGAAAAACCTAATATAGGAAGGCTTGGCGGTTTTAACAGAATATTTAACTTCAGCCCTCCTCCTTGTGGGTTATTGTGAGCTTGCATAACTCAAACCAGTTTTTATGTAAAAACTGAAGTTTGGCAGTCTCTTTGGGCCAAATCCTTGGATGCCTCACCTGCCCAAATAAGGTTCAAAGATTCTTAAAAGCTGTGCAGGCCAGGTGCAGCAGAAGGACAGCATCACCTTTCATACTGTGAAGAAAATCTCTATGACAATCTCTGCAATGTGAGTGGCCACAAAAAGTGGCCACTATCCCAGGGGTCGGCAACCTCTGGCACACGGCTCGCCAGGGTAAGTACATCCCTCACCCACGCCGCTTCCTGCCACCCCAATTGGCTTGGGATGGCGAACCGCGGCACGTAAACCAACTGGCCCAGCCCGCCAGGGTGCTTACCCTGGTGAGCCACATGCTAGAGGCTGCCAACCCCTGCACTATACAAATCCACTGTTCCTAAACCCCACATACAGGAAAAGCATGTGTTGTTTCTACTGCTCCATTCCTAGGGTCTGTGGGCTGTTGATGTTGAGGATTCTGACCTTTAGCCCTGTGACTTTTTTGTTACTGTGAGCAAAGCCCGCATTAAAGGGCTTTGCTCCATTTCTAGTATTTAGCCTTTGGTCTGTAAATTTATAATATTATCAATATTTTTTTCTAATCTGAAGAAGGAATATCTTTTTATTTGCTGTGTAACTTTGAAAATTGTCTGCTGCATCTTTGCAATAATTATTTCATAAAATGCCAGCTTCCCATCTCTTTTCCAGCAATATTCCATTGATAGTGTAAAATCTGCATGTGTGATTAACAGTATATTCTTAGGATATACTTCTAACAGGTTTAGAGAGGACTGGCAATGAGAATAGTTGCAAAACAATTTCGGTTAAATTCCTATGCTTTTGGACTGATTTTTTAAATACTTGCTATCTGTCCAAAGAAAGTTCAGAGAGTTTTAACTAATTCCCTTCAGCTGTTTTGATTTTTAAAGGGGTGAAAAAATGCTTTTTCCATTAAAAATATTCTGGCTGAACTTCTTTAGGCAAGGCTTTGAGATTGTGACCTCTAGCAAAGAAAAGTTAAAATTGCTTTGAGCACCGTCAATTGGCAACATTGCATACGTCCAAGACCAATGCAAGTTCGAGTAAGGATTTGATTGAGAGAGGAAAATCAAAACGAAAAACAGATTGTAATTCAAAACCAAGTGGTTGTTTATTAATGGGGAATGAGTTGCAGCTTGGGCTGGGGAGGAGCACTTCTACCAGCTAACAAAACTATCAGAACAGGAATATACACAGAACTTGAAACAGTCTATTTACATCCAACAACAAGAAACCAAGCAGTCTATAATCAACTGCTCACTAAAAACCAGAGCAGATACACAAACCAAGTCAACTGTACACATATTAATTGAATACCATAAAAATACACCAACTAACCACAATAGCAATTCATACAACAATTTGACTTTCATATACTATATACACAACTTGGTACCAAGTAAGGGAAGGGTAAAAGGGGAGAAGTTAAACAGAGTATCTACAGAAATTAAAATGCACGTACCACACTCCAGGCGCAGCTGACCAGCAGTACAGACACCGAGGACATGGCGAATTGGGGAGGGGAAGTAATCCAAAAAACCAAAATGACATGACGCGAGCCAGCTAAATCTGTAGGAGACCCTGGCTGAAAGGGTGATCAGGACTTCCAGCTAACCCGCGGATACTCCTGTAGATTTTGGCGCGAGATACAATTTTATTTGGACACTCTTACTCGTGTCAGCATCTGATTGGTCCCTAGCTCCTTCACCAGCCAGGTTCCAAGCTGGTGCCCTCTACGTTAATAGGAGCTACATCTGGCACACTACTTTTGCACACAGCCCTATGCTTTTGTACACAGCACCAACTTGACCTTTTGACCGACAGAAAGTTTGAGAACAGGCACACTGGTATTTTTGCACACGGCACTAGCCTGACCCTTAGGTGACCAGGGAAAAAAGCGGGAATAGGCACACAGCACTACGGTGTTGCACACGGTACCAATGTGACCTTTTGACCGACAGTTGGCCAAACAGACGCCATGTTTGAGCATAAGCTTTAGGGCTGCGACAATTTTATTCTGCTCTCTCAGTTTTTCAGTGCAAAACATTACCACAGTAGAACCTCAGAGTTTGAAACACCTTGGGAATGGAAGTTTTTGATAACTCAGAAATGTTTGTAACTCTGAACAAAATGTTATGGTTGTTCTTTCAAAAGTTTACCACTGAACATTGACTTAATACAGCTTTGAAACTTTACTATGCAGAAGAAAAATGATACTTTTAACCATCTTAATTTAAATTAAACAAGCACAGAAGCAGTTTCCTTACCTTTGCAAATTTTTTTTAAACTTTCCCTTTATTTTTTTAGTATACATTTAACACAGTACTGTACTTACTGTATTTGCTTTCTTATTTTATTTTTTTGTCTCTGCTGCTGCCTGATTGTGTACTTCTCGTTCCAAATGAGGTGTGTGGGTGACTGATCAGTTCATAACTCTGGTGTTCATAACTCTTGAGGTTCTACTGTATTTATTATTAATGAAAATTGTACCATATTATATGTGCAACATGGCAGAGTTAATGTTGCAACCTTAACTTTTAGAATTTCTTAGCTTTTGAATTCTTGATCTAGAGCCCTTGACATTGCAATAGTTCAGTCCAATTTGAAAATTGTTTATTTAGGAATAATTGTCATGCTTTGGTGTTATTCTTCATACCTGAATGTTTCTTCTTCAGCAGAGGCAGAATAATAATATTCTATTTCAGAGAATTCCAGGAAAAACTGAGTTCAGTTGGCTGCCATCTCCCATTGTTCTCAATGGGATTGAGGTCAGAGGATGCCCTTAGCAGAGACGGACACTGTCTCCATTCACCTCTGACAGACATAGAGGGTTACCATCTTCCCTGAAGGCATGTTGGCTTTATTCCCTTTTGAGAGACAGTGGCCTCGGACCATAGCCTCATAGAGAACAGTGGAAGATGGTGGCCATTTTGAAAAAAAGCAATTATTTTTGGGTTCTCTGAAAGAGATTTTATTCTTCAGCTTCCACTGACAGACACATTTTCAGTAATGAAAGATAGCGTTTGTTCTATTGTACATACTCCTAAATATTTCTTTTTATAAAACTATCAAGTCTACTCAACAAGGAGGACAGGCAACTGGGTAGGGTGCAAACTAGGGAAGATGTGTTTGGAGGAATGTAGGAATGCAGAAGAGTGGCTGGGTGGAGGAAGACCGGTGTTTGTGTGTATGGAGGAATGTAGGTGGTTAAGAAAGGAGGGTAAAATTTAGGGAGGGGGTGCATGAGTCTATAGGAATGAATGAGATTTTGGAGGCGGAAACTGTTGTATACACTATATTTTGCACTGCTGTGATGATGCAGAGTCTCTCTAAACCAGAGTGTGTTTACTTGCCCTGTCCACAGGTCTGGCCAATCACGACTCCCACTGGATAGGAATGTAGGTTTCAGAGTAGCAGCTGTGTTAGTCTGTAACCGTAAAAAGAACAGGAATACTTGTGGCACCTTAGAGACTAACAAATTTTATTTGAGCATAAGCTTTCGTGGGCTGCAGCCCCACGAAAGCTTATGCTCAAATAAATTTGTTAGTCTCTAAGGTGCCACAAGTACTCCTATTCTTAGTAGGAATGTAGTATGTAATACCAAAGAGAAAAACGCAAATAACCATGACACATTTAGATTCCTTAAGAATAACCCTACGCATAAAGCAGCATAGTGTGGCCTTCTGGTGAATGTGGTATTTTTTAATTCTCTGTTAAGAATAAAGCAGAAATCTGTTTAGTCATCCTGAAGATTGGGAGCAGTTAAATAAACTTAAGTTGTAGTGAGGTTTACCATGTTGTAAGTACACTTTGTTGTGTGCTGTAGAGACTAATCAGGTTAGGCAGAGCAGACCCGCCCTTTCCTGTTTTGGATCAATACAATATAATCCTTCCTTACTGCTGTAAATCGATTTAGCATAATTTAACTTTTAGTTTTCTCTGCCAAATGTCTCTTCTGTTTGTGTGAGATTTTATGTGTTAAAAGGGAAACAGATTAGTAAAAGAGGCATAGCAGCATTTTTTTGTGTATGGGTTTTGCGACTATTTAATATTTACATTTAGTAGAAATTATTGGAAGAAGTTGAGAAGTAAACATAATGAAAAATTGGAGAAGAAAGTAAAATAACTTATTTGTCAGTATGTCCAGATCTTAATAAACATTTATTATTAATTTTAAAAGGGAGAGAAAAATATCCATCACATTGTTAATGAAATCCGGGAAATTTAACTTACCTAAGAAAGAGAGCAATTTTAAAAGAATGTTTAGTTGAATAAAGTTAAACTTTTCCACTAATGAAGCTAATGAAAACTTAGGCCAAGATTCTCCCCTAGATGGGTTATTCATCTGTAAAGACATGGAAATTGCAAGAGTTAAAACTCAGAGAGTTTCCTTGGTTTGCTCTTCTAAAGAAGTGGAAATCACATTCAGTCTCCAAAATTTGCAGTTTGTCCCAGCATCTGCCAGTGGCCATGGAGGTCCTCTGCCTTCCAGTCTCCTAAATATAGAAGCAAAGTTTCTTCAAGAATTATGTTACCATGGACTTGCACACTGGCCATTCAGGGGTCTGGCAGAAGTTGTTGTTGGAAATGGAAGCATTAATTTATTCCTCAGATCTTTTCTAAATTAGTGGGGAGATGATGCCAGAGACAGTGATTATTTGCTCCACATCAGAATTGTAATACCTGTGGCATACCTACCCATGGAAGGGCCTCTACAAAGTTATGGAGAAGAGGCATCCTATATCAGAGCCTGCTCCCACACTTAGGTTCTGCTATTCTTCGCTTGCAAAAGTGGAGACCAGAATAGGGCCCTTAATTCTTGATGCTATAGTCAAATATTCATCTGTTTAGCTCTGGAATCCTTTTGGGCTTGTATCTCTGGTGCCAAAAACTATAAAAATAGTGCATTTAATATTTAAAATTAGAATCTGAGGTCTGCCTGTAGCTTTGCTCTGAAAAGCCAGATTGCACAGAAATACTCTGCTCAAGTGATTGACAGAAAATGTTCACTAATAGCCAAGCGTATATGAGACTCAAACTAAAAGTCAAAATCATTAGCATGTTTATCTGACCACTTGAGCTGTTAAAAGTTATGTTAATTAAATACCAATGAATGATTATAAACATTAATTTAGGGATTAACTTCAGTGTATGATATCTATATTTTACATAATGTTAATCTTTAGCAATTAATGTATCATTGGGAGGTTTGAAATAATTCACAATAATATTAAATCTAACCTTATTAAATCTAAGACAGTTCTTGTATGTTCATTAAATTCTTAAACAGCTGTTAATCCTTGGCAAATGTGTTTAAGAATCAGTCAGCATTTAATAAACATACAGAAACAGTCTTATTAAATCTAAATAAATATGTATTTAAGACACTTGAGGCCCTGTCCTGCCCTACTATATTTATCATAGTTCATCATGTATCATTATTTGCACTAGAATCACAAAATACTGCTTAGCATCAACATTATTAACAGTGAACATTCTGCCTTCTAAAAAGGCCCACATATGTAAGGATACACTAGGGGGCTGCACATTTGGCAAATAGAACAGGACTTCCCAAGAAAAAAATCATGTTGCATAAATTCCCATCTTCAAAGTTGCCTCATTATCAAATATTTAGCCCTCTGGGCGTATATCAAAAAACTTCCTACAGAACAAATCTGGCTGTATTGTACACCAGTCAAAACCTCTTGACCTGGAGATGTTAACGTTAGTTTTCTTTTGTTTTAATTTTGTAAGTTAGATCCCATTACATTATTTTAGGCTCCCTTACACACACTTCAATTCACTCTGCTGATGTATAAAAGATTCCATGTGTGTATAACTTACACACAAAGGATTCCGAACCAAGTGTAAGTTAAAGTAGTCTCTACCCCAGAGGTCGTCAACCTCTGGCACGTAGCTTGCCAGGGTAAGCACCCTGAGTGGGCTGGGCCAGTTTGTTTACCTGCCCCATCCGCAGGTTCAGCTGATTGCGGCTCCCACTGGCCACAAATTGCTGCTCCTGGCCAATGGGAGCAGCGGGATGCCACAGTTAGCACATCCCTCAGCCCACGCCGCTTCCTGCAGCCCCCATTGGCCTGGAGCAGCGAACCGCGGCCTGTGGGAGCCGCGATCAGCCGAACCTGCCGACGCAGCAGGTAAACAAACTGCCCGGCACGCCAGGGTGCTTACCTTGGCGAGCTGCGTGCCAGAGGTAGCCGACCCCTGCTCCACCGTATTTACATTTACCACACTGTACAGCTTCACAGGGCTTCTCTATGCTCTGTGCTCTCTTAGACTTTGTTCTGCATCAGTTAGAATGTGTCCAGTGGGTGTTAGGGAGACTAACTTATCAATCCCTTCTGAACTTGGCCCCAGATCTCTTGTATTTTGAAAATTCATTAAATTATTCATTCATTTTTACAGAAAATACATTGTAAAATTACATTTTAATAAACATAAGACCTAAGTATTGTCATTACAGGAAGGGTAGGAAGCAGGACTATCAATAAAATTAATAAAAATAAAAGGAGTTTCAGGTTAAAATAATTATATCATATGATATATAATAATAATTGTCATGTGAAGCTATTGAAAGGATATCTAGAATCTTATTCTCTCTGGACTTATGGGATTTTTAACTGTGTTTCTGACATGATTCCTCATCATCGAGGGCATGCCTATTTTTTACTTGGCACTGTAGTAAAGCAGACTGCACAGTGTTTTTCTTAAAGGGGCATATTGTATCAATATCTTTCAGACATTTTTTGTTGCATGTTGATAAGCAGTTGAGTGGGTAAGCATTTGGTTTCACCAACATAAATTAAGCTAAACTGCTTTAATTTTTTTCTAATGTAGATATTTTAAAACCTATTTTAAGCAGAACTAAGCTGGTACTTAAAATAGCTCACTCACATTTAAAATAATGGTATGAAAGCAAGTGTAATAAAAATTGTCATCAAGGTGCATGTAACACTGATTCAGCTACTACGACACTAATTCAAAAATTTAGCTTGTAAAATCTACATCTGTGTGAATTAAAAAGTTTATGTACACACAGGCTGTCTAGAAAGTGTGTCTAAATCAGGCAATAGTGGTTGAAGCTATGAGGAAATCTGAAATGTGATGTCATCTTCAAATCCTGCTTAGTACAGAAGAGCATGGCAGCAAAACTGTTGTCCAAAATTAGTTGAATAATAATCACTGTGTCATTTTCTCAGATTTTAGCCTTCCTTGTGACCCGACTGACTTTATCAGCACCTCTTAATGAAAATGATCTCCCATTGTCATGTCTGTTACTGAAGGGTCAGGCAGATGTGTCTGTCTCTACTAGATGCCTTATGAAAGGTCCGATATTTAGTTTTGTTCTCTCTGGAATATCCTAACAGTGTTAGTAATCAGTAAAAGCTACCAATTCCTTGCTTGTGTTTAATCCTTCTTGGGAGCTTTGTCTTCAGGAGTGGAAAATTATCATAAGTTATATTTAGTGATTATATCTACTTTAGATTAGTGTATAGACAAAGGTACATCTCAATGAAAATACTTTTGAATAAGATTATTATTGGTTCATTTATTATACAAGTTTCTAAATACATAAATTAGTTCTGGCACATATGCTTCCAAATACATCAGCTACAGTTTCAATTTGGATTGCAATTCAGATTGCCACAAAATGTGCATCTGGTTTCCTTTATAATTTCATAGAATCATAAGACTGGAAGGGACCTCGAGAGGTCATCTAGTCCAGTCCTCTGCATTCCTGGCAAGAATAAGTATTATCTAGACCATCCCTGACAGGTCTTTGTCTAACCTGCTCTTAAAAATCTCCAGTGATGAAGATTCCACAATCTCCCTAAGCAATTTATTCCAGTGTTTAACCACCCTGACAGTTAGGAAGTTTTTGTTGATGTCGAACCTAAACATCCCTTGCTTCAATTTAGGCTCATTGCTTCTTGTCCTATCGTCAGCAGTTAAGAAGAATTTTTTCTCTCTTCTCCTTGTAACAACATAATTGAAAACTGTTATCACGTCCCCTTTCAGTCTACTCTTTTCCAGACTAAATAAATTTTTCAATCTTCCCTCATAGAACATGTTCTCTAGACCTTTACTCATTTTGTTGCTCTTCTCTGGACTGTTTCCAATTTGTCCACATCTTTCCTGAAGTGTGGTGCCCAGAACTGGACACAATATTCCAGTTGAGGCCTAATTAGTTCGGAGTAGAGCGGAAGAATTAATTCTCGTGTCTTGCTTACAACATTCCTGCTAATACATTCCAGAATGATGTTTGCTTTTTTTGCCATAGTGTTACACTGTTGACTCATATTTAGCTTGTGGTCTACTATAAAGCCCAGATCCCTTTCTGCGGTACCCCTTCCTAGGCAGTATGTGTGCAACTGATTGTTCCTTCTTAAGTGGAGTACCTTTTATTTGTCCTTACTGAATTTCATCCTATTTACTTCAAACCATTTCTCTAGTTTGTCCAGATCATTTTGAATTATAATCCTATCCTCCAAAGCACTTGCATCCCCTCTCAGCTAGGTGTCATCTGCAAACTTTGTAAGTTTACTCTCTATGCCATTATCTAAATCACTGATGAAGATATTGAACAGAACTGATCCCCACTGGACCCCACTTGTTATGCCCTTCCAACATGACTTTAAACCACTGATAACTACTCTCTGGGAAGAGTTTTCCAACCAGTTATGCACCCATCTTATAGTAGCTCCATCTTGGTTGTATTTCCCTAGTTTGTTTATGAGAAGATCATGCAAGACAGTATCAGAAGCTTTACTAAAGTCAAGATATACCATGTCTGCCACTTCCCCCCCATCCACAAGGCTTGTTATCCTGTCAAAGAAAGCTATGAGATTGGTTTGACGGAATTTGTTCTTGACAAATCCATGCTGACTGTTACTTATCACCTCATTATCTTCTAGATGTTTGCAAATTTATTGCTTAATTATTTGCTCCAATATTGTCATATACATACAGATAAGGATAGCATAAAATCATTCCTGGGTAGCTGTACTGAGTCTTTACCTGTAAAGGGTTTAGAAGCTCAGATAACCTGGTTGGCTCCTGACCAAGAGAACTAATAAGGAAAGAAGATACTTTCAAATCTGAGGGGAGGTAAGCTGACTGGTCTATAATTCCTGGGTTGTCTTTATTTCCCTTTTTATAGATTGGCACTATATTTGCCCTTTTCCAGTCTTCTGGAATCTCTCCCGTCTTCTGTGGCTTTCAAAGATAATCACTAATGGCTCAGATATCTCCTCAATCATCTCCTTGAGTATTCTAGGATCTATTTCATTGATCCCTGATGACTTGAAGACATCTAACTTGTCCAAGTAATTTTTAACTTGTTCATTCTCTAATTTAGCCTCTGATCCTACCTCATTTTTACTGGCATTCACAATGTTAGACTTCTGATCACCACCAATCTTTTTGGTGAAAACGGAAACAAAGAAGTCATTAAGCACCTCTGCCATTTCTATATTTTCTGTTACTGTTTCCCCACACACACTCTCATTGAGTAATAGGCCTACCCTGTCTTTGGTCTTCCTCTTGCTTCTAATGTATCAGTAGAATGTTTTCTTGTCACCCTTTATGTCTCCAGCTAGTTTGATCTTGTTTTGTGCCTTGGCCTTTCTAATTTTGTCCCTGCATACTTGTGTTATTTGTTTATATTCATCCTTTTTAATTTGACCTAAGTCAAATACTTATAAAGTATTTTTATGAAATATCTTCTTTTATTTTTCAAAGAGCCTTTCCTTTGTCATTTTTTGTTAAACGAAGTAAGTAATGTTTTGTAATCTCATTATTTTGTTTGAAGATTATTGGATTTTTTTTCTTTTACATAATGTTTTGTAACCAAATGTATAAAATCTCAACATTTGATATTCTAGATTTCACATACTGTATTGTGTTAAAATAATATTCTGTTAGAACAACACCTTAAGCTACCAGACCACTTTACATCCACTGCTGTTTCAGGTTCTTGTATGGAGATATTTGGGGCTTCATGCCACTTACTCTGCCACCTAACACAAACTGATGTTGTTTCACACTGCCTGCTGCATCCTAGCTTAAGGGAGGTGGCAGGACTCAGGAAAAGGCAGAGCATGTAAAGGGTTTAGATCAGGGATGAGTCATGACACCCACAGATGCTCACAGCTCAAAAGTAGTGAAATCACCATGCCCTATTCCATTGGAGAACAAGGCTATGGAGAGGCCATAGAAGAAGAATCTACGTATCCATCCTGATATCTGCTTCACAGTGCCTCGCTATGCAGCATATCAAAATGGGGTAGGAATGTGGTAGTTGCTCTGTGGGGAAATGACCATTTTTTTCTTTGAGTAGCATCCACATATTCCCATTTGTAGAATCAAAGCACCTGAACCATGAGCTTCTGCAACCTTCTGGAAAGCAGTGTCCATTAGGGCCACATGCCCCTCCCCTTTCTCTCCTCTCCCTCCCTTTGGATGATTCTGAGGGTATAAAACAGGGAATGGCCCCAATCACCCCATATTTTTTAATTATTTCTTAACTTGGATTGCACAGTGTCCTTAATACTTTTCTTGTTGGTTCTTTAGCTTTCTCTCTTTCTTCTTATGCCTTTTTTGAAGCAAATTTTTGTTTATAGTTAGTTTTTCAGTTACTCACATTTTTCTTTAAAAAGAAAAAATGAGATACCTGTATTGCCTGGGCTCTATTGGGACCTGCAGGAGTTGGTTGGGCTGACTCAGACACACCTCCTGATAGAGGTGGCACATCAGGCCCAATCGACTAACCTGGCATTGAATAAGTCCAGTATCAGTTCCAGAATTTGTCCCACCAGACCAAGTTTGTCTCTCAAGGCACAGTAGAGGCATCTCGGAGTGGTTGTTTTATGGCAGTTACTTTGTGAGGGTGTGGCCAGTTTCTAATCTCTTTCACTTATAGGTTCTCATTCACTAATGTAATGTTTGGTTTGCAATTTATATTTATTTTAAAATATTCTGTCAGAACCTTAAAAATTGAAATATTTCTATTCCTAAAACTATAGCTAAAATAGGTTTTTACAAAGCCTGAAATTTGTGTCATATTTGGCCTGACAGTGTCACCCTACTAGATAGGTTGATTCAGTCAAGCAGTTCCATCAATCCCATATTCAGAGGTTTCCAAATCTAAAAAAAACAATGCAGGTTTGAATCAAAGCCATGGTCCACTACACTGTCAGACTGATCAGCTCAAAAGTGGATAAGGATACTTGAAACTCTGAGTAACTAAGCTTGAGTTCCACTCTGATGCACACTGAGAACTAACATGACTTATTCTCTGCAATGACTGCCAACCATGTAATTCTTAGATGATATCCTACCATTTGTTCTATGCAGTAGAACTGATATTGGTCCCAAAGTTGCTCTCTCCACCTCTTGTTTAGAATTAGAATGCCAAAATAGTGACTTTTGGGTATTGTGGACAAATTAATATAAAAATGGACAGTGATGCAATATGAGGAGAAACAAAAATAAAGAGTCCATTGTTGCCTTCTAAAAACAAATTAAAGTCAGATAAATCTTTTACAATCTCCTTTTCCCATGTGTCATTAGCTTTCCTTGCATTAACCTTCCTTGTACATATGAGCTTTGAAAGTTCATATGCTGCAGGCCTGTCTGTCTGTCTACAGCAAGGATCGGCAACCTTTGGCATGCGGCTCGCCAGGGTAAGCACCCTTTCGGGCCGGGTCGGTTTGTTTACCTGCCGCGTCCGCAGGTTCAGCCAATCTCAGCTCCTACTGGCTGCAGTTTGCTGTCCCAGGCCAATGGGGGCGGCGAGAAGTGGCACCGGCCAAGGGATGTGCTGGCCACCACTTCCCACCGCCCCCATTGGCCTGGAGTGGCAAACCACAGCTAGTAGGAGCCGCAATCGGCCGAACCTAGGGACGCAACAGGTAATCAAATCGGCCCGGCCCACCAGGGTGCTTACTCTGGCAAGACGCATGCCAAAGGTTGCTGATCCCTGGTCTATATAGTATCATGTTGCTAAACTTAGCAATTCAGATACACATTATTGAGTCTGCTCTTCACCTTTCACAGGTTTGGCTGATTTTGCTTACTTTGGTTTGTTTGATGTTTTTGTAATTTTTGGACTTTGATTTTTGTGTGCTATTAAGATTGCAATGTGGTCTGAAAAGTTCTGGCTTGATCCCTCCTTATGTCTCTGGTAGGTTTTTCCACAGATGTCAGCCATCAACTAAGAGCATTTTGTCTCTGTTCTTTAGAGTTTCACATGGAATGCTGTTATATATATTGGCATAGAAAACAACTGCTGTCTCAGTGTTTAATGAATGGAGAAGTGTTCTCAGATATATTCTATCCATAAAAGGCTTTAAATATTTTGACCAGGATCTTGCATTGGCATTGGAAGTAAAATGGGAGCCAGCGGAGAATGCAGAAATGGATGTGATATGTTATTGATAGTTTTTCCTTCTGAAGAACCAAGCGTCAGCATTCTGTAAAGTTGGAGTGTTTATGTGTCATTGAGGGTGAAAGCAACATTGTCCACATTCCCCATTGGCTCCCCATTTACTTCCAATGCCAACAATAGCAGTAGCAATAACAGTGAGAATTGTCTTTTGCTCCTGCATCTGGCCAAAGTGATCAGTCCCTGTCTAGAAGTGACTAATGCATTGATTACTGTGGTCAGAACCAGGACCAAAAGAAATGGTTATAATTTTCTGGAAAGATGGGCAACAGGGGATGGATCATTTGATGATTACCTATTCTGTTCATCCCCGCTGGGGCACCGGCATTGGTCATTGTCGGAAGACACGATACTGGGCTAGATGGACATTTATTCTGACCCAGTATGGCCATTCTTATGTTCTAAAGATGGAAGTTAAATAAGGCATTTCTCACTATTGTTTCTACCTATTATTCAGGATTGGTGATGAATATAGTAAGATCTTGAGACATTGTACTTCCTAGATAGACATAGTGCTTATGTCTCAGGTGGTGAGAAAAGTTAAGTGTCCTGATTATCTTCTCAGACTATTCTTTTTCCACCATCATCACTTCAGTTTTGCTTTGATTCAGTTGAAGCCAGCTGCTTTTCGTCCAGATACTAATCTCTTGTCGGTAATATGGCATCTTGGTGATGACATCTGTTTAGAAGGTGATATAAAGCAGGGTTCCATCAGCAGTGGAGCTCCTTTATGTCTCATCATTTTGAAACAGTCTCCAATAGAAATTGAAGAGGAGGGGGAACAGTACTGATACCTGCTGTCATAAACAGATAGCTAAGGGTTAATGTCTCTTTCACCTATAAAGGGTTAACAAACAGTGACTGCAAACACCTGACCAGAGGACCAATCAGGAGACAAGATACTTTCAAATCTTTTGGAGGGAAGCCTTTGTTTGAGGGTTTGGGGTTTGGCTTTGTTCTCTCTGGGTCCTGGATGAGGCTAGAGGTGCAACCAGGTTTCTGCCAATCTCCCTGCTACAGTCTCTTATCTATTCAGAATTGTGAGTAAGAAAAGGCGGTCATAGTCCTTTAATTTGTTTTTTTTTTTTTCATTTACATGTGTGTACTTGCTGGAAGTAGCTTAAATTGTGTTTCTGCTGGAGAAAGTTTCTTTCTATTGTTTATAAGTTGAAAGACCCTGTAACTTTTTACCATCTAAAGTGCAGAGATAAACCTTTTACTTTTTTCTTTCTTTTTTATTAAAAGCTTTGCATTAAGACCTGTTTGAGTTTTCTCCTAGTTAAGGCTCAAAGGACTTGAGTCTGTGTACTCACCAGGGAATTGGTGGGAGAAAGGAAAGGAAGGAGGGAAAGGTAAGCTTGTATTGCCTCTGGGTGAGGGGGAGAGAGAAACTTGAGCTCTCTGTGTTGTGTTTCAAGGAATTGATATCAGGCGATCTCCTAGTGTTCCCAGGGCGGGAAGGAGCTGGGAGGAAGAAGAGAGGGGGAAGGGAATGGTTTATTCCCCTTTGTTGTGAGACTCAGGGAATCTGGGTCATGGGGTCCCCTGGGAAGGTTTTGGGGGGACCAGAGGGTATCAGGCCCTAAAAATTCCTGATTGGTGGCAGCGCTATCAGATCTAAGCTGGTAATTAAGCTTAGGGGAATTCATGCTAGTACCCATATTTTGGACGCTAAGGTCCAGAATTGGGAATTATACTTGACACCTGCAGAACTTAATGTAGAGCAGCTGCACATTACATGTTGTATACTATTTGAAAGAAATAATTGAGTCACATAGTGCTGCACCATCCTCTCTGGCTAGGTCTAATAAGTAGGTCAGCAACAGCTTGTGACTCACTATGGCTATTGCTTAAAATAGGTTGAATACTGTAAGCGCTGAGATTTGATATCAGTCATTTTCCCTTTGGGAAGTCATCCATCAGTGGATCAGAGTCATCTCCATGTCCAACCTTGGCCTAAAGCTTGAATATGTGTGGGATTTGGGATGTTGGAAGATGCCACATGCTGCAAAAATTTGAAGAGATAGTGAGGGACAGGGTAATAGTGGGAGGAGACTATCCATATCAAATGTTGGTTTCTTAAGGAGAAAGTGGACTGTCACAATTTTCAAGAAGTCTGGTAAACTATCTTTAGTGAAGGAGGCATTGATAATTGCTTTCAGTGATAGGCCTAATTGCTCTTTGCTGTTGCTCGCTATCCTGGAAGAAAAGGACCTGCTTACTAAACTGGCTGGAAAATGGAAAAAAATTGGTAACACTTTTGTTTACATTTTTTGTTAAAATTTAATTTTTGACAAATTTTGCAGTGATCAGTGCTCTGGCCAGATGTTTAGGTTATACTGTCTGGGGTGATTAGGCAGTTGACTGCACTGAACGGTTCTATTAACTGTGATTTCACCACTGCTGGAGCAGAAGAAAATTTGGGTTTTTTTTCACAACCTGTATGGAGGTGGCATGTTTCCACTATGAATGTTTGAATTTAGGGCCACAATTTCTAAGCAGGGCATAATGAGTATGCCTGCAAAATTGTGCAGTTACCAGAACTACTCGGTTTGTGTTCAGTGCGTGCAGACACATTTTAAGAGTTGCTTCTGTTTTGTTCTACTGAAAAATTGGCTCTTAATGTTTAAGCAGTAGACAAATTTTCCTGATTGTTAAATCAGAATTAAAGTAGGATCAAAATTGTTCCTGTATGTGATATGGGACATCAGATATTGAACTGATATGTCTGTATGCAGTGAAGTAGGATTATATTGTAAATTTGAAAATTTAAAGTATTTTTTACAGGTAAGACCTTGGAAAATGTGTTGCTATTATTTATTAATTACTCTATGTTTCTGTCACAGTCTTAGTCAGATAAATTGCCCATTGTACAGAAACTGTGCAAACAAATGTGAACTTTCATAAAGCTAAACTGAGAACAATAGGTGTAGTCTTCTTTTCAGATATTATTTCTGTATAGAATATTGACTTTATGCTTTTATATTTTAAAGAGGAAAATTATAGAAAAGGATATCCAGGGATAATAGCTCTCTTTTCAAATCATGAATGGGTGCTGTGAAGTGATTACTTTCCTAGTAAAAAGCTCAAGAGTTGTACTGTAGACAAACAAAGCAACTTAAAGTATTTAAGTATTGTTGAACACCATGTTAAGATCCTAACATTTATAGAAATCAGACTTTGCAAACCTCATGTAAGTGCATATACATTGTATCTAGATAAATATATTAGAAATTTCATGGCAGTAAGTAGTGAGGTTTAAATTTATGTTTTATCAATTACCCTGGATAAAGAAGGTAGTCATTCTGTTTCCAAAGTGTAAGACTTTTTCACATCTCTGGTGTTAAAAATGATGCCTTGCCAAAGAATTATTAATAGAAATTCTACAGTCTAAGAAAGCTTTTAGTTATGTTAGGGAAGTAAACTGACTGAAGTTTTTCTTGTTTCGTAGAAGAAAAATAAAGGCATCAAACATCAGGACTGGCAGTACTTATAACTGCTTAAATTCCTTGCACATCTCCAGTTGATTGACGTACTCAACATGCTGTTAATTATCCACTTGGTATGTTTTAAATGAGCCTTAAATTTTTAGGATTTCTGATGTAGATTTGTAAGAACTGGAAATTAAGTAAGTTTAATTGCCTGTTGGGTATTTGTATTCACTATTCACAGAAACAATACTCTTGGCCATTGTAGCACTTAGTCTGGATTTTCAAAGGTCCTTTTCCCCTGATTTGAGCAGCATACATTTGTTTTCTTTAAATGAATAACTGTGTGCTATTTATACTGAGGTAGTACCTTTCCACTAGTTCTATAATGAGCATATGCATGTTGTACCAGTTATTCATAAAATAAAAATTGTGTATGTAGACTGGTAGTGTTTTAGAATAGTAATTTAGAGGCCTTCTTAGATAAGAGTATAAGAGTGTTGGAAATCTGTGACTCTAGTTGTCTCTTCACACAATGAATTGGAACTATCCTTTTTCAGACTACTTGCTTTACTTTTACTTCAATAGTTTTGGTCCCTGGGGTGCAGAGCTGAGAAATATAGATTGTAACTATGATGCCACATAAGCAGAATAGCTTACATGATGATACAAAATGAACTATCTGTGGTAGTGAACAAGCAGAGACCAGTTTGTGTAAAACAGTTTTTTACAGTCTGACTGTGGTGGGCTATTCTCACCCCAGTGGTACCTGCTGAGGAACTGTTAAATTTAGTTGCATTATAATAATGTTTCTCTCAAGAAATTAATTATATACCTATAGAGTAGTGATTTTTTGCATGCAACCATGGCTCTTATTATGCACTAAATAACATTTTATCTTCAGCTATGAACATTTGTATTGATGCCAGATGTGAATTAACCTGTGGCTGTGATATAAGAGAGAATGTTGGCAAGGTTGGGATGGTTAGGATGGCGAGGTTCTCTTCTCAATGTCTAGACTTGTTTGTCTTTATTGTGTTCAATAAATGCCAGGTGATCTTTCATCAAGAACCATAAATAAAAAAATCAGAACGTAAGATAATATTGAGTACAAGGAACTGTCCAACCATCCAACAGAACTTCCCTAATGTTGGAGACTTACAGCATGCGGTGTAAGTCCTGATTACCAAAACTTTACCTCCTCAAGCACTACGTTGTCAACTTTCAGGTAGCCAATAGACTGCAACTAATTTGAATTAAATGGAGAAGATGCAGCCATGATTTTGAACATGGATGTATGGATCATGGAGACTAGAGAGTAGTTTACAGTGTTCCATCGTGAGCTGAGCGGAAGGCTTTACTGCATGTTTGGATATGTAGTTTCTGTTCATGATGAAGACAATGAAGGCATCACGTCAGTCACCCTGCTCTGGAGAGAGAAGAGTATGCCATTAACTGAGTTATATTGAAATACCATATCTGGTATAAAATGGCCACTGTGTTCTCTGTGACCTCATCCCTGCAAGCCAGCTGCTAATAGGGGATATCTGGTGGGTCGTTCCATTATATATTGTCTCTTACAATTCCTGTCTCCACAACTGATGACCTATGATTTTTCATCTGTCTTTAAATCTACTGCATGCATAAAGTAAGGTAGGGTGGGGGTGGGTGGGAAGGAGCTAACCTTTTGAGCTCGATTACAGAGAGAACAATTTGTTTTTGTAATTAGAGCTCAGCAGTGATCTCTGTTTATTTCACTGTTATTCAACTCGCTGTAAACAGAACTCAATTTTGACAACTGTTTAGCTCACGGCACAGATTTAAAGTATTAAAGGATAATGGAAGACTTATTAGATTAGCTTTTGCCATGATCTTTTAGTGTCCCAGATAATTATTATTTGTGATACAGCTGAATGGTTTAGGCTTGTATTATTATTATGCATGCATTTCTGTGTAATACCTTATGTACTGTTGATAGGCACTAAAATATGCATTAGGAAGTATACATTTAGTCAGATTGCACTGATGTTAGTGGCGTTTTCAAGTGGTTCAAATTGCTCTTTTATGTGAACTGCTTTAGTTTCCATATAAAAGAATGAAAAGGTTCTTAGGCTCCAGATTTTTTCTTTTAAAGGCTCAGTCATCTTCATCATTATTATTACTCTTAATCATTTTTAGTAACGCTCATGTGATTCCAGCACACACCTTTGATCCAATCATTACATTACATTTCTCCTCAGGCTCTTGCATTTTTATTTTTAATGCTCTCTCTCTCTCTCTCTCTCTCTCTCTCTCTCTCTCTCTCTCTCTCTCTCTCTCTCTCTCTCAATCTTTTTCAATGTTCTTGCATATTTTTTTCTTGCACTACTACCCTTCTTATGTTTCTTGTTTAGTTCTTTATGATCATCCCTGCTAATCACATGCTGTTTTGTAGTTTCTCATTTCATTCCTTTTCTGACTGCCTCTTAATATCCATTAATTATGACATTGCTTCTTACTCTGATCTTATCATTGACTTTTTACCTTTTGATCACTTTCTGCCTATTGTACATAAAGTCTGTCTTTTAAATCTTTCCCTCACTTTTCCCCACATGCTGGGACCCCAGTTTCTCTTTTTTTTTAGCTAATCTTGTTCTATTACTTTGTCTGTCTCTGATCAGAAACAATATCTCTAATCTTATTTTCTGTTTTTAACACGAATTATATACACTATTTTGTCTTTGTTTATAGCTTTGATATCCTATGTAGTCTTTCTTTTAAATGACTTAACTTAAATGGCAACTTCCAGGCAATATTTAATAGATTAGGGTACTGTGTTTAAAGTTTTCCTGATCATGTTGGGCACATTCTACAATTACTGGAATAAATAACTGAGAAATACTTTAATATGGAGTTTCCACATTTGAGTGATTGCATTTACTCTTAATGACCACTGGAAAAGAGCATATGTCAGTGATGAAGTGGGTGCATTTAACAAAAAGATAGGTTCATAGGCTAAACACATTTCATATTTTCTTCTCAACCTCAGTGAACACTGGTGGCTTACTGGTTCACAATTTGCTTAGAGCAAAGGAAACACAGTGCCAAGGTTGATGAGCCCAAATTGTGCCTGCTCTAACAAAAAATCCTGATTTTTTAAATGTTCTTTTTGAAAAAAAACAGTCTGATATTCATGGGTCCCTGTCCTGCTTCTTTCTGCTGTGGCCCCATCCATTCCTCCCAGGGCCCCTCCAATACTCCACCCACATTATGCCCCAGACCCCACCCATGATCCGCTCTTGTCCTCCTCCCACTACCGCCACTCGCTGCATCCCTCCTCACCTCTATCTCCCTATCCTGCTCGGTCCCCTCCACCGCCACTCCTCACATCCCTCCTCTCCTCCACTCCCTCTCTCACAAGGCCCCCACCGCCCACCATTCCCTCTGTCCCTCCTCTTTTCCACACACCACTTTCCCCTAAGGCCCCTTCTGCTTACACTCACCGCGTCCCTCCTCTTCTCCATCGCGCCTCAAGGCTTCTGCCCATGGTTCACTAAGTCTCTATGGGGGAAGAGGGGCTGTGGAGGACAGGAGGGATGCAGTGAGCAGGAGGAACCTTGTGGGGTGGGGGGTGGAGGAGAGGACTGCCAAGTGGCGGGGACCTCCAGAAAGGAGGGAGTGGAGTGGAGGAGAGGAGGGACTCAGCCAGGCAGAGTTGGGTGGTCTCCCAATCTCTCTGTTATATATTAGTCTTTATACTGCACTCATCCTCATGGTATCTGATCCTCTACCATCAAACAAAACAAACTCAGTTTTTGATAATTTTAATCATATGCCGATGTTACCTCATCCATTTGCTTAGTGCTCTCTTTTTTTCACTTAGGGAGGCAAGGTACTGAAACCTACAAGAACCTCAGTTTTACAACAGTGTTTAATACCTGGGGGTGAGGGGCATGTCCGTCTTTTGGGAACTAGTTATGTGGGCCCAAGATAAAAGAGTAGATAAGTATGATCACTTTGGATCGGCAAAGCCATAGGTTTGCAAATTCACATGCACACATTGCAAACATGCTGCTGTGTCTGTGGGAAAAGAAGCAGGTGGCTCTCTGAAAGCCAGAATCCTTCTCTGCTCCTGTTCCTTGTGATCCTTAATGTAGTTGATTGCAATAGCTGATTGCAATACCATTTATACAAGATTGTAGGTTCAGGCAGCATCCCACAAGTCAAACTTTTTTTTGCCCCTGTTGCACAAATAGATAATGCTCTCCCAGCAGCATATAGTCTGTGTATGAGTGAAGGAACTGGGAGAGGGCTCAGACCTCCCAGACAGCAGGAGATTAGGAATGGGGAGGTGAATCAGACAAAACATGTAGAAATGTTGTAAAGACCGAGACCTTGTCTACACTACGGGGGGAGATCGATTTAAGTTAGGCAACTTCAGATACATGAATAACATAGCTGAAGTCGATGTACTTAGATCTGCTTACCATGGGGTTCACACTATGTGATGTCGAATGGAGACACTCTCCCGTCGACTCCCCTTGCGCTTCTTGTTCAGGTGGAGTACAGGAATCGACGGAAGAGCGATCAGTGGTCAATAAGCGGGTTTTCACTAGACCTGCTAAACGCCATCTGATGCATCTGTCACCAAGCATTGAACCACCGGTAAGTGCAAACAAGCCCTAAGAAAGGAAAATGGTGGAAGGAAGAGAATGGCAAGCAGGAAAAGAGAAGACAGAAAAGGGAGAGGAGAGAGAGAAAAGAAAGTTAGTGCTATCTAGTATCAGAGGTGTAGCTGTGTTAGTCTGGATCTGTAAAAAGCAACGAAGAGTCCTGTGGCACCTTATAGACTAACAGCTGTATTGGAGCATAAAATTTCGAGGGGGAATACTCACTTCGTCAGATGCATGTAATGGAAATTCTTCTTCGAGTGCTTGCTCATATCGATTCCAATTAGGTGCACACGCGCTGCGTGCACATTCGTCGGAAGATTTTTACCCTAGCAACACTCGGTGGGTCGGCTGGGTCGCCCCCTGGAGTGAGGCCGTTATGGCGCCGGATATATACCCCTGCCGACCCAACGGCCCCTCAGTTCCTTCTTACCGCCCATGATGGTCGTTGGAACTGTGGAGCGCGGCTTTGCTGATCTCCACTTCCCTAGCTTACTTGTCGTTCTTTCCTGTTAATTGTGTTTATAGTTCGAGTTTTACAATTATAGTTAGTGTTAGTTGTTGTGTATATATATAGTTAGTGTATATAGTTGAGGGGGAATTGGGGATTAGCCCCTTTCCTCCACCCCAGTGCCGGGCTCATGCCCAGGTCACCAGGATTCAAACCGTGCTCGGCGTGCCAAAAGCCGATGCCAATAGGAGATCCCCACAACTCCTGCCTCAAGTGCCTAGGGAAATCCCACCTTCCTGACAAGTACTGCATCTGTAAGTCATTTAAATCGAGGATGAAGAAGGAGCGGGACTTTCGACTGAAACAGCTCCTCATGGAGGCAGCACTTAGCCCTGCAACATCGGTACCAAGCGCTCAACAGCTTGTATTGGTGAGGAGCATTCCTTCGGCTCTGGACTGCTCCAGTACTGCGAAGGAGCCATGGCATCGGACCTAACAGGCACCGACGTCTGCTTGGCTCCGCTCCCTGTCCCTGCGCCCCAGGAAGCAACGCAGCGCTCCAGCTGCTTCTGCACCATCCACACCGCAAAAGGAGCACCCGTCGAAGATGGATCGCCTGGCACCATCATCTTCCGCGGCACCACCGAGTCTGGCACTGCCGAGTGAGGCACCGTTGATTCCAGTCCCGCAGGGGCCGTTGAGTCTGGTGCCTGAAAGCTCCCCGGCTCATGCTGTGGTTGAGCATGCTCTCCCATCTACACCGGAGACCTTCTCCACAGCAAGAGAGCTGATAGCCATGATGGAGACCGCACGGCCTCAACCCCCGGCACCGCTGGTGCGGGTCATCCAATCCATTGGGAAACCTGCCTTGGTGAGGCTGCCCTCTGTCGGACCCGCAGAGAAACGTCGTTTAAGATCTTGGTCTCACCGACGCTCTCGAACCCGGCGATCCCGCTCCCGGTACTAATCCGCCAGATACTCCCGGTACCAATCCGACTCCTGGCACTGTCCACGGCACTGCGCATCTCGCAGCCGCTCTAGACAAAGGGACTCGAGATCCTGGCCGACCTCCTAGCACCGCTACGGTTGCAGGTCCCAATCTCGCTGGCGGTACCGTTACAGTTCCCGGTACCGCTCCCCGGTGCCATCCCGGGAAAGACCATCCCGAGATGTGGCTCCCTCTCAGGGTCTATCAGCACCCCTTTGGCTGTCGAGACACACCTCAGTGTCATCACAGGCTGGTAGCATTTCCTATTCACAGGATCATGACTCCGATGTCCCCAGCCATGTATTCCCTAAGAGCCAGGGCCATGAGCAAGGACCCCATCAGTGGTCTTTCTGGACACCATGGGCGTACCACCAAGCCCACGGTGCTCCCTTAGTAGCACCATGGTCTGCCCCATCGGAACACCGGGCACCAGAGGCAACCATAAGCCGCCCCCCCCGTGGGTATGGATGAGGTTTCGGTACCATCTGCAGACACCCAGGTCCCACCTGAGTCTGACGCCACTCCTCAAGAACAGGAGCCCCCACAGGACCCTCTTGTCCCTGGCCTCTCCTCTTTCTCCTCACCAGACGAGACTGTGGCAGGAACATCCTCCTCTGGCCCTCCCCCAATTGATCTAAGGGCCCATCAAGACCTCTTGAGACGAGTGGCACAAAATATGAATCTGCAGATGGAGGAGGTCCCTGAAATAGAGGACCCAGTAGTGGACATCCTATCTGCAGATGCACCTACTAGAGTGGCTCTGCCATTTATCCGCACTATACAGGCAAATGCAGACACTATTTGGCAATCCCCAGCCTCGATCTCTGTCATAACTGTCCTACTCAGATCTGAACCTTAGAGTTCAGAACATGAGAAGCTAGCATGAAACCTCCAAACTTAATTGCCAGCTTGGATCTGATATCGCTGCCACCAGCCAGAAAAATTCCAGTGTCTGGCTCACTCTGGTCTCCCCAAAACCTTCCCTGGGGAACCCCTAAGATTCAGATGCCCTGAGTCTCACCACAAAGGGAAATAACCCACTTCCCTTCTCCCTCTTCCCCTCCAGGTGTTCCCTCCCTGGGTTCCTGGAGAGATATACAGATTCAAGCTCCGTGAATTTAAACAAAGGGATTCCACCCTCTTTACCTCCTCCCAGATTTCCCCGCCCTGGGTACTCTGGGAGATTCCCTGCTTCAAGTCCTTGAAACACAAGTACCGAGAGATCTAATCTCTCTCCCCCCTCACCCAGAGGGTATGCAAAGTCAGGCTTAGTAAATCTAACACAAAGAGATTTTCCCCCTCCCTTCGTTTCTTAGCCTTAACCAGTGAAAAACACTTAAACAGGTCTTAAAAAGAAAGCTTTATATGAAAAGAAAGAAAAAGGCATAAAATTGGTCTCTGTATCAAGGTGACAATATACAGGGTCAATTTCTTAACAGAAAAAATGAATAAACAGCCTTATCCAAAAATAATACAATTTAACACATTCCAGCAACTACACACATGTAAATACGAAAAAACAATATAAACCTATTGTCTTACTATCCTTGTACTTACAACTTGGAAACAGAAGATTAGAAAGCCTGGAGATAGAAAAATCACTCTCAGAGCCGAGAGGGTCACTGAACCAAGACAAAGAACAAAGAACTCACACCCAAAACTTCCCTCCACCCAGATTTGAAAAAGTCTTGTTTCCTGATTGGTCCTCTGGTCAGGTGTTTGGTTCCCTTTGTTAACCCTTTACAGGTAAAAGAACATTAACCCTTAGCAATCCCCAGCCTCGATCCCCCCCCACAGCCAGGAGAGTAGAGAAAAAATACATGGTTCTCTCCAAGGAGTACAAGTATCTCTACATACACCCACCTCCTTGCTCCCTAGTAGTTCAATCAGTAAACGAGAGGGAGCATCATGGCCAGCAAGCTCCTGCTCTCAAGTCGAAGGAGGCTAGGCGCATGGACCTCCTAGGCCGCAAAATATATTCGGCTGGGGGCCTTCAATTAGGGTGGCAAACCAGCAAGCCCTCCTAAGTAGGTATAACTATAACACATGGACGTCCTTGGGGAAGTTTATGGAGCTTCTTCCCCAGGAGTCCCGATAAGAATTTGCGGTCCTCTTTGAAGAGAGTAAGAAGGTGGCGAGAACCTCCCTCCAAGCCTCTCTGGACGCAGCGGACTCCGCTGCCAGGACTCTGGCATCAGGAGTGACGATGAGGCGTATCTCCTGGCTCCAGGTATCAGGCCTTCCTCCTGAATTACAACAAACCATTCAGGACTTGCCCTTTGAAGGCCAGGGGCTCTTCTCAGACAAGACTGATCCCAGATTACAAAGTCTGAAGGACAATCGTGTAATAATGTGCTCGCTGGGGATGCGCACACCAGTGACCCAACGCCGGACCTTCCAACCCCAGCCTCACCATACTTACCCCCCGCCTAGGCCATAAGAGGACTTCAGCAGAAAGTGTGGCCGAGGGAATCGACGGAGGCAGTCTGGCCCACAGGGGGATCAAAATCAGGCCCCCCCTAAACCACCGGCGGGGACCAAACAAAACTTTTGATGGGATGCCCGAGGACGGCCCACCAGTTGTTTTCCCGGATCCTTCCCCTCCCTTTTACAACTGCCTCTCCCATTTCCTCCCTGCGTGGTCCCAGCTAACTTCAGATCGTTGGGTCCTGCGCACGGTGGAGTTGGGATACCACCTTCAGTTTGTTTCAACCCCACCTTCCCACCCTCCCTCCTCGTCCCTCTTCAGGACCCCTCTCACGAGCAATTTTTTTACAAGAGGTCCAGTCGCTCCTAACCATTGGAGCCATAGAGGAGGTACCAAAAGACCTAAGGAGCAAAGGGTTTTATTCCCGCTACTTCCTAATCCCGAAGGCAAAGGGAGGTCTACGACCAATCCTAGACCTGCGAGGACTCAACAAATTCATGATAAAGTTGAAGTTCCGCATGGTATTCCTGGAGACCATTATCCCGTCTTTGGATCCCGGAGACTGGTATGCCCCCCTCAATATGAAGGACGCATATTTCCACATCGCAATTTATCCACTACACAGACGGTACTTCCGTTTTGTGGTCATCCATCAACATTTTCAGTTCACGGTCCTTCCATCTGGCCTTTCTGCGGCTCCGTGAGTATTCACAAAATGCATGGCCATAGTCGCTGCCTCCCTCAGGTGTTGTCGGATGCACATCTACCCGTATCTCGATGATTGGCTCATTTGAGGGACCTCCGAGTCACAAGTGAGAAATCATCTGTACATCGTCAGAGACCTATTCAGGAGCCTAGGCCTGATGATCAACATAGAGAAGTCTGCTCTGATACCCATGCAGAGAATAGACTTCATTGGGGCAATTCTGGACTCCAGTCTGGCCAGAGCCTGCCTGCTGCAGCCTCGTTTTCAAATGATGGCTACAATTATTCAAGGCTTCCAAAGCTTCTCGACAACGTCGGCTCGCACTTGTCTCAGCCTAGTAGGTCACATGGTCGCCTGCACCTTCATGACCAAACACACCAGGCTACGCCTCCGTCCATTCCAAACCTGGCTTGCCTCAGTATACCAGCCAGGTCGGGATAGCCTGGACTCGATACTCACTGTTCCCCCAAATGTTCTAGGCTCCTAACCTGGTGGCTTAGCCCCACTCTAATCTGTGCAGGGATGCCATTCCACCTACTGCAACCTTCGATGGCCCTAACCATGGACACGTCATCTCTGGGTTGGGGTGCCCACCTCAAGGGCCGCTGCACTCAAGGCCTCTGATCAGTTCAAGAACTAACCTTACACATCAATGTGCGGGAGCTGAGGGCGATTCGTCTAGCATGCCAGGTGTTTCGAGAGCATCTCCAAGGCCGTTGTGTTTCAGTGTTCACAGACAACACAATGGCCATGTTTTACATAAACAAGCAGGGCGGAGCACACTCCTCCCTCCTTTGTCAGGAATCCATCCAGCTCTGGGACTTCTGCATAGCCCACTCAATCGATCTGGTAGCGTCCTCTCTCCCAGGAGTTCAGAACACTCTGGCGGATCACCTCAGCAGATCCTTTCTGTCTCATGAGTGGTCGATTTGTCCAGACATTATCCATTCTGTTTTCTGGAAGTAGGGTTTTCCCCACATAGATCTCTTCGCCTCCCACGAGAACAGAAAATGCCAACTGTTCTGCTCCTTCCAGGGGCACTCCCCGGGCTCCCTCTCAGATGCATTCCTGATATCGTGGAGGAACCGTCTACTGTACCCCTTTCCACCGTTCCCTCTGGTCCACAGGGTCCTCCTCAAGCTCCGCAGGGACAGGGCCCAACTGATCATGATCGCTCCAGCATGGCCGAGGCAGCAGTGGTACACCATGTTGTTCGACCTCTCAGTGGCAAACCTAGTTCCCCTACCACTCTGGTTGGATCTCATAACTCAGGACTTTGGCAGACTTCACCATCCAGACCTACAGTCTCTTCACCTCACAGCATGACTGATGTGTGGTTAAGCCAGTCCCTGTTACGTTGCTCTGCCTTGGTCCAACAGGTACTCTTGGGCAGTAGGAAGCCTTCCACTAGGTTGACATGTCTGGCCAAGTGGAAGCGTTTCTCCTGCTGCTGCGCTCAATGTAATGCTTTCATCACGCAAGTACCAGTTCCTACTATCCTGAACTACCTCTGGTCCCTGAAAGAACATGGCCTAGTGGTCTCTTCCACAAAAGTACATCCGGCAGCCATCTCCACCTTCCACCCAGGGGAGAACGGGCGATCAGTCTTCTCTCAGCCCATGATTTCAAGGTTCCTCAAGGGCTTGGAACGTTTGTACCCGCCCTACCCTTACGTGGGACCTCAATCTGGTTCTAGCCAAGCTTATGGGTGCTCCTTTTGAACCGCTAGCCACCTGCTCACTGCTGTACCTCTCCTGGAAGACAGCGTTCCTCATCGCCATTACTTCGGCAAGGCGAGTATCTGAGTTTCGGGCCCTGACAGCGGACCCCCCGTATACGGTGTTTCATAAGGACAAGGTACAGCTGCGACCACACCTCGCCTTCCTCCCTAAGATGGTGTCCACCTTTCATGTCAATCAAGACATCTTCCTTCCGGTCTTCTTCCCGAGGCCTCACTCGTCGCGTCGGGAACAACAGCTGCACTCCCTAGACATCTGCAGGGCTCTCGCCTTTTATATCAAAAGAACAAAGCCCTTTCGAAAGTTGCCTCAGCTCTTTGTAGTGGTGGCAGACCGGATGAAGGGCCTGCTTGTCTCCTCTCAGCAAATTTCATCTTGGGTGACATCTTGCATCCGTGCCTGCTATGATTTGGCTCATGTTCCGACTAGCCACCTCACCGCCCATTCTACTCGGGCTCAAGCTTCATCTGCCGCCTTCCTGGCCCATGCTCCCATCCAGGAGATATGTCGGGCAGCTACTTGGTCATTGATTCACACCTGTGCATCACATTACACATTGGTACAACAGTCCAGAGATGATGCAGCATTTGGCTTAGCAGTTTTACATTCTGCGACATCTCACTCCGACCCCACTGCCTAGGTAAGGCTTGGGAGTCACCTAATTGGAATTGATATGAGCAAGCACTCGAAGAAGAAAAGACGGTTCACCTTTGTAACTGTTGTTCTTTGAGATGTATTGCTCATATCCATTCCAAACCTGCCCTCCTTCCCCTTTGTCGGAGTAGCCGGCAAAAAGGAACTGAGGGGCCGTTGGGTCGGCAGGGTTATATATCCGGTGCCATAACAGCCCCACTCCAGGGGGCGACCCAGCCGACCCACTGAGTGTTGCTAGGGTAAAAATCTTCTGACGAATGTGCACGCAGCGCGCGCACACCTAATTAGAATGGATATGAGCAACATATCTCAAAGAACAACAGTTACAGAGGTCAGTAACCATCTTTTTCCAGAGGCAGGTATAAATATGCAGGCAAGAATCGGTCTGAAAATAACGAGGTTACTTCAATCCGGGAGGATGAGGCCCTCTTCTAGCAGTTGAGGTTTGAACACCAAAGGAGGAGAAACTGCTTTTGTAGTTGGCTAGCCATTCACAGTCTTTGTTTAATCCTGAGCTGATGGTGTCAAATTTGCAAATGAACTGAAGCTCAGCAGTTTCTCTTTGAAGTCTGGTCCTAAAATTTTTTTGCTGTAGGATGGCTACCTTAAAATCTGCTGTTGTGTGGCCAGGAAGATTGAAGTGTTCTCCTACAAGTTTTTTAATATTGCCATTCCTAATATCTGACTTGTGTCCATTAATCCTTTTAGATAGGGACTGTCCAATTTGCCCAATATACATAGCAGAGGGGCATTGCTGGCACATGATGGCGTATATAACATTGGTGGATGTGCAGGTGAATGAACCGGTGATGTTGTAATCTGGTTAGGCCCTGTGATGGTGTTGCTGGTGTAGATATGTGGACAGAGTTGGCATCGAGGTTTGTTGCACAGATTGATTCCTGAGTTGGAGTTACTATGGTGCGGTGTGTAGTTGCTGGTGAGAATATGCTTATGGTTAGTGGGTTGTCTGTGGGCGAGGACTGGTCTGCCTCCCAAGGTCTGTGAAAGCGAGGGATCATTGTCCAGGATGGGTTGTAGATCACTGATGATGCGTTGAAGATGTTTAAGCTGAGAACTGTAGGTGATGGCCAGTGGAGTTCTGTTGGTTTCTTTCTTGGGCTTGTCTTGCAGCAGGAGGCTTCTGGGCACACGTCTGGCTCTGCTGATTTGTTTTCTTGTTTCCTTGTGCGGGTATCGTACTTTTGAGAATGCTTGGTGAAGATCTTATGGGTGTTGGTCTCTGTCTGAGGTCTGTCAGTGGTATCTGTGGCAGGAGGAAATAGTGTAAGGGGACTATTGAGTGGCCATCTACTAATCCACAACAAATAGAGGCTTCAGCAAAAAAGGATGGAAACCACTGTTTTAGGTCTTCTTAAATTTCTCACAAAATAGAACAGATCGGCAGGTTGGCAATGTGCATACATACTCACAAGTGCTGCTAGGTCTGATTTCAGGCTTATCAGCTTGGTGATGTCATTTTCAAAAACCCAGCAAATTCTTTCCCTGCAAAAGAATGTGTGGTACTTTCGTCTGACAGCTATCATATCTTGGTAGAACTCAGAAGGTGATGTTGCACTGTAGTGCATGTGGCCGGAATGCGCAGACATGAGTGGCACTTAAAAGGTCTGTATTTTTTGGTGAAAGAAAAAAAACCCACAAATCCTTGGATTAAATTTATATGTAAGATTTTCTTTTTTAATTCAGAAATAACTGTCCTCTGAATTCATATATAAAATCTGAGAAGACAAGGTGATTAATCACAATCCAGCATGTACTGTCAGTGTGCCATTTTATTTTAACATTGAAAGGAAAAGGTTGAAATTATTTTTCCCCTTTTTTGTAGCCATATTAAAAGATAATGATGATTATATATATATGGCTTTTTATGTCTTTTTTTTTTAAGAAATGATATAATCTGCTCTACAGAGTACTCAAATGTGCAGCAGATAATGTGTCCATAATGCTATTGTATATCATTCTTCTTTTCTTTGATCATAATTCTAATAATAATAATAATTTAAAATATAATTCTGCATCTTTTTCAGATCAATATAGTGGGTTATAGGCTAAATGTCATGCAAAATTAAATTAAATCACAACATAATTCCCTGTAGAAATCTGTTTAGTTCTGTATAATTCCCACCAGGAAACAGTGTAACCTAAGATATTTGTATGGTTTGGTGAAAAGGTTGCTTGAAGCTAAGTGAGCAGGGTGTAATTTGCAGTGCTACAGTATAGTATGCATTTCTTTTTCATCCAAGGAAACTGTAATAATGTGGCAGAAAGATTTTCCTATAAACAATATCACAGTTGTAGCAATCTCATATAAAATAGTTTCTTGTATTAGTATTGAAAATGTTGTTATCATTTTTTACACACTGTTAGGTTCAAAAGTCTTGCTGCAACTTACAACCTGGCTGGATCAGTTCAAAATTCCCAATTTTCTATGCACACATGAATGCACAATACCTAACAATACACTGATATGTGGCAGTTAGTACAAACTAGTCTTCCTTCACAGTCTTCTCAGGTAGTTGGAGGATGTGCCAGATGTGGGGTGTTGTCTTTTAGTTTCTTTTAACATTTTGTGGCATTTTCTCTCCGTTTCTAAACTGCCTCTTCTGCTTTGATTCTTTTGTTGAGAGCAGGTGAGGATGGTGTGGAACAAAAGGATTTTTTGTAACTACAAAAATTAAAAGCAAAACTGTAAAGAGATTTATCTCAAGCATATGCAGAAGAACCTCTGCACAGAAATAGTATTTTTTTCCAAAGTAAAATTTTACATTACAAAAGAAATTTCATGTTAAATATGCACATATTTATGACTAACTTTACAGGCCACATTTAGAAAAACTACACGTCATCTTTCGTTATTAGAGCAGCTTCTAGAACTAGGTGCTATTTAAAAAAAATCAAATGCATTGTCACAAAAAGAGATTTAAAATCTGAAGTGTTTCATTTAAAAATGATTTTTAACCTTCTGCTTGGGGAAAAAAAAAGACGTCTTTCAGGAGAACCAAAAAAAAAGTGGAGGAGGGAATAATCTGATAATCTGTAACTCTATCTCCTAAATATAATTTTGCCCAAAGAAAAGATATTAAGCTTTCTGAAATATTTTCTGTTCATATTTAGTTCAAAAGCATTCTTTTATTCATCTACATCTGACTCTGCTACTGAAATATCATGATTTCTCTTTTACTGAAAGCCTGAAGGTTAGGAGCTGCACACTATTTTATGACCTTCTTTAAAGAGCAGATGCTAACTAGGAATAATAGGAAATTAAGTTTTGTCTTCGGCACTAAAAAACTAAAACTAAAAATTATAAGGCAATCTTTTGTGAAAAAAACAGAAAGGGGCCTGCAAATGATATTCTGTTTTATTAATAAAGGATAGTATCCCTTCCCACTGTAACATGAACTGTCAGTGGAACTCAACATAGGAATAAAAATTGCACTCTGCAGAGCAAACTGGAAAAAAGATTAAAATCAACGTTTTGTATAACAGCCTGCCAAGAAATATGGAGAGAATACACAAAGGTGTCCACACATACCTATTACAACATAAAAAGCCTTTCTCAGTCCTGAGAGCACAAACTTGATTAACTATTAATTCATAACCCTGTGGATAAAATATTCCATTTTAAATTATTAAGAATGATTTAAATCCATCTTGTTTACAATAATTTAGTATTCACTGGATAATCTCAGTTGAGATGTTTACTGAGAACTGAAGATAGGAATATCGAATTGCTGTAGCACACATTTTCCCAGAATCTGCTGCGTTTTATTCACTTGTGATCCATCATATGTAAGATGAGATCCACTATTTCTATCTAGTATCTTCTTTTGAATATGACTTCAATCGCTCCTTCATTGTTTTTACCCTTTTATTCTAATATGGATAAAGTGAAGATTAATTAGACCATTTTGTTGTTTTTCTTCGTTAGCTCGTACTTGTCACAACATATTTTTCACTTGTGCATTGGAATTAGGACCCCTTATTCATCCTAATAAATGATCTCTTTGAAAATTCATGGAAAACGGAGCATGTTATAGCATTCTGTTTGCATGGAGGAGCTGTGTGTTTCAGAGGGCCTTTTTAGACAGAGCATACATTTGTCAGTGTAACATTTTCCACCTTTTTTTTAGGTTGAATGTCAAGTGCTACTTACTGAAATGAAGTATTACAAAATGAGAAGTATTTATCATAGAAGCATGACTACTTTTAAGATATATAGTGGTTTTATGTCAAATTTAGGAAGGCAAAAATAAGCCTGTTTGGAGAAAAGAGAACATTTATGAATACTGAAAGACTGTGGACCTACATAAAGAATCTCTTTAAAAGCTCTGGAAAACTCACTGGAGTATCAATTTGAGTATGGTAACAAGATGACTCATAGATTAATTGCTTTTGCTTCAACAAAACAAATAACATGCCTTTCACTCTGCTCTTTGATGTGCGGAATATCATAATAGTAGCCTTATAAACATGTGCATATCCCAGACTTACTTTCAGGTGCGTCCATATGTTGTGAGAGCACACTTTAAGAGCAGGACAGAAACAGACACAAACTAAACATGAAGCCAAAAAAAAAAAAAAAAAGAAACAAAGAAAAAAACGAAAGAAACATCTGCAAGGCAATAGTGCAAAAAAAAAATGTTTAAGCTGGCTGTTATTAACTACTCAACCTGTTTTACGCTGGAATTCTGCATAATTATGTTACAGAGGAGGGGGAAACAACAGATGTTGAATAAAGATTGAAAGTAAGAAAATGAGATTGTTTAAAATAAAAAAAATTAGAAAGGAGCTACAGTTGCTCTCAGCTAGACATTTTTTTGGCAAGACTTTTAGACAGCAATCTATTTCTCAAATTCATTGCCCATTTCAGTAAGATTAATGTAAAACAAAGTGTTTCTTTTTAAGTCTGATCATTTGAACAATTATACAGCTTCAGTAATCCCCAAGTCAGTCTTTCAGAAAACAGCTGAATGTTTCCTCAAGCAATTTCATAAAGTAGATTAAATGAATTTGATATCAGGTCAAAAAAACTGCAATTACTTTGCATGAGCTTTTTTTTTTCTATTAGCTTATATAATTAATTGTTTTTACTTTCTGTACAAATATTTAAATAATCAATAGATTGGATAGTTGTTCCCAGTCTTTGTGGGATAAATGCCATTAAACTGTACTCAAAGTTTTTTTGTTTTTTTTTTTAATGTCACCTTTCAGACATCCCCCAAACGCCTCAGACATTAGAGCAAAGGCAATAAACCACCTTTTACTTGAGAGAGTGGGACCCATTTTTTTCCTCTCATTAGCGGATAATTTCTGGCTTTGACTATTAGTAGATTACTACTTTGAAGTTGCTGTCAGTAGTGAGCCGTGGTATAGCCAAAATGGAGTGCTGAAAGACACATACAGAGCCAACACAGTATTATCTGAAACTATTTGCATCACCACTATGACAGTCCCACTATCATTAGCACATAGAATAATTTACTCATTGACTTCAATGAGAGTTTTTCCTGAGTAGGGCCTACATAGGATTGGCCATTAGTCCTTAACTGGAGGCCTCATGCATTTCTGTGATGCTGCTGCCCTACTCTTAGAGATGGTCATTCAAAAAGGTTGTTTTATACAAAAGCAGAGACCATTTGGGAAGACGGATTCAGAATTGAAACGGATCCTTTTCCCAACATTTTATTTTTCTACTTGTTAACTAAAAATATTTTATTTTTCAAGCATTCCCGACTTTGCTTTCCTTTGCTATCCTCACCCTACACACCATCACAAGTAGACTTCAGTCTGTTGATCTGCTTCTGCCAGGTGAGCAAATACTTCATCTGCTAGCTGTCTTCTCTTGTGATCAGAATTTTACATGTAATTATAAATCTTCTTAGGTTTGGTTTGGTTTTGTTTTTTTGTTTTTTTTTTAAGGCTATGGCTTAGAACTTGATTAGACTGTATTATTTCTTAAAGGGCTTACAAGTAACATGATGAAGAGGAAGACTGCAGATTTGTATGCATTTTATATTCCAGAAGAGTTGAACCAAAATTTCATCTGACTAATATTCAAAGTTAAATCACTTTGCCTCATTATATTTGCATTAGTCTTGACAGAGCTTTATAAAAGATTGTATGCAATGCAGAGATTGTAGAGGTATGAGAGAAATGAATTTTTTTCTGTGTGTGTGTGTGTACGTTTTCTTGGCATGCTCTTATTGCAGACTTTCACTGAAATTTATCAGATGTGAATATCCGTAGTTCAACACTTTAACACATTTAATACTTCAAGTCTACCACTACCACCAATCTCTGTAGGAATCGTATGGTTCACAAGCACCAGCAGGTTGATGGATCTGTCTGTGGAATCAGGACAAATCTTTCTTATGATTCATTTTTGCCACAGATAAGTCGTAAAACTAAGACAGCAGATTGATGGGGGTTTAGGTTTTCTGCGCTTGTTTTAAAAAGTAGATGTAGAACAGGTTCTTCTGTTTTATAGCCTGGAGCTGAACTGTCAACATAAAAGATGTATGAACTTAACACCTGAGAGCTGGGCTGAAGAATTTCTTCCTATATTTTTTAGAGCAGATTAACCGCCACACAATATAGCTCATTACTGCCTAGTGTAAATTTATTGAAAAGGCAGTTTTTGCTAAAGTACATGAAATACTTTATCTAGTCATTATCTGCTTTACTGCAAGACACAGAAATCAGCTGGCGAGGCTTCTCCTGCAGCTCAGAGAAGAAAGATAGTCACTCAAATCACTGTCTGTGGAGATTTCTGCATCTGACCCAAACTTATTGGGCTTGAAACATTATTCTTCCATTTTGTGTGTGTGTGAGAGAGAGAGAGAAAGAGATTGACATGTATATACAAACTCACTGTCACACTTGATGTCATGTTATGGTGGTTAGAAATATTTTTGATTTATTAATTCTGTTATTAAAGAAGAAAAGAGTGGAAGTGATGATCACATGCGGAGTAACATAACTAAAGAATAGCTGTTCAGGTTTTGCCATGTTTGATGAATATTCTTCTGGTTTGGGGGTTTCTAGTAATTAATTAAAAGGGTTACCTCTATAGAAATCAGTATATCATTTTGTTATTATACCTATGTCATCTAACAAAAGCATATCACATCATTTTTGTTCTGAATTTGAAAATAGGTTGTAAAACAGTGGAATGAAAAAGAAAACAAAGTAAATGATTTTTAACAAATAACAGCATTTGTCATCATTATCAGCTTATAGCTAGTAGAAACTACCTTCTTTTTTGTAGTTGTTTTCCATGTTCCTCATCTATAATTTTTTCTAGGCTTGCAGATGCCCTGGACAATAGAAGCCAAATCCTGCTCTCTTTACCCATGCAAAACTCCCATTGAGCCAGTTCTTGAGAGGTTCAGAGCAACTGCAACTCTGAGGGGGTCTAAGAGAATTGTAGTTCCTCAGTACCTCTGAAAATTCAGCCCAATCATTTTCTCAAGGTAGATTTACTCCCAGTTTTATATGACAGAATTTAACATGCAGTATTTGCTTTAGTTATTTATTATTGATAAAGCTACATGAAGAAAAATACCTGGTGGGTATTTTTGATAAAGCTAAATGGGGGGGAAGTTGTGCTGAAATGCATTGTTGTTTAGCTTTTATTGGAAATGAAACATTCTTTGTTAGTGTACCTATTGGGTGTCTGGGAAGTGGGCGGGCGAAGCCCGCCCACTGCTAAAGGATCCTCCCCCAGCCTAAGGGGAGGAACCACAGGGCCACAGAACCCACTGAGTGCGGGGGACAACTAATAAAAGAACAGGGACAGGAGTGAGGTCAAAGGGTCAGAAGGAGGGAACCTAACGGGGACACCGAGCAGAGAACCCCGGACAGCGCCCACTGCTCCTCGAAGGCGTCAAGGGAGCCAGTGGATGCCGCCCAGAGGAACTCCGCCCGGATGCGTGATCGGACCATGGAGCGGAAGCAAGCCCCACAGTCACCGGTCTTTGTTAGTGTAGCGGGGTAGTCACCCGCTCCTGTCCCGCAGGGTTTAAAGACAGACCTCGGAGAGGGCTGTGGCAAGGGAAAATGCTTCTAGGCTGACTGGGGAAGTAGCCACAGCTGGGCCACGCCCCAATCAGGCCTCAGCTGGCCCTATATAAGAGGCTGAGAGCCAGGAGCTTGAGAGTCTCTCTCTGTTTGTAGAGGGAGATAGGCCTGGCTGCAAGGAGCTAGAGACAGGGTACCTGAATGAAGCAGGGCTGGGGAAAGGCAGAATAGCTGAGGAGCTCCAGCCTGGAAAGCCCCAGGCTGCGGCCTAGGAAAAGGCAAATAGGTAGGTACTGGGGGTTGCAGAGGGCAGTCCAGGGGTAGGCAAAGGCAGCAGGTCCACACCCTTACAAGTGGTGGAGAATGTGGACAGAAGCGGTCCACCCCTGACACAAGGGGCTAGAGTAAGGACAGCGGGACTATTGCCCGAATACTGAAGGGAGTGATACAGTGGATGATGGATCCTCGGTACACTGGGGTATACTATGCAGAGGCTCCAGGTGTCATCCCTGAGTGGGCCCCAGGGGCAGCCGCCCGGCAGAAGGGGACACAAGAACTAGAAGGACTTTGGGGGACCCAGCAGGGACTGTGGGAGATGCTGTGGGCCCTCCAAGAGCAAGTCGACCAGCTGGTGAGGGAGCAGCGGGCCCTGCAGACACTCCTTGGGTGGGAGTTTAACAGGGACCGTGGAAAGCGTGGGCTGCGGAGGGCCAGGGCCAGGAGGCCCATGGCAAGGGCTTGCTATGCCTGTGATCGAACAGGACACATAAGACGGGATTGTCCCTATGGGGCTGGAGGCAGGGTACCTCACTGTCATGGTATAAACCCCCACTCTGAACCTTAGCATCCAAAAGATGGGGTACCAGCATGAATTCCTCTAAGCTCAATTACCAGCTTAGTACTTGTTGCGCTGCTACCAACCAGGAATTCCAGTGCCTGGTACACTCTGGTCCCCCCAAAACCTTGCCCGGGGACCCCCAAGACCCAGACCCTCTGGATCTTAACACAAGGAAAGTAAACCCTTTCCCTCACCGTTGCCTCTCCCAGGCTTCCCCTCCCTGGGTTATCCTGGAAGATCACTGTGATTCAAACTCCTTGAATCTTAAAACAGAGAGGAAAATTCATCTTCCCCCCTCCTCCTCTCTCCCCCTCCTAGACTCTCCCTGAGAGAGAAAGTAATCCTGACACAGAGAGAAAATTAACCTTTCTCTCCCCCCCTTCCCTCCTTTCTCCCCACCAATTCCCTGGTGGATCCAGACCCAGTCCCCTGGGGTCTCACCAGAATAAAAAACAATCAGGTTCTTAAACAAGAAAAGCTTTTAATTAAAGAAAGAAAAAAACAGTAAAAATTATCTTTGTAAATTTAAAAAATGGAATAGGTACAGGGTCTTTCAGCTATAGACACTGGGAATACCCTCCCAGCCTAAGTATTCAAGTACAAATTAAAATCTTTTCAGCAAAATACCAGTTTGGACTCCTTCCAACCAAATACACATTTGCAAATAAAGAAAACAACCATAAGCCTAACTCGCTTTATCTACCTAGTACTTACTAGTCTGAACTTATAAGAACCTGTATCAGGGAGATTGGAGAGAAACCTGGTTGCACGTCTGGTCCCTCTGAGCCCCCAGAGTGAACAACAACCAAATTCTAACAGCGCACACAAAAACTTCCCTTTCTCAAGATTTGAAAGTATCCCGTCCCCTGATTGGTCCTCTGGTCAGGTGACAGCCAGGCTCACTGTTCTTGTTAACCCTTTCCAGGCAAAAGAGATATGAATCACTTTTGTTCTATTAACTCTTACTTATCTGTTTATGACACTCACCCTGAAAGGGACAACACCCAATCCCTCAAGAAGGCCGCTGGGTGAGGGGACCCAGGCAGCTGCGGGCGTGTTGGGCCTGTGAGCAACAGGGATACTTAGAGCGGGAGTGCCCTGCCCCAAGGAACACAGCCCAGGGCAACCCAGGGAGGGTTGGCCCAGAGAGGGATGAAAGAAAGATGCTGAGGCCCGGGACAGCACGGAGACGGATGCCTGCTGGGGCTGCCAGGCACTCGGGCATATAAGAGGCACTGCCCCCTCAGGGGAACCGAGGAGAGGCCGGAGGAGGTGCCTGTGCCGCCCAAAAGGGTCAAAACAGACAGAGGCAGCAACTGGGACGGAGAGATCCCTGCAGGAGGTAGGAACCTAGACCGTCAAGGGGTCAGTCACTGATGACAAGACCCAGACCACATGGGCCCAGCGGGAGGCTGAGACTCAAGTGGGGGATGCCCATGTAACAGTGGGGACCCAGACCCTCAGGGAAGAGGACCCGGAGGAGTCTGACCTGCACGCATAGCTGGAGGCTGCAGAGCGGGCTCGCTGCAATGCCGAAGCAAGGGCCTTGGACCTTGTGAATGAATGTGCAGCTGTTGTTGAGGAGGGGATCAACTTGCGGAACCAGCTGGAGAAGTCAGAAAAGAAGCGGGCGGCTCTAGAGGCGCATGCGCGACTGGGCCGGGCCAGGCCAGGAGGTGCTGCGGGGTTTAAAGAGAGCCCTGGGAGAGGGCTATGGCAGGGGAAAAAGCTACTAGGCTGATTGGGGAAGTAACAGCAGCTGGACCATGCCCCAATCAGGCCTCAGCTGACCCTATATAAGAGGCTGAGAGTCAGGAGCTCAAGAGTCTCTCTCTGTTTGTAGAGGGAGATAGGCCTGGCTGCAGGGAGCTAGAAATGGAGTACTTGAGTGAAGCACGGCTGGGGAAAGGCAGAGGAGCTGGGCCGCTCCAGCCTGGAAAGCCCCAGGCTTTGGCCTAGCAGAAGGCAAATAGGTACTGGGGGTTGCAGAGGGCGGCTTGGGGTAAGCAAAGGCAGCAGGTCCACACTCTTACAGTTATCCTTTGCATTGCATAGGATTTTCTTTTATTTTTGCTTGATGTCAGTTTTAAAAAATCCACCTGTGCTTAACCACAGCCATTTATCAAAGCATTAAGCTGATCTTGCAGGGATTTGTGATTGAACGGCGGGAAAGGCAGCAACTTACTCAAAAGGTGGATTGGGCGTTTTCTGTAACCACTAAATGTTTGGGCAGAGTTGTTTTTAGTTTTGTTTTTTTTTTTAAATTTTGCCCTTAAGCAAGGCAGGTGTATGTCAGACATCCTATTTACTGCCTCTGTGTGTTTGTGTATACTGTGTGTGCATGTGTAAATGTTTTTTGTTAGGGTTTTTGCCTTTATTTTTTCAGAATGACCTCTGAATAAATAATTTTTTTAGTGAACGATGTTTTCTATTTATGTTAAAAAAAAAAGCATAATCAAGGTTGTTAAGTATAAAGTTTGCCTTTCCTTGACATTTGTCCCACATTGAAGTTCTTACCTAAAGGGCTCCATTAATGAGTGTGCTTTCCTTTTATAAACAAATCCCTTTTGTCACTTAAAATTATATTTTAAAAATAGCACCTAAATTACTAGTGAGTCAAGGTTTATGAACCAATGGGTCTTGCATTCTAGAGAATGTTGAATTGGAATTTCAGTCCCGATTCAGACGAAGCTCCCATTATTGTCAATGGTACTGTTGCCCAAATCAAGATTGTAGGATTGGGCCTTATGTGTATACTCTGGTTTGTTTGCTGCCAGTTCCATAGTATTTGTATATCTGATTTTTAATATCTTTATGTTCTGAGTAGATGTAAGTACCTCAGACCATTATGGCCAGTCCTGCCCCAGATTTTCTGTCAGCTCTTGCTACTTTCTTGCCCTGTACCCGTATGGATAGGAGGTTGTTTGCTGTTCTCCATGTCTGGAGGATGCCATTAGGGGCCCTGTAGGCCAGTCTCTAGCAGCAGTGATACTCTCTACCTTCATGGAAGGGATAGGGTTATAAGCAAGTTTCTTTAAATTAGCTCTTCTTTCCTATCTGCTGCTTGGTGGATGCAAGGTGTTTCATTAACCATGTGCAAATTTCTTGCTGAGTGATTTAACCCAACTGGGCATGACAAGTTATAGCATGTCATCCAAGAAATTAACAAAACATGTTCCTGAAAAAATGAGTATGAGAAATAGCAGCTATAGCACAAAAAAAACTTTTATATAAGATTTCATTATGAAAATAGACTGAGTTCTGTATGCCATAGAAACACAAACTATCCATTTGGATGTTTGGCTCTGCAGTTTTGCTCATATTTGATAGCAGAATTGTCTGCAAAGGATATTTTCCCACCTTACCATGAGAAGAGCTATGAAGTCAGTAATTAGGATCTAAGTCCAAAATTTTCAAATGTTTATATCTAAAGGTAGAAACCTAAATCTATATTTAGGCACCTCAATCCTCATTAGGTGCTTGATTCACACTTAATTGACTAACCTCACAAACCCACATTTGAACATTTTAGCCCATTTTGATTAGTTAGTTTATTGTAGCACTTGTGATATGCTGGGCACTTTCCCAGGCAATCAAGAATGGAAAGTTCTTGCCCAAGCAACTCATAGTCTCAGGGTAGACAGAGGCTAGGGGAAGAAGAACAAAGATGGAGATATATTATGGCCAGTCCTATCTATCTATCTGTCCTGAGACTGTGAGCTGCTTGGGCGAGAACTTTCCATTCTTGAATGCCTGAAAAAATAAATACAGGGAGTATAATATATATAATATCCCTGTATTTACTTGTATTTATATATGCAAGAGGGATATATAGATCTATATATATAGTCAACTAAGAAATGTAGACAGTATAGTAGATGTAGGTCTTCAAGAGAGAATTAAATGTGAACAGAGAAGTGGTCTTTCAGATGAGTTCAAGGAGGTCATGGGTAGGGGGCATAGAAGAAGGCAGAGGCATTTGTGCAGGAAGCTGACAAAGGTGTGGTCAAGATTTGAAGGGAGTAGTGAGGCGATCAAATCAAATTGCAAACAAAACAACCAGTACCTGCAGAATATGAGGGCCTGAATGAAAATTTTGGTTTGTGAGCACTGAAAGAGTAAGTGAAATAAATGCGGGGAAAGGGTACTTTTTTTCCTATCCCAGACTCTTGACCCTTTCTATGATTTTGGTGGGTGACTCCCAAGTAGATTTGCACTGAGAGGACCATGCTACAGAGAAAGGGCTGCATACTCATTACTCATTTCTGCTCATCATCTTCTCTGCTCCTACCTGCACCCCACAGAGCCATGGCTTCTACATTCCACTAAGAGGCCTCCCTTAAAGCAGAAGGAAAACACAGCAAATCCTATCAGAGGTTTGGAAACTCTTCAAGCAGATTTTGTTTCATGTAACAAAGAGTAACAGCTGGTCCTCAAAGTATTTATTTGCTACCTATAATTATCACCACTTTTATTCATGGTCTGTGTTTCTCACAATAGATGTTCTCCACTTTCATTGTGCCACCTCACAGCTCCTTGTTAATTTATCTTCTGTTTATGACTCTTCAGCTGCTCTCATAGGGATCTCTAAAGGTGCTTGTTAAGAGAAAGCATTTTAACAGATGTCCTTGCACATTGGGATGAATGTATTATGGATATAGAATTGTCTTCACACTTCTTACAATCACCTTTTTCACCTGCTCATGCAGTGAACACCTCTGGCTTGTTGTCAGTGCACTTGATTGCAGCGTGGGAGGCATACAGGATCAAAGCAAGCCTTGTATCTTATGTTCTGTCATGCAAGTGTTGTGAGCTGTATTCCCATACTCCCAATATTGATATGGCTTCTGTGTGATTTTAGAATTACAGTATAGTAAGAGCATAATTAAATCTTTTTCATCCATTTGTAGGATGACAGTTTTGTCCCCATAATATATATCCCTAATATCCTTGTGAGTTTAACATATACGTATGTGAAGCTGATCTCAATATGATAAATTGCAAGGAGATGTGATAAAATGACTTTATCTTTTACCTTTGCCTGCCTGACCTACCCCTGCAACTAGTCCCTTTCCCGAGGACTTGTTCTAACAGTCCAGCCCTGCAAGCCTTTCTAATGCCATCATTATTTTAAGTCAACCCATCAAACAGAAATTTCCTCCTTCTCAAAACTCACCTTTGCCCAAACTGTAATAGGCAAGATTCAGCTCTGTAGCAGTAACAGCTTTTCTGTATGTAAAATGTTACTATTATAGGCCCCAATTCAGCAAGGTACTTGATCACATGCCTACTTTTAAGCATATAAGTATTCTCAATTAAGTCAAAATAGAAATTTGCTTCCCTTTTTAAAGATGTAAATGAGAAAAGACAAAAGTAAGGGCTGGTCTACACTAGGGGGGGAAATCGATCTAAGATATGCAACTTCAGCTGCATGAATAGCGTAGCTGAAGTCGACGTATCTTAGATTGAGTTACCTATCGTCCTCACGGTGCGGGATCAACGTCCACGGCTCCCCCTGTCAACTCCGCTACTGCCGTTCGCCTTGGTGGAGTTCCAGTGTTGACAGGAGCTCGTTCGAGGATTGGTATATCGCATCTAGATGAGACGCGATATATCGGTCCCCGAGAAATCAATTGCTACCCGCCGATACGGCGGGTAGTGAAGACGTAGCCAAAGCTTCATGTGTAGCTGTACAACAAAATCGAAGGGAATTGCTCAGAGAGCTCCTAGCATGGCTTGTGAGCACTGAAAGAATACACAATAAACAGCTAAAGATGTTTAATGTCTTTCTTTGCTCTGTCCCAAACTCTTGATCCTTTCTGTGATTTTGGTGGATGGGCCTAGGTATTGGGCTGACCAAAAAAAATTCTAAATCCTAGGTTGGCAAATCAGGCATTTCAGCTTCTAGCCCATTACTGTGTTTGAAGATCTTCATTTGGCATTTCAGAAGGATTTTAACTCTATGTGTAAATCTATCCTAAAAGACCTCAGGTTCCCCACTGTAGCCTTTCATGATTCAATTTGTCTCTCAGAAATTGTCAACTTAATAGTTGTGGGGGGAGGAGTATTTTAATTTTTGGGTGTTTTGGAGGGAGAGACAGAGAAAATGAATAAGGTCACTTTAATGTTTTGACTTACGTAACCCAGAACGTTATTTTCCATATGATAATTTTTTAGGTAGTGTAGCTCTACAGGTGGTATCTACCAAATGGAACTTTTTACAAGGCATATCTGGGACTAGAAATCTGATTAAAAGAACCATCTTTGCTCAAATTGCTTTCCACCCTTAAAAGAACACTTTAGATCCTGACAGTGATCTCCTTCACTTGGATTCCTATCCATCTAGCTTAATTTAACTTAACTGGCAACTTTAGCTCCCTCCATGGAATTGGTTCCATGAATATGATGAATAGTCTCAAGAGCAGAGAATGTCATTAAGCAAGCTGAATTTAACCCTTTCCTTTTAACACAGTCTTTTGGGACTCCCAAATCCTACTGGCAGGCACTGATTGCTGAATAATAAGCAGCAGGGGATTAGCTGCATCTGCACTGACTGTGGCTTTGGAGAATGCTACCAATAACACCAATTCTGTTTGTCTACCACTAGGAAATGAACAAAGGAAATGTGTTAGAAGCAAAATATGAACAACAGGATTTAGCATGATAAACAGGTGCATATCCCTATAGAAATCAGATAGCAAAGCAGAGAGAGAGAAATCCTAACAGGAAAATGTTGCTTACAGCTTATAACTGGTTGGGTTTAATAGGCGTATTTTCCTTGACCTTCTGTACAGGATTTGCTAGAAGGAGGACTTGAATTTTAGATGTGTTCATCCATGTCATCAAAGATGCATGTTGTCATCAGAGCTAGAGTTGGCTAGCAGTGACACTGAAAGCATTTAGAAAACTGTGCTTTTCCCCTTCAAAATCAGAAAATACAAAGCAACGGAAGTACACATAGTGTAGTTAATAATCCTCTCTGTCTGAAATACTTTATTCTCCGCTTTTGTCCTCATTAGATTTGTAGTTTGGGATTGAAGTGGCCACTATACTCAAAGACAACATTTGCTGATTGTTTTTTTATAAAATATGCTACCAATGAGAAAAATAAAATAAAACATGATTTTGTTTAACTTTCGCTTATTAGATGCTACAGCTCAGATTTTCTTGGAAAAAGAGACTGAATATGAACAGTCTATATGAAATGAGTTTCAATTGCCTATTTCTATTAAATATTAGGGAAGACATTTTAGATCTCATATATAATTTCCTATCCCCCTTGTGTTTTCCACTTTGAAGTTCAGAATACCTAAAGTCACTTTTTCTACTGGAGAACAGTTAATTGGTTAACGTTACCTTTTGTTTATTAATTTCTACTGGCCATTTTCATATTTCTTTTCTTATGTCCTTTTACTTCAGTGCTTATCTTTTTTTAATTTTCCTTCCGATTTCTCATTCTACAGGCTGCCAATACATAGCCCCGAAGTTACTGTAGATGTTAGTCTCAGTACTCTGTCCAGAGGGTCAGTAAGCCTCTGAAACATTCCCTGAAGGTGTTCAGGTGCATTGAACTGTGGCTGCAAATGTTTGAGGCAGATCGGAGCATCCAGCTGCCACTGAATTCACTTGAACATGATGTAAAACCAGTAGGTTCTAGTGTATGAAAGTATCCGTAACAATATATCATGGGAATATTTTGTAATGCAGGTGCACTCTACAGGATTGCTGTCATTGTTTTCCACTTGACTGTGTTTTAAGAAATTAGCTGCTAAATATGTGATATCAATTTGTCAGAAGGGCAGAGGCTTATATATTACAATGAGGTTTATTGACAATATGGAAACCTTTGTTTATCACTCCACTCTGGCTCCCTAAGAAGTACTCTTATTGAATCAAATAGTTAAACTGCGAATGTATTTACATAAATGATATTTGAGTTAGTTTTCAGAAGCCACAGACCTAATGGAAAGAAAGAGGTCAGGCCTCTTGAGTCTTTGAAATAGGAATTTCTGGCTCAGAGTGCATTTCTACCAATACCAAGAGGGGAACAGTGATATATCACAATGAATATTACAGGTACATTGTTTTAGTCAAGTAAACTTTCTTCTGTGTTTTTCTGTTAGAAAAGAGAAAAGCTTCATATAACAGATCTCTCTCCTGCCCAGCTATTACTTACTGGTGGTGAGCCTGGCTTACTTAAAGTCGAAGTTCAAAATCCAAAGCCAGTGATTATACAATACCAGAACAGGCAGACAATCATGGAAAAACCTGTAAATAAATATGGGTTAAGACTTACTCTATAGAAAACAAAAGTTAAATTGTATACTTCTGATAGTGTCTACCACAGTTCTGTAGGTAGATAGACAAGGAGGATGAATGCACCTTTATTTTTGTATGGAAATAACTATGTGGAAGAATAGGTGAAATCTTGTTTTGACTAGTATGCTGCGTAAATATGACATAAGTCATATTGTAAATATGTATATGTACCACCACCGTGTCATTTTACAAAGTGACTTCTTTTTCCACGAGAAGGAACACTTGAGCCTATAAACTTGTGGAGGAAAATGAATAATCATAAGCGTTACAAAAATAAAGACCTTGAGCAGTTATAGTGTTTGTTATAATTCGTAAGGGATGTCAGATTTCTAGCATGTTGCAGATTGTTGTGCTCCTTCACAAGAAGAATTCATTTTTATTAAAGTTATACACAAATTTTTCATCTGGAATTAAGACAATTGCTAATGTCACCATTTCCTCTGATGCAAACATTAGCACAGAGATTCAGATAATTTCAGATTAGGCATTCCTCTAGCTTGTGCATTTGCTTTAGTTTTGTGCAATTGCATTGCTATTCTAATGGACCACTATTCTGCATGAACTGCTAGACCAGAAGCCATAGGCTTGGAATTTTTCAAAATGTTGGAAAATGTGAGATCAGGTGTTTTGCCTAGGTAATGCAGTCTTTTGCCATTAGCAAGCTGAAAATTACATTAAGCTGTAGAGTACCACTGCAGCTCACCCAAAAACATTAATGGGCATAGTGTCAAAAATGACTACTCACCTGCCTTGCCAGTCAGTTAGGTTCTGGGAAAGTTAATATGGATGAAGAAGGGAGGAATGGCAATCAAAAAAGAAAAATGAGAACAAATGGAAATGAAGTTCCAGTTTAAGCATTTCCTAATGGAAACAGCTCTGAATTTGAGTAAGCGGCTTTGAGAAGTACCAAATGTCATACTACAAAAAGACCACTGTTTCTCTTTAGAGATATTTAGAATGCAGAAATAAACTATTTTGTTGATAGCCATGATGCGGTGCACATTCTGTCTGCAAACCTTGCCAGTAATATAACAGTAGTTCTCCAACATCACATTTGTCCTTTTACTTATTTATTTTATATTAAATATCCAGAAACAGAGATTTTCACATAATCATACTAGGGACAATTAAGTCTATTTTTACATAGAGATGGATGCTAAGTATACATGTGTAGCAGTTACACTGGAAGCATATGCATTATACTAGCTTTACAAATACGTGGGCTCCTCAGACACTAGACAATTTTGAGCTAAGGGAGGGAATTTTTTTTATGTTATGACATTTTTTCCTTGGTGGTAACAAATTAACTGCTTTGTATGCATTTTCAGTTGGAACTACAACAGAGTCACTTGAGACCCTGACAAATAAGTTTAAAGCTCTGCCATTGTATCATTTTAGCTAGATTACATGCCTGAAACCTACAAAGCATGATATATGATGTACCTGTACAGTACAAGGCAGCACGAAGACAAAAAAAATAGTTTTCTTTCTCTTAAGAACAATTCTTTACATCCTTAGCTCCTTATGCAGTTTTTCCTAAAGAACAACAAACAGTACAGTTAGATGTGGTGCTACTTATCCATTTTGGCCCTTTAATGGTCAAAGCAACATTTTTCTTTACAAGAAAAATAAAGCAAATCAATGTCTTATTCAGAAATCCACTGGTCACTTTTAGGACCATCAGACAACCTTTGGGGATCAGTTGTTTCACATCCCTGTTATTTTTCATTCTATGAGCCAAATGATTCAGACAGCCAAGCCAAAAACCCTCACAGAAGTCCCTCACCTTTTCTTTCCATGCACACAGAAAGACTAAGAGCAGATGTCTAATATAAAACAAAAGCAAATCAAGGTTTAGTAGAAAGCATATATGAAGGTCATCTTTCTAAATGTCTGCACCCATGTCTGCCTTAATGAAAGGCTCTGTCATTTACAGAATGGAGATTTTCTCCCAAGGAATCCATGGACCGACATATTGTATGATTTATCTTTAAGAGAAATGATGAGGCTTCCTCAGTAGTCTTAAGGGCAGCAGTAGCATCTACCTGCTTTGCCTGAGCTGTTTTTTTAGACTATGGAATGTCTTACTGTAGCTCCTCAATAAAGCATGAGGATAAAATAATAGAGAACATTTCTAAGAAAGTTTGCACTAACAGCATCTTCCATTTTGGTTGTGCATGTGGATGCCCTTTGGCTTCTTGTCCAGTTCTGTAGTATGTAGTGTAGTTTCTCAAAGGAATATGTTTCAGATAGACTCATAGACTCATAGGTCAGAAGGGACCAATCTGATCATCTAGTCTGACCTCCTGCACAAGGCAGGCCACAGAACCCCACCCACCCATCCAATTTTATAACAACCCCTATCCCAGGACCGAGTTATTGAAATCTTCAAAATTGGTTTGAAGACCTCAAGCTGCAGAGAAACCACCAGCAAGCGACCCGTGCCCCACGCTGCAGGAGAAGGCGAAAAACCTCCAGGGCCCCTGCCAATCCGCCCTGGAGGAAAATTCCTTCCCGACCCCAAATATAGCGATCAGCTAAACCCTGAGCATGTGGGCAAGAGTCACCAGCCAGCACCCAAGAAGGAATTCTCTGCAGTAACTCAGTTCCCATTCCATCCAACATCTCCCCGCAGACCATTGAGCAGACCTATCTGGCGGTAATCCAAGATCAATTACCCAAATTAACAATCCTATCATAACATCCCCTCCATATACTTATCAAGCTTTGTCTTAAAGCCAGGAAAGTCTTTTGCCCCCACTACTTCCCTCGGAAGGCTGTTCCAGAACTTCACTCCCCTAATGGTTAGAAACCAGATTGTGGGAAGCTAATAGCCAGGCAAAGTAGCTCCTGACTATATGCAAGAAGATTATTTAGGAAACCTGTGGACAAGTAATGTCAAAATATTTGGGGAAAAAAACAAAAAAGACTACAGGTCTTGCTATAAAACAGACAGACATTTTGTTATGGCAGGGGTCGGCAACCTCTGGCACGCGGCTCGCCAGGGTAAGCATCCTGGTGGGCTGGGCCAGTTTGTTTATCTGCCGTGTCGGCAGGTTTGGCCGATCACGGCTCCCACTGGCCGCGGTTTTCATCCCAGGCCAATGTGGGCTGCGGGAAGCGCCGAGGGATGTACTGGCTGCAGCTTCCTGCTGCCCCCTTGACCTGGGACGGCGAACTGCAGCCAGTGAGAGCCGCGGTCTGCCAAACCTGCTGACACGGCAGATAAACAAACTGGCCCAGCCCGCCAGGGTGCTTACCCTGGCGAGTCGCATGCCAGAGGTTGCTGACCCCTGTGTTATGGCATAGTACACAAATAGATCTCTGTACAAGATGGAGATGCAACAAGTTCAAAGGTAATGGATACCAAGGTGACTCAGCTGCTTATTTCAACACATGCAAATCAGAAGAACAGAGAAAGTTCCTCCAACAGAGAATTGTTAATGTCTATATTCTATTCTAATTATGATCCTCAAAGTATTGAAAAACAACAGCACAATCTGGAACTTGAAACTCCTGATCAGGCATCTGGAGAAATTAAAGTTGAGCATGAAGACTCTAAAAGTCATCTTCAAACAGAATATCTTAGAGATTTTTAAAAAATAATTATTGACTGTGAACGTGAAAAAAAATCTGACTGCATCTCTCTGTGTTCCCAATAGTCTATGCCAAAGTTCTCATAGTTAGAGTGGCAGCTTTCAGACAAAGGGGCATCTTTATTTATTTTCTCTCTTGAATTATCTTGTAATGGAGCATCATCCAGGCAAAAAGCCAAGGATGATATTCTTGTGACACTCAAAATCATAGAAGAATGTGGATTCCTCATAAATTGGGATAAGTGAAAACTCCATCCAGGAAATCTCTGACTTGAAGGCACTAATAATACAAATAAAACATAAAGTCAGCAATCGATAAAATCACAGTCCATGGCGCCATTTAGTCAAACAGTAATATCCCCTGCTGGTTATCCTGACCTAGGGCAAATCTCACATGAGGTATTTCCTTTTTTTCCCACCTTCCTACAAAAACATCTCTAAACCCATATATAAAGTTAGGTTTCCTCAGATATCTCCCAGCCTACTCCAGCAAGGGAAAGGTTTGTGGTGATCTGATAGCTGAATCTTGGCAAGCAAAAGTAGCAATGATGGCCTTCAGAAGGAATTGGAAAACATTCTGCCTCCCACAAGGATTAAGATGTATGACCATAGCATAATATCAACCTTTGGAAACAGAAAGTGATGTTCAGGGGGTTTCCCCTATCAGTAAGAACAGACATGATCTTGCCCTGGCAGGCAAAGAGAGTTTTTAAATGTAACATTAGTGCTTGATGGCAAAAGTGTGAGAGAAATAGTAATTTTTTTCACATTTGGTAGGATAGTGGTCGAAAGGTGGCCAAAATTAGGATATAGGTCCTGGATTCAGATTGTACTTATGTCTATGTAAGGGTGCGTGGCAAACCCTCTTTGTCAATCTCCGAGGGAGGCCATGCTTCCTCATAGTCACACCCTTTTTGCAGCACTCACTCAGAGGAAAATTTGTGTCTTTAAAGCTAAGGCCACCTGAGCTGGCCAAGCAGCATCGACTCTGGGTGCTCAAGCCCTTTGGCAGGGTGGGGCACCACCAAGTGAGGGGCTCTGGCCTGCAGTCAGGGTAGAGCAGCAACAGTCAGGCATCCTGACTTTGGCAGACTTCAGACAAATGCAGGCCATGTGGTCTACAGTGTGGAGGCTGCTGCCCGAAGGTTGGGGTAGCAGGCGATGAGGGGCCCGGGTCCCAGCCCAAGGCCATAACAGTGGTGAAGTGGTCCACCACTAGGTCAGTGGGTCTTTTCCCACAACACGCTGACCTAGTATCAGGCCAAAGCCCAACCAGACTGTCATCTGTTTCTCATGGGCTACTTCCTACCTTCCCCTTGATGTGTACCTCCATTCTATGGGTGTCCTCCATCTCCCTGCAGTAGGTGGCGAGCAGCATTCCCAGAAGCTCCTCTTCATCTTGGTAGACCCGCAGCTCTGGAAAATCTTTGTTATGGCCAGGGTCTTCCTCAGGCTCCAGCAGGAAGCGGAATGCACATATCTGTCTCCCTCAGTGGCTCCAGCCCAACTGAGCTGCAGGACCTGTCTTTTATACTTCCGCTTCTTGTCCCACCTCTCAGCTTCCAGCAGGGCAGGAGTGACCTTCCTGGCTCTGCAACCCAAGGGGCGGGTTGTGGTCCCTCCTTGTCAATCTCTGAGGGAGGCCATGTCTCCTTGTCATAGTCTACCATGTATAAAAGATTGAGTACCTATTGACAAACTTTAATGCAATGATCCTGCAATAGGCAAACCCATTCTCCCTCACAGAAACCTACTGACTTCAGTCTATCACAATCAAAGAGAAGTGATGACATACTCTGGATGACAGCAGGGTTGTTGAAACAGGTATATAAACAAGAGAGAATCCTTCAGAGAGCCACCATGTCACCAACGCCACATAGCAGTCAGACATGTCCTTTAAAAATATCTGCCATCCCCAAACTTTTAAGATGGTGTATCTCAGTTTACAAAGCAAAAGGCTTCTCTTCTGGCTATCACTGTAAAGACTGTGTATTAAGCTAATTGATAGTTTATGAAAAATAGTTAATGTGGTAATATAAAGCTAACCACTGGTGCTTGATTGTGTGCCAGTCAGAGACAGCAATGTTTGTTTATTTTAAAAAAAATATTAGTTCAGGAAGGATCAAGAGTATGATCATGTTTTCATTACCTTTGTCTGTCCTCCCTCATTCTTTTCTTTTATTTCTCATAGTCACTTGTTGCCTCTTCACTCTAACTAAACTGTAAATTCTTTGGAGCAGGGACTGGCTTTTACTATTTGTTTGTATGGTGTCCAGCACAATGGGGCCTTGATCTTGACTGGGCTCCTAAAGACTACCACAATAGATATGAACAGAACATAAAAGATCATTTGAATTTTATGAATTATTGGTAAATAATTATACAAATTCAAGTAAATTTCTGAACTAGAGCAATCCCATCTCATTGGAATAATGTTGATAAAATCCCATTGTATGATCTACGGACCTGCCTTTGACAAAGAATAGGAAAATGTGTTCATCTGAAAATGTCCTTTCTAACAGATCCACAGATCTGTCCTATTAATTACTGCAGTCATATTTCTCTTCTTTTCCAGGAAACAGCTCTTGGGCTTTACAACAAGGAGTCACTATATTCACAGTTTAAATGCTAATAGTTTATCAGTTTAGGCCAATTGTTTAAGCAAGTAAACCACCAGCAAGTCTTCTGCTGGGGATTTCCTTAGTGTGAGGAATTCCTCAGCAAGCATAGAGCTGGCATAGCTGGCTCTTATATCTTCCTCCCTCCAGCTCTGGCTCAGGGAGTATTTTGGTGGTGGGATTGGGGAGAGCCAGCATGTGCTGTGCTCTGTCTATCCGCAATTGGCATTTGGTCCCTTGGTCAGCAAATTAAAGCAGATTCTAGCCCCTCTCAGGGTTGGTACAGGGGCAGAGAACTAGGGATCCAAAATTGGTTGCTGGTTTTCTACTTCTTTTTTCCCTTTCTTGAGCTGTCCTGTGTGAAAGAGGGGATATATCCTTTTCTAAACACTTCTCTAGGCTCATACAGAACCACTTGACCTCTTATCCTGCTCACTTGGGGCTCCCAAACCCTGGTAGGGAAGCAGGTACCATGGAGCAGCCAGAAAGACTCTCTCTTCCCTTTCCTCTGGTGCAGCAGGTGGCCAGCTATCAGAGCTGTTCCTGGGGCTACATGAGAAACTGATCCCCTTGCCCCCACTGCAGAGTGGGAGGATTGATTTAAGCTCTTCAACTGACAAATTACACAAGATATGTTTCAGGGAACACATTATCAATTCACAGTCAACTATAAATGTTCTTAGCAATGTCATCACCCTCAAGGGAGCACAGTTTAGAGTCTCAGGGGCCACAAGTGGTGCCAGGACCACATGTTTTAGCCCCCTCAGGTTTAGATAGTATTTTTCTACTGAGGAAGTGTTCACATTGGTGGGCTTTGGGAAAGTGGAGCCTATCTCTGTCTGTGACTCACAGATCTGATTTGCCTCCAGAACAGCAAGGCAGAGGCCAAAGACCCATTGTTGGGATCTGTGGACCAGCCCGCTGTGAGGAAGGAAAATTTTCAGGTAACAAGTACATTTTCTTATTTTTGCACTGCCTCTAAAAATATGTAAGACTGACACTAACTCTTTCATACATTTCAAAGCATATTTTAATGTACTGTATGTAATAATCCTCTCAGCCCTGCATTATTTTTTAAATGTTTATGGACTAACACAGCAGTGATGAACTAGGACTAAATATACTGGGCCACCACCTTTTAATTGCCTTTCTAATATTTTATACCATATCAATGTTAGAAATATCCTTCCCTTACCCTGTTTCCTTGAAAACTAGAGGGAAACTCTGTATAAGGGTAATAATCCTCAAGTATTGATAGTTGTAATATCAGAAGAAAAGCCCACAAGAGTTAAGAGGTTTAAAAAAATGGGAATCCATTTTGTTTCAACTGTCAATCATCGTTCTAATCTAAGCAAATTGCTTTGCCTAACTGAAAGAAGCCTTTAAACAGACAAGCCAATATAAATATGCAGATTGCAAACAGCTCTGTTTAATAAATGCAAGCATGTGCAGAGAATTATTTGTTTACCTCTGCTTATTTATGTCAAAAGCAATTGTAATTAAACAGGAATCCAACCTCAGAAGTAGTACTTTAGTTGATTGTTCTCATCAGAAGTGTCATATAACCCTAATGTTTAGGGCATGTCACAGAAGCCATTATTTTTTGTCTCTAATAGATGCCTACTGATAAATAGTTCTTTCAGGTGACAACATTTTTGAGTAAAGGTAACTGCCTCCCTCAAATTAAAAGCGAGACACAATTTCATATTAATTCTAGAAGGTTCATATTAATTAAGGTTTCATATTAATTCTAGAAGGTTTTCTGATCAGAAAAGAGAGAGTTACTAATATCTCTTTTTGGAAAATATATACAATTAAGTGTACAGCCATTTATACCTATGTGTACATAAATATAGGCATTCAATAGAACACAATAACTTTTATGTACTATTTTAATATTTTGACTAAAATATTAAAATAGTACATAAAAGTTATTGCATTCTATTGGTCTAAAGTAAATGCTGATTTTTCACTTTGCATAATTTTGTATGCAACTAGACTGAAAATATGTGTGATTTCAAGAGTCCTGTAGTTATTTCATTTTTGAGTTCTATATGTAACTATTTTCAGTAACGAATATACAAAATCCAGGGTCAAATGACAGGGTCAGCTTCCAGGAAAGTCAGTGTGAACTTTGTGCATGCACCCAAAGACAAATCTTTCCCCACTTAATATGTAATGAAGCTCAAAAAACACATTCTTGTTGTTCACTTCGTAATGCAGTAGAAAGGGGAACATTTCACGAGCAAGAGGTGGACTGTAATAGCATTATCATGCGTTAAGAACAGGTAGATATAAACTTTTGGGCCGAGTCCTGTAAACCCTTTCTCATTTGAATAGCCCTGCTCACAAGAGCAGTATCATTGACTTAGCTGGACTGTGCATACCATTAAGGATTTGTAGGATTTGATTTTTTTTACCTTTAGCATTTATAAAGGTGAACAAGGTAAAACATGTGTGGCAGTATCCAGAGAAAATAGGAAACAGGTGAAATTTTGGCTCAATGGCAAAACTTTCATTGATTTTGGTGGAACCAGGTTTTCTCTCCAGCTATCCAGGAGATCAGCTGTTATTTGAAAGAAGAAGAAAAAGAATAAAGCATATTAATATGTAAGACTGATGAGCATATGCTAGTATCCACCAAGACTGTAAAAACATATATTAACAAAATTATTGACATCTTAATTCACTGCCCATAAATGGTAGAAAAGTAAGTGTTCTTCCTTTACTTATCTAATATGTAAATGTAATATGTAGTGTTACAAAATCTATTTATCTATTTTGTAGTCCTGCTATATGCCTATATGGTGATGCATAGCTACACATGCTAAATGCCACGAGAATGAGATTTTAGGCAAAGAATGCATGTGAGCTATCATTTACCGAGTCAGCCAATATAAGGCATAATGGGCCAAATCCTGTTTGCCTCATTCAAGTGTGGTTTTGGGTACTGTGGTTTTGTTTTGTTTGATTTTATATAATTTCTTATATGTAAGTGAAGTCAGCATACATACATAAACACACAAACATGAACATACACTATTACATTATGTACAATAATTGGACACAAACTGTAGTGACCTGGAGATTATAAACATAGCATATAAGATGTTTCTTGGCAATTTTTTTTTTATGTTTGGTCTTTTATTTTTAAAGTAATTTAAAATAGACATCTAAGAGCCAAGTGAAACCATATTTGTGAAGTTAGGTTAGCTACACTGAATCATTGTTAGAAGCAAAAAAATTTAATTATATTAAATTCACCTTGAGATAAAAAAGAAGACACTTAAGAATTAATGAGTCAAATTATAATTTCCCATTTTTTAGCCATATGAAAGAAGTCAGCAATATGAACCCACTAATTAGTTATCATTGTAGTGCAGTGTATTTGTGATGTAAAGAGAACTATGGCACTGTTTTTATTTTATTCTCTTTTATGAAGACTGTGAGGAAAGAGTAAGGAATTAGAGAAAGAACCACAGAAGTTCATCTTTCATTTTAAGGTTAGCTCAAATGACCATTTTTTGCATTGGCTTTTGCTGTAGCTTAAAACAGTATATCAGATGTAGCATATTTTTGCTCAAATATATATCTTATATTGTACAGTCTGCATTTTGCCATCATGACTTTATCCTGGGCTATTTTAGCTCTCTTTCTGATACAGATTTCCAATCTAGGTGACTATCATTTGCCAGGTAGCTTGTTTCCTTTTCTTTCTATGGTTGATAATTTAGCAGGTTATTTTAGGATTTGTTCTCCCTAAAGTGCATACAGCACTTCTGATTGTTTACTCTTAAAGCTCCAGAGATTGAGGAAAGTCTCCAGGCTGCTGCTGTTTATTGTACACACTTGGACTGTTAAGGGTTTATTTTCAACAGGAGGTAGACGAGTAGAGATAAAGTCCAATGGTGCATATCCCCCTTCCAGTGCATCTTGCTGTACAATTCTGCATATGACCTATTTTATATATTTATTTTTACCTTTAAATTGATTCTGTTTTCTCATAAATACTAATTTGGCCCTTGGTGGTGATAGTTCACTTTGTGTTTATAATTTCTGCTGCTAGTACAAAAGTGGCTGTTCGATTTTCTTCACTGTCTGCTAGCAGCAGCAGTCAAAATTACAGGCTAATGGTGAGGTGAGCAGCTTATAATGTATGATAATCAATAGTCCAAATCTTCTTCCTATGATGTGACATAAAAGAGTGAAGTAAAAAGCTACAGATTTTCAGCAATGTAATGCAAAAACTCATGCACTGCTGGTGGTTTTCCCTTCAAGGTCAACTTGTATTTTTTTCCTCACAAAACTGTTCTCTCCTTTTTTTGCTTCATATTTAATTCAGTCAGTGCTAAGATGTCCAGGGAACAGAAATGGAAGGTTAGTCAATACTGCAAATATGAATGCAAGTATAAAAACAGCTTTAGCCAATTCAGGAAACTAGAGGGGAAAGATAAATATGATATATAAAGATAAGTATTCATTTTATTTAAAGGGATCGCCAAGTCTAATGGAGCATAGATTTTTCTTTGTGTACTTTATTGATGAGGGACAAATAGTGTGTAATAGTTACACATATATGTATGTAAACACTTATATGTATGCACACACATGTATTCATAAAGGTTGACAATTTCAAAGCTGACTAGGGATCTTAGCCACAGAACTCATGTTGAAGCCCACTAGTCAGCTTTGAAAATCTCAGCCACATGGTTTTTTTCTGTACGTTACAGATAAAGCCCTGTATGGATACAAAATTTGTAGGGATTTAGATATAAAATTTGGATCCGCATCCATTCCCAATCAGCAAAAATAGTTCACGTCTGCGGATGCGAATATCTGCAGATATAAAATGGATATCCGTGAATTTGCAAGATATCCTAATTACAGACAGAGCGTTCAGTGAGACCTATAGTTAACAGAATGCACAGCAAGACCTATAGTTAACATTTCATAAGTGTTCCATTTTGTTTTCAGTCTTATTATATATTTGGTCTTTTATCTTTGAATGGATTGTTCTCAGTCCAAGGACTACTGTTTTAAAAAAAAAAAAGTACAACTGGTTCAGCCATTTTTGAAAATGGGAGGCAATGAGAAAAAAATACAACTTCCATATATGAAAGTTATCAATTCCCATTCTCAAAAATGGCTGAAACATTATTATTTTTTTTAAAGTAATCCTTAGACAGAACAGAACAGCCAGATTTCAGCCCAAGAGTTAAAAGACCAAAAAAATTATAAAACTGAAAATATTGTTTAGATTGGAACACTTACGGAATGTTAACTATAGATAAGGGTGTGAGGTTGTCATGGAGATCACAGAAGTCATGGATTCCGTGACTTCTCCAGTGGCTGGTGCGGCTGACCTCAGGGCTGCCCAAGCAGCTGAGGCTGCCCTGAGGCTAGCCTCACTGACTGCTGCTGGGGAAGTCTAGGGCCTCCACGCCTTCCAGCAACAGCAAGAGTTTGAGTGCAGGGCTGGAATTTGGGGTGTAGTATGAGATGAGGGCTCTGGGCAATGCTTACCTGTGCTCTCCCAGGGTCGGGATGTGGGCGCATTGGCGCCCACGGACACCGCGTTGGGGACCACTGATCTAACAAGTTCAAATCTCTACCAGATAGGACAGAGTAAGAACTTGAAGCAAGGTTTCCCACAGCCCAGATTTTTCTTTGACTTTAAACAAAACATTTAATTCAACCCAAAATGATTTTTTATTTTGTTTTCAGGATTTTTTGTTTCACCCAGAAAACCAAATAGCTTTTGTTTCAACTTGAAACATGTTTGTTTGTTTGTTTGTTTTTTCAGTTCGGCCAGCAAACCAAAAATATTGCTTATTCACACGTCACTCTATCTGTTACTGCTCTAACCCTGACTGGCATCATTTGGAGAGGCATATGCCATTGTTTGGGATGAAAAATAAAAGAATATTCTCTAGCACAGTGGTTCTCAGACTTTAACAACCCGAGACCCCCATTTTAATTTAATTTTTTTTGCAGATTCCATGACCCCTGCTCATCTCAGGCCTAGCCCCCCATTCCACCCCTTCTCCCAAAGCCTCACCCCTGCTCCACCTTTTCCCATTCCCACTCCACCCCTGCCTCTCTTCTTCACCACCTCCTAGCGCACCCCATCCCTGCTTCTCCCCCTCCTTCCTGGAGCCTCCTGTATGCCGCTGAACAGCTGTTCCCCACCATGCAGGAGGCACTGGGAGGGTGGTGGGGGAGGAGTTGATCAGCTGAGGCAGTGGCCCTGGACATGATTCCGCCTCCTCCCCCGAGCGCACCCCGTCCCCGCTCCCCCACCTCCTTCCCAGCACCTTGTACACGCCGCTGAACAGCCATTCCAAGGCGTACAGGAGGCACTGGGAGGGAGGAGTCAAATTGAGAGAGGGAAGAGGAAGAGTTGATCAGTGAGGCTGGTGGCCCCAGACATAATTCCGCCTCCTCCCCCAGCGTGCCCCATCTCTGCTCCTTCCCAGCACCTCCTGCATGCCGTTGAACAGCTGGGAGGGAGAAGAATTGAGGGAGGGAGAGGGACGAGTTGATCAGTGGGGCTGGTGGACCCTCTGGAGGACCCTTGCTGAGCCCCATGGGTCCGCGGACCCCAGTTTGAGAAACCATGCTCTAGCAGGTGATGGACGTTTTATGTTGTTTGGTTTGTTTCGGGATTTTTTCTCTTTTTTTGGCCAGCCATTTATTTTTCATTTGGTTCTTTTGAAGCTGCTAAGGGAGTTGAAATTTTCAAGCAGTACTGATAGAGATTGACTAACTGGTGAAATGCAGGTGTAAGAGGAATATAATTTATCTGTGTGGCTCTGCATTTTTGTCACTAAGCAATTGTCACCACATATGGGCACTAGTGCCAACTCATTAGTACAGGATAAAAATAGGCATCACAAACTTCAACCCCAGTCTTTAAGCTCTTGCCAGCACTTTCTTGGTGTGCTCTCTTCATTTTCTTCTTATACTCCCCGCTTTTAGCCATCTTTACTTTACGCCATTCCCCATACACTAAGAAGAGTGTCCAACTTCTTGTTCTTCAGAGATCCTCTACTATTTTTTTCCATAAATCCTTCCTGCTATGTTCTGTTCGTCAATAGTTTCTCCACACTCTTTTCCCCCTATAGCAGTTTACTCTGTCTCATGTTTGTTTCTTTTGTCAGTCTTAGATTTTAAGCTCTTTGGGGTCAAGAACATGTGTAGAGCACTGCATGAATTCGCAGTACTCTGTAAATGATTATTAATAATATATCTAGGTTAACTCTCTCACCATAAATTAAATTACTTTACTATAAAGTGATTTAGCACAGCTTTAATTAAACTTAGCTCAAGCTTCAGTCATATGTGTGATTTTTTTTGAAGTGAAAATGATTAATGCTGTTTTATAGTATTCGATTCTGCTAGATGCCTCTCTGTGTTTTTATCTGTGCGTGGATTTGTGTAGTTTGTGTGTATATATTTAATACATAGAGATGTATGTTCTAAGATTATTAAATAGTTATTGTCTGATCCTGATAGGTGCAGTTCACCTGCAATACACTTTGACATTAAGTCAGTAAGAGTTACAGGTGCTCAACATTTTTCAGGATCAAGACCTTTTGTGTGTGTGTGTGTATACGTATGTGTGCGCACGCATACATATATCAGGATCTCAATCTTTTTAGTACAGCTGGAATTCCAGGTCTGAACATTTATATAGCTAACAAATTCTTTAAAAAACCATAATGATTTGGAGGCCTGTCTGCTACTTTAGTGGGTGGAAATTCTTAGCAGCTGAGGAACAGTGTACAGAAAACCCGGGACTCAAGACATCTGATATTTACTCTCTCAGTATTAGCTGGAGAGTACTGAGAATATGGGCAGTAGTTCCCCTTACAATCAAGACTCCCTTAATAAGGGATTCAAAGGGTATTTCTGAAATTTTCTAGCCTCCTGATATAGAGCTGGAGTCATTCACAAAGTGGAGTTCGGGGGTGAAGAACTACAGTCCAAAAATAATTGGTTTGGCTCAAGATGACCAGCCAAAATACATTTTTTTAAGCAGAATGGGATACGTTCTCCAGAGGATTTAGGGCAGTGGTTTTCAACCTGTTTTTCATGCAGCCCACAATGTGTTACCTGGGCCGCAAGTTGAGAACCACAATGCTCTCCCTCCCCCTCAACCCCCCCCACACACACACAAACCCAGTGCCTCCCACCTAGAGACCTCTCCACAGAGTGAGGCCAGGAGCAGAGCAAAGGCCCCAGATCTCACCGTGTGGGTCCAGTGGCGTTTAGCACACACGTGGCCTGTAGCTGTGTGCCAATTTTGGACTGCATGCGGGCCGCAGCTTGGGAGCCTGATTTAGGGTCTAAGTCTGACATTTCGTTACCATTGAGATACTCAAAACCACTGCTCACCTGCCGCCCACCTCTGTAGGTGCCTGAATTTCCATCATTACAGTCCCCTAGGGCACCTACATTTCTGCCAGGGAGCATGCACACAGCTGTCCCATTCTAGACACCTGTTTCATGCCGAAGCCCCAGCAGAATGCTCAGACTACGTGTTCCCCTGCTTATCCTGCCTGTGGAATACAATCCAGTAGGCATTCTCAGAGAACACCTAAATCCACACAAAACAGCTGCTGGTGGTGCCCCTTAACTTTTAGCCCACTGGTTAGAACACTCAGCTGGGATGTGGTAGATCCAATTCAATTCTTCATTCTGCATTGTATGGAGAAGGAATCTCAACATAGTTCTTCCATCTCCCAATAGAGTGCCCTAGCCATTGCGTTAGGGTGTAGTCTGAGGTAGGCTTCTCTCAGTCTGTCCTGTTGGATCTGTGCTGCTTGGTTTAATTAACTAGGCATTTGAGAACAGGGATCGGTCTCCTATCTCCTAGGTGAGTGCCGTAACCACTGGACTATAGAGTCATTCAACAGGTGAGACTGAAGGAAACCTGCCCCAGAATAAGTCATAGCCCAATGGTTAAAGTAATCTCCTGAGATGGGGAAGGCCCAAGTTCCTTATTTGCATCAGGCAGTGGGGAAAACTGAATGTGGGTCTCTCACATCCTGGTTAAGTGCTCTAACCAGTGGGCTGAAAGATATAAGGGGACCACAATCAGCACCTATTTCTCTTTTACCTATGCACTGTACAGGAAGCCTAGGTGCCTAACTTGAGGCTGTGGATTCCTCTGAGCAGTAAGGTGCCTAAAAGTTAGGTGTGGTAACCGTTAGTCCCTCCATTAATCTAGCTCAAAGTTCTTATGTATGCCTTTGAATTGAATTGTAGGACCAGAAATTTCCACATTTAGTCTTTAAAAATGCAGTGAACAAAAATGCTTTATTTAGCTATATTCCATTATCTCTTTGATAAAATAGAAATATAAAAATCCTAACTGAAAAGCATTATCAATTCAAATAGTGTGTCAAGGCTTATCATTCTTCCAAATTGTATGTATTGAACAAATCCATTTTCACCTGCATTCACCAAAACAAAAAAGGAGGAAACTGATTACATGATCCATTCTCATGTCTAATAAAATAGCAGTATGCATTTTTGACAAGCTTATACTGAACCATACAGATGGAAAATTCCAGTTCTCTATTCTCATCAGGAAGAGCTGGCTTTTTAAGAAAATCTTTTTATTTCATGACTGTCACCCAGCATAGAAATTACAAATAAAATGGAGGTGACAAAAATGAAAACTCAGCTAGCTGATTTCTATGAAGTGTTTGTACTTCCAGAGAGCCAGTCATTGTTCAGTTATTTGATTTGAAAAATTAATCCTGATAATGCCTTTTGAGTTCCTTAAGTACTGTTCACTATTTTTTCTAGGATGAGTTCTACAGAACAAAGACTGAAAGATTTCTACAGCAGATTAGTTTACAGATGAAGCTCAATTCTACTGAGAATGATTCTCTAATGACCCCTTTTTATTTCCTTTGGGTTATGTGAATGCTTTAATAGTGAGAGAAATAGAGTTAAGTAAATATATTGTCTCAACCAGTTAGTTTATGCAGTCCTCCTGAAATGTTTTAATTATTCCTTTTTTTCCATAATTAAGAAATCAGAGGTCAGACAAGCCAAACTGAGAGCTGATCGTAGCCTCTGTATTAGTTTAAAGGAAACCCTAATAACGTGAGTTATTGTTTTTCTCATTTGCTTTACAGAACAAGAAGAGTGTGTTAATTGCACAGATGAATGCAGAGTACTCGGTCATTCTGACAGGTGTTGGATGCCACAGTTCCCTACAACCAATCAGGCTGAAAATGCAGATTATCGCACAAATCTCTTTGTACCCACAGTTGAAGCTAACGTTGAGACTGAGACTTACGAAACTGTGAATCCCACCGGGAAAAAGACTTTTTGTACATTTGGGAAAGACAAGCGAGAGCACACTATTCTCATTGCCAATGTTAAACCTTATTTAAAAGCCAAACGTGCCCTGAGTCCTCTTCTTCAGGAGGTTCCCTCAGCATCGAGCAGCCCAACCAAGACATGCATTGAGCCTTGCACCTCAACAAAAGGACCACTGGATGGTTGTGAAGTGAAATCAGGAGCCTTGGCTGAACCAAGCAGCCAGTACTTGTCAACTGACAGTCAGTATCTATCACCTAGTAAACAGTCAAGAGACATTCCATTCATTGCATCAGATCAGATGGCTAGGGTCTTTGCAGATGTACATTCCCGAGTGAGCCGAGACTCAAGTGAGATGGACTCTGTTCTGGAGCAGTTAGACCACTCAAATCGGGATCTAGGGAGAGAGTCAGTGGACGCAGAGGAAGTTGTGAGAGAAATTGACAAGCTTTTACAGGACTGTCGTGGAAATGACCCTGTAGCTGTGAGGAAGTGAAAAAAAAGTGTAGGCTGGCACTTACTTGCCTCTTCTGCTTATTTGGAGAAAAATAAAAGATCGCCCCTGGTTATAACAATTTTACAGGGATGAAGGAAGACCAATGCTGCTTTAAGGCTTTTAGTGAACGTCTGAAGTGCCCACAAGTATGTTCTTTTCACTGCTCTTTCTTTTTCACATAAAATACTGTTTCATTTTGACCAAACTTTCATTAGGACAGTGTGAAGTACATTAAGAACCAAGAGAAAGAAGGAAAGACAGTGCCATTTTGACAATCTGATAGGAAGGTATGAGAAATGAGGACTAGAACTATGTCTGATATTTTAAGACTGTCCTCAATAGTTGATGCTGACTTTACTGTTTACCTATAAACCCCATGAAAAGCAGGGTTGAATCATTCTGATCTGTGGTGGATTTCCAGCAGTCACCACAGACTTCTACTGAAAGTCCTAAAAAAGATTTTGTAGTAGTCCAAGCTACACCAAACATTAACATTCATTTGTGGTAAACATTTCTGTATAAAGTTATCTGCCACAAAAAAATGAAACAAAAACACAAACAAAAATCATTCCAGATCATTATTCAACAAAACATATCCTAGTCGTTAGTAACACAACTCATATCATATTAAAGTTAAATGTAAAATGTTATAGTCCATTTTGTCCTGCACACACATAAGCTAATTCACTTGATAAAAAGAAAAAAAAAGGTTTTAATGCCTATTTAGCATTTTAGTGTCCGACAAAAATATAAATAGTTAGCACTAAGTTAGAAACAAACCTGAGGTATAATATGAGTTCGCAAAAATTGTTACCTTTGAACGGTAATACATGAAACAAAATAACATTATTAACACTTTTTTATTAATTTGTGGACACTAAAATAGCTCAGGAAAGTGAAAATGTCTTAGACATCTACACAAATTACATGACCATTTAAATGTGCAAATGTAAGAAGATTCAATGTGTTTACATCAAATGACATATTTTTATTGATTTATTGCAGATTCAGTGCATATGAGCCAAATTGTTGAGTGTATAAGAGCTATATTGTGTATTTTATTAAATTAATATATAGTTGTGTTGCAAAAATATTTGGGCTTATATTGTAAATGGCAAGTGTTGCCTCAGTAGCTGTCGAACTCTATGAGTTTTGTTTTCTCCTGCTTCCTTTTCCCCATGGAGTGTGGGAAGCAGTGCCTCAGAGCAAAGTCTCTTGTTTAATGTATGGTCTACAAAGTACTTCAGTACATAATCTGTTCAGAATGTGTTTGAGTGAGCTGATGGAGCTAACTGAACGGCCTACAAATACAACTATCAGTCATGGTTATGTGCAAGTCCTTCTATTGCAAACCCATGTTTAATAACAAAAATTACACTTGAACCAACACCTGAAACCTCCTTGTTTTTTTCCAAGCACATATGCAGATAGTCTGTTTAAGTAACACATTCTTGGTTGAAATCACAACAGATCCTAATATTTAACGTTTTATGCTACTGTTAAGTTCATAGAGTATAAAAATGTGTCAGAGCCTGTGTGGTACAAACACTGTTTTTTCTGGTTTCTTGGAAAGTGCTATGGTTTACAAAGGTTCAGGGTGTGGGCTGCTTATTTTTTATTTGTTTTTTTAACTATTATTTTAAATTGCTTTGTTATCATCTTGTTGGAATAATTTGCAAGAGAATCTCTCTCTCTCTCCCACACACACCCTCATTCCTGTATTTAATTTCAACCCTTTTTAACAGTGTTTGGCAAACTTCAAAATTGCTTCTAGATGAAAGTTGAAAAAAATACACATTTAAATAATTACTTAAAATGAAACTAGCACAAGCACAAGAAGCAGCAGAGGAAAAGTTTAGACTAACATTTTCCTTTGGGTATTTTAAATACTCTCTATGACATAGCACCATGAAACATAGTTACAGAAAACTGTGGATCTGGATTACACTAAATTTAAACTGTCATATCTTTACATGTATTTAAAAGAGTGAATTTAATTCAGGTTGGCCATTTCAGATCCCACAAGGCCATACTTAAATAATATTAATCAGTTCAAGAAACAAAGCTGACCAACACCTGCCTGTGATGTTGTGTATTCCGTGAAAAAGGTGTTCTCATCTAGTCAGTCCTACAATGAATTGTCTTTGGTTCTTGAAAACCAGCCATTCCAAAAGTTTGCTCTCAACTTCCATTGTACTGAAAGACTACTATCATATGTAGTCAAAGGATATTGTACATGTTTTTCAAGCTACTCTCCATATTTTGGACAATTTGTGTATCTAAAATGTGTTGTTATCTGTGTTCTACAGTATTATTTTGCCAGGAGATTCAAAGTTGATTTTGCTTGATAGCTAAAATTCCAGAGAGAATCCCTTTTTATTTTGTCTGTTTTTTATCCTTATTTCCATGGTGCCCATCACTTAAGTTCATGGGCACGAACCTTTTAGTTTAGCTAATGAGATCTATTATTCAGCTAAAGCTAAGTCAGTATGTAAATGTAGTCAAGTGACGGAGGCTTCTGTATTTTGTAAACAATTTTAAAACTCAGAAACCAATAGTACAATTCATTGTATGTGTCTGAAGACATAAAAACACAACATTCTGAGAAAGGGCCGTGCCAGTGTAAAAGAAATTTACCTTAAGGCTCTCTGTCACTAGTTATTTACTAGCTTGAGCTGTTTAACACATTATCTGTATTTAGTAGTGATTATTTATTTACCAGTCTGAGGTAATTTGGAATTCATGACTCACAGCTTTATAGCTGAGTTTAGCAAATCTTGCTTTTATTTAATTTGTCTAGCAACTGCCTTGTGTTGCAGAACTCTGGCATATTGCTTCCAATGAGGGTATTCCGTAATATGATATCTGCTTCATAATTTAGGAGTCACCTGCCACTGCTGTTGATACATCATGATCAACTGATAAAGTTTATGTGGGGGGAGGTTTTGAGGGTTAAGTTAGCATCTTTGTGATTAAGTGAAGGAAATACCACACATGGGAGAAGTAAAATATAACTGTCTATCCCTCAGCCTCCCTGCAAACAACTGGAAACAACCCAGCAATTAAAACTAAAACCCAGGGATTATTTTTTGCATTTTTTGCATGCATAAGGCAGATTTTAAAAGTGACTTTTAATACTAAATGAAAACTTCCACCAAACAGTTGTAAAAATAATTATTGTTACAAGGGGAAATCCATTAAACAACTAATAAAGATGAATGAAATATGAGTGAAGAGGAATGGATGTCTATGCCACTTGTATATTAACCTAAGCAAATAACAGAGTAACATTTCCTGTGATTTCAGAAAATATTGACCAACCAAATCATAAACAACTGAATTCAAAATCAGTTTGAAAATTTACTTTTTTCTAGGCCTGTCCAGCAGAAGAGAACTTCTCTTGAAATGTGATTTGCCATTAGTGCACACAGGAGATTGTCCATTTAGAAATATGACCATAAAAAGGCATGCAGATGCTAGTGATGAAGCTCAATGCTTTATTCAAACTGGCTTTCCAGCTGTTTGTTGCCTAATGGAGTAGAAATGCTGAGGTCAACATGTAGTCTGAAGTCTGGCATATTATACGCCCACTCATTATTGTCTAATTACATTCTTTTGACATCAGGCAGCATTTATCAGTGCATTAATTCCAATGGGAGTTTTGGCTATCAAGATTTGTTGATTTGAAGTGTAATTGAATGAAACCTGATTAAGGTCTTGACTTCTCTGGTCCCATTATTCCACAGGTTGGCAGTTCACATTTATCAACCTTTGTCTCCCCATATGGCTAAGAGCTGCACCAAGTGACTAGTGAACAACACTAAAAAAAACCAAACAAAAGCAGCATACATTGTATGGATTATCTCAACCGCTATTGTTTAATGGCTGTGTTTAATGTGACCTATCTGGAAAATGAGGACTACGAATAAAAAGCAATTACTAATAGTGGTGTTGCCTGCTCTTGCATTCATTAACAGAAAAGAAATGTGTTAAACACTGCATACCACTGGGAGCCTGATGGTAATTACTTTGGAAAAGCAACTTGTGGCAATGCGGCTGTTACAACTTGTTAACAGTTTGCCAAAAAAATGACAGTTCCTGCTTCATTTATTAGAAATGTGTAACCGTTTTCTCTCAACAGGAAAGTGGTGAAGACCTTTCATCAAGCTGAGTAGGGTTATCTTTTAAGCAGCTGATGTGATGAAGCCCTACAGGCTATTATTACAACAGTATAGAGCTTCAGTAATAGGACTTTACTATATTGGTTTACTATACTGAAGTGAACTCACCAGAAGTATTATAAATGAGGGTTTCAGTTCTCAAAGGCTGTCAGCCTTGCAAGAAAGAGCTAATCACTGCTCAAGTGTACATGTGGAAAATAATCCAAAAGATGTAGAGTTTGGAGAGGTGTGGGGGGGTTAATCTTTCTTGATGTCCTTGGTAACAGAGGTAAATAATCTCTATTCATATTCTGCTGTAAGCAACATGACAAGCAATGGGGGGAAAATGTTAATAAGTATTAAATCTGGCTGCTTGAGTTGTTGACAAAATATATGATCCTAACTAGCCTGTAACTTATTCAGTTTTTGCATCAAGATGAATTCACCACATGATATGCCAAAGGGCTTTTTTTAAGTGCTCTAATTTGATGTCTTCTGTGGTTACCCATGTGGCATAACCATTACCCCAGGTTGATATATGTGGAGCTCTGGGGGAGCTTCTTCCACGAATTTTCAACCAACAAGAGAATAGTGTTTGCTTTTGACAGAGCCATATTTAGATCATTCAGGATACTGCAGGTATTAGGGAGATATTTGTAAATACCCAACTTCTAGCTCATGATTATTTTAGCATAGTCTTTTGTCCTTTTCGGTTCTGTATTACCAGAGGCTGATCTTTACAGTCCTACAGGCAAGATGGCTATTCACTCATTCCATATCTTCTATAACTCTATTATGCAGAAACAAAACCATCCTGCATCTAATTGACTGACTACTCTGGACACAGAAAACCCCTATCGTTTTCTTCTCTGCTTTCTGCAGCATATGTTTGTCTTCCCACAGGCTGCATTCCAAAATCCAGCAAGCCCTGTCTATGCAGAATCCTGCCAGAATGTACCTTATGCTCCTGAAGTCCTTGTTTGACATGGGGATGTTTGCTGTCTTGCTGTCACGAACTCTGTGTAATTCAGAGCTTGGCTGGGAACACACTGTATGTAGAACAAAGAGAAATAAACCATCCTAGCTTCCCATTACCCCAGAATACAGTGTCATTGATTTCTCATTTGGAAAGTTTCCAGTCTGTTGCATAAAGATTGTTAGATCCCCACTAGGCCAACCACATATAGCTGCTTCTGGGTGTTCACTCAAGGGACAAATATCCAGTTCTCAACCGTTATATGTCTGAGACAAGAAAGCAGCTGAAAGTATATTTTTTCACTTAGTTATATGTCCCTACAGGCAGAATTTCACTAACAGTAATGGGTAGATGGCGCTATGCAGTACATGTGTAACCTGACTTGTAAAAGGTCAGTTTAGTATCAGTAGTGCACACAGAAATGGATCAGGAAGTTAATGAGCTATCTTTAAGCCTTTTGAGTCACATTTTCCAGGATGCTTGTGGTGTCAGAGGGATACATAGGGAGCACAATATTGCCCTTTGTTCATTGCTTCTGTTTACTAACATGACTCCGCTCACTATATGTTAAATTCAAGATTAAGAGAAATGTTTCCCTTAATGGTTAGGAGACAATATTAGCTTTCTTTCTTAATAGATGCTGGAATCAATCTGTGGAGTCTGTTTTAAAACATGCTTATAGGCATGCCTCTTTTCTACAGGTATTTTAGAGCAGATATGATTGGGTGTTTTTTTTATTCACACAGAAATGTAATATGTCCACAAAGACTTTTCTATTTTCCCTGATAAGGACACGAACCACAGGTAGATCTTACAGCACTGCCTGGTAGTCAACAAATTTGGGCTCTTGCTAACCTGTGGAGAAAGGGAGCAGTCAAGGACCCTCACTATTTAACACGGAGATTATCAGCTAAAGTGCCTCTGTTGTTACTGATGCATCTGATGAAGTGGGTTATATCCCACAAAAGCTTATGGCCAAATAAATGTGTTAGTCTCTAAGGTGCCATAAGGACTCCTCGTTGTTTTTACTGATACAGACTAACACGGCTACCCCTCTGGAATCTGCTGCCACTGTATCACAAGGAGAGAGGCAATCTCTGACTTATCCAAGCTTTCTAGGTTAAAACCAGCAGCATAATTTGCACGTGGAAATGAATTAGAAGCCAGTGCAGATGAATCATGTTTTTAACATGCTTTCAAGAAGAAACATTCCTTAACGAATCCTGTCACATTCTGTGCTAGCTGCAGTTTCTAAAGGCTTATCTACATGTTGCATTAGTCTGCACCAAAAGGGTGTAACTTCTAGGATGCACTAGTATGTTACGTACTAACTGGCCTACATGGACCCAAGTGGAACGCACCCATAGTGCACATTAATGTAATCCTGTTTGAAATGGAACTACATTAGCACACTAGGGAACTTTTATTGCACATCAGCAGGGTACACAGGGGCAAGTTAGTGCATGATGTGCTAACACACTAGAATTTATAACCCTCTTTTGTGGACTAATGAACCATGTAGACAAACCCTAAGTGGTCTTAAGAAATAGTCACGTGTAGAATTCTTTGCAGCAGTCCTGTCTGAAGGTGACAAAGACATGGATCTGCTGATCCAACCAGGCTGAGATCTGCATCCAAAAGAAAACATCACCCCTTTAGCCTCATGTAAAAAGGCCTTTTACCCACTCCTTCTACTAGGGTCCTCAGCAGAGTTGCAAGTAGCCACTATTATTTGTAACAATGGTTTTCAGTGTAAGTTTTCATTTAATATTCATATAGTATAAGGAAACAGTTTCACAGAAGATAACTTCTACATCACATACTCATTTGCTCTCCAGCTGCTCTTTAGCAGCCCCATAATGTTTCTCTTTATAATAAAATTTTACTTAAAAATGTAAAACAAAGGATACACTTAAAATACTTTTATTTCATAAAATAGAAGATTTATGGTCATATCCATTATAAATTTATTCTGGGAGTAAGCTTTTGGGGGCAGAGAACCCTTGTCCATATTTAGGAGCCTAACACACTGTTGGCACTATATAAACAATAAACATTCACAGTGATCCTTGGGTAGAAAAGGTCTCAATACATTTTAAAATGTTTTAAGATCCTAGATTATAAAAAAAAAATAGCACTTCACCAATTTCAAACACTTTTTTTTGCCCTTTTACAGCCAAATCCTACATTCTTTGTTACTGAAAACTGCTACGGGGTCTGATAGGAGCTCCTGATACAGAACAAAAGCAGGATTGTGCTCTTGTCTTAGTTGATAAGACAGCTCTAATAGAAATATTGCTTTAACAAGAAACTATGTATATAGTTCATCCATAACCTTGATTATAACTTTTGAGTGTTTTCTATTAAAAAACGTGGAAATAGTCAAACTATTTGGTGTGCATGTTTAATATATGTCTTTAATATATATTTAATGTATTATAGTTCATAGCTATATAATGAATACTGACACAGTGATAAATTACAATATCTCTGAAGTCTTATTTGAGTTTAAAATGACTTAAATTAATATTTACCATAGGGACTGTTGGGAGTGTAAGGTGGGAAACTGAGTCACAAGTCCACCCAATTTAGGCTTAATCAATTTTTGCCTTTATTTATACAATATCAGACAGAAGTGTTGTCTCTTATAGTGTTTGAACATAAGTTTATTACAGATGATAAACATAAGATGGAATTAGTACAGGGCACCAGTTACCACATTCCCAGGCACAGGGAAGTTCTCCTGTATGTCATGATGATCATCATTGCTTCTGATCCTTCAGACCCATTCCTTCAGTTTGTGGTCCAGATTTTCTCTGATTTGGGCCTTATTCACTTGGATGTTTTTATTCATTTCCACTTTACATATTAATTAACCTTTTTCCAATCAATGTTTAGCATATTATGCATTTGTTTATGTGACCCATACAATATGCATGCATAAGCTTAAATTTACACAACTTTTTCTGTTTATACTATTTCCATGTCATTCTGTTTCTGTGTCACCCTGCTTCTGTGACTTCTTGTCATTACAGGTTTGTGTACATTTTACCTAGAATCCTCCAGCACATCATCATTGTCCTATCAGCAACAACATCATTTTAAGCAAATCAACAAATCTATGTAAAGGGAGAAGAACTGACGAAATCACAATCATGCTAGCAAGACACTGACCTAAGAGTGACCTCATCTAAACTGATTCATTGTCTATTATTAAAAATTATCATGGTATAACTAACAAAGCTCTTAATCTTACTATTTTGCAATTCTTCACTTTTATATTCCAGTATCATAATGCTGTATGTGTGTATTATACATGGGTTTTCAAAGACCTTTTTCACTCAAAGTCCACTTATATTTGTGAATCATTACCCCAAAAAAGTAACACTTGTTAATTTTCCTTGTGTTGCATTTTGAGGGGTGTCAAGTTTTAGGCCTTAAAAATAGACGTTCCCCAAAAGGACTGATTCTTTACTGCCTTACATCTTGTGCAAGCCAAGTGCACAGTGTGTGTAAACCACTACTATTCTGATTTGGTAGCATTTAGCACCCACTTGGTACAAGTTGCTAGGGTGTTGAGAATCAGGCCCCATATCATTTGATAAGGACTCACTATAGTACATCAAGAAAAGAATATGTGTATAGAACAAGAATAGTCCAAATGTGAAATTATTTGAATAACTTGTATTATTATTTTAACAAACTGTTTTATTAGGTGTTTAGAAGGTAGATAAACAACTGATAATACATCTTTATCTTTGGCCACAAGATAGACTTCTGAAAAACATCTAAGCTTTCACTTACTCCAGATTCTGTGCCAGTGGAAAGCATCTTAGACTTTGGCAGAGGGCCTTATGGAACCATGGAGATTGCCATCACCCTGGGCAAAATGCACAGAAGTTGGGGAATACCTCCATGATGCAGTTTGCACCTCCATGCACTATTAGAGGTCTTTCCCTTCACTCCCTCCTCAGGTTCTTGTCATGCAGACAGAAAGCAGAAAACCTGAAGTCCAAAGTGCAGGCAATGTGATGTTTATTGGGGTTAGTTTCCAGCAAGCACATATTCCATAACTCTTATGCCACAAAGCCTTGTTTCCCAGCATCCCATTACCAGCTCTGATGCTGCAGAGAGTTTACCCCATCTCCCCTCTTCCCAGCTCTAACACCAAGAGCCTTTGCCTCTGTTCTCATTCTCCATTCCTCCCTCCCCATTCCCGTCTCCCACCTCCTCCTTAGCAGGCCCCAAATATATCTGTAATGCACACTCTCGGTCCCACCCCTTACAATTTATAGTCATGTTAGATTTTGGAGGGTCATGAGTCTAGAGTCTTTATTCTACCTCTTTTGTATCTGATGGGAGGGGTGAGGACTGAGGTTGTGCTACTGTCAGGGACAGGCATTTCTTTGTGTTTTATACTTGCCCCCCAATCTCTCCTTGCCCCTCCTGACTGGTTTCTTGACCTTGGCTTGAGAGAAGATCCAGGCAGCCTTCCAGTGTATGGTCATATATTAATTACACTCCCACCATACCCTGTAACATGCATCACCATGGATGAATCAAGCCTCTAATATGTTTTGAATGCCTTCTACCTTATTGTGTAATGCTGTCTTACCACCCCCAACTAATGATGTCTTGGTTACAGTTTGTGTGTGTGTGTGTGTGTGTGTGTGTGTGTGTATACACACACACACACGCCATTAGTTTATGGAAGCCTAAAAGGGTTAAAAAAGTAATCTATAGAGATCCCAGAGCAATAAAAGCACAGAGTAATCATATCTCTGAGGTAAAACAAAAAAGAAATGGAAGACACATCACTGTACACTGCTACCACAGATGACTAGCACAGATGATGATTATGAGGACAGCCCTGACTACTACTTCTAATGATAGCAAATGGTGCTGGAACAATTTTTATAGTGCTGAGTGCTGAGAGTCATTGGACCAAACTGTAAACCCTTATATGATGGAAAAGACTTCAAGCCAGGGGCTGCAACACCCTCATCACCCTAGTTTCAGCACCTATGACTACAGCAGCTCCACTTTAGCTAAAAGAGAAGAGGAGAATATAAGATCAAGGAACTTTGCTATAAAGCAAACAAAAGACCTACAATATTATGCTGAAGATTTTATATATCATTTGGTTTCCAGTTGAATCACCTTTCCTAAAAGACCTGTTCCTTGACCCTTAAGCTTAAAAGCAATATCTACCAAACTGGTGAATTTTAAAACCACTAAAAGGCTAAAACTCTTTGGGATGGGTATGTGTGGTGATGGTGGAGGTAGAGTAGGTGGAGGAAGAGAGAAATAGATTGTTTGGAGATGGTGAAAGTGTTAGTTCCTTAACATCTCTGGAGAGGAAGTGAAATGCCAGGGACATGCCATACCATTGCTGTTGGAGGCGAGACAGGAAGGCTGGAGGACATCTGAATTAGGCTCTCATGCTTGAAGAGCTTTGCTGGAGCCTGGCCAAGCTTAATGTGGGATCAGGAATGTAAAGCTGAGACAGCTCTGCTGATAACTAGTGATTCTTTTAGTCCAAGGTGTTGTTCACATCACCTCTTACCTGGATGAAATCCAAGCATTTACAGGCAATGACAAATCTGGGCAGCAAAGAGCCACCAGAGGCTGCAACTAAATCCCGAAACTAACTCACAGCTCCTTCTGAAGTGTTTTACAGCCATCCTCATTCATGTTTCTTTGTTTAATCCATCCTAATTATTTTTAAGGAATACTAGCGAGTACTAAGCTACATTTCTAAGCTTACAGGGTGAACCAAAGAAAGACCAGCCTTTTGGACATGTGCATATTGTTTTGTGCAGCAGACACAGTTTCTGCATACGGCAGTCAGTTAAAATTCACATCGGCTTGTATTTGAAAAACCACCTGTTTTTTTGTTTGCCTGGATTTGGGGAGGTGTTTCAAAAAATAATCTAGGATGACAGGCTTCTTTTGCTAAAGCAGGCACAATTTAACTGCAATATAAATATTAATCATAATCAGTCCACACTGAGGATTTTAGTTGGCATAACATGCACAAATATGCAACAGTTATGTAAAAATGGAAGTTGTTATAAACAGTAATTAATACACTGTATTACCAGCAGACTAAAAGCACTTTGCTCAGCATTCACTGCTTTAAAGACTGCATCAAAGTGGCAGTAAAATGTGCACCAGATTTAGTAAAGCACATCATCAGCCTTAGGGTTGCTGTTCCAGTGGTGACTCGCATTACCATCCACAACATGTGTTGCAAACTTGTTGGATTTTATTTGTGCTGGAATCTTGCTATATAAAAAACAATATAATTGCTGATTTACCACTGCTGTTCAATCTAATTTACTTCTTAATGGTCTATTTGCATAGTAGAATTTGCATTTTATTTCACAAATAATGTTATGACTCCACCTGCCTTACTTCAGACAACATACCAGAATGGGGAGATGGAAAGGCACCAGAAAAGAAATTAGAAATTTGCTATCCTTATCAAAGTCTCCCACAACCGAGGTAAAAGGGGAAGGGGGAGGAGAAGGGGATAAACGCACAACCTATGTACCGAAAAAGAAAAAAAAAGAATGTGTTCATGCCCTCATTCTCAGATTTCTTTGGCTTCTGCAATTCAGAAGAAGTAATTTTCATGTGATGCTGTCACACGCCACCATCCCTGTAAAATGTTATTTATTTTGAAGAATGTGTCAGACAAGTGTGAAGATATATGGAGACATACATTGTTTTATCAAGCCGTAACATCACTCTAGCATAACTGCCCTGTTATTGACTTGGACCCTGTCTAAACACTGCAGATCACAGGTACATTACAAGGGATTCCTCAGCCCACTGTAGGGTGATCACAATAACAACAAGTTAGGAGGGTTTTTGTTGCTTTGGTTTTGGTTAACAGTGCATATTTACTTCATTGTATTTTTACTCCTCCTTCAAGGCTCAAAACCTGGGGTGACAGCTGTCATTTTAAAGATAACTCGTTACAGATTTTACAGAATCCTTTAACAGATAGATAGGTCTTTGTTTCCCAGGGAACACTAACAGGTTAAGATTTTCATGAGCTTTTAATCATTTGAACAAAACTTATATACATCTGTCAATTATTTAGTAATGTTAATAACACAGCAAGCTGAGAATGACAAAAGATTTTTTTATTATTATTATTTTTTTTCATGAAACTACAGCTTTTCCATAGAAAGCAGAACAAAAATTCTTCAGAAGAGTTCTCTTCCTCCCAAGCAATGATGAGAAGTGCCACTATTTGTAATAGCAGTGAATTTTATTTTTAAGGGATCTGTCTGCGTAGCCTTCTTTGGCGCGTCACAACCAACATTAAAACCATAAATCATTAAAAAGTAGAGCAGATAAAACATGACAAGATAGAACCACATGAATAATTAAAAACGAAGTCATTGTTTAGAACTGATAAGTTTGCCCAGGTGCAGAAGAGAGGTTTCCACTATGGCACTTTTTCAAGTCTTGATGTTGAGTATTTCACAGGCCTAGAACTTTGGAGGCCAAGATACCAGGAATATACATAGCAATATATGCTCTTGGTCTGCCTCATGCCCCATACCCAGTTCCTTGTTATATTAGGGCCTGAGCCTGCAACCCCCTCCTCAGACTACTAGTTTCATTGCAATGACATTTTATAATAATTATACTGAAATCATTCAATGTGCAAAGTGCAATTATGTTTTGGTTTGATATCTGTTATTACCACCAACTAATATCACCAGCAGGTTAAGTGTTTAGGTAAAATACTTATTAATACCCACTTATTTTCATACTGAATGCACCACACTTCAATTACTTTGAACATTATACTTTTTGATTCCAGTGCCTAGCACAAAAGTCCCATAACGAGAAGGTAACGACAGGGGTTAGATATAATTGCAGCATCTAGTATTATAAACTGTACATCTCCTATTGCCTTCTACAGGCTTACTTGTGTAAGTCTTTGCAGGATCAGACCCTTATAAGTTCTACTAGTAGTATTGCAGTAGCACCCATCGAAGACCAGGGCTACATTGTGTTAGGCACGGTACAAACACAGTAGAAGACATTCCCTGCCTTCACACGATCACAGAAGAAATGTAGACAGAGGGTGGGAGAAATGAAGTATTATTATCTCCATTTCATAGATGGAGAACTGAGGTACAGAGAAACTGTTGCTTCCCATAGCTCACACAGGAAATCTGGGATGGAGATGGGCATAGCTCTCCAGGGATTTAGTTATATACCTTAACCATACACCATCCTTCTGCTTACCCTCAGAGGATGAGATAGATTATGGGGCAAAAAATAGGGTTCTAATATGTTTACTAGAATATATCTGTATTCCATGAGTGCCTACCACTTTTCCGAGTGCTTATCTCTTTTACGTGCTTTTCCTTTCATCACTGTGGCATCAATTCAGTCCTACTGCACTGAGTTTCCAGTATCTCAACAGGAATTTCTAAGACCTCTGACTTGTCTGTGTCCCATCTCACGGAAACAATACATTCTGTGGTCAAATGCTACTCTGTAAAGTAAGACAAGTGGCAGCTGGCACTATATAGTCCTGTTATAATGAAAACATGAGGTGGCTGCCATTTCACAGTCCTGCACTAATGAGAACAGTAGGAGGCTAGCATTACAATGGTCTAATGAAAACAGGAAATGGCTGGCATTCGATTGGTATAATGAAAACAGGAGGTGGCTGGCTTTACTCTAGTACAATGAATAAATTAAGATTTCTGGCCTTACCAGCCTCATCTACATTATATATGAACTTAGTGCACACAATGTAGTCCACTCAAAGTCAGTCCACTCAAAGTCAAACCAACAGTAAATGTAAACAGAATCCTCCTTTACTGCATTTTGAAGCAGGAGGCTTAATTTTGCAGCACCTTTTAATTCTTTTTAGTGAACACAGGTGAAAGACAAATGAAACAATAGGATAAAAAGAAGGCACACAATTTGCACAGATCCTCCTTTTCCTTAAAGAAAAATACTGTATGATTTCTCATGACTAACCTGTTAGAACTGAAGGTTAAAGTTGCTCAGCAAGAATGAAATCCAATACTACAAGAGCTTTTAATTTAGTATCCTATTTTTTGTGGGGGAGGAGCAAAGTGAGTGTGTGTGTATGGGGGTGGGGACAAGTATCCAATGGCTACTAAATGTTTTGTGGTATTGCATTTAACATACAGAAAGAGAACAAGGGGGAAAATAAATGCTGAGAAGAAAAAAGAAGTTAAGCACAAAATCAATCATTCAACTAATGGGCTTTCTTCTGAGAGCAAAAAGGTCAGGCGTTTTTGTTCCTTGCTTTTCAAGCTAACCTCTTTAGTTGACTTTTTTTTTAATTATTACTGCAGAAGAGAGTCTGATGTGTAGCTCTCTGAGAATAAATATACAACCAACTTCTGTTTTATTGTGACTTTTACAACCATCAGAAACTGATTGATTCTCAGTCTCCCTAATCTGGCTGGATTCACCATCAAGTTCCTGTAGTTCAAGGCCAGTACATTAAGACATTGCATCAATCTACTTGTTTAGTACTTTTCAGCTCCTCAAACCCCTGGGTTTTTTATCTCCAATATCAACCACATCTTTCTGGATATCTTCCATTTGAACCGATAGACAAGATCAAGCGAGTATAATTTCCAAAGCAGCAATTAGTATGCTGGAAAGTTCCAGCATAAAATGTCATGCTTCCTGCTGCCTAGTATTCTGTCAAGAACCCCAGCTTCCCTGCTCAGGCTGCAATGAAAATATTCTAGTCAGGTACTATTGAGTAAAGCAGCAGTGTGATGCAAACAAGGTACAGATAATCAAACTTTCTAATCGAGTTTTGCTATGCTGACACTCTTACTTCTCTCTAGCCTGCAGTTTGCACGTGTTTTATAACACTGTGGAATTACTTAAAGAATAAATACTTGTGAGTTTATGAAATCTTTTTATGGCCAACATATATCTGAGAAAGTTAGAAGGTGAGGGAAATAATCTTCCTGTGATGCCTCTACTACTAATTTGATTTCTTTACATGTCAGCCTAACTTGCTCTTTTCTCTCTACTGTGATGTATTTTTTGACTCACCAGATCCCCATTTGGGGGTAAGGCATATGGAAAGTTAAAGGTAAAATGAAGTAAAGGCAGACATTTTTCCCCAACTCCTTCAAAATGATTAAAGCTCATGTATTTAATGCATCTTTATATCTTCAGGATCAGATTTTAATCTCAGATGCTCAGCAGTGGTATCACCAAGTGTTTCATAAAAACTGCTGCTGTGCATTACTTGTGCTAGCCGCAGACGTGGCTAATTGAGATAGGAGGTGAGGCATGCCATGCATCTGAGATTAGAATCTGGCCCTCAGCCATTAATGCTGGCATCCCAGGAACCAACTGAGTCCTCTGCCAGACTTCTGGGATTTGGATTCACTAAATCCAACTCACAACCTTTAATCCCCCACAAGCAGAATCTGTTTGAATTGTGGGGCCTGTGAAACATCCAGGTGGCAGTAAAATTGTGGCATTGCCTGTATAAGCACAAGAATAGCAAACTCAGTTTAGGAAGCTGGGAGCCATTTTCCAACCCTGAAGTTTTTCATTCATTGATTACTGTGGACTGTTTAGCAGTCTGAACTTCACCTATTGCACCTTTTTAGCTTGTTTATTCTTGTTTATTCACAGTGACCATAATCATATTGTCTGCTATTGTATGCCCCTGCCGCCACACTCTGTTGAAATATATGAGAGCTTATAAATATTGCATACTGTAAATTTGCTTGACAGGTCTCATCACTTTGTAAGCAATATTTTTCATTAGCCAACTTTGTAGTAAAATGGCATTTTGCCCTATTTTCAAGCTAACAAATCCTGTCAGGGATGGCATCTTTATTGCATTATTAAATACATCAGTCAATACCACCTGGTGTAATTGAGTCTTGTTATGTGATTCAGATAGTCATTTAAACTATGGATTTTTCAAAGTCAAATCATCTGGCAGAAAGAATATTGTTTTAATGGAATTTTAGATAAATGCTTACTATATCACCCCAACCACTAGACCTGATTTAAGATAATGAATTGACCTTTCCTCAGATGATACTCAAAATCATTTATAATTATGTTGTACAGAAAAAACTGCAATAAGCACTTGATTATGCTTGATTTCTGCTTTTTGCTACATATCAAAACCAGCACCTGACAGTTATAGCGAAATGTGAATGAGTGTGACGGTGCAATTATTTTTGAGAAGATAGAAGGACTTAGCCAAGTTCTTTTTAAGCATTTTAAAATAATAGTAGAGATATGTGGTCCCTTTTCTCTCTTTCAAGGTCTATGCAAAAGAGAAAAGGGCTATCGTTAGCAAACTATATTGAATGTTCTCTAGTGGAATGTTAAAATGAATTTTTAAAAAACCACCAGGGAAAAAATCATGGGAAAGTAAATGGATTAAAAATGAGCCAACTGATTCAGATAAACTATCATCTGATTCAAATGTATAAGTTTGAAGCTAAGGAATAATACTATTTTACCGCAAAGTTGGCTACTGAAACTTTTTTTTCATTTTCATATACCTCTGCCATTTCTATTTATGGCTAGTCCCATTAAAAGAGGAAATGTTGAAATAACATTAGAAAAATTTTTCTTATGGTATTTCTTTTTCAAAAATTCAAGAGGTTCCTTTAGAGTCTGGATAAGCATTCAAATAGTAGGTGCTCATCTGAACCAAACCTAAAATTTTGATTTAAACCAGCATTGCTCCATGCCAATTCATTTTTCACATTACATATTTCAGTTAATCGCTAGTTACTTTGGCCCAGGTCCAGAAAGGGATGCAGGCATCTAAAGCCCATGTTTAAGTGCCCAAATCCCAATTTTAGTCACTATTGCAATCCACAAAATCCCTGCTCAGCCACTTCCTAACCCTCTAGGTGCCTAAACTCACTTGCTGCCTAAATTTTCACTGAAAGAGTTCACTAGGGACTAACTTTCTGCCTAAGTGCCTTTGTGGATCTAGGCCTTTGTCAATAACTTCCCTGCCATTTTCCAAAGGTATGTGAAATACAAATTTTAAGCCAGTGTGGCATGGCCTTGGTGTCCTGACACCCTTGATATGTCCTCACATTTCATTAGATAGAACGGCCTTTTTACTGCAGCCGTATTACCACAGCATGTTTTTGTGGCAGATCCAATAAGTTAAGCAGAGGTTGCCCTAGTCAAGCAAACTGGATAAATATGATCTAGATGAAATTACTATAAGGTGGGTGCACAATGGGTTGAAAGAGTAGTTATCCAGGGTTCACTGTCAAACTGGTGTATCTAGTGGGGTCTTCTGGAGTCAGTCACAGTCTGATGCTAATCAGTATTTTCATTAATGATTTGGATAATGGAGTGTATGCTTATAAAATTTGCAGATGCAACCAAGCTGGGAAGGATTGCAAGCACTTTGGAGGATAGGTTTAGAATTCAATATGACCTTGACAAATTGAAAATTGGTCTGAATGTGACAGGATGAAATTCAATAAAGACAAGTGAAAGTACTTCATTTAGGAAGGAAAAACAAATGCACAAATACAAAATGGGGACTAACTGACTAGACAGTCATACTGCTGAAAAGGATCTGGGTCAACAATGTGATGCAGCTGTAACAAAGGCTAGTATCATTCTGATGTGCATTACCAGGACTGTTATATGTAAGACACAGGAGGTAGTTGTCCTGCTCTACTCAGCACTATGGTGTCCAGAATTGGGTGCCACATTTTTAAGAAAGACATGGATTAACTGGAGAGACTCCAGAGAAAAGCAACAAAAAACCTGTCTTATGAGGAAAGGTAAAAAAACCTGGGCATGTTTAGTCTTGAGAAAAGAAGACTGAGAGGTAACAGTGAGAGGCAGGAAAAGAAGTAAAGGGCTTAAATCTGTAACCAAGGAGATATTAAGAAAAGTTTTATAACTATAATGGTAATTGAGCTCTGGAATTCCAAGGGAAGTTGTAGAATTCCCATCACTGAACGTTTTTAAAAACAGGTTGGACAAACACTTGTCGAGGTGGTCTAGGTTTGTTTGGTCCTGTCCAAGTGCAGAGGCCTGGACTTGATGACTTCTCAAGGTCCCTTCCAACCCTACTTTCCATGATTCTATGAACTCTTGGAAGAGAGACCTCTAAGGAAAACATTAAGTAGTCTGGTAAATGAGCTTGATTATTTACCAGATGGTACTGTACTCTTCTTCCTAAGTAAACCAATTGTCAGTTAACCAAAGGCCAGTCTGGTGATAGGAGAAATAGAGATAATGTGCTGTCAGGGCCGGCTTCAGGCACCGCGCAGGAAGCAGGTGCTTGGGGCGGCCAATGGAAAGGGGCAGCACGTCTGGGTCTTCGGCGGCAATTCGGCGGCTGGTCCCTCAGTCCCTCTCAGAGGGAAGGACCAGCTGCTGAATTGCCACCGAAGAATGAAGCGGTGTGGTAGAGCTGCCGCTGATGTGCCACTGATCGTGGCTTTGTCTTTTTTTTTTTTTTTTTTTTTTGCTGCTTGGGGCAGCAAAAACCCTGGAGCCGGCCCTGTGTGTTGTCAGAAGTACTGGGTTTGGATGAGTTGTAAAACTGAGCTACTAAATACATGGTATCATTAATGACTCCATGGCACTTTCTGCAAGATAATGGGTTTTAACTCTGTTATTCTGACCAAATTTCAGTTTGGGAAATTAAATTCTTTTTGCTATATTTCCTGTACATCTGCAGCAAAAAAAACAACAACAAGGCTCTTTTCCAGCAATGGTACAGTTGAGCTGGTGCTAATAACAGTGTAAGTGCTAGTGTAGACAGGGGTCAGATACTTCCAGCACAGGGTCATGAAGCAATGATGAAACTGCTTATGTACCCAAGTACTGTCACCATTTTTAGTACATCTGCTGTGATGGAAAAAGAGATACAGAATACTCTAGTATAGACAAAGCGTCTGTCTGAAACTATTGTATGGTGTATTGTGTCCTGTGGCATAAATATTGGGACTGTGAAACACTGTCTCTGTATTTTGGGATGAAAGGTGTTCCCAGATACCATGGTGATGGAAATAATATAATAAAATATGTAGCATTGTGAAATTTTATTTCCTTGCTCATCCTAGGTATGCAATTTTGCTATTGTTGTGATGGATGAGTAAAATATTATTAGGTTTTTTTATCATCAGTTATCATGTCAAAGGTAAAATGAGTGGATTTTGTACCTACAATGCTAAATGTTAATGGCAATTTTGCAAGGCAGCTATAAAATATAGTGATCATGTAATAACATAAATTGTATTGTTTGCACTGCCACTATTGTATGATAAAGAACTGTTTACATCTTGTTAATGGAAAAACAAACTTTTTCAGCTCCTTGAATGGTGTGTGAATGGTGGGGGGAGGGAGGGCTGATGGGAAAGAGATGCTGTCAACTAAGCAGATCACACTATGATGGTACATCTAGCAAACCACAGTTAAAAACAACATTTTGTCTCATCTGAACTTCAAAAGAAACAAAGAAAGGTTAGAGTTGGCATCTTCTATGAACCTGCATGTTCTTCTAGTTTGGCAAAATTCCTAACAAGGATGTATGAAGAGGCATTGAAGTGCCTCATTCTCACCTTGATGAGCACTTAAAATGTAATTTACCGTTGCTCTCAATTACTGTAGATTCCACAAGTGTTTACTATTTTTGGCATGCTGCAACCTCACAGACAAATGATGATGAATGAATATAGTGATTTGTTCTGTTTCAACAGAAATCTGGTGGTAAGGCAAAATAAGATATTTATGCTAATCTGCATGAGTCCTGTTTGAAACTTTAATAAACCATCAAGAAGATGTGCTAGCACTACATTGAAAGAAATGCTCCAGGATGACAGACTTTTTCCAAAAAGTCTTTCAAAAAAGAGAAAAGGAAAGGATTTTTTTCACAAATACGTTTTTATATTAATTACGAAGAAGGCCCTATTCAGTTGTGCAGTTAAGCTCCCATCTAGAACCCTTGCAATGGGTTGAAGCTCTTAGGAGGATAACAACTACAGTCTATTTGCTTCATTTGCATATAATTTCTTTTTTTTCTAGACATAAGTCACAAAGAACTTCAGCAACTTGTCCTCAGCCTTTCAGATTTTTTGCTGGTTTTTTTTAATCTTGTATTTTGCTCTTAAAAGGAAGGTTTTGTTGATTTGGCTGTGGCAGGAAGCAGAATAGCCATCATGAAATAAAATGTCCACTTCCTCATCCCCATGGGATAAAACTTTTCTTCTTTGCAACTTACTAAGCCACCTCCAGACTAGGGACTGGACACAGAATATACCTCCTACTAGGCTTAACAACTTCACACAAGGTGAAATGCATCCCACTTAAAAGGGGCCCATACAAGACCCTACGGACCACTTCACACGACGCTTAAGTAGTGCATACAATCTGTATGACCCCTCTGCACTGAGGTGAATTGCACCCTTCCTTTCTGTGATAATCCACCATAGAAACAAATTCACTGCAAACAAAACAGTAACCCAGACACAACCACCAAATTTAGATCCGTTTTCAATCTGGACCTCCAGCTAGCTAGTGGGTGTGTTAAATATTTTTATATTATTTCACCTGATGGTTTGGGGGCCTAGTCCTGCTTTCAATGAAGTAAATAGAATTTTATCACAGGCTTCAATGAGAACTGAAGCAGGATCTTTGACTCTGATCCTCCAGTTGGATTCATGACTGCACCCAATGCCCATGGGAAGACCCACCCAGGCAGATCTGACTGCAGGATTGGTCCTTTAGATTGTAAGGCTTTTGTGACAGAGGGATCACAAAGATTTTCAAAAATAGCTAATGATTTGAGTGGCTTAATTTTTGAGTGCTCAATTTGAGACATCTTATATACAGATTCATAGATTCCAAGGGGATCATTGTGATCATCTTGTCTGACCTATATAACATAGAACTCCCCCAAAATAATTCTTAGAGTATATCTTTCTTTAAAACATCCAATCGAGAATCCACCACAACCCTTGGTAAATTGTTCCAGTGGTCAGTTACTCTCGCCATTAAAAATGTGTGCCTTATTTCCAGTCTGAATTTGTCTAGCTATGAATTCCAGCCATTAGATCATGTTATACTTTTCTCTGCTAGACTGAAGAGCCAATTATTAAATATTTATTCCCCAAATAGATACTTATAGACTGTAATCAAGTTACCCTTAACCTTCTCTTTGTTAAATTGAACAGGTTGAGTTCCTTGAGTCTATCATCAAAGGTGAGGGAACTAGGAGTGCAGAGGGTGCTTCAGCATCCCTGGGCTCCCAGCTGCCAGCCCCATGCCCGGGGCTCTGCTGCTGCTCCACCCCTTGTGTCCCAGCTGCTGCACTGTGCCTGGGATATTGGCTGCTGGCCTGCACCCGGGGCTTTGGTCCTGGCCTCCGCTCTGGGGAAGAGGAGTGGATAGGGGTAAGGGGGCTGGCTTTCAGCACTCCCACTATTAAAAATGTGCCAGCACTACTGTCTATCATTATAAGGCATGTTTAATAATCTTTTAATCAATATTGTGACTCTTCTCTGAACTATCTCCAATTTATCAACATCCTTCTTGAATTGTGGAACTTGAACTGGACACAGTACTCCAGTAGACTTCACACCAGTGCCAAATACAGAGCTAAAATAATCTTTCTGCTCAACCCCAGGATCACATTAACGGTCAGGAAAGCATATTTATGAGAGCGAGACAGGAATCACTGGGTAAAATTTTGTGGCCTGTGCTATGCAGGAGTTCAGACTAGATCACAGTCATACCATCTGGCCTTAAAATCTATGAAATTCTCCTACTTTAGGGTGGAGACTGCTTCTAAATGATGGGAGTTAGGAAGAAACTTCCCCTAAGGGCAGATTACTCCAGAATTCTCTTCTTTGGGGTTTATTGCAACTTTTGCTAAAGCATCTGATCCTGGACATATCAAGACAAGGTATCAGTGTAGACAGACCACTGATCTGATCTGGCAATTCCCATGTCCCTGTGTGAATATATTCAAGAAGCTAGATTATATTTTTCCTGAAGTCATTTTGTTTCTAACAAAAGTTCCACATGGAATTTCTTTTAGTCTGTTAATAAATATTCTCTAAATATATTTGCTTAAATAACACAAATGCATCAGTATTAAAATATCAATCCTTGGGGATTAGTTTGTATTGAGTGTGCTTTTTTATAGGACCATGTTTTTTGCATTATTTCATTTTTTGAATACTTGTCTTCTACAGGTTAAGGTTGTACAAAGTGTGTGTAAATACTCAGATGTCAAAGAAAATATTTAAACACCTGCATACAGTTTGCTTATTAGCTTCATTTTAGTGCTTGTAAAAGTTCACATTAAAAAAACAACTACTGCTGTATTCTCCTTGAACATACTGTAGCTTGTGAGGACACGTGTAAAGCATTTGGGGCTATTGCCATTTAATACCGTGGGGGAGATTATTGCCCTACATATCCATGTTGAAGGACCTTTCCACCTGTGGAATATCATCCCTACCACATTGCCTCTGCAGACCATTCCCTCATAGTTCCCTGCCTCAGACTACACCGAGTCCTTCTAGGAATAGGACAGATGGGCCAGAGTTGTCTGTTGTCCCCTCCTCCAAACAGCCAGCAGCAACACTGCTGAAGTGGCAGTTCAGCTCCATGCTGTGTCACCCTTCCAGTGTCCCCTTTATGTGCAGTGAAATCCCATCTCTTTTAAGGGGGCCCAGAAACAGCCTCCATGTCAAGAAGTCCTGACAACATGGTGTCTTTGGAGCTGTGCTGAATGGGAAATAGAAAGAGTCGCAGGGTACCTAGCACAGAGCCTCTGGTAAACACCTGCAAGTTTTACCCCAGGAGGCAAAAACTGTTTTTCTGTGGCTTGCTAGACAAACAGCTTTGAAGGCTGAAGGACTCTATTATACTTTTACTCATGTTGTATAGTACTTTATCCTGAGGCACTCCTTGTGGAGCATGGTACTACTCAGCCGGAGTAAAGCTGCCAGAATCTTATCTTTAAAGAGCAATGTCACCAGGTATTGCCCCCTCACAGCTCAACCAGTATTCCTCAAACCATCCTAGAAGGTCCGTTTCAAGAGGTGAAAAGGACGTTCAGTGTCCATGCCTGTTCAGTCCTTGGCCTCTCATCTGGAACTGTGTCTGCTCCACAGTTCCAACTGTGATGATGGTTTTTATGCCGTGGTCATGGCTCCAGAAGAACCTGACTAAAATCATCAGTTCATTTTACATAGGTCACCATGTAGCCTGTAGATGGTAACAACTTTAGGTCACTCCCAATTTGAGCCAAATTTGATGCAGCAGCTTATACAGAGGGAAGTCTAATTATACCATTGCTAATAGCTGAGTCACCTACTCTCCCACAAAGCTCATATGGAATGTTTGAATAAAGACGGCTTGGCTTTTGTACTGCCATATTTCATGTGATGTATTGACAATCTTTAAATGTACTGTTCTATGGTTATCTTAAATTTTGATGATGTGTAGCTATCTGCATTACACCAGACCAAGCTCAGACATCCTGAACTCCATTGAGCATGTAGTGTGGTGCTTCTTGTCCATGTCTTTCTTTACCTGAGAAAGAAGATGTCATGTAATTCTCATCTACAGTTTTCTCAGCATAATGCAGCAGGTTCCAAAGGATAACAATGAACACTCACTGACCCCATGCACAGCCAAAATAACTGGGTTAAACCAGTTACTTGGTTTAGGGATCCAAACAAAAATGAGAAAGCAAGGCGCTTGCTCTCCAGGCTGCAGAACAGCTGTATCTATACTTGGGTATATATAAATAGTGTTTGAGGAACAAATATTTAATAATGGGCTTTTCAGCGTAGTAGAGAAAAGTGTAAAATGAGCCAATGGATGGAAGCTAAAGATTGGCAAGTTCAGACTTGAAATAAGGCATACATTTTAAATGGCAAAAGTAATTAACCATTGAAACAATTTACCAAGGGTCATAGTGGATTCTCCATCACTGACATTTATTAAATCAAGATTGGATGCTTTTCTAAAAGATCTGCTCTAGGAATTATTGTGGGGAAGTTCTATGGCCTGCGTTATACAAGAGATCAGATTAGATGATCAAAATGGTCCCTTCTGGCCTTAGAATTTATGAATCTTTGGCTCACTTCTCCAACATCTGAGCTGCAATGGCCTCAAAAACTCTGATGCACCTGCTTTGCTGGGGATAATGGCCAGTGGATCTACAGAGGAGTGGATCTACAACCTAACCCTGCTCCTGCACTAGAAATCTACACATGGAGCCCCCATAAAACTGAACTCTGGTTCTGTTTGCCCATATACTGGCTTCTGACTTCACCAGCTCTGCCTCTGGAAGCAGGATTTGGCCCTAAATGTTGCAAGAATTTCAATTCAATCACTTATTTTTCCTTTAGAGTCTGCAAAAAATTTGTAATAATTTAACCACAACAGAGAGTGTGTGTGTGTGTGTGTGTGTGTGTGTGTGTGTGTGTGTGTGTGTGTGTGTGTGTGTGTGTGTGTGTAAAACTCCTGTACAGAACCACGTTTCCAGCCAAGACACTGCATTTGTGGGAGCAAGAAATCTAACTGGTTGTAAAATGATAAGATTATGAACAGGATTATCTGACAGTGTTCTCTGTGATAGCAGGGGATGGTGCTGAATGACCCGAAGATCCCTTCCTGCCCTATGTTATTATTTCATAGTTTTTACTTCTACAGAATGTGGATCTGTAAATAAAAATTTAATCACTATGCGCTGTTGTAAATTGAACAGTTCGTCCAGTCTGAGAGATATAAGGTAAACCTCTCTTTATTCCACCACTGCAAAATGTGTAGTAGATTGTTCCTGTTTTTCACAATTAGTGTCAACAGAAAAGTGAATCCAGTGCAGCCTACAAAGCAAAGTTAAGGTGACTAGTTGAACACTGCCAGTTTGGTGATGCATTGAGAGATTCACTTGCGAGGTACTCCCTTCTCTTCATGTGTCATATAATGCCTGCATCTGTAACTTTCACTCTATGCTTCTGAAGAAGTGAGGTTTTTTACCCACAAAAGCTTATGCCCAAATAAATCTGTTAGTTTTTAAGATGCCACCGGACTCCTTGTTGTTTTTTGTGGATACAGACTGACATAGCTACCGCCTAATACTTGAGAGATTCATTGCACATCCTGCACACTAATGAGCCCACATTGATGCAGCTTTTAACAGAAACAGACTTAACCTTAAAGTGTGCAATTAAGACTGTGGTTTCCACGGAGACAGCTGTGAAAGATGCAACAGAGTTGCAAAATAAACAAGGTCTAGAATGTCAGACACATGATCTAGCCATAAAAGCAAAAGGAAAAGCGATCAGCAAACAAGGTATGGCTTGTTTTTAGCATTATAATTCCATATATATGAATGCCTTGCTTTAAAAATAAGCTGTTCAGAAACAGCAACCATAAGGGTCATATTTGCCGGATGTTTTGTTCTGCACCTAGGGGTAAGCATTGAAAAGAAGAAAGGCACCCCAATGCATTGTGTGACAGATATTGGCAATGGCTATGATTCACATGTCAGAGCATTTTTGCCACACTATAGCATGAAAGGAAAGGATATAAAATGCCAACTGGTTTATACGCCCTGTGAGGGAAATACAATTCAAAATCATATCAGACATTGGATCAAAAGTATATCTTTTATATTACACACAAAAACTACCGGTATATTAAAATAACATTTTGAAGGTTGCAAAATAAACACTAGATAATACCAGAATTTCTGCCCCCTTGGGTATATGCATTATGATATAGCCTTAAATTTCATGATCCCTCACTATTTTTTCTCACAGGATCCTTGCGTCATTCAGTACTCAGTATGGAGCTGTTATTTTGTTTTCTCATCATTCAACAGGTGGCCCCAGGCTTCATTTACTGCACATTATTCAAACCCTGCTCTGAAGATAGAACTATTACTTTCCCCGTATTTCAGGGAATTCATCACTAAAGTATCTGAGTGCTTTACAAACATTAAAGAATTTATCTTCAGAAACCCCTGTGAGGTGAGGGGGTGATAGGGGAACAGATGGGGAACAGAGGCCCAATCCACAACTTTATTTAGGTGTTCCATTCCCATTGATTTCCCAGTCTCCTTGCCCAGCTAATCCCAGTCTTATGTCTCTGGACTCCCAGTCTCATACCCACTTCCAGTCCCAGTCTCCTGGCCCAGACAATCTGAGTTCCCCATCTCCCAATTCCTAATCCAATCTGTCACGCCGCCCACACTCTGGCCTCCAGATGACCCTCCATCCCCACGCATGTTCCCCATCCCCACTGGCTTTCAGTCCAAATCTCCCTCCCTTGGCTCCTTGTCCAGTTTCATGGTTTCTCCCCAGCTTCTTGAACAAGTGTCTTTGCCCAGCCAGCCCCAGTCTCCCTCCCACTCCAATTCCAGTCTGTTTCCCTCTCCCCATTAGCCCTAGGCTTCTTGTGCCAATTTATTCCTCTCACCCCCTCCTCCTCAGCAGGGCTGGCACTTGTCCACTTTGCATTCGAATTAGGCAGCTTCCCCATCCATGCTGGTTGGGCCCTGCAAGGAGGTGGAGATCATTGAGGGCACAAGAGAGACAGTCATGTTCCTGGACCCCGAATGTCCTACAGCAGGCACAGTTGAAATCAAAAGGAAAGATCTGCTCAGCTCTAGGCTGGAGCATGCCCAGTGTGGATGGAATCTTGGAGGAAATAAGCTGCTAAAAGCTAAGACAGCTCTCCTGAATTGTGATTTTTCAAAGACTTGTAAATTCGCCAGATTTGGCCAGATTTTCACAGAGATGGCAAAAGGCACATTGCTGATACACAGCCCACCCCATTGCTGAATTATAAATCCCTGCTCCAATGCATGTCACACTAGAGCAAGGGTCGGCAACCTTTGGCATGCAGCTTGCCTGGGTAAGAAAAGATTATCAGAAATTCTTAACGTGGGCAAACAATGTATATTGCTCTAGCCTCACTCTCACAAATGACAACCATTTGGACTGAAATTTTCCAAAACAAGTCAGCCTGAGACATGGAAAATTTCAACCCAAGTGGTTACAGTTTGGCAAAGTTATAAACTACTGAAAAAATGTCTTATAAAAGGAAATTTTGGGCAATCTTAATAATAGGCATTGCACTAGGCTTCACCTATAATTAGGACATGAAAACATAGGAACTGCCGTACTGAACCAGACCCAAGGTACATATAGTCACATATCCTTTCACTTAGACAGTGACCAACACCAGTGCTTCAGAGGGAGATGTAAGAACCACACAGTAAGCAGATGTAGGATCCTCACATTAGGTCTCAATCTGATCTCTAATAGTTAGAGATTGGCTTCATCCTTGATGCCTGAGATTTACTATCCCTTCCAGAATTTCTGTTATCACTAATTATGAAAACTCTGGATATTCTTAATATCCATACAATCTTTTTAATCTTAAACTCTTAACTTCAATGACTTCCTGTGGCACTGAGTTCCACAGTTTAATCACACATTGTGTGAAAACAGTACAGTATTTTTTTAGTTGTTTTTAAATTTTCATTGAATGTTCCCTTGTTCTTGGATTATGAGGCAGGGAGAACAGAAGTTCCTGATCTACCTTTCCAAGATTATTCATTATTTTCTATACTTTATCTTATTCATCTCCTTTCTAAGCAAACAATCCTAATCTTTTCAATCTTGCTTCATATGAGACTTTTTAGTGTCTCTTCTCTCAGCCCCCTCTAGTTCTGCAATATCCTTTTTGAGAAGGGGTGAGCAGTATTCTAGATGAGGCCACACCACTGACTTATTTAAAGGTATTATCCTTTTTATATTATTCACCATTGTTTATGCAACCAAATATTTAGTTAGCTTTTTTGATTGTAGCTGCATATTAAGCAGAGGTTTATGTCAAACTGTCCGCAATGATGCCCAGGCCCCTGTCCTGAGTGGATATGATTAATTTAGAATGTTGTGCAGCAGGGATTGGCAACCTCTGGCACGTGGCTTGCCAGGGTAAGCACCCAGCAGGGTCAGTTTGTTTACCTGCCGAGTCTGCAGGTATGGTTGACTGTGATTCTCACTGGCCGCGGTTCACCGCTCCAGGCCAATGGGGTTTGCAAGAAGCCATGGCCAGCACACCCCTCGGCCCTTGCCACTTCCCGCAGCCCCCATTGGTCTGGAGCGGCGAACCGCGGCCAGTAGGAGCTGAGATTGGCTGAACCTGCAGATGCAGCAGGTAAACAAACTGGTCCAGCCCGCCAGGGTGCTTACCCTGGTGAGCTGCATGCCAGAGGCTGCCAACCCCTGCTGTACAGTGTACTTCATATGCAAATTTTGCTTCCTTACTATTTGCCCCCCCTTTCCAGATAATTCATAAATATATTAAACAATATGGGACATAGTACAGAACCTTGAGGAACTCTGCTGTTAATCTTTTGCTCTAATGAACATTAACCATTTAATTCTACTCTTTTTTTTTTTTTTTTTTTTGCCCACCCAGTTTTTGATCCATGACAGTATTTTGCCTCTCACTCTGACAGGCTGTGCAGGTCTCAAACTATGTCTCTGTCCTGGAGCTTTAACACTGAACCAGGAACTAGCCCACATCCTCAAGCCTCGCAACTTCCTGAATGCTGCCTGGACCTAATCAAACTGATTAGGTGTTCTGCCTCTGCCTTGGAAATGCTACTTGACTAACTAGTTGCCATCAACATGGAACCGCATGACACTGGGGAGGGGGTCATGTTTGTGAATAACTGCATTTATGTCCCTCCAGGCAAGGCAAGAACAGCCTTCCAGCTACGACAGGACTCCCACCTGGTGGGACAACTGGGTCTCGTTAAGACTCAGCAACTGACGTTCCATCTTTTTTGATGGCCCCAAATGTGTCAAATAATAAAGGCCTTAATAGCATCCTGTGATGTGTATGCTCGAGCCAAAATACTGAGCCACAAACCCTGTGACCTACTCCAACCTATAGACACTCCATCCTGGGAAGTTATTGCATTGATTTTATGGTGGCGCTCTCGGAGCACAATGGCTTTGTGACTACCTTGATGGTGGTAGACCACTTCACTAAAATGGCCCAGTTCATGCCCTGAATTGGGTTACCTTCTGCTGAAGAGACAGCTCAGGTGTAGATTATCTATATGGTTCATCTGCATGTCCTACGAGATCTCATCATCTCTGATTGAGGGTCACAATTTACAGCCTGATTCTGGTGCGAGGCCCCACATCTCCTGGGTGTCCAGCTATTCCTCTCCTCTGCCTACCACCCTCAGTTCAATGGCCATATGGAAATGGTCAATCAGATTTTAGAGTGACACCTATGATGTTATATTAACCACGATCAAGATGGTTGGTCCTTGCTTTTAACCTACATGGAGTTTGTGTACAATAATGTAAAAGTCCCTTCTTTTCCAACTATGAGTACTGCCTCTGATTCCACCCACAGTCACCTATGACCTATCCTAATCCAACTGCTTCAGATTTGGTGCAGAGAATTCATCAAATCCAGGAAGAAGTAAGGGGCCACCTGAAAAAAAGTGAAGGCTGACTTAAAGCAACACATAGACCAGGGGCCGGCAACCTCTGGCATGCGGCTCGCCATAGTAAGCACCCTGACGGGCCGGGCTGGTTTGTTTACCTGCTGCGTCCACAGGTTCGGCCAATTGTGGCTCCCACTGGCCGCGGTCCTCCGCTCCAGGCCAATGGGGGTGGCAGAAAGCAGCACAGGCCGAGGCATGTGCTGGCCATTGCTTCTCGCAGCCCTCATTGGCCTGGAGCAGTGAACCATGGCCAGTGGGAGCCGCGATCAGCCAAACCTGCAGATGCGGGAGATGATCAAACTGGCTCTGCCCACCAAGGTGCTTACCCTAGGGAGCTGCGTGCCAAAGGTTGCTGACCCCTGATGTAGACCAACAGTCAACTCTGCTGCATGTACTCAGTGGGACAAAAAGTGTGGCTCCTGATGGAGCATCTCCATATAAACAGATCCTCATGTAAATTGGATTTTCAGTTCCTTGGATCGTATCAAATCTGTCATCATGTTAACCTAGTCAGTATTGAACTACACCTCTCTCAAGACCCACCTGGAATTTATCTTCTGAAACCCTATACCAAGAATTCGTTTCCAAACAGGACACAACCACCTCCCCTGCCAGTGCATGTACAAGACAGTGAGGAATATGCTGTGCATGACAGTGGATTCTAAATGCTGATGGGGTAAACTGTTATACAAGATCATCTGAGGATCGTATGTGGGAATCAGTGGAAAATGGTCATGCTCCCACTCTAATATAAGCCTTCCATGAGAACCACCTCAACAAGCCTGGACTCACAGTGCCTTGAGGGTGCCCCTGGGGGAGAGGCTCATGTCAGGTCCCACATGTCTTAAACCTGTAGGAATTGTGGGAGACAGCTCACTCCAATCCTCCACCTGGCAGCTCACAGACAGCTGCTGGGATTCCAACATGAAACCTAACTGAGGAACAAGCCCCACTCCTGCACTCTGACTGAGAGAGCTTTGACACTACACATTGGGCCTCAGCCCTATTTAAGCCAGAAGAGGAAACAGGAAGTTGTCAGACCAACTGGGCTTCATCCTGTCATGGACTGCCTTCTGATCCTGACCTCTAGGTATCCTGACTTTTGGTAACTGAATCTTGATCCCACCCTCTGGTTTGTCTCTTGATTCTGATCTGATTTTCCAACCTGGCCTGATTCTTGGTAATTGGCTTCTGGCCCTCTGCTTGTACCTGGTGCTAACCGCAAGGCAAACCCTAGTGCTTACACACCCCATGACTACTTAGCTTGTTTATTAGTCTTTTGTGTAAGATCTTTCTAGGTGATCTGCTGGTTCTTCTGGCCTTGAACTCTATGACCTTGTCAAAGGCCTTTTGGAAGTGTAAATAAATTAGGTCAACCAGTTCTCCTTTCCCCACTACTTTCCTGACCCATTCAAAGAATTCTTATAGAAGAATGAGACACAATTTTCTTTTCCAGAAACTATTAAGTTCATGCCACACACAGAGAGAAGTTCGATAAAAGCATAAATACTCTTGCAGTGTACCACTACTTTATTTTGTAGAATTCAGAATGATTACATACAAGAACCTGAAAACAGGCTGCTCTCTAAGGCAGAAGGGCACAACTCATCCCCCCACCCCTTGTTTTAAGATGGCTATTTCCATAACTGACTCTGATTGCATACTTTCCCACAGATCCCCCAAGCAGGACCAGCAATCTCTCCACCCCCACACTTAAAGCAATAGCTTGCAGTTCCAACACAGTCCTCAATATACTACAGAAACCATCCTGATTAGGCTCCACTGTATGATCTTGCACATGTTTTGCTCTTCTGTTTTTACTGATCATTTCAATCAATTTAGTAGGTACAGATGTAAGGCTCTAAAATTGCCAGACAATACTTAGAGGTAGATATTGATTTTAATAAAAAAAAAATCAAGCTAAGAAGACCCACCCTGCTGATGACATGAAAAGGAGTAGCAGAAGTGCAAGAGAAATAAAATACCATCTATAATCCTTCATTTATTAATCATAATGCCTGAGTGCAATCAGATTGGACTATAGTTCAAAACAGACAGGGGACAGCACAGGAACAGTGTTGAATGGGTTGGCAGTGTAGTCTAAGAAAGAAATTCCCTAAAATACACTAGACCAGATTTTGCCAACTTTACTCACACTTAGAGCTGCAGATTGTCTCAAAAATCACATAGTCATCACAGCAAATGTCATAAAAGTCATGAGTTACCACACTTACCATGACTGCTCCCTTATTTTTGATTAAAGAAGCTCTCCTCCTCACCTTGCTTAAGTGCTACTGACCAACCCCAGCAGCACCCTCCGTCCACAACTGTAATTCTGCCTGGGAGGAAGGAAGGCCCCAGGAGTGGAGGAGAGCTGGAGAGCAAGCCCAACCTGCACTTACTGCAGGTGGCAGCTCTTTTACCTCAGGCTGGGCTAGGCTCACCCTGCTCCGGGTGTTGTGCCCTGCTTTGCAGGATTGCAGTGCTGATAGGAATTCATCACACACATCCCTCGCTGCCCTCCTCATGCCAGTGAGAAAGAGGAGTGAAACCTGAGTGGCAGTGCAGCAGACTCAATTCCCAGAGCAGGGATTTAGGCCCAGCCCCACTGGACAGGAGCCACTGCTGTGAGGTGAGAGCAGAGCAGGGTCACTGTCCCTTCCTCCATGCCAGACTGGTGACACAGCCTCTGGGAAAATCATGGACAGGAAAAGAGGTCACAGACAAACAAAAAAATCATAGTATCTGTGACTCTTTTTCCTTTAGGACAAACCAGCAGCCCTACTCATGCTAAATAGTTTCCTGCTCTGCAAGTATTCCCATTGTTCTCCTTTCCCCCACCCTCCACGTCTTTGTCTGTTTTGTCTTTTTTAGACTGTCAACTCTTTAAGTTGAGTGCTGCCTTTTTTCTTTCTTTTGGCCTAGATTTTTAATGGTATCTAGGTGCCTAATATGACGATATGCTCCTAGTGGTATTTTCAAAAGCACCTACCTCCCACTGACATAAACTGGAATTTTCAAAAATCCCATTAGGGGCCTATCTGCAAGAGTAGGCACCTAAATACTCATATGAATCTGGACCCTTATGTCCTGCAATGCTGAGAAGAGCAACGTCTGAATACCTTTAACAATCTGGGCCTCAGTTCGTAACACAAAGTGTTTTCTTCTGGAAACACAGAATAATAATAGTAAATGGAAAGACAGCTTTACACAACAAATAATTAACCTGTGGAGCTCACAGTCACAAGATATTATTGAGGCTTAGAGCTTAGTACAACAAAAAAGGATTAAACCTTCATAAGAATATCCAAAGTTGCAACAGCTAAAAGAAATACTTATAACGGTATCGACCCTTATGATTCAGGGAATTTATTAAAACAGCCTCTATTTACCTGAGGTCAGTAAGAAAATTTTCCATCAAAGGGGTTTTATTATACCCTGTTGCGATGATTTGGAGAATCTGTAGTAAAGTGCTCATCAAGGGGTTATCTGGGTTATTCAGAGTATTATGGATTGGTGCTATGCTCCATCTCCCCATTATTTCCTGTTTTCCTCCACTCTGTTTATTATGGTGTTGAGTAAAGCAGCACATTCCCAGCCTACAGTACTGTAGAGAGAGTATTTCTTGTGCAATTTATGAGTTCTGGTTGATTCTATGAAGTTATGATGAAATTGTTATATCATGGAGTGCCTCTGTGGATATGGAGTCAGCCAGGGCTGTAACCCATTCTTTCCAGACCAGGTACAATTGTTGTTTGTTAGACTTTAACTGGTCGGCTATACAGGAAGTAACACACTGGGACAGAAGTCTAACTGAACATGGGAAAAGCTAGTTCTCTGCAGGGAGAGGGAAATGGAACAAAGGATCCAAGTGTGGGACATATAAACTTGAGGGATACAAAGAGATAGACAGGAAACTTTGGGCAGGAGGGAGGAGCATGCTTTTGAAGCAAGGGTGTCCTTTGTAACTTTGTTACGAGCAAGGGCAAAGGAAAGCTAGTTTACTTACAGAGGCAGAAAGACTCCATGATTTTGAGAAGGATCTGGACACCCCAGAGGACTCCTCCCAAGTCCTAAGGACTCTCCCAAGTGGTGAGGAACCTGAGACAGGGAAATGCATATAGGTGTTCTTATTATTTTGTCTAGATCCGTATCTCTCTTGTCCTAAATAAAGATCAATGGTTAGGATCCTGTGCAAAGTCTATCTCTGTGTACATTTGCTTTCCCTATCGTGTGCCCCTGAAAATTTAAACTGTAAATATTAAATACCTCTGAATTCTGCCAAAGGGTGTACTTAAACTATGGGGAAGTCTGAGGGGCCAGCACTAGTCCTGGGGGCTAAGCAGCATTCAGAAAGGGATGCTAGACAGAAGATCTGCACCCCAAATAATTGCCTGGATGCCCAGATCCTCAAAGGTTGAAAGCAATGGGAGTAAGGTGCCCCTAAATGCCTTTCAGAATCTGGGCCAGAGACCCCAAGCCGGGGCCATGCCTGGATTCTGTTCAGACTTGGGAGGTTTGAAGGTCACATGGGCCCCACTGAGGTGGGCTCCAAACACAACAGCCTCAGTTTCCAGCCAGAGAAGGAGCTCTACTAGTTCTGTGACACCTGTGAAATATCCAGACTAGATGGCTCACTGATCTGATCCCATATGGAAATTCCCGTTTTCCTAGTGACCTGCCCTGTGGTAATTTGATTTTCAAGCTGCTACTTTATCTGGAGAAAGAAATGGAACTCCTTTCCCAGGTATCACCCTTCTGCTCACTTCCTCGCTCACAAGAACAAGAATTCTAACAGAAAATAATTATCCCCTCATCAGTGGAAAGCCCTGTGGTTTTCTTGCCTACTCCTCTGAGTCCCAGAAAGAAAACCTGATCTAAAGACATGACCCAGCAGTGTTTATTCATTATCTAGCCACCCAAAAAACTATGCCCTGCTTTTCAGTAAGTGATTGCCCCTCTAGGTTATGATAGACCTGCCCCATACAAACTTTTTGAGCTAGAAGGATCCAAAATTGTTTTAGAGGCTACAGGCCAGATCTTCAGCTCATGTGAATTGATTTTTTTTTCTATTAAAGCAAATGGAGCTATGCCAATTCACACTAGCTGAACATATGGCCTATATATAGGGATAATTTCTGTCTACATTGAGACAGACATCTGTGGGGTGGAGCACAGACACCATTCTTCTTCAGCAGAACTTTCTTTGAAAAGTGACTTCCCCTCCCCCAAAATGAAACTGTAGGAAAAATACTGACATCAGAGGTTGCTCAGAACATTAAATCTATCACTTTAGTCATGACATCTCTAATGACTGGAGGTGATCCTGACCTCAGTTTTATATCTTTTCCAAGATATTTTCCAGCCATATATTGTAACCTTAACACTTGCTTTGACTCAATACTTAACTGACAAGGTAAAGTCATAAACAACATTTATTGAAACCCCTCAGCCCATATAAACTCTTCTCACAACATAAAAACTGTATTCACACTTTCAACTTATGTGGGAAAGTATAGGAGTCATGTGAACTTGTCTAATAGAGTACTCTAAAGTTGCTACAAGTTTGCAGTCTACTAGCTTAAAATAGAAACGTTCTAGGTAAATATATATATAGGAAGGTGGAGGAAGATGTATGACAGCTGCTGATTCTGAATTGAACATATACTGTAGAATATGGAATGGCTTACCCCTAGTCCCTCACTACAGATGCACAAAGATGTTATAAACATTTCAGAACTAATATCAATTTGTCCTTTGCTTTGTAGAGCCAGTTTTGTATTCTACAACTTTCTAGAACAGCACCAGTTGCCCAGCTTTCCACTTCACAAACAAAAACAGTGCCATCCCTAGCAATTTTTCAGCTGATGCCATTCATAAGCAGCCAGAAAAACTGAATCTTGCTTTTTAATGTCACAATTTGTGTGTCTAGCTGCAATCCAAGCTATTTACATCAGAAGGGGGAGGGGGGCAGTAGCATGGAACTTCATGCAATCAATCTGAAAAGCCTGATGTCCAAGTCTAACCTCTTAATTATATTTCCCTTCCATATGTGATGTTATAGTGAAGAAAAGAAATTTACCAGACTACATTGCTGAATAAAAAATTGGTGACACCTTCGCTGTAAGAAATGTACATAACTATGCTTGAATAGAAAAATGGAAATCAGATACTTGTTTTGCCAGGGAAACTTTAATGCTGTATTTTACACAGTTTTCTATGCCTAGTCATTGAGAATGTGATTGCCTGTTTATTGCTAGTTTAGGTCAATATTGCTATTTTACCCTGATATCTGCTTTACCAATAAGGCAATTTTACACAATTCATTCCTTTTTTATTTTACACATGCATCCAGCTGGAAATCTGCATAGCTGATATCTAGAACCATCTTTAATAACTAGTGGAAAAACTCTCTCCGAATTAAAGAGAGATTTTTATCAAATCATCTCATTGCATGCTTTCTTCCAGCAACACCTAGCTTCTAAAGCAAGCAAAGAGCTCAGTCCAGCTACTAATTCTTCTAACCACATGTCTATGTTCTTTGGAGATTTAAGATTGTGGCTGTGATATATGAAGTTGGAAAAAAGAAGTTAAATGCCGGAAAGCCATAAACTGTTAAGACAGACTCTCATATCTAATTTCGGAGGTTTGGCAAGTGCTGTATACATTGATTTTATAGTTATTTTCTGTCCTTTTTGTAAAGGTAAAAGGCCACATGGAGTGCTATAAAGCACCATACAAGCTCTTTCCCTTATGTGTATATATTCTGCTTTTTTTGGACACTGTTTTACTGGCAATGCTTACAACTCTTGCTTAAAATGCCATTTGTGGTGCAATTGTCTTTTAAATGCAAACCCATATGTGTGATCTCTAGAGAAACTGGTAAATTTCACCAAATGGGCATCTCTAAATTACATGCCATCTGTAGCTAGTGAAGAAAGGATTGAACCCAGTCAACTGTGATCTTGCACCAGTGTATCTATCATTTTGATTGGCTCCAGAAAAATCAACAGCTTTTGGCTTGAACTTTTTCAATCCCAACAGGTTATTATGGACCAGTTAAGATGTACTGGCTAAAAGAATGTTTTAGTCCCATTTAGGCCCCAGTCTTGTTACTATTGATGTCAATGGCTAAACTTCTATAGAATTCAACAGGAGTAGGATCAGACCCTGAACTATCACAGATTCAGCTTTCCTGAAACTTTTTTGTGCAGCCTTATAAAGGCATAAGGTCTATTCAAGTTGTTGTATCAACCAGATAAGGTGCTAACAAACTTCAACAGGACTTTATTTTTAAAGTGGAAACCTCATTACAAAGCTGCTGCTTCACCCTCTGTAACTCTCACTCTGCCTCCTCAACTCCTCCCCTCTCCTGTTTCCTGTCCTTTCAGACTCTCAACAGCCAGTGCTCCCAGTTCTAATAATTACAAGCAACATCTAAACACCACACAAGTATTAAGCTATTGAATAAAATTTAGATAGCATTACTATTGCCTATGTAGTTGTGCATTAACAGCAGTAAGAAATGCAATCAACTTTTCAGAAGAGCATGTTCACCTTCCAAAGGCATAATTGGTAAAGCAGGAATTACTGTATTATAACAGACTTAAATATCAAGGGGAGGGGGGCATAGAAGATATTACAGTAGTGCTCCCTCATCAAGTACAGATCCCTCCTAGAAACTAATTTATTTCATTAGACTTCCACCAATACTTGCTGTTCCCTATACTCTTACCTCACATCATGCTAGCTCACTTTACAATTAAGAATTATACTTTTAAAATGTAACTAAAAATACTGCTTGGAACTAAGAAGACATGTCAAATATACTTCCCTGATCACCATGTGCTTAATCCAGTTGGCAATACTCAGTTTTGACTTAATCCCTGCCTATGCATAACTCAGAAATTAAACTCATAAATTTCAATGAGTAAAGACTGAGTAAAGACCTCAGAAATTGACCCTATGGTAGAGGGGAGTATTCTCTTATTCTGTTTTATCTGTCAAGGATAATTCACTTAAGCTTTCTTTGCTAGTTGGCTGAGGCTCAACCTAGATAAGATTGAGATAATGATCAAAGGTTGGAGAAAAAAACCAAAACTGTGGAAGTTATATTAGCAATATTAACTGTGGGACTGGGGAAAATACTTACACCACTTATTTTAAAATTCTCAGCTTTGTGATCTATTTGGCTCCCAATCTCCAATATCCCAGGATCGTTAGTTTTATTATCATTTTATTTTATTTATTGGAGTAGTGTCCAAGATCATGAACCAACAAAGAGAACTGTATAGAGCCCCTCTGAAATTCATTCTGCAGGATCAAGATGCCATTGTGCTAGGATTGTCTAATCATGTATGTGTACAACCTAAAAAGTCAATAAATCAAAGAAGTGTGAGTGAAAGTGATCCAATATATACATGAAGTGGTCAGAGTGATGGCAGGCACAAATTGTGTTAGTTTCATGTTCTTTATTACAAATGTACTTGAGTGCAGTAGTTTGCTTTGGGGAGGCATTTGGGGTTGAAGTGGAGAAAGAGAAGGGATTGTTAAAGTAGGAGTTTAGTAGGTAAAGAGAGAAATTGAGGGGGAGGGTGGTAGTGCAGCGGGAAGAGTAGAAGGATGAAAAGCATAATACGAAGAGATGGGTAGGAGAAGAGCAGGTTGAAGGGGAACCAGCAACCAATGGCAATACAGCAAATGAGGAAAGAAATCCAGAATCCAAGTTTCAGAGCTAAGTGAAGGACAGTGCCAGGAGGCTGGAAAGGATCTCCTCAGCTGCAACAAGACACAAGTACTGTGTTCCACTTTTTAGTGGAATTTCAGGCAGACAGTACGTTACACATCTGTTACATGATCTGCATTGTCTTTCGGTCAATTTTCAGGTGAAGTTTAAGGTATTAATTGGATCATGTCTACAATGTAGGGCCAGAGCAGGTGCAAGTATCCAAGGGACTCAAGAGCATGAAACTGGAGGAAATGGATAAGCCGAAGGACACAAGGTGGACTCTATAGCCAGCAGAATTAAGGACAATAAGGAGTCTTTTAAATATATTAGTAACAAAAGTAATCCTAACAATGGTATTGGTCCATTACTATGTGGAAATGATAGAATTATCAATAACAATGCAGAAAAGGAAGAAGTGTTAAATAAATATTCATGTTCTGTATTAGGGGGGAAAAACAGATGATATCGTCTCACCATATGGTGATAACGCTCTCTCCATTCCTGTAGTGTCTCTGGAGGATGTTAAATAGAAGTCACTGAAGTTAGACATTTTTAAATCAGATAACTTGCATCCAAGAGTTTTAAATGTGATGGCAGAGGAGTTCTCTGGACCATTAATGTTGACTTGGAGTACTGGGGAAGTTCCAGAAGGCTGGAAGAAGGCTAATGTGCCAATTTTTGAAAAGGGGAAATGGGATGACCCAGATAATTATAAATCAGTCAGCCTGACATCAATCCCAGGCAAGAGCGGTTGATACAGGACTCTATTAATAAAGGATTAAATGAAGGTAATGTAATAAATGCAAATCAGCATGGGGTTTATGGAGAATAGATGCTGCCAAACTAGGTATCTTTTGATCAGCTTACAAATATAGTGAATAAAGTTAATAGTGGTGTAGTGAAAGACTTCTGTAAGGTGTTTTATTTGGTACCAAGCAATATTTTGATTTAAAAAATTAGAATAATATAAAATTAACATGACACACATTGACTAGATTAAAAGTGGCTAGCTGGTAGGTCTCAAAATGTAACTGTAATGGGGAATCATCACTGAGCAAGTCTGATTCCAGTGGAGTCTTGCAGGGATCAGTTTTGACCCTATGCTAGTTAGCGTCTTTATCAATGACCTGGAAAAAAAATCATCATTAATAAAGTTTGCAGATGACCCAAACATTGTGGCAGTGTTAAATAATGAAATGAACATGTTACTGAACAATCTGAATTGATTGGTAAACTATGCACAAGCAAAAAGTGCATTTTAATATGGCTAAATGGAAATGTATATATGTACAATATACATATATACATTTGTAAATGTAAATGTAGTTAGGAGAAAAGTTAAGTCATACTTACATCATGGAGGAGACTCTATCCTTGGAAACAATGACTCTGGAGAAAAAAAGATTTGAGGGGTCTTCATGGATAACTGGCTAAATATGAGCTCCCAGTTTGATGCTGAGACCTAAAGTGTTAATGTGATCCTGGGATGCATAAATGGGAGAATCTTGAGTATGAGGATAGAGGTTATTTTACTTCTGTATTTGGCAATGGTGTGACTGCTGCTGGAATACTGTGTCCAGGTCTGGTGTCCACAATTCAAGAAGCTAATTGATAAACTGGACATAGACTCTTAGGTCAGAAGGGACCAATATGATCATCTAGTCTGACCTCCTGCACAAGGCAGGCCACAGAACCCTACCCATTCACTTTATAACAACCCCTAACCCAGGACTGAGTTATTGAAATCCTCAAAACTGGTCTGAAGACCTCAAACTGCAGAGAATTCACCAGCAAGCGACCCATGCCCCACGCTGCAGAGGAAGGCGAAAAACCTCCAGGGCCCCTGCCAATCCGCCCTGGAGGAAAATTCCTTCCCAACCCCAAATATGGCGATCAGCTAAACCCTGAGCACGTGGGCAAGACTCACCCGCCAGCACCCAAGAAAGAATTCTCTGCAGTAACTCAGTTCCCATCCCATCCCATCCAACATCTCCCCGCAAACCACTGAGCAGACTTATCTGGTGATAATCCAAGATCAATTGCCCAAATTAAACTATCCCATCATAACATCCCCTCCATATACTTATCAAGTTTAGTCTTGAAGCCAGATAAGTCTTTTGCCCCCACTACTTCCCTTGGAAGGCTGTTCCAAAACTTCACTCCCCTAATGGTTAGAAACCTTCATCTAATTTCAAGTCTAAACTTCCTAATATCCAGTTTGTACCCATTCGTCCTCGTGCCTACATTAGTACTAAACTTAAATAATTCCTCTCCCTCCCTAATGTTAACCCCCCTGATATATTTATATAGAGCAAGCATATCCCCCCGCAGCCTTCTTTTGGCCAGGCTAAACAAGCCAAGCTCTTTGAGTCTCCTTTCATAAGGCAGGTTTTCCATTCCTCGGATCATCCTAGTAGCCCATCTCTGGACCTGTTCCAGTTTGAATTCATCCTTCCTGAACATGGGACACCAGAACTGCACACAATATTCCATATGGGGTCTCATCAGCGCCTTATATAACGGTACTAACACCTCCTTATCCTTGCTGGAAATACCTCGCCTAATGCATCCTAAAATCGCATTTGCTTTTTTAACAGCCATATCACATTGGCAGCTCATAGTCATCCTGCTATCGACCAATACCCCAAGGTCCTTCTCCTCCTCCGTCGCTTCCAACAGATGCGTCCCCAACGTATATCTAAAATTCTTATTATTAATCCCAGAGAAGTGGCATAAGACTGATTAAAGGATTAGAAAGCCTGTCTTCTAGTGATAGACTCAAAGAGCTCCACCTGTTTAGCTTAACAAAGAGGTTAAGGGGGTAACTTGATTAGTCAGCAAGTACCTACATGGGGAACAAATGTTTAACAATGGGCTTTTTAGTCTAGCAGAGAAAGGTATAACATAAACCAGGGGTTCCTAAACTTAGTTTGCACCTTGTTCAGGGTAAGCCCCTAGCAGGCCGCAAGATGCTTTTTTTACCTGAGCATCCACTGGTACAGCCACTCACAGCTCCCAGTGGCCACAGTTCACTGTTCCCGGCCCATGAGAGCTGTGGGAAGCCGCACGGGCTGGGCTACCTCTAAAAAGTAAGGGTCATATTTTATAATTCCTGTATACGTGCTTAGGGCTCAGATCCACAACAGCACTTAGGCACATGACAGACAGGCTGAAGGGAGACACCTGTCTCTGGTTGGAAGTCACAGCCATGAACCTCATCTTACAAAAAACAACATCAAATAGGCAGGTACACTCTCCCTCTACAGCCAACAGCCTGTGGCTATGGGACACTGCAGAGATATGGAAGAGCAAGGTTCAAGTCCCTGTTTCAGTGAATATTTGATTATTTATTCAAAGTAGAACAGTTGCACCAGGAGAGAATATTACCCAATGTACCCAACAGTCGGGTGGTTAGGGCACTCAGCTGGAAGTTGAAACCTGGGTTCAAGTTAGGTTGAGGGGGGGATGCAGACCTGGCTCCTAGGGGAGTGCCCTAATCTCTGGGCTGTTGAGTATTCTGGACACGTGCTTGCTCAGCCTAGCTATCTTTTGTGTGAGTTAAAGCATGCCAACTGGATCAGGCCCCACAGGTGTGATAGGTGGAAAAATGCCTAATTTGAAAATACTGCCTGGGGCTTAGCCATGAACTAAGGCACAGAATACCTTGGCAGCATTAGCACCTTGGTAGTTTTGTGCACCCCCACTGGTGGAAACCTAGGCACTTTTGTTTCATCAGGAATTTAGGTGCCTAGGGACTTAGGCACTTGTAATGTTAGGCAGCAGCTAAACAGTGGTTTTGTGAAGGCCAGTGGCACCCAAATGGTGTCTAAGTAACTGTGAATCTGCACCTCAGTTCTTGATCTGTGTAGTGGGTATAATAACACTGTCCTATCTCACATGAGTATTAAGAGTGAATACATTAAACATTGTAAGGCACTCAGTTGGTATAGGAATGGGGGCCATATGATCTCATATATGGTTTAAGATAAGCACATATGAAATAGATTTGGAAAGCATCATTCTTTTTCTCATCTTCATTAATTTGCAGATTTCCTGTTAATTTTGTTAAGGGCTTGCTGTTTATGGATTCTGCAATATACTGGGCACTTTTCCTGCTAGCTCTTCCCAATGCGATCAGTACAAGTTCACATGATTGCCAAGCACTTTGCAGGATCAACCCCTATGCGATTAGTGGCTTGAATGCAGGGCTGGATTTAGGGACAGGTGACCCAGATGACCGTCTGGAGTTGCAGGCTTGGGGGCAGACACAGGGCTCTGGGTACTATTTATGTTGTTAGTGACAAAAGAAAAATAGAATGTTTGAAGTAAAATGTTTCAGGTACTCCATATCTGGATTCAGTTTTCACTAACCTCCTAGAATGAACCTTTGCATGCAATTTTATTGTCTTATATGACAGGGATTTATGTAAATGCAATAAATAAAGGTGTCTGATGAGAGACGAGACCCTGGTATTGATTTTTAAAAGTATGTTTTCCTGTGTGCATTCCTCAAAACTAATGTTAGGACCTTTCTCACAAGTTTGCACCATTACCTTTATTTATTGCATTTACCCAGAAATGTATTCTCTTTGATGTGCTGATTAGTTGCTGGGCCTAGGTAAGGATGGCCATTGAATAAGGTCAACAACAGGGGATATGGAACCGTTTTCTAAAGCAGTAAAGGACAGAAGAACAGTCATATATAATCACAATTAATGCTTAAATCAGAGAGGTTTGGGAGACGGATACTAGAGATGTCAAATGATCTCCAGACTTTCTCTCTCAACACAGAAGTTGTGCCATTGACTTCAATGGAGCCAGGATTTCACTCAGAATATCAGGGTTCTAAGGAGGGGTGGTATTTTAATAATATTTTATTTTTTTATCTAATGGCTGTCACTTTGAAGCACTTTACAAACTGTGAGCATGATGACATTCATAAGGGTTACCCATGTGAGAAAAGATTGGGTCCTAGTTACACAGAATGTCACTGACATGCTTTTAGGATAAAAGATAGCAGGCAACTAACAAACCACAGCTGATTGGCCAGCGCAGAAATTTGACCAAGAACACCCATCAGGACCCTACCGCTGTGAAACCTTACATGGAATCTTTAATGGCCATGCAGGAGCAGTCAGAAGTTTGGATTTTTAAGGGCTCACCTGAAAGATTCCCACCTTTGAAATTTCATTAATCTACCATCTTTGAGAAGGATGACATTGACCTTTTAAGGATTTGAACCATGATGTTGAGGAAGTCTAAATACATTAAAACCTAGGCTTTCAGCACTACCTCATTCCTTCTGGCATACAAACTTCACAATGCCTAGGGCAGGAATTTGCCTTTCTGCATCTAGCAAAAAGCAATAAAACAGTACTACTTGTTTCTGAAGGTGAACACTAGTAACTGACAGGGAAGGTGCTCTCAATGTGGTAAGGACGTGTGCTTGTTCCTGAAAATGTGCAAAAACTAAGTGCGAGAGTGAAGACAAATAATATGAAGGATCATATAATATTATGTGAAATATGAGTATGAGATTCTGTTCTTTTGTTATCTTTCAGCTAGGGGCAAATCAGGTAAAATCAAATATGCATACCGTAGTATGTGCAGACATAAAAATACATGTACAACTTGCAGTTGTCTTACTGTTAACACACCTGCAGCAGGGTTGCTCGTCTGAGACAGGCAAAACTTGCATTGTCTCTCCAGCCTACTGTCAAAGAGGAGATCATTAAGCAACTACTGTTGTATTCTGTTTTGTTTTATTCTGTTTGGGGTGCATAGGTAAGGGTCCTATTGATGAGACAGGGAGTGCAGAAGCCCTTTAGAGGTTACCAGCATATATTAGATGAGGTGATAGTGGCCTCTTACTGTGTGGCAGAAGGAGTCTTTTTTAGAGTTGCAAGCAGAGCAGAGACACTAACTTGAACCGCATAATCAAAGGATTTGTTCTGATTGTTATATTCTAAGAAGACTTTCTAAGGATGGGTGAACTAGTTCAGATAAAATAACAACTATTCTAAACCTGCACTCATTCCTCATAACAAGCCAGAAGATTACATTGTTTGACGTTTAAACAAGTTAGGCTAACTTTAATTTCTCATTTTTGTGTATCTTTGTATTTGCTCATTCTGCTTAAGATAATTCTGGGCTGATGCAGGAAGTACCTTTCTTAGCAGGAAGCCTCTTGTCACAGATGGGCTGTGTCCACTATTGCAGCTCAGAGATTAGATAATCAGCAACTTCCAGGCCAGGGGCATTAAATTGCGCTCCAGCACCTACGCACCAGGTTAAGAGGTGAATTTGACCCCTGGCTTTATGTGGGTGAAGTGGATTTCAGCCATGTAGCCCTTTATATATGCAAAAAACAGCACAAAGCCGTAAGACCAATTGACTTCAATGGAACCAGGAAGGTATAGCATCTCTGAATCAGGCTATTTATTTAAGTATCCTACATACACATTTAGGTCCTTAACCTTAGATATTCAAGTCTGAATACTTTGCAATGCTTATTAATCCTCCAACTGCATGTTTTCTTAGTAAAAAAGAAATAGAAATGGAATGATTACAAGTTTGCAGAATTTCCTTAGACCAACTTTTGGTTCTTGCACCAATCCCCGGTGAATAGGCTGGCAGGCTGATGATGGGCTGTTTCTCAGAGTGGTAGAAGAGCAGCTCTATAATTGCAACTGAAGCCCACCCAGTCCTGCATCCTCTCTTCCCCCCAAAATGCATTCAGTCATTGGATCTTCATGGTTACAGTTCACGAGCTACACCTCTATGCTGTCTTCCCGTTCAATGTGCTTTTCTTCAGTGGCCCCACTAGGGGGATGTAGAGTCTCTGAAGGGCTTCTTACATTCTGCCTCCAGCTTTGCACAGTTGAACCAGGCTAATTCAACTGATAGTTGTGCCTTTTGCACTCACAAGAGTAGAATGTGGCAGGATTTACTCCTTATTCAATAGATGCATGAGTTTATTCAAATTTCCCCTGTTTCCAAAGATCCGTACGGAAATGTTTCCTGTCCCTTTTTGCCACTTTCTTTAGAATTCCTGGGGGGTTCCTTTTGGCCCTAGAGTTTTGGTAATCTTCAGATGTTCTAATTTCTTGATCACTTGTTCTGTCATGAAGCTTGCTTCCTTCTATATTTTTTTCTTGCTCTCCTGGGAAATTTATGTCTGTTTCTGACATCTGTCCCGAGCCTTCTATGTGAGCACAGAGGCAAAGAATTCATTTGATTGTGTTTTAGCAATGTCTGTCTCTTCAGTCAGTAAATTACCCTGGCCATCTCTTAGAAATTCCACTGTCTCCTTCAACGACTTTCATTCCTTATGTATTTGAAAAATATCTTTTTATTTATCTTACCCTCTTCTGCAATTTTCCTTAATTTTCCACCTTCACTGTTCTTAGCAGAAAGCTATACATTCTTCAGCTGCATTCTAAATCTTTCAGTTATCCTGTTTTTTTAATACCTTGCATTAGCCTCTGTGTGATTTTGATTACCTTTTTGTTCTTTCTGGGTCCTTCACATTGACTTTTTTTTGGTTTCTGTTAGCATATTTATGGTCAGTTGGTGTTAAGAATGGTGGTGCATTCATCATTCATATTTTAAGGTTTTCCATCTTCCCGATATTGTTTCCCTCCATTGTTTGTCCCAGGTAATTTCATGAAAACATTCTAGCAGTCTTAAAGCTTGCACTATGAAAGTAGCAATATGTGTGTGCTCTAGTAGTTAGACTAAGAGTCAGGACTCCTGTGTCCTATTCCCAGCTCTGTCACTGGCACACTGTGTCACACTGTCTGACCTTGAGAAAATTACTTTAGATTTTGGCTAGCCTGAAATGAGTGGCAAAGGGCCACTACCGTCTTGCTCCTTGAGCTTCTATTACACAAGAGCCAGGGGTTTTTAGCACAGACAGTGGCAGTGAACTCTTCAGTAGGGGGCAGGCCATGCACTGCTTCTTGCTAGCTATGCCAGCCAAAGGAGCTGTGATAGCAGAGCGGGAGTAAACACAGCACCCTTTGTCAAAGCTATTGTTGTGGAATGTGATCCCAAGCTCTCCTGAAGGTACTTGGGTTAGTCAGCCCTAATACTGCAAGGATCTGTCATGGACTTTAGTTGTAAAAACATACAAAGTTCTAATAATTAAAAATAATATTGTTTGGCAGAGCATTTAGGCAATTTATAGACACATAAAATAGACATGGCCCGTGTCCCAGAGATCTCACAATATAACTGTACATATGTTACATTGTGTAAAAGCAACAAATAGGCCGGAAATGGGAAATATGGGTTGCCCAGCCAGATTATGTCCAGGGATGCACCACAATGACTTTCCAAAAGGAGAAACCCTGGTGCATCAGGCGATGGAGTCTGACCAGAGTCCAACTCATAGAGGAGAATGGGGGGGAGTGAGGTACCTGAACTAATATTCCCATGAGGCACCATATTGCTGAATCAAATTTTTATTTTAAACCAAAAAGTTGTCAGCCAAAATTTCAGGTTTTTGCTAGTGAGTCAAGATTTTCCACGGACTAAACATTTTCAAACCAGCTTTAGTTGTGTGTATTAATTAATGTATGTTTGAAAAATGCTTTCAGACAGAGTAGAAAGGCACCGGGGAAGTGTAAAATGTTAAGAAAAATCACTGTTTTGATTTCAGTGATTTGCCCTTCGTTTATTATCTAAACATTTCTTCTTCTACAATATAGTATGCTGCAGAATTCAAAATTAAATTAGATTGTATATTAAACATCTCCCTTGTTATTAGTCATCCCAAACTCCATTTACAATCCTGCCTATGCAGAATCTAAGGTATTTAGATATCCTCCCGCATTACTGTAGTATCTGAGCATCTCATAGTTTTTAATGTTTTGTAATTTCCCCCACTGCAGGGAGTTGCTGTGAATACTGTGGTACACCACTCCCCTAGATGAGTGTACCACAATCTGAGGTAAACACTTCCCAGCAGCAGGTTTTTCTGGCTTAGCTCTCAGTGAATTCCCATAAAGTCTCACAGAGGTCTGATGAATAACAAATGCTTCCTTTATTAGGGTTGTTAGGAATAAGCATTGCAAGTTACAAACAAAACATAAATCAAACAGTCCTAATTCAGCCAGTGGTAGGGCTCCTCTAGCCTACTCTCAGGAATACTGACTGCAAACCACTCATCTCCCAGAAAAGCTTTGTGATAAGGTGACCCATTTGGAGCACCCTCCAGTGGCAGAACAGGCATGCCTGCCTGAGTTTCCCTGCCTCAGAGTCCCAAGTAACAACAATACTCTTGCCTAAAAATCCCTCTCTTTGGGGCCAGGTTTTTACAAAAACATAGTTCATATAATCCACAACAGAAGTCCCAAAACATAATCCATTTCTAGTACCCAGTGCATATAGTTCTTAAAATCCCACATCCTGTAGTCCAGCAACAGAATTACTATTTCCTGGCATCTTCCACCCTCCAGCTCTTCTTCAGTCCTTCACCAGGCAGCCACCCCAACACATCCATCTAGAGTGCAAACCTACTGTTCCCAGGGCCTCTCTGCTGGGAGTTCATCTCATCTGGAGAGCGCCCCTCACTATCCCTTACCCTCAGCCCTCTCCAACCCTTTGGATCCAGTTGTCTAGCAAAAACCCTTCTGCTGCTTCCCTGCCTTCAGTACTATCTGATTCTCAGCTTTAAGTCAGCTCTCCAGATTCAAGTCAGCAGGCTTTGATGCTTTCTTGGGCATTCAGAACTGTAAGTCACTCTGTACCCCCTCTGCCTCAGCAAGCAAGAGATTGTTGCTGTGTCAGCCTCTGTTAGCCAGCCGAGCAAATACTTCCGCAAGACTCTATCAGCCCTTACTTTGCCTTACAAAGACGTGGTGCTCTTCAGTTTCCAGGCCCACTTTGAAGAGCATTCCCCTTCAGTATCAGCCCTAAGCAATGATCTCTCCAAAGAGACCATATACCACACCAGCCTGTTGACTCAGTGAGGATGCATTACCTCAATCTAATATAACAGTCCCGGGGATGAATTTATAATAAGGACTATAGGGTTATCAATAAAACCAGAGGTTTAAGTGATACTAAGCAAGGCAATAGAAACAGAAAATAGTTACACATAAGACAGAGTATAAAACACACTTTCTAGTGACCTAAAAATGACAAGCTACAGTCTTTTGGCCAAAGCAGTTTTCTCATTCTCAAAGTCCTTTTCTGCAGAGCTTGCTAGCTTTCAGTTAAATAAGGATCCAAATTTTTCATGAATCATGTCCCTCCTCCAGGAATGTTCCTCAGTGAAATCGATAACAAAATATTCCTCTTCTTTTCTTTGTATTTCCCAAAGTCTTTTTTACGTAGTGTTTTCCCATGCTGATTTCACATCCCTTTGTTAATTACTTTTCCCATTGACTTACTATGCCAAATTTCAGAGTAGCAGCCTATTGTCTTTGGCTAAACCCGCTTAATTTACATTAGAGACAGGGAGAACTACTTTTTCTCTCCTGTCTGGAAACCATGTGTTTCTCCCTTTGTTTGTTACAGATTTAAAGCATAATATCAGCAAGTACCCATAATTCCTCATACAGTGTTAATACCTACATTTCAAAATGATGTTAATGACCAGTGTGTTCTAAGTTTTAACCTGAAACCTTACACCTATTCTTTATAGATACATACGAGGACACCAGTGTGTTAAGTGTAGTCAACTTGTCCAACCTGACAGGAGTTGCTGTTATGACAGAGAACCCTTTACCATAGGGCAGTGAAGGCCACTTAGGGTAGGGTTTACGAGATAGCAATGGTGAAAAAGGGGATGGCATGGCAGGTAATAGATACCTATATAAGAAAAAGTCCCCAAAAACGAGACTGTCCCCTTTAAAAACAGGACATTTGGTCACCGTAAAACTGTCTTAGGGTGACACAGGCAACTCTTTCTGCTGCTCTCTGGCCTTCAGCCCTGATCTCGGTTTTGGGAGCTCAGCTAGAAAATCCTTCTTGTTGCTCTCCTGCTTTCAGCCTCTCCTAGGAACTGCCTACAGCAGTGGTTCCCAAACTTGTTCCTCGGCTTGTGCAGAGAAAGCCCATGGCAGTCCGGGCGGGTGTTTACCTGCCGCATCTGCAGGGTTGGCCGATTGCAGCTCCCAGTGCTGCGGTTCGCTGCTCCAGGGCAATGGGAGCTGCTGGAAGCAGCATGGGCCGAGGGATGTGCTGGCCGCCGCTTCCAGCAGCTCCCATTGGTCTGGAGCAGTGAACCACAGCCACTGGAAGCTGCAATCGGACAAACCTGTGGACGCGGCAGGTAAACAACCCGGCCCGGCCCACCAGGAGCTTTTCCTGAACAAGCGGTGGAATAAGTTTGGGAACCAGTGGCCTACAGCTTTCCTCAGGGGCAAGGGCATGAGAACCTTTGTAAAAGGGGAGGAGGGGCACTGGTGCCAGAACTGGGAAAGCCAGGGGGCCATGCCCCTGCCTCCCGCTTTTTAACATGGGTGTAGTTTGGGGGACAGGAGGCAGCGCTGCCCCAGCCAAATTGCAAGCCTTGGGCAAGCACGTAGTGGTGCCAGCTGATAGCTCCCCTGCCACGAAGTGCAGCCCCTGCTGGTGCCACTCTGTGCCTGCCCAAGGCTTGCAGTTTGGGAGGGGCAACCCTGCTCCCTGTTTCCCAAACTACACCCATGAAGAAGTGGGGGGCATGGACTACTGACAATCTCCTCTTGCTCCTCTCCCAGCCTCAGTTTCAGCACTGTTGCTCAGGGGCTATCCACAGTATCCTGGTCTCTGGTAACTCCCACATATTCTTTCTCTGTTGCCAGGCTCTCCCATTTATATACCCAGGTGTTTTTGTTTTTTGTTTTTTGTTTTTTGGTCCTAACTGGGAAGTAGCTGATGAATCACAGATGCACTTCGTCCTTTAAAAGGCCAGTGTCACCCCATGACAATGGCCAGACTATCCCATGGCTGAAGTCAGTCATTTTGTTCAGATCTGTCCCTTGTTTGCAGCCACTGTCAAGAATCTGCACTAGCCTCCTTGCGAGCAACAAGCTGCTTTCCTGCCTGACTGTTAGTGTTTCCTAAGCGGTCCGGTCACCTCTCCACATCCAGCCCCAAGCTGCTGCCCCTGGCCTCGTGCTGTTGCTCCCACAGGCTTCCTCCTGAGTCAGATTCCCATTAGCAGTTCTCTTTCCTGTGCTGAAGGGATTACAGAGCTCTCTGTTGGCTGGATGTCACACTGGGGCTTAACACCATTCCTGCTAAAGAGCCAGCAGGGTTATAATAACATTTATCCTCACAATATCCCTGAGAAATATTACTGTACCCATTTTACAGATGGGGAACTGAGCCACAGAGAGACCTTGTGCCAGATGTTTAAAAGGCTTAGGCACCTAAATCCACCATGTAAGTGTCATTAAGTTTGTCAAAGCTGCATCTCAGGCATTGCCTGAACCCCTTAGGCCTAAGTTCTCTCTCTTCAGCATTTTAAAAGCATCAGAAGCACTGCTACCATCCCCCGGCTAATGAGCTGTTTGGAACCCTAGCTCAAGCCAAAGCCCAAGAAGCTCCAGAGTGGGATTCTCAAATCAGGCAAAGGACTACCTATCTTGCCAGCAGGCCTCGACCTTGTAAGCGTACTCAGAGTGCAGTGCACACTAGAAGGGCGTGATTTCTAAAGCACGCCAATGTGTTGTTCACTAACTGGCCCACATAAACTCTGTCTAGTGTGCACTAAAATTTTCTTGCTTCATGTTAATCTTTTAGTATGTGCCAGCACATCTACACTGGCCCATGAGAGTGCGACATCATACCCTACTAGTGCACATTGCCATGCTATGTAGACAAGTCCTAACTGCAGGACAGGATTCATATCTCAGGATCCTAAGCAGAAAGAACTGTATATCTCTGGCCTGTTAGGTCAGCCACCTAAACGCTTCTTCTCTTCCTGGCACTGCTCACCTGGCCGGCTTCTGAAAGTCCCTTGTTTAGGTTCTTAACTATCCTCAGGAACTCATAAGGGATCTGAGGTGGCCCAGAACTGCCTAACACAGAGCTGGAAATTCCATGAGGCTGCAGGCCACCTAGGAATTTAGATGGTCTTCCCTTCCGCCAAGCAACACCTAAAATCCCCATTGAAGAACTTGAGAAACTTATTCAGTGTAGGACAGGCTGTCTATAGTGGAGTAGGGGATTGAAACCCCCAGTTTCCCAAGTCAGCACCCTAGTTGCTGGACCATGCCACGCATTTACACTACATCCTGATCCTAAAAGACTTACACGCATGCTTAACTTTAAATGTGTTTGTAGTCCCATTGAGTTCAATAAGCCCACTCACATAATGAAAGCTAAGCACATGTGAAAGTCTGGATCGGAGTTTTAACATGGATTCCAGTTAATGTTCAGGTGGCTGGAACCAATCATTACTCCCATTTTCTTCTTTTCTATAAACATTTTTGCTTTATATCACAATTTCATCATTTTAACATGCTGACCTGTCTGATTAGTTGATCTATTCTACAGTACAGTAAATCTATTTATTCTTATGCTGTTTCCTTCATTCAGAGTTTCGCATAATGCTTTTCCAGGATAATCAGTAGCAAATTTTTAACATCAGTTTGCTTCCTTTGTTATCTTCAGTTACAATTATTTTAGTTTAAATCTAGATATACTTCTGCCAATGTCCTTTGTCTCATTTGTTTTCTAGTTACACTAGGAGAAAGTGCCAGACACCTGTTATGCTGTGTAGTAAAGCCATCTGACTGGTTCTTGTTGGGAAACAATAAGGAAACACTATCTAATAGAACCATAAAAGGGAAAGGTAAAAGCAACATACACTATCTTTTTCATGATTAAATAAATTGGACAATAAACCAGTGTGCAAAAAAAGAATCATATGTTGTTGGTAGAAAATGGAAGCTGATATTTAAGCTCTGGAAAATCAAAGTGGATGGCTCACAGCCACTTTCCTGCTGCCCCTTCAGATACAGTCTTGTATTACGTGATCAATCACTGGGCAATTTAGCTTACCTTGAGTGATTTTGAAGAGACAATATGTCAGGTGTTATAATGAAGTGAGGTTGAATGCATTTCAGGGTTAATAATTAGCCCTCAGTTTGTCTTCCACAATGTAATGTTCATTGGAAGTGTTATAACCTACTGCCTTGTGATTGCATTATGAATAACTGCACCCCTTGAGTTCACCATCAAGATACAGAATTTCCTGACAAATGCTAAATTCGCTAATCTTACTCAGTGCTTCCTGATGACAGACAGAACATGTAGCACATATCAGCTGCCTGGGACTCACTCCCCTCCAGTAATAGGAGGATGTGGCCAGAATTAAGCAGGACAGAGATTACAATAAGTGCCCATTAACAATACTCGACCATATCACTGGGGAATACTTTGTTGGTAACACTATGATGGTGAACATGATGTATCAATAATGTACTCAGCACTCCACAAGAGATAGAATGGAGCGTCCCTGCCCCAGAGGTCTTACAGTCTTAAACATGAATCAAAGAAGAAACACACTGTGAAGCCCAGAAAAAAACACTCATTTTGAGTTATGGGTTTTTCTCACTTCATATGAGCATCATAAAGGGGCAGAGAGGGTAGGGATACCTCAGTGGTTTGCACATTGGCCTGCTAAGCCAGGGTTGTGAGTTCAATTCTTGAGGGAGCCATTTAGGGATCTAGAGCAAAAATGTGTGTGCAGATCAGCCCTGCTTTGAGCAGGGGGTTGGACTAGATCATCTCCTGAGGTCCCTTCCAACACTGATTTTCTATGAATCTATCATGGAATAGGTAAAACTTCAGAAGGGCTTTAATGTAGAGAGACTGGTGGTTTGGGGATCTAGAACTGATGGGACATGCATGGGGAGCAATGTGTAAAGAGGCTCTAACAGGTGTGAAAGAAAGATATGGACTAAGGCTGGCATATAAGAAAGGCAGAGTGAATGGGGAGTGCAAGAAGAAGCTCTCCCGATGAGTATGTATGTTACTATTGCTTTCTATTTGTATTATGGTAGAGCAAGTGATATGTTTTGTGATGCTCTCATACAGAGGAAAACATGGCTCCCACCCCAAAGAGCTTAATCCTGGATGCACAAAAGGAATTAGGTATGGTGACACTGAGCATCACAATACCTAACTTCTATGAAATCACTGCAGTTGGTAAAGCCTGAGTCGTGCGCGTATAGTCCTAAACAGTGAATGGGAAGAGAGAGGTCCCTTAAATTGAGATTCACAAAAGCTAGTATGCTAGGTAAGGAGCTGCCTAAGCTAGACAATAGAAGATGCTGACCAGAGGGGGCTACTAAGCCCCACCCCCTCACAGAGCTAGGCACCTAAGTCTAAGCTGCAGGAGGATGCCTAGTTCTGCTAGCAATACTCATCTGTGAACCTTCTGGAATTAGCCACCTATGGTCTTCTTCCAAAAAGCCAGCAGAGGCAGACCACCTCCCACCTAACTTTTACTACAGTGGTTAGAGTACTCACCTGGGATATGAAAGACACTGGATTCAAGTCCCTCCTCTACCTTAAGGGAAAAAACGAGGGAGTGGAACAAGTATATCTGCACTTCTCAAGTGAGTGCTTGGCATGGGCTATTCTGATGTGGGGCTTTTTAAGTTTCTGCTGTTGAAACTTTTTTACACTGGATAAATACTTGAAAAGTCATTAGAGAGACATGACATGAAAATACCTTTATTCACATTAAAACTATTTAAAATGTTATAAAATTACAATCTGTGTCACACTGTCTGGTGTGGCTCACAGTTCTGAGTGCCAACATCAGCGCAGACCATAAAAAAGCAGGGCACACACCCCAAACTGGTGATATGTTTTGTAATTGGATTTCACCAACCCAGTAACAAATGTGAACTGAGCACTGTAACAGTCTTATCAAGGAGTCACAGACAGTCCTCCTTTAGCCTATCTTGTCATCTAGGCAAGCGCTGAATTTAGTGATGAATGGTCACTTATATGAAAGATCACAAAATACTCAAGTTTCTCCCAGTCCCAAGAGACCAGTTACTTACCCCAGATCAATTTGTGCCTTACGTCTCACACCAAAGACAATGCCGGTAGCCAATCCTATAGAAAACTAACTATGGATTTATTGACGAAGAAAAGAAATAAGTTATTTACAGGTTAAAGCGGGTAATGTGTATGCACAAATGAGTTACAGTCTATGCTTTCAAAAGGTGACTGAGATACAGTAATCTGTCCACTGAACGTCTTCTAGAGCTAACCCAGATTGACCCTGGAGATACCTACTTTCATTTCTTAGCTTCAGTGCTTGTGAGAGTCCAAACAGAAATAGTTATCATTGCTTCTTATGAGCATCTTTGTGCCCATCCCTCAGAGTTCTAATGGATGGGACCAGCACTCTTGCACGTAACTACTTCTTTGGTGGATGGAGGCAATGAACAAAGGGTCCCGGAATGGCCCATTTAGGTTTGATAGTTCTTGATGTGGGGGAAGAACCTAGATTCACAAGTATAAAACAAACGTACATGTACCTTGTAGCATGGGATACAGACACTAGAAATAAGCTTAATGCAGGCAGCAACTTACAAGTATTTTGTAGTGTCTAAGCACTAACACATTCTTAAAATTCTAACACCTATTTTAAACACTACTAATATATAGGTGAGCTGGTCTGCCTTCCAGCTATGAATTTATCAGTGCTTAGCTGACACCTACAGACTTGGCATGCAAAATCTATCTCAAGTGAACATTAAGCATGGATCACTAAAGCACTGTCATCACCAGGTTCACTCAAAATATTGTTAACACAGCAAGTCAACTGAAAAGTGTCCAGGTTACAAGTCAATTTATAAAAGGAGTAAGCAAGCTGCAGCCAGGCCACAATCAGTGTGTGAAACAGCCCTAGCTCATCAACTCTCTTTGTCTCTGGCCATTCTGTTATAGTGAAAATAATTCTAAACAATTAGTTTTGCCTGACCCAGCAAAAAGTGAGCCAGGCGGGAAACTGGCCAAATGCAAGCGCTGTATCTCGCTCCAAAAATAAATAGGGGCTTGGAGAAAACCAATCCCAAACCACTGAAAAATTCTGCAAAAAATCAAAAAAAGGAACCAAGTGGGAGCAATGTAGGAAAAAATGAAATACCGTGCCTGATGCTGAACTGAAGATGCACTGAGCACACACTTCAGGGTAATTTGGTGCACAAAACGATTGGTTGCTATGATGCTGTGCAGGACCCTTCACTGCAAGTCACCGTAGGAAAAGGAGGTGTTTACTCTGTCCTCACACTGGCCTGCTAAACACAGGCTTGTGAGTTCAATCCTTAAGGGGGCCGTTTAGGGATCTGGGGCAAAAATCTGTCTGAGGATTGGTCTGGCTTTGAGCAGAGGGTTGGACTAGATGATCTCCTGAGGTCCCTTCCAACCCTCGTATTCTATGATTCAGGACATAGAGTCATCAAGGGACAGAGGCATTGTTCAGGCTGTATCAGAGAGGATGGCATAATGCTGTACCTTGGCATACATACCATACAGCTGCTTCTTGTTCATGGTTTCAAAAGGAACATTTACCAAACTCTTCCTGGACACCTGGTTGCACCAGGATCTGAGCCATAGAAGGAGAGCTGGCTAGTGAGGGGAACACAGGAGTCCTCCCTGGAAGAGCAATCTCTGCAAATACTGAACCGCTTGCTGAGAGAGATCTGCTTGGAATTCAGACAGGGCCTTATCCAAAAACCACACAGATTGGATTCTGGTCTGAACAGCAATCAATTGATTTTCAATTAGGAATAATCAGGTGGAACAGCCTGGTCAACCTAGCCTTAGTAAAGGCAGAAAACAGGATCCTGGACAAGAAAGCTTCAGTGAGGGAAAGTGGATTAAAAACAGTGACTCTTCGAAGAAAACACCTGATCTGGTCCCATACTTCACAGAAGTCACCAGGCATCAGAAAGACCATTACAGAATGGAGGTAATAGATCAGGTGCCAACAAAAATAGGGGAGTCACATCTTATACCCTTCTCCTCCCCCTTCACCCCTGCAGCATCACAGATGAGAGAAAAAGCAATGTATTTCCAAGTCAGTAGGAAGTCAGAAAACAGCAATTGCAGAACAGACTGGAGGTGAAAGTTCAACACCCTGCTGACTAAATTGTGCCCATGTCACCTTTCATCTAATAGCAGGAACAGCAAAGAAAGGTGCAACCAGTGTTAGCTATTTTAAAAAATGGTTAATATGATTCTGACTCCTGTCCAAAAGGCCCAGAATGATACACAAGCTGGTGCCACGCCATTGAGCTGATGTCACAGGATTATTGGCAATCAAAACTCGTCTCTGAAAACAGTCCAAGAAGGAGCCAGCGCCAGCCTTGCACTGTCTCCCCATCCCCCTCCTAGTTCTTTAACCTATATTGTTCACATCTGAAAAAGACCCTCAACACCTTAATTCCAGAAATGCCCTATTATAATTGCTGGGGCAAGAAAGGGGGACCACTGCACTGCCAAAAGCCAAGTAAGATCGCATTGCGCTTAGCTCAGTTAATGCCTATTTATACACTTGTAAAAAAGCAAAAAGTGCCTACGCATCACTGTCAAACATCATAAAAGCTGAGATATCATCTGCATAGGCCGACAGATGACCTGGGAAAGCATCTGGCAACCCTTGCACAGAAAGGCCAGTCAGATGGCTACTGAGAATGTGCATACAGTATCCCAGACAAGGACACCCCTGATGAATGCCTCTGCGAACTGGGAAGCAGCAGCGAAGATCTCTATTAATCTTTAGGATACTAAAAACGTTATGGTCCAATAGAGAAATATAAGAAGAAAACATTGTTCCAATTCCAACAGTTAACTATGGTTAACTATATCGACTGCCTTCCTGGTCCATTGAAACAAGCTCTACATCCAGATTACAAAATTTGCTAACAGTAAAAAATTGCAAATTAAAACCAAATGATCTATCATACAGCAGTTAGGAATACAGTGTTTGTTCAGGATGTATCAGAGAGTCCAGATGTCCTTCAGCCAGTTGGCTAAGGCTCTGGATAAAATCTTATTATCAGAGCAGAGCAGGGAAATAGGTCTCCAATTCCATAAGTGATGGAGATCTTCTTTCCTGTGCAGCAGGGTGATTACTGCCCTGCAGCAACTGAGGGCTAGCTCTTTCTTCTGGATACATTCCAGCATCACTAGAAAAAAGTCAGGACTAATAAGATGCCAGAAATGCTTTGTAGAATTCAGATGGCAACCCGTTGATACCTGGGGCCTTGCCTGTAGGGAGCTACTGCACTGTAACAGAGAGCTCCTGCAGTGACAGCAAGGTATCCAGGCCCCGCTGTTCCTCACCAGTCAGACAGGGCTAGGATGGCCAGACAGAAAATGTGAAAAATCGGGACGGGAGTGGGGAGTAATAGGTTCCTATATAAGACAAACCCCAAATATCAGGACAATCCCTATAAAATCAGGACATCTGGTCACTCTAAACAGAGCAATCCCTGGTGCAACTCCTCCACGGTCAGCACATCACAGGCTTCAGGAGAATACTGTGTACTCTTTTTTAAAAGCTGTTTTTTAATGTTTTTTAGTATTGTCAGATAAACACTGGATGACATCCTGGAAGAAAAACGACAAAGAGTCCAATGGCACCTTAAAGACTAACAGATTTATTTGGGCATAAGCTTTTGTGGGTAAAAACCGCACTTCTTCGGATGCATGGAGTGAAAATTACAGATACGGGCATAAACATACTGACACATGAAGAGAAGGGATCTCATCCACCCTGACTGAATTGGCCTTGTTAATACTGGTTCTCCACTTGTAAGGTAACTTCCTTCTCTTCATGTGACAGTATAATTATGCCCGTATCTGTAATTTTCATTCCATGCATCTGAAGAAGTGCGGTTTTTACCCACAAAAGCTTATGCCCAAATAAATCTGTTAGTCTTTAAGATGCCACTGGACTCCTTGTTGTTTTTGTGGATACAGACTAACACGGCTACCCCTCTGATACTTGGCACCTTCCCGAAAGAGAGACTTTAGCCAAACACAAGTTATTGGGCTTGACATGACTGTAACTGGGTGAAATTCGATAGTCTATGTAACATACCAGGTCAGACTAGATGATGACTTTTGGCCTTAAAATCTGTGACTGAATGTATGAATCATAATAATCAGTCTCCATTTCTGTTCTTCCTATGGGAAAGAAGGATAGTTACCTGTGTTGCATAGAATACTGGTGTTGCAATACACCAAGCAAGTGATGTCTTCTTGTTTTACATATCTGTACGCCAAGATGGTGTGCGCTTAGGACGCATGTGGCTTGTAACTCCATGCAAGCTATTTGTGAACCTATCTGTGTGTTACATTACTGCATTTGGTGAGCAAGATTGTAGCTTCATGTGAGGCAATGCAGGAAGCAGTAGTCTTCACTGCTGGTTTGGAAATGTATAACATCCATGTCTCCGGTGCCTACTGCCAAATGGCACACAAGGGAAACCCTGGCTATATTTCAACCCTAACTGACTGACCCTCTTGTGGCTCTGGAGCCCTGCCAGATGTACTAACCAGGCCTCATGTCAGTCACTAAAGGGACAGGTAGGTTTGGATTGTGTCTGGCTCCTGAGCAGGTGTGCTGGAGGGAGAGGAGGAAAGAGCCTGTCTGTACTCTTTCTGACCCCCCTACTGCACTCACATGCAGCAGGGGCATCAGTATCTTACCTGGAGACTATACACATTGAAATAAGCAATAGAAATGGCTGGTGGGAGGGGGTTCTTAATGTTATTGACCAATATGACAAACACATTAGATCAAAATCATCTCTTACTTACATCGTTGAATCCTCTTTGACTTCAGTGGAGATGCAAGACTACAACTGGGGACAGATTTTGGCCCATTAACTTCAGCCTGACATATGCAATCCTATGATCATAGCCACTAAATAGACAATTCCCAGAACATGGGAATACATTACTCTGCCAAATGAGTGGGAAGGGCTACAAATGAGTCTGGTATACAGTGACTATGGAAAAGCACTCCTCTTTGAATGAAAATGATCAACAATTTATTGTTCCCTGGCTCCCCTTATATAATTAAATTAAACAGAGAAGAGCCATGTGAATACTGGAGGTCTTTCAGAATATACAAATACAAATGTAATCTTTGAATAGAGGTTTGCTGTTATGAGCTCATCTGTAGTCATAAATACAGCCTTTGTGAGCATTCAATAGAGGGATTCTGCAAATATTGATCTCTGCATAATAGCTGCTTTAACATATTTTTGTTTGTTTGTTTCTTTAATTATCTGTGAAATGTATTTATTATTCCTTTATGGGTTTTTTTCCTGAGTTCCTGGGACCTCTTCTGTTGGTACTAAATCTCTATTAGTAAGACCTATCCTGCAGTCATTTGGCAAAATTGCCACTAAAGTCATTGGGCAGTTTGCCTGGATAAGAAATACCAGACTCTGGTTCTTAAGTAAAATTATATACTGCTCCTATAGTACTTGCCGCTTGTCATATGCGTGTTAACTCCTTTTAAGTGACGCAAAGTTGCAGGAATTCTTTTGTACCACCTTACATTTCTTTTTTAGGTCCCAGTTCTACCCTCACACATAACAATGCTACCAGCTCATGTGATTTTATTGTGATTCTCATTATAGTTAGGGTGCATAGTTTTAAGCCCTACCTTCTGGAATCAGGTTATTACATTAGAATCTCAGCTTTTATCTAAATAAAATATTACATTTCTTGCCTCAAAGGTTGTGGAGAAGAGCTTGAAAGCATAAAAACCACTCACTTCAGCACCAAAGGGGAAATAAAAAGACAAAATGAAAAGGTGTTGTTTTAAAATCTCCTGATTTTTAAGCTAATCTCTTCATTTTCAGGAGGGTTGACAATGCTACTGGTACACAGGTAATAGGCTCTGTGCCTGAATGCAGAAACTGACTCCTCATCAGCCAGGTCCTGCATTGACTCCACATCTAAAATTCCCATCTAAAATTCCCATCTTTGAATGAAGATGGCAGGTTTGGTCCTCCAATGCCTTCATTTCTCTGATAATATGAGGATGAGCACCATAAACACTACAGAGCAGTGGTCTAGAAACTGTGGTCCATAAAGTATTTGCACAGAGAGCTTCCCAGTCACTCCCTACCTCAAATATAGGCGTCCAGGCTGTTCATTGCAAAGAAGTGCCTGGATTGTTGGATAACTTTTCAAGGAGGAAGAGGAGGCAGGCCAGCCTTACTTCCTCCATTAGAGGGTGCTGTCTAAAGAAGGTGAGAGAAGAAAGCTGTTTAAGGAATTAGAGGGAACAAATGGGACCAGATAGAGCAGGGGGCACAAAGGAAGTGAGAGGAAAAGAACAGAAGGAAAGAAGAGATGAAATGATGAGCAAAACCAGTCTGTATGATTAACTGTTTTCCATAAGAACAAAACACTTATTACACAAAAAATATACATAAATACTTTCCTGATGTGACTTTTCTGTGTAAACAGTTGCTATAGATGCCCCAAGATGTTATCCAATCAAAAATGAGAGGGGAAGAGTCATTTCGACAATCTCTCTGTTAGCATGTGGTCTATGCTAAGGGAAATTTTGAGAACTGTTGCTATACATAAAACAATTCATTCAGATACAAGAGTAGTGAATGCTACAGAAATGGCCATAAATAAATAAAGGCACAGATGGCCTTTGTTGAAGATAGGAAACAGCAACATTCCCCTTATGGAGTTTCCTCTGAAGCAATCTATTATGAGGATGGGCTAGATTGTCTTTATCCATCTCCCCTTTTAGCTCCTCCCAACTCCCCCAAAGGGGAAAAAAACTGACCAAGACTTCACTCACAAAACCTGTAGAGTTTGGGTTATCTGCCAGAAGTCACAGAATGTTCATGCTCCAGCTGTCTCTGTGTCCTGTTGGCTCCATGGCAGAAGCATTTATTGGAATTGCGTCACTCCAAATGCCTTTGCAAGAACCTTCATTAGAACCAACCTTTGGAGTGTTGGGGAAGGTAGAGATTCTAGAACATGACCTCTGTGTGTGTGTGTGTGTGTGTGTGTGTGTGTGTGTGTGTGTGCGTGTGCGCGCATGTGCACAAGCATGCATGCATGCATGCTTGACTGAATTCTGATTCCTGCGATATTGGCTGTGGTATATATAGGTATGGTGTGGGGACAACATAGGGATGCTGCCTGTTCCCTCCACCTACATGGCTCCCCCATCCCAGAAAAGGATTTCTATAAGGTCTGGAGAAAGGGAAGAATTGTAACCTTTGGGAAGTGGCGTGGGTGAGGGATGTGCTGTCCGCCACTTCCCGCCTCCCCCATTGTCCTGGAGTGGTGAACCGCGGCCAGTGGGAGCTGCGATTGGCTGAACCTGTGGACACAGCAACTAAACAAACTGGCCCGGCCCACCAGAGAGCTTACCCTGGCGAGCCATGTGCCAGAGGTTGCCAATCCCTGAATTATGGAATAGGAATCACACTGTACTTCCACATCTCCTCCAAATTGGGATCCACAGGGCACAGGCAGAAGGGATGGTTTGGACCTAAATAAAAAGATTTGACCTCCAAAATTCTAAAAATCTTGTTAAAAAATAAACAAAATCTTTTTTTTAATGGAGGTATTAAAAAATACTTGGATGCTTATTAGCACAAAGCCAGATTCCCTTCCTTTTTGAGATTCTCAAGTAGCAGAAATGGAGCAGAAGCCACAAATATCTCCTTGGATGGAGAGCCTCCTGGTGTCTGCTGATCTCAAGCAGATACGGTGTTGGTGTAGTACCTACACCACTTTCCTCATTGCAGCTCTGGGCAGTGGCGGCTCCAGGCACCAGCGCTCCAAGTGCGTGCCTGGGGTGGCAAGCCACAGGGGGTGCCCTGCAAGTCCCTGCGAGGGCAGGAGTCAGGCAGCCTTTGGCAGCTTGCTTGCAGGAGGTATGCCAAAGCTGCGGAACTGGTGGATCTTCCGCAGTCAAGCTGCCAAATCCATGGGACCAGGGACCTCCCGCAGGCAAGCCACCGAAGGCAGCCTGCCTGCTGTGCTTGGGATGGCAAAAAAGTTAGAGTCACCCCTGGATCTGGGGTGATGTTGGGGCCAGAAAATAGCAAGAAGATGTGGCCTAAGAAAAATATGGCCCTTTGGGACCATTACAGTTGACAGACTTTAAAGCAGTCTTGTGGTTGCTCTAAAGTCTGCCAGACACACAACTGGTTTAGAACTAATCAGAGAATCAGGGAACTGCAGTTAACTACCTGATGGCCTTCTGCAGCTAATGGAAATGGGGCACACCAGAGTACTGAGCCAATTTATTTCTTTTTCAGAAAAGTGCATAAGGATTTTTAGTACTTTCATCTCAATTACATAATACATTTGCCACATTCTTTATTTTCCTAAGTGTTTACCAATATTCATAGCTTAAATTTATTTTCCTTTTGCTTTAGTGAGTGTACTGGTATGTTTAAATCTTTAATTTGTAAGTAGCATTGATGATGTTTACTTATTCATATGACTTTGTTAATTTCTTCAGTAAAAATGGAAATTTTGGTATCTGAAAGATGCATTAAATGTACAGTTACAATTTGGAAAAGGTGTGAAATGTGAAAACTCATTTTCTAGCATTCTGGGAAGTGCTCATATGTCAATTTGCTGTATAAGGTGGTAAATACTACAGTGTGAAATATTTCTATCATTCCACGTACTTAATCCGTGTTTATAAAATCAACATTTGCCAATGAAGGTTCTGATGCTGTATCTGAAGTCAACAGGACTCTGGGTGCAAGCAGTCCACTTGTGTGCTATCAACTGCAAGATTGCAACCTTGTGCTGCAATAATAGTAAATGGAGATATACCTATCCCATAGAACTGAAAGGGACCCAGAAAGGTCATCAAGTTCAACTCCCTTCCTTCACTAGCAGAACCAAGTACTGATTTTACCCCAGATCCCTAAGTAGCCCCCTCCAGGATTGAATTCACAACCCTTGATTTAAGCAGGCTCATGCTCAAACAACTGAGCTATCCCTCCCCCACTAGCAGCAATAGAGCTGCTCACAGTGCATAGCTAAGGATAGGCATACATCTGTACATGTTTGTATCCTAATGAATTACATTATCCAGTATTACATGATCTTGTGATGAAAGTCCAGTTAATACACTTGAAGGAATAAAACTAAAGTTGTGGCGGGAGATTTAACTCAAAATTTCTTGAGTTGCGAGTTTCAGTCTCATCTGTCATGTTGCAGTCATGCATTCATCTGAGGCAGGGAAGAATAAATAGGGAGAAAGCAAAATAAGAGAACAGAAGAGGAAAACCATCAGTCTATTTTTGTCTCCAGTCAGAGTGGCTGGCCTCTTTAAAGGGAGATAATAATAATAACAACTGGAGATATACCAATCGCCTAGAACTGGAAGGGACCTTGAAAGGTCATCAAGTCCAGCCCCCTGCCTTCACTAGCAGGACCAAGTACTGATTTTGCCCCAGATCCCTAGGTGGTCCCCTTAAAGATTGAACTCACAACTCTAGATTTAGCTGGCCAATACTCAAATCACTGAGCTATCCCTCCCCAGCCCCATTGGTGATAAGTTTAACTCCCCTCCTAGGTGGAGAGAATGAGTAATGCCACGTGAAAGCAGACGATGTGGTTAAAATCAGGTCTCTGGGGTCTAGAACAGAGAGGCCTGTGGAGCCAGGTGACAGGAGAATGCCTGTTGACTTCAGAGAGCCTATACCAGCTAGAAAGGCTTAAGTACAAAGAACAAGTCAGTGGAAAGAAAAGCCTGACCTGGAAGTTTTGTGTTTCCCTTTCCACTTCATGTAAACCAGGCCACAAGAAGGGGTATTATTAAACACAAGAAAGCTTTTGTGGATTATTGAGGAGTTCAAGAGGGGAAACGGAGGCACTGGTGAGCATGAGTGTTAAGGTTTCTTTCCCCACTCTGAACTTTACGGTACAGATGTGGGGACCTGCATGGACACTTCTAAGCCTAATTACTAGCTTAGCTCTGGCATATTGCCACCACCCAGAATTCCAGTGTCTGAGGCACTCTCTGTTCCCCCAAAACTTTGTCTCTTCCCTGGGTTGCCTTGAGGGGCTTCACCAATTCCCTGGTGAACACAGATCCAAACCCCTTGGATCTTAAAACAAGGAGAAATTTACCATCCCTCTCCTTTCCCCCCACCAATCCCTGGTGAGTCCAGATCCAATCCCCTTGGATCTTAAAACAAAAAAAAATCAATCAAGTTCTTTAAAAGAAAGCTTTTAATTAAAGAAAGAAAAGGTAAAAATTATCTCTGTAAAACTGAGATGGAAAATGCTTTACAGGGTAATCAGATTCCTATAGACCAGAGGGCCCCCCCCCAGCCTTAGGTTCAAAGTTACAGCAAACAGAGGTAAAATCCTTCCAGCAGAAAGAAACATTTACAAGTTGAGAAAACAAACATAAGACTAACACGCCTTGCCTGGCTAATTACTTACAAGTTTGAAACATGAAAGACTGATTCAGAAAGATTTGGAGAGTCTGGATTGATGTCCCATCCCTCTCAGTCCTGAGAGCGAACAACAACAACACAAAGAGCACAAACAAAAGACTTCCCTCCACCAAGATCTGAAAGTATCTTGTCCCCCTATTGGTCCTCTGGTCAGGTGTCAGGCAGGTTTACTGATCTTCTTAACCCTTTACAGGTAAAAGAGACATTAACCCTTAACTATCTGTTTATGACAAGAGGGGAAACGGAGGTACTGGTGAGCATGAGCCTAGGGTATGTCTACACTTACTGCAGATCGATGCTGCAGCAATTGATCCACAGGGGGTCGATTTAGTGCAAGGGTCAGCAATCTCTGGCATGCGGCTTGCCAGGGTAAGCACTCTGGCAGCCTGGGCAAGCACCCTGGTGGCCTGGGCCAGTTTGTTTACCTGCTGCGTCGCAGGTTCAGCTGATTGCGGCTCCCACCGACCACAGTTGGTTGTCCCAGACCAATAGGAGTGGTAGGAAGAGGCGCAGGTGAGGGATGTGCTGGCCATGGCTTCTCGCCGCCCCCACTGGCTTGGAACGGTTAACCGAGGCCAGTGGGAGCCACAATTGGCTGAACCTGCCAACGCTGCCAGAGGTTGCCGAACCCTGATTTAGTGGGTCTAGCGAAGACCTGCTAAATCAACCACATATCGCTCTCCCATCAACTCCGGTATTCCACTGGAACAAGAAGCAGGGAGCAATGGGAGAGTTTCTCCCATTGACCCAACACAGTTTAGACACCGCAATAGGTCTACCTTAGCTATGTCAACTCCAGCAACGTGAATAACAAAGCTGGACTCGACTTAACTTAGGTCAACTTAACCCTATGTTGTAGAAATGCCCCTAGACTCAGTTAAGTGATCCAGCGACTTCTCTACAAGTCAGTTGAGGTGACCCAGCGACATCTCTACAAGTGTGATGGGATTGATGTGTACATATGGAGCAGAGAGGAAACCTAGTGTAACTTTAGGGGCAATGGTTTCAGCCATTTCTAAGGGCTGGAAGCTTTTGTTGTTTTGTAAATGCTGCAACATCTTTTAACTCAGATTTTCATCAGGCCTCTGCATGTGAGCAGAGAAGCAAAATTTATATCACATTCTGCCCTTTGCAAATCTATGTCTGGTGGTGGGCAACATTTCTGTCATTATTCTGAGTTCTTCAAGGTCTCTGTGTCAAGCCAGTAAAAACCTCAGTTTCCTTTCATCCCTCTCAGAGTCCACGAAAGAGCACTGCTCTCTATAGAACTCCCATACAAAGATGCCTAAAATGGAGTTGATAAAAAGAGAGGAGAAAAGATCCCTGCTATGGGCCATTATTTTTTTTCATATAGATAGTAGCAACCGCCAGTTCAAGCTAAAAGGTTTACCTCATGCTCCCTGCTCAATTTCCTTTTTTTCTGTTTCTTTTTTAAAAAATACTGTATACTGTATTTGTTCCCATATTAGGAAATTTATATTATTTATCTATTGATTTCTAATGGAGCCATCACCACAGTAGCACTGTGTCATGTGGAAGAGTTAGTAGCAGCATTATCACAGTCCAGTTTCAACCATATTTTATGCCTCTCCCTAGGATATATTGACTTTTTGCAGGATCACTTTTGATATTGATTTCAAAAGAAATGCTGCCCGATGGTTTTTTATTATGTTCAGAAATATAAATATATAAAGGATTATGCTCCATTACCAAATATATGGGGGAAAATGACGTACCAAAATCCAATCCCAGAGAACAAAACCTTGCCAGCAATTGCTTATTTTTTCAATAAAGAACCATAGTTGTGTTTGTAAATTAGGGCTGGGGAAAATAAACACAAAAGTCCAGATTCTCCTCTCACATTGATATTTAACTCCAGCGTAACTCCATTGAAGTAAATAGAGTAACTCTTTCTTTACGTCTGTGTAAGTAAGAGGAGATTCAGAACCATACTTCTATGGACCACTAAATATAAACAGTACATATGTATATTGCTGATCTTGGCCAGAGTCAAAAGTCTGAGATCGCTTTGTTTGCTGACTGGTGCTACAGGAAAAGGTAACAGGAATGTGTGTGTGTGTGTGTGTGTGTGTGTGTGTGTGTGTGTGTGTGTGTGTGTGTGTGTGTGTAAATACACTGTGATTTTATTTCCATCCTGACAGTGCCACTTTAAGAGCTGGCAATGTCGGGTGCATGCTGCAAAGGTATATAAAGAGAAGTCTACTTTGATATTTCATTTTGGTGAGATGGCTAGAATTGTGTGGACCAGACTCTCCCTCTGGGTGTTTTTGTTCCACTGTTTCTTTCCCCTCGGATGTCTTTCTTCTTCCTGTACCCCGGCTTGTCCCCTTCCTCCAGATGCCTTTCTCCTTTTTGTGAATTTTCTGAACCGCAGCAAGACAAAATATGTTGTTCCTCCATTTGATAATGCTCACTCTATTGTCTGTTCCATTTCTTCTGTTAAATCAACAAAGCAATATATAACTTCTTTTTAACTGTGTGATATTATAGTTATTAGAAGCAAACATAGTATTGCCAACCCCAAACATTCACAATTCATGTGTCAGGCCCACCAAAATTATTAGATTGTCTTAGGAATCATGAAGGGTTTTTAAAAAAAAAATACATTTGGGGTTCTTTTCTTTTCTTTTTGGTTTCTGAGCCTTTAGGATGTACTTGGATCACATTTTCCAGATATTTTTCTCCATCTAGGAGGGCTATAATGTTTTTGTATTTTGTATGGAAGCTGGGAATCCCTCGTAAGTGTAATACTCCAGTCATTGTGAGTATAAAAAACCCAGGGAATGTAGCAAGATTTGAAATGAAATTGTGAGAGTTGACAAAACTGCAGATAGAAGTGTGAGTGCATTTGTGTAAGTGCAGTGTTCATTTGCATATATGTATGCAAAGATATCTTTCGTTGCTGTATAGCAGTCTGAGCTAGTACTGACTGCTGGTACTGTAGTTTATGATAAATAGAGACGCACATATGTTTAAGCTGTTATTCATATGTTAAACCCAATTATAGGTGCAAGATTGACTAAACGAACATGTGCTCATTGAAATCTTTCTTAAATAAAGTTTATGCAGCTGAGAAAGGATTATATTTTATTATAACTTGACACACTGAAAATACTACACTGTTATATTACACCAGGGTTTAAATCCCCCCAGACCCTCTGCTTGATATGGGGCTCCAAGCTTCAGCTACGAGCCAGGAGGTTTCGGACTTCAGCCTCGCAGAGCACACCAGGTCTCCGGGCTTCAGCCTCACTGGTCTAAAAATATTTATTGGAGCTCCGTTCCGGACAGCTCTGGCTGAATTTAAGCCTTAGTAGCTACCATGTAAACCATTTCCAGAAAAGTGTTCTCCTTATTGGGTGCTAAGAGTGATGTATATAGGCCCTCATATTTGGGGTTGTATTCAGTTTTAGTCCAAGGCTTCAGTTTTAGTTTCATGTTAGCTGATGACTACAACACTCCTTTCCTAATGACTTCACCACTGAAACACTTCACTGTAGACATTATCTACGCTGATGGGAAAGGTTCTCCAGTTGGTGTCGGTAACCCACCTCCTGGACAGGCAGTAGTTAGGTCTTCTGTCGACCTAGCGCTGCCTACACTGGGGATTAGGTCATCTTAATTACAACACTCTGGTGTGGATTTTTCACACCCCTTAGCAATGTAGTTAAGCTGACTTAATTTTCTAGGGTAAACCAGGCCTGAGATTTTCATCCTCCCTTCCTGTAATGCCTCTAAGATGTCCATATGCCTCTATTCCTTTACCACACTGTGGCCTTCCCTACAGTTAGAGCAGGATGCTGGCAAGGATCTTGCTTCTGAAAGTATTTGTGAAGAGGACCCTGGTGCTTCTCCATTCAAATCTTATCTTGCTCACTCCTTGAAGAGAACATATTTGACTGAAATAGCATCAGGGTGGATGGGAGGGAGCTATAAACCACAAGTGGTTTGTAGGGAGGGAGCCAAGAAGAAGATAGAGAACAAGATTGTCAGCAGTCATGGAGAAGACATGAGTAAGATCAACAGAAGGTTGTAAAAGACTGAGAGATGACAGGAAACCCAAGGAGGAGTCTGAAGGAGAGCAAGGAGAGGCAGTTTAAGAACCTGGATACCTTTGACATTTGTGAAATTCAGTGTTTATTATTTGTGAGGTGGTGTATAAACCTACACTGGAACTGAATGGCTCAAGGAGCAGTTCTGGACCCAGGTAACTCTGCTCCTCACACTCAATCAAAGCCTGCTCTAGATGGAGGAGGAGTTTTAAAGGGAATCAGGCAGCTCAAAAGGAGGCAGACAGGATATAAGGACAGACCTATCCTGAGAGCTCATTAACAAGGTTATTGCAGAGGCCTTTGCTGCCAGGGAGAGGCTACCAGTTGAGCCCAGCTGGTCTGAAGGTTCAGTTATTTTCTTTTGCCCTCTTACATTGGACTGTGAGACTTTTTGGGGGAGGTGAATGATAGGAAATGGCCCAGGGAAGCAGTCTTGAGGCACTTCAGGGTGCTCTCTCTCATAGGGCCCTAGGTCGGAGCCCAGTGGAGTGCGAGAGCCCAGACTCCCCTACCAACCACCCTTGTTACAGAGGAGTCATAAAACTCTTTTCCACAATCCCCATCTCAGAAGTAAGGAGAGATTAGAGACACTGAAAGCCCCGAGGCAAGGGTGATCTGTCTACAAAGGTCAGGAGGTAGACTTAAGACCTTCCTATTGTGAAGACATGGGACTCTATATTTGTCTTTGAACTCTGTTACCCCAGAAGGGGGGCCAACTGAGTTGGTGACCCAGCTGGAGGGTCAAGTTGCTGACTACAAAGAGGTGGGCTTCACGATGTCGGAGGAATTGCCGGCAAGAGATGGGAGGGAGAGCAGAGGCCCAGTGACCTAACCACTAGGTAATGCTACCGGCCCATTCCCTGTCACAGTAGGAATTCATTCCCTAGTTGCTAATGTCCCATGTACTCTTTGGCATTCTGCACTTCTCGGGCAGAGAGACAGGTGTCATATTTTAATGCAAATCCCCAATTCTCTAGCTCCACAAGATGGTGATGCCCTCTTGGGCAATCAGCACTAGCCAGTATTACTTACTGTTAACAGATGTACTAAAACAGCTACTAATGTGTAGGTGACGATACCTGACATCGTGCACCTGCTAATCTCCAAATGAAGTTACACTGATTTCTCCAATCTGTTTAAGACTTTTCTGCTTGTTGAATTGCACCCCTCCTCCCCCAAATATCATATCATTTCAGTCAAATGAGAGACACCCTCATGCCTTGCTTAACACAGAGCTGAAATAATATTTAATGTACCAAGAAGAAAATGCCCTTTGACTTTAGAAAACTATCATCCAAAATGGACTGAAACCAAAATCATTAATCCACTTGAGACACTGGGGGAATGGATGAATGCTACCCTGCACAGCAGTTGGACACATGAAGCATGGAAACGTGACACAGTATTAATTGGAGGGACAATATCAACCAGTCAAAAGTATGACCACAGTCTTTAATCATTGGATTGCTATCTTGTCTATTACTTTTAATTAACATTACAAAATATTCAGGCTTTTATTTAAAATATATATATATATATATAAAAGAATACAAGAAATGCTTTAAAAACACTTGCTTTGTGGAATGGAAGACCAGGCCTCCATTCCAGCTCTGACATTCAGCCCTTAGGAATACATTAGTGCTGGATTTAGGTGCTGTTTGTTGACATGGGTTGTAAACTAGTATATCATTGTTACAGGGACGCAGACTATTTGTTGTGTAACATTTTTCTTGCAGGTGGTGCGCTAGAAATCATGCAATATTAATATTTTTCATATAGAGTAAAACTGTAAACTGGCTGCAGAAATACAAAGTATCAGCAGTGCAGAGAGACATAAACTGGACCATTTTCTGCAATAGACACAGAAAGAGACCTTACATGCTTCTGGCATTAGTGCACTGATAAAGTATTTCTTTAGCAGGTAATAATTAATTAATTAATAAGTGATCTTTATAAAGCAACCTTCCCCTGGGCCAAGCTCTGAGCCACTGTTCGTCCTCCTAAAAACAATATAAAATACAAGAATGTTATAATAAAAAGTAAAATGCAAACAAATAAAACAAGTTTAGATGGCGGAGTGCAATAATAAAAGGAAATGGGGTAGAAGAAAGGTAATAATATGGGGTGAACTGTAGTGATACTGAAAAAAAGTCTTTGGAAAAGAAAGAATATAAAGTTTTTAAAGTGGAGGGTGAGGATTATATGAATTAGATGGATGTCAAGGGAGAGTGGCTCATCACAGAAAAAGACTTAATCACCTATTCATGGAAAACAGGTAGTATTTGAACATAGATAGCTGTCAGGGTGAGAGTCAAGGTGGATGTCTCACTAGATGCATAGTACAAATGGATCCACAATAGCTGTGTTGATTTTGTAGGTCTTTACATAACTCTGGTTAATCCATTTAGGACTTGCTGCTGCACCCATTCAAGTCAACGGCAAAACTTCAGAGGTGTAGGATCAGGCCTTTTGTACTTTGGCCAAATTCTTCTTTCAATTATACCTGTACAGATCCCAATGAAAATCAACAGAGAATTGCACATACTCACCCAAGGGTGGAGTCCAGCCCTGTAAATCCAGTGCTGTATTTGTGTTTCATATATATATATTAATTCCCTTTAATGTATTTCTCTTATAACAGGGGTTCAGACAATACCAGAGTTTAAGACTGGGCACAGTATATAGGCTGGCTGCTCTTTTACTAGCCTTACATCTCTTATTAATTTCAGTGCTTTTTACTTGCAAGCTACAGTGGCTCATGGAATTTCTAGCACCATATGTTGTGCACAAGCTCTCCAGCAAGAGACGGAAAGCCACAGCGTTTTGATTTTATAAAGCCAAAACTTTTGTTCAGCTAGATTAGTCCGCTCTTGCTCTTCATGGTATGTACAAATATTGCATGAATTTCACTGGTATACAATAAGTGCAAGTGCACAGAGCTCATGAAAAGCTCTAAACATTCCTTCCAACCTACATTAGTCTTGTATTACCGCCTTCTGTGGAGTGTCCATGCAGGCCCCGGGGTAGATTTCAGCAAGATAGCATAGTAATCATATCAACTTGCTATGACTGTCATTGATGTTCTGGTATTGATGCCCATTTAGTCTCTGATTCTGATGCCTTTACACAAATAATCCTCCTGGACTAACTGCATAAATAAGCTACCCAGGATTCAGTTCTTAGTTAGCAGAAGTGATTGTGGCAAAGAACATCTCTATCTTCATTGTATCAAGTCCTTCAGCCTGAGCCAAACAAGAGCATCCGTTACAAGCAACAGATTCATTGGTGATGAAGTTATCATGGTGAGCAAAAAAGACATCAGTACTAAGACCCTCATAGGAACAGAAGGTCATTGGCGAGAAACTGAATACAGATTTTTATGCTTGATGTTGAGATTCTTCTGTGGTGTAATCCAGCGTGACTGACAATCACTGCTCAAGAGAAGAGGAGCTGGAATTGAAGGTCTTTTACAAATCAGAAATGAGTCATGTTGGCAGGCTTGTGTTGGAGCTTACACAGTGCCTGCTTGCATTATATCTGACTTTAGCCTTGCTGTTCATTCTGACATTTCAGCCTAAGTCCAATGGCTATCCTTGGAAGAGTGAGCCAGCTGATCATAGAAATCAGCAGACTGAAGGGATTATTGCAACAACTGAGCACCAGTTGTTGATCTACAGGATCAGTTTCTAATCTTTCCCACTTGCTGTGAACAGACAGCAAACCAGCATTCAGGGAACGTTGTGTGGAACAAAGACTAACACCTCTTCTTTGAGCAGTGATTCTGAGAACCAGCATCTTAGCTGGGGGGTGAACAATGAGAAGTCAGTTCCTGTGAATAGTTTTTTTTTCTCCCCTTTTCTCTCTTTCTCTCTTTCTCCAACATCATATTGACACACTGAAATTGCCATCTTGGATATCATCAGGTGTCTGGATGACCTACAAAAATACTTTTAAAAATGGAAATTATGTGAGAGACTCTGACTCTTATCATTGTGTGTTATGTTGCTAATTTATTACAGGGAGAGCACAGCAGTATGGTGGAATTTCTTTTTAGAAATAGGTTTTATAGTTCTCTAACTGTTTTAAAATAGAATTTTATAGTAATTGGCTTCAAAGATTTTTTTTTAATCTAATTGAGAAAAGATACTAACCTTGTAACCAGTAATGCATAATTTAATGAAAAGAATCAGAAATCCTCACAAGCAGTGTGATTATCTGGTAGATCCTGGGCCTGGGAGTCAGATTTCCAGGATTCCAACCCTGGATCTACCACTAATCTGCTGCAAGACCTTGAGCAAATTAATTAATGTCTCTGTGCCTCAGTTTACTCATCTGTAAATGGGCATAATTGTAATTCTTTACTTCACGGAGCTGTTTTGGATGGCTTAATTATTGTTTATAATGCATTTTGAGCTCCTTGGATAATAGTTCCTATATAAATTGCAACATAGTATTATTTCTGTTTGTCTCTCCTTTTGAAGTCTTATGTTGCCCTTAACATTAACCATGCCCTTATGTTTGAAGCAGTCTTAGGCATATACTGTAACACTTGTTTCCAAGAGCTATATTTTTTATGTCACCAGATAGATTTAGATCTATATTCCTGGAATACACCCTATAGTTTTCTTTATAACAGAATAAGAACAGTGAATGTTGTATTTTATTTCTGCAGGTGTGAGAGGCTGGCTGTAATAATTTTAGATATTTGTGGCATAGCCATATCCTCACAGAAATGGAAGAATGCGATTTATGGTATTCAGTTCAAGATAAAGTACAATCTAGATATGTCATTAAGGTAATTTTTATAAAATAATTTTATGCTAAATATTCTGAGAGCCAAAAATATGAAATTCCCATTCCTAATTATCTTGTCCAGCCATGATGTAGATCTCAAAAGAGATGGTTAAATTGTGTTTATAATGCTCTGTTGCATATTACAAACAATTTTCTTTTTCAAGGGATGACTCATTTTTCATCCTTTTTCATGAATGAATCATCTTGCAAATCCTATGTATTTGTTCATCAGGAGATGTGTTTAATGGGCATATGGGTGCAGTCAATTGCTTCCGTAACATTAGAAAAACTAGCAATCCAAACAAATCATTTTCATGTGTTGCAGGTGCTGCCTGTTAGAAGGAAAGATGTATTTTAATGTTCTTTAATTAAAGTTTCAATTACTTTGGTTAGGATTCTGAAAACAGCCGAATGAGAAATGTTACTGGTTTTCATCCTGTGAGGTCTAGAAAGTACCAGTGGCCAATAATCTCGTCGGTGCCAATATTTTCACATCAGCAAGTGCTGTACATCAGTGTACTGTGTAATGTTGTAAATCAAGCTGCAGATTTTACAAGGCTCAAAGCTTCCTCGTCACCGCAGAATATCCTCTTTAAGTAATCCTTTTCTTCTCTTTCTTCTTAATCTTCTTTCTTTCCCTTGTTGAGTCTATCTTGCTTTGCGTATTATGAGCTATTTCAACAAATTGAAATGACCTCAATGAAAACAAGCTTAAATGGGATAAACATTTCCACAGAGAGAAACATCCTCATTTTTTCTGCCCCCCACTGAAAAATGAAAGAGACATTCTCATACCACCTTGACGGGGCTAATACAAGGACTTGTCATTTCACCACTAAAAATAAGCAGAGGAGCAACTTTCAGTGCAAGCATGCAAATTTATTATAATATTATTAAAAACTATTATGCGTACTACTGTTCAATTTGTACATTGCCTACTACATGAGAACAAAGTAGAGATAAATGGCTTCATGGTTAGCATGAAAAAACTATTACAGTGAAGGCCCCTCAGCACCATGGCACTGGTATTTCAGTCGAGTTTCCATGCTGATTTCTGTTTGATGAAAAATCTAAATGATTTATTTGTGCAAAGCACTAATACTTAAAGAGAAAATATTAATTTTACATGTGCTCTGATAAAATATCAATGTCAATCAATAGGAAATAGGGGTCCAATCCTGGTCTTGTTAAAGTCCATGGGAGTTTTACCAGCATTCTTATTATGTGTCTGCTCAGGCTACAGTAAGCAAACCAGCTTGATTGTTTAGTTTGAAATAATATTTCAAAGGTCATTGTCATGGCTTAAATTGGGCCAGATTCCTGCAATATAACAAAGTGGTACTCTTCGTCAGTGTCCGCTGTCTTGTGTTTCACAATCTAAGCACTGAGTTAAAAAATATAAATCTCTAGCGCTTATGGTTGCAGACAAAACCTTCCAGACTTGAACTAGGTGTAGCCAATGTAGTAAAGTCTGCCTATATCTAAAACAAAAAGTTTGTTGGGGTAAACTGTTCCCATTTACCGCAATGTAATGTTAACTCTGAAGCCTAATGACTGTCATATAAATATCGTTAAGTATTTAACTGGTGATCAAAGTACGCAAAAGAGAAAAGGATACATTATCTTATGAGGATGTGGTATCTTATTTTTGTGTCTCAGTTTGTTATCATGAGTAAACAGAGTTTGCGACTTACATTTTCTGATCAAACCCCCTGGTAAATAACAATCCCTCTAGGTAGCTGCTTAAGTAAGTGGGGAGAGGAAACTAAGACTGCTTTGTTAAACTCCCACAAAATTTTATTCCAGAATTCTGCAACATTTAACAAATATTTCAAGTGAATTTGAGAGACTAGCTAATTAATTTTAGAGGAACAATATGATTATCTTGCAATAATAAGTCTGTCTTTATTTTTTAAATGTAACTCATGTTACCTCACTTTATTCCAGAGCAGCTCTGTATTTCTATAATTATTATGGTGATTATTTGGTTAATCTCAACAATATTTGGTTTACTTTAGAATAATGCAAAGAGAGGAGGTCACCAGTTGCCTCTAATTTTTGTGAAGGAGGAAAAATCTCACACATTCATACTAAAGGATCTCCAGAAATTTTATGAAAATGCAGCAGTTACTGAAAGATATTTTGAGCTGTCTCTCTGCACTGAGAGCCCATTATAATGATAATTTAGCACCTGTATCAGTGATTTTTGATAGTGCAACCTGTAATCAGAGTTTGAAGCAATCACGGTAGCAGTCATAATTTAGATCATCACTTAATATATAATAGCACTAGTTCTGAGGAGTTGGATCACAGAATGTCGCATCCTCACTAAACCATGATTGCTGTAAGGGGCTTTACTGTACTGGATGGTACCTATCAGACCTTTTTTAGTCCTGAAAGGTAGCCAGGCTTGACTGAATTCTGTGGATTCTCCATCCATTGGCTGTATGACACCATACACAAGGTCTGTCATGCCATGTTTGTCACACTCTTTCCAATAGTTTTGTTTAAAAAGTGGCCCCTTAGACACTGTTAATTGTCCTCCAGGCCATATTTGTATAATAGTCAGCATAATTCAGTAACTCTGGAAGTATTACAGGAAGAAAGTTTATCGATGTGATACGCCAGGTATTTCTCATTGAGGAAATATCATAGCCAAGCACACCCTGTCTACACTATTCTATATGCCTTCCATCCTTCCAATACCAATTACAACAACAATGACCCCTGCTCAGAAAAGGTTTTTGCCTATGGAGGGCAAGAAAGAATTGACACAGACCAGTTGCCTTGGGAGCCATCCTTGGAGAGCAGGAGGTCTTGGGAATAGGGCAAAGGCATCTGTGGCTCTTAGCATATTTGTGCATTGGAATGGCCATGCTCTCTGTCAGTTCTTTGGGAGTTTCTTAGGGAAAGTCAAAATATGCAGTTCCATGTTCCCTTCAAGAGTTTTCCTACAAAAGCGATGATTTTTCCCTCAGCTCATAATATCATTAAGTCAAGTGGGGATACTGCTAGAATTGCTCATACTATCATATTTTACAGAGTAATATTTATTTAGGTATTATTGGACTATTTCTTCCCTTCAACCTGCTACACACACAAGTCTATGCAGCTGGAAAGGTAGCAGAATCTGTTGGTTCTGCTGACCAGGGCTGAATGCAGGGTGCAGAAAACCTCTATGGGAAGTCTTTTCCACTTTGTGCTGTTCCAGGAGTTCCATTCCCCTTAGTGGTGAGATGAGAGGCTGAGAGGAGGTGAGAAATGTGGTCAGTGAATTCAAAGCTCCCCAAATCCATGTGCCAAATCCCCATAGGTAAAGGATTGAGCAGCTACTGCAGTTCTGAAGATGTGGTAGTAGCTACAGAGCAGCTTCACTAAGGTCCAGATTCTCAAAGGTATTTAGGTGCTTTTTGAAAATACCACTATGTGCCAAATTCTATCTCTAGGTGCCTACATATCTTTGAAAATCTGGCCCCAAGTGTGTAAAACAGCTTTGAAAATGGTACTTAAGATTTTTTAAAAATTGTATCCATAGTCAATACATAAAAACAAAGATCCATCGTAAACAAACAGTAGACAAGCACAAAATTGCATTCTTTCCCATTTACACTTCAGAGTTTACATCTTGTCATGTTTCTTAAATGGAGAACACAGAAAGACCGCAATGAATAATTGTTTCATAATTAAGGATCCTGTTATTTGTGGAGTTAGAAGATATTAATGTCTTATCCAATTAGTATAAACCCTTCTTTTGTAGTTTCTATTGATAAACAGCTTAAATTAGTCTTTGAGAAATGCAGGAAGGAGCTGGCTTATATGTCACTTGCTCAATACTGCAGTAGCAAGCAGGGAGCAAAAATTTGTTTTATTTTTTCAACTTCATCAGATCAACCCCAAAAATAAATATCTTGGAATCTGAAATCACTTCAACAAAGCTTTGAGTGCATGGTAATAATAGATTACACTTGTGCTAGTTATTCCCAGTCGGGCCCTTAGCCATATTATTTGCATTTTGTCTTTGCTCACAACTAGCCTTATGTTCTTGTTAGAGCTATAACACTTGCTGTTGCAAAGAAAGGAGGCTGTCTGTATTCTCAGCATTCTGGAACAGAATAAAGGAGCAAACACTTCTGCACAAAGCCCCTTTGAGCTATTTAATTTACTTTTTGACCAAAGGGAAGATGACATTGAGCACTCAACAAAGAACAAAAGTTATTTCTTAAAATATGGAATACAGATGATAATTCAATCATTAGGAAGAAATTCTATTGTGTCCAGGAAAACCCTACTATGCCTTATTCATTACTGACTGTGAACGTCCCACCAGTAGGGGACTTCTGTAACTGTAATGTTGGGTTTTGTTTTTGAAGCAAGCATACTTTAAAAAAATCTACTTTTAAAAAAGCAGTAATGTGAATTCCACTCATTCCTTCCATTTAATAAAAACTAACTTGGGCCAGAAACAAATAAAAGAATTATCAGCAGGGAGGGGAAAAATTGCTCTTCCCCCTATATTGAACATTTGTATCTCACCTTCATCTTTATATCTTTCTATTCCCCTGACTTCCTTTTAATAAAGATTAGGTAGCATTGACACAAAGCAGTTTAAGATAGATAGTGGCAGCTAATGAAATCCCAAACTGTCTGGCTTGTCAGAGAGACACCTCGAATAGCAAATTTAGAGAAATAATGATTACGCCAGGTACCAGTACATTTAGAAGTGTCAGAAGCAGTGATGTTTCAGGAGCAAGTTAATTTGGGGCTAAATTATAATGTCATGATATCCCCAAACGACTATTTCTAGTGACTGTACTTTTAGGAATCCCATCTGTCAAGTAATTCTTGCCCCCTTTTTATCAAGATACTTTAGCACCTGCCTCACTTTCCCAGAGCTGAAGAAGAGCTCTTTGTAAGCTTGAAAGTCTGTCTCACTCAAAAACAGAATTTGGTCCAATAAAAAATATTACCTCATTCACCCTGTCTCTCACTTTAAGTATGTGAGTAGTCCTACAGTTAATGTGTGGAATGTACTGGGATGGACAATGGACCGAGGAACGGTGTCTACCTTGTTATATACCACTTTGTCTTAAACCCACAGTTTTGAAGGCTTTTTGGTAGAATGAATAAATTGATTAGATTGTAAACTGTCTTGGTGTGAATATGTGTGCATACAGAGCACAGGAAATGGGGCCTCAATCTGATTGGGGCCTCTGGGCGCTCCTGTACTACAATAAAGAAAGAATAAACACTTCTTTGTTTGCATGAAAGACATCTCTCCATTCTATTTTGACTTGCCCCTGAGGTGATGCTTGTAGCCCTGAAGCTACATCTTCACTACAGCCAGGAATGACGCTATGAGATTGATCTACTTGCGGTCTATTTAGTGGGTCTAGTGAAGACCTGCTAAATTGACAGCAGATCACTCTCCAGTCAACCCCTGTACTCTATCCCTGATGAGAAGAGTAAGGTAAGTTGATGGAAGAGTTTCTCCCATCGACCCCCCGCAATGTAGACCCCACGGTAACTTGACCTAAGATACATCGACTCCAGAGACATTATTCACATAGAGCTGGAGTTGCGTAGCATAGGTCAACTTACCATGGTACTGTAGACATAGCCTGAGATACTAAATGGCTAGGCATCAGAAGGAAATTGGATATGCATACATGTGCAGGTTTGACATTTCATATCCAGTAGAGGGCAGTAATAGGGACACAAGTCAGTAGTTGTCATAAACAGATAGCTAAGGGTTAATGTTCTTTTACCTGGAAAGGAGTAACCTGAAACACCTGACCAGAGGACCAATCAGGAAACAAGACTTTTTCAAATCTGGGTGGAGGGAAGTTTGTGTGTGAGTCCTTTGTTCTTGTCTTGTGTCTGTCCCTCTCGGCTATGGGAAGGATTTTTCTGTCTCCTGCTTTCTAATCTTCTGTTTCCAAGTTGTGAGTACAAAGATCATAAAACAATAGGGGTTATTGTTTTTTTTCTTTTGTATTTACATGTGTGTAGTTGCTGAAGTGTTTTGAATTGTGTTCTTTTAAATAAGGTTGTTTATTCATATTTCTTTTAAGCAATTGACCCTGTATTTGTCACCTTAATACAGAGAGACCATTTTTATGTATTTTTCTTTCTTTTTACATAAAGCTTTCTTTTTAAGACCTGTTGGAGTTTTTCTTTAGTGGGGAACTCCAGGGAATTGAATCTGTGCTCACCAGGGAATTGGTGGGAGGAAGAAGTCAGGGGGAAATCTGTGTGTGTTAGATTTACTAGCCTGACTTTGCATTCCCTCTGGGTGAGGGGGGAAGAGAAATTAGCTCTCGGTACTTCTGTTTTCCAGGACTGGAAACGGGGAGGGTGGAGTCCCTCTGTTTAGATTCACGGAGCTTGCTTCTGTGTATCTCTCCAGGAACCCAGGGAGGGAACACCTGGAAGGGAGAAGGGAGGGGAAATGGTTTATTCCCCTTTGTTTTTAAGACTCAAGGAATTTGGGTCCTGGGGTCCCCAGGGAAGGTTGTTGGGGGGACCAGAGTGCCCCAAAACACTAATTTTTTGGGTGGTGGCAGCTTTACCAGGTCCAAGCTGGTAACTAAGCTTGGAGGTTTTCATGCTAACACCCATATTTTGGACACTAAGGTCCAAATCTGGGAATATGTTATGACAGTAGTATGTTACATAAGATAGACATTTGTATGATATTTATCAGCTATGGTAGATGAGCATCTTACATATTCTAGAAATAATGGATCTCCACAGTATACTTCTGCTTAGCTACACTGCCTTTTCCAGTATTGTGACGCTTAAGTTTACCATTTTCTATTAACAAAATGGCATTTTAAAATACTGTGATCCTGATTCTCCATTGCCTTGCACCTTGGGTGTCATTGACAGTTGTGCAAAGTGGGTGTGAAATGCTACCAAAGAAAAATAGAAGACATCTTGACTCACTTTGCACAGATGTAAATTACCTCTGAAAGCAGAAGATGGTAGAAAATAAGGTCCTTTAAGCCTAAAAGGAACAAGAGTTGTGCATTTTGGGAAAAGATGAGCTATGGATACAAAGGAAACATGGAGAATCATTTGGAAACAACCATTTCCTAAGAAAAGGCTATGTGAGTGGAAGGAAAATGGTAACTATTTAATGTTTTACTGAATAAAACATCATGAAGTTTCAATCCTGAATGGAATCAGCTTGTGCATTGACAAAAACCATACCACTGCCTATGCTCCTATTGTTTACATTAGATTTTCATTTGCTGCTTCTGCACACTTGACTAAACTGACTTCACAGGTAACCTATGCATCTTCCTTTGTTCAGGCTCATTGAATGCAATTCAGCATTCCTATAAAGGTCGTTGGAAAACTGTGGAATTCCTGTGGAATTTAATTTCTGTGGAAGAACCCTGAGTATGAAGGTTCATAAATTGTTACAGAGAGATTATATGTAGTGGTGTTTGTTCTGAATGTGATGGAGATGATATGTTTACTGTAAAAACTGTTTAATGTAGTGGTTATTGCTTCCTATAAACTATATATGGCCAAGACTTTCAAAGTGACTAGTGATTTTGGGTATCTTAATTTGTGGGTGCCCAACAGGAGATGCCACAAAGGGGCCTGATTTTCAGAGGATGAGTGTTTAGTATTTTCTGAAAACCCGAATCCTTTACAAATGCCTTCAGTTGGGCACATACAAAACAGTATCACCTCAAGTCATTAATGACTTTGAAAATCTAGACCTTTTTGTGATTTAGTAATTAAAACTTATTAGTGATGAAAATTACATTGGAAGGTATATATGCTGATTTCACCTGTCCATATAATACATTTACAAAAAAGAAAAACCATCACAAGTACCATGGTTCTGAGCTAGCTCAGTACTTTTGTGAACTGACTGCTCGGAACCAGAGAATATTAAACACAATCCCTAGACGCTTGAGATTGTGTTAAGGATGGAATAAGAAGCCTTAACTCTGTAGTTCCTGGCTTTTGTTGGATTATTTTTATACAGCTTTTGTGTTTAAAGAGGATTATAGCACATATGGTCAATAAGATCACACAGTCTTTTCAGACCCCTGTAATATCTAGAGGTCCAACGAAGTGAGTTAAAGATGGACTGAAAAGCTACATCTCTCCATTTCCTGACTTTTTTGTAGGTTTAAGTGAGAACCTGTTACAATTTTTAACAATGTGCTTCCCATTATTTTTAACATGAGTGGAAAAAGAGGTGGGAAAAAACCCAGAAAAAAGAATAAAGAAAATCTGATACTGAAAGACCCTGTTCTGATTTCAATGGCAATCATTCTTCAGTTCTTCCATGGTGATCATAAGAGACCCTGCAGAGCTATTATGATCTTGGTCGAAGTTCATGAGACATTGCCATTTAATTTCACTGAGATCTTAATGGAACCATTCTGGTTCTTCCACTGTAATCATAATCATAGGTTCTAAAGTCATCATGCTGTATGGTGCCAATACATACTACTAAGGAAATCCTTCATGCATAGATCATTGACATGATGGACTATAATGGCTTTCTGAGTGCTTCTATGGTGTGTTGCATCAATGCCTGCTGAGGCTGACTTTAATACACTAATCCAAGCATGTAGGGTAACTCTACATATTAAAAATCCTCATTAAGTTTTTGATGGTAAGCTACCATTCTGCGAGCACTGTTCATTTTATTTATAAGTGCCAAAGTGATTAGTATAAACTAGGGACAGATACGATGGTCACATTTTCACTTAAAACTGTCTTTGTTTTACTAGATTGCGAAAACTATCTAAAACCAACATTTTTATTTTTTTCCCTCCCTCCTCTAATTTAAAAACAGAGAACGAATAGGAGAAGAATGGGGCTACCTCTTGTGGACACATATCACTATTGTCTAATTTATATGCAGTATCTAGAAATGTTTGTAAGGCATTTTAAAATTGCATATTAGATTAAATGGGATTAGATTAGAAACATACCAAATATCCATACCATCCATTGGGCTACCCAGTCCAGTATCCCATCTCCTACAGTTATGGAGTAACCTGAGTAGGAGGAAATTTCTTCTGAACACCAATTAGTCAGATTTTTATACCCTCAAGCATAAAGGCCACTATCCCATCCAAATGTTTTTTTTCTTTCTCTTTTGTTTGTTTGTTTTTAAATAAACCTTACTAATGTAACTCTAGATTATTAGATTATTACAGTCGATATAGAGTTGAATGAACACTGACATTGAATGCTTTAACCAATTTATTTTTCTGCATGTGGAATATCCATGAACAGATTATTATGATTTCTTTGTGCTTATTTATTTTTTGAAAAGTTTTAAATTATTTTTTATAATTTTGTGTGACAGTTGGTGTCACATGATGTTATAGTTGTCTATAACTGTTGGTTTATTTTCAGCATTCACATTATGTTGTCTAATCCTGATTTGACTGACAACTCACATAGTATTTCTTCCTTTGCTTGTGGGTTGCATATGCGAGAACTTCCAAAATAAATACTCATTTGTGCTCGTTTAAATCCAGAAACTAGAGCTGCATACATTGATGTCTACTTCAATGGGGCTCTGCTGGGGTGTAGGGGATCTGTTCCATGCATCCAGTTTCAGGATTGTGATCTTAAAATTTCATGTCCACAAATGTCTGTATATGAGTTTTTGATATTTCTTTTAATGAGCATTAATGTTAGTATAATCTGATCACATGCATGTTCACAGAAAATGAAAACACAAAGGATTATGAGGATTGCCAAAGCAAATGTATTGAAATTTTTGAGCAAATACTCATAACGAATGTTCGGCCCACCTGTAATAGATTGAAAAACTATCCTCGGCTGAATTCTTGTATGCCACAGTAAATTTTTATGGCTGAGAATCGAACATCTGAAATAAAAAGATGTATAATAAGGGTGAATAGTTTCTTAACTATATGGATGCAAACGGAGACTCTGTATAATGACAACACAATTCCTCCTTTCATCTCTCTAGGATGCTGTGGTGCAAACACTAAGCATCAGAGTGATTTAAACTATAATTCAACTTCATGGTCACACTCTCCATTGGTGTTGTTTTATTCATACTCAGGTTCTCTGGTCATTCTTAGATAATTTGGGTTTGTCCAACTCTGATAAAATACATGACAGGGAAGTTGATCTAAGAGGGGGAATGCCAGACACAGTAGAGTCAATAAGAAAAGAAATAAAGCTTACTTTGTGATTTTTAAGTGTCTCCACCTACTTACCACTTTACTTTCAGCTTCTTAACTATGAGTCTAGTGATTAGCCCAACCTGCAAAGTTCAGATTTGGATTCAGATTATTGATCCAAGCTTTCTCAGGGTTTGGCAATGTTCAGATATGAAATCCAGCTACAGTCCTTTCTATATGGGGTTGAGGTTAATTTCTGTCACTCAGGGCTTATCGATGGTAGAGATTTTGCCACTAACCTATTTATAACAGTGTAGCTGCACCATTTCTAGATTCTGATGAGGAAGCACTGTAGTGTGAAATGAGACTGTTGAAGATTACCCAAGTTTCATACTAAGGCAAGATGGTTTGCAGGGGCTAGTGCAGGCGGTTTTTAAAACCAGATCAGTGCATACAGTACATTGGTGCCACTATACTATTAAAAAAAATCATTATAGACAAGCCCTCTGGCAACATTTGCTCCCCTTGACCATTAACCTTAAAACATAGCAGCCAGATGGGGAATAGTGGCAATTGTGTACTTATGTCTAGATTGTAGTTCCTGTGCAAGGATAGAAATGCAGATTGTCTTCATAAAGGTCGTGATCCTGATACACTGAAGTCAACAGGGTGTGTTGCTGTGTTGCTTTTGATTTTAGTGAGAGCAGGATCTGACCTATAAAGCAATGCATGACTAGTTTGGGGCCTCAAAATATGAGTGAGGCTAAGCTCTAGCTATTTAAATGAAATACTGAAAGAAAATTTTACACCCTCTCCCCTCCCCCGCCACAGAGCATGATTCCGGTCATGCAACTGTCGATGACTGAAACTCATGACTAAAAGCAGCAAAGAATCCTGTGGCACCTTATAGACTAACAGATGTTTTGGAGTATGAGCTTTCGTGGGTGAATACCCACTTCGTCAGATGCATGCCTAATTGACTAATTGATACATAAAATTTATTTGCTAAAATTCCTTTGGAGATTTAGATTAGCAGATTGCATAAGTGTTTAGAGAGAGAGAGAAAGTTACCATGGCAGCTTAAGACAATAAATATGGAAATATAAATGGTATAAGCCACATTCATCTGTCTGGTGTATATGTAGACCAACCTACTGACCCTCCCCCAAAACCAAAAAAGTGTCAACAAAAAGCAAAATTAAATTTTAACAAAACTTGACCAAATGCTGAACAAAATAAATGTCTTGGCCTGTCCGTTGATGTGTCGCTAACTTGGGCTGTGATAGAGGCACCAAGGGGAACAAATTTCAAAGGCCTCAGAGGGAAAGTCCTGCTCCCAGTTTTACCTTAGAGAGTTCCCTGCTTGCCTCACAGAGTTTTACCTTGGGAATTGAGAACAAGAGCATTCCAGTTACTCTCAAGTGCTATAACAAGCATCCATGTGGGTCCCAGACCATTTGGTGCTTTAAAAACACCCAAAAACAAGCAACTGAACTGCACCCAGAAATTAATATCAGAGGGGTAGCCGTGTTAGTCTGGATCTGTAAAAGCATCAAAGAGTCCTGCGGCACCTTATGGCATGCATCCGACAAAGTGGGTATTCACCCACGAAAGCTCATGCTCCAATACGTCTGTTAGTCTATAAGGTGCCACAGGATTCTTTGCTGCTTTTACAGAAATTAATAGAAAGACAGTACCGAGGTTTATGTACCCAGGCATGGTATGTGCTAATGGCTGCCTTGCACTCAGGAAATGGAGAACTGCTGACATTTCTGATGTAGCCCTAAGCAAAAGATGAGTATTGGCTTCCTGGAAGTGTTAAGAAGCATTATGAACTCAGGGCTGCGCGGGGGGGGGGGGGGGGGAGGCAGTGGGGCAATTTGCCCCAGGCCCCGGGCCCCCCAGAGCTTCTTCTGCTCCGGGTCTTTGGCAGTAATTCGATGGCGGGGGTCCTTCCGCTCCGGGACCCACTGCCAAAGTGCCCCGAAGACCTGCAGTGGGGGGTCCTTCTGCCCCAGGACCCGCCGCCGAAGAGCTGGGTCTTTGATGGTAATTCGGAGGCAGGGGACCCCCTGCCACGAGTCTTCGGGGCACTTCGGCGGTGGGTCCTGGAGCAGAAGGACCCCCTGCCGCCGAATTACTGCTGAAGCGGGGGCCCCCCATCACCAAGGCCCCCAGGCCCCCTGAATCCTCTGGGTGGCCTTGTATGAACTACCTCTGCTATGGTATAATCTAGGAGTACCAGTAGATCCAATAGGAGCTCCAGGAACTTTTAGCTAAAGAAGAACATACACCTTGAGAGAAATGTGTATAGCCACATAGTTCCAGATCAACACTCTCCTCAATCAACAAGCAACACTCTGTCTTGTTAGTAAGTCAAATCCAGTTTGCTTTCATCCAGGTTACTGTCTCACCTAGATACTGTGAACATAATGAAACACTAGAATTGGAATATGTTGAAAAGAAAATGTAGAGGCTGAGTATCTCAGCATGCTGATGATACTGTAGTGCCCAGCATCTCTCAATCTCACACACATATTATACACGACAGGTGACAAGATGGAAAGCTGCTAGACCCTGCGAGTAAGACTTCTCAGCTTAGATAATCAGTTGTCGTACACTACCCTCTGGGATGTCTCTGAACAGAGGGGGAAAGTAATAAGAACATGGAAGAGAGTAGCTCCACTTTCTCTGCTAAAAGCCAGAGGGAAAGCTCCCCCTCCCTTGCTTGGGAGGAAAGGACTTGCCTTGCAAAGGAATCTGATATGTGAGTAGCATCAAAATCTTGTGCCTGACCGGGAAGTTTCTGGCCTTTCTAATCTTCCCACCCATAGACTGAGAAGCAGCAGCAGCTGATCAGAGAAGAGATAAATAAGCTCGGGGTTCTCTATCTGCCTTTGAGGGAGGATATGTTAATCTATTAACTCCTCCTCTCCCTCTCTTGGGTGACAGAAACCACAATACCAGCTTTCCTCCTTTGTTGCGGGGGAAAGACCAGAGCTGTGCAACCAGATTTTCCACTGAGGCCGTATTTGGAATGTCTTTAAATCTCCTGAAAATTAGACTGGAGTATTTGGCCTGGCTTCTCATACACATTTTCTTTGTATTTTCATCACTTTATGTTCCCCATTGAGCCTAAATTACAGCATTTATAATAATGGGAGTGAAGAGCACCAGGAATGTGCCCACTACCTAGCTCTATAGGCTGTGCACAAATACATCCATACAATGCACACACACACATTTGTTTCACTGGCTTGCATGGGGACAGTACATTTTTTCAGATACATTTTTTTCTTGTTTCTCGAGTCAGAAAGAGGGTGGTGGATTGGTATAATAAAATAGACACATACCTATTCCCTGTTCTCTACCCCTTTCTGTGTCCCATCTTCACATAACATCAAGACCTCTAATGACAGACACCAAGATTGTCTCCTAGTCTGATTCTGATCTACTTTAATCACCAGCTCTGAGACGAAGGAAAGAACCCTTGTGCTTTCAGCTCCAAAGCTCCCACGGGCGGTCAGCAGTGTTCCATGGTCAATTCTATTATGTCTAATAACAGCAGCCCGGGGAATGTGTCTGGCTTCATTACTGAGGACCATCAACAAATTGCATGAAGATAGCCTCCACTCCACACCTAGGTTTACAACCAGATTGGCATCTCTGGCATCAAACTGTTGCTGAGCTATTCCATCACCACTGAGCTTACACAGCTGAGAAGGCAAGATGTCAGGGGCAATTGATCAGTAAGAATAGAATTGTCTTTGGTTTTATGACCTCTCAGAGGAATAAGATTAAAAAGCAATGACACAAAGATAATTGTGGATGTTGGTAAGCAGCAGAGAGGGTTAAACACACAGGGGCCATACTTACCTATACTGAGGAAAAAAGCATATTATATAAATGCAGAGTTACTTTTCTAACAAGGATGTAGCCCACATTTTTCACTCAGACACACGTGTCCAACTCCCAGTGACAATAATTTTCATATCATGACATCATTATTAAATTATTATTGTTTTTATTTTGTTGTTGGAGGAATCCTTTCAGCATTGTGGTAGGCACTTGATAGATAACAAGAGATGAAGTCAGTCCCCATCCTAGAGAACTCACAATCCACAGGTCAGACTGGAAACAACAGGTGGATGAAACAGAGAAATGATACTTTACAGTGTAAGGATGAGTAAGTTATCTGCATAGGTTTACTTTATGGGCCTAGAAATGGAAGAGTAATATAAGCAACCCCCTGCAAGGTGTCACGGTGATTGTGGTGGTGCACCAAAAGTTTTAATATCCCAGACATAGTGGGGTATTCCAAGGCTGATCCACACTGCCAGAGAGAGTGTGTTTGGATCAAGGTAGAGCTTTCTAGCACAAGATGTTGCCTGGATGCCTATATTACCCTACAGACTACACCTTTTCTAAATCAATAAAAGTATAGTGGGGGCTCTTATGAAAGTGCCCTAGAATTTTGGGCTTGATTCTCCACTATCTAGGAACACTATGGTAAAGTACCTTTCATCTGAGGACATCATTACATTACAGACTTACATGACATCATAAACAACAACTAATTAACCCTCACAAACCCTCATGAGATAAGAAACTAATATCCTCCCTATATTGCAGCTGGAGAAACTGATACTGAGTAGTTTTGTATGCCTCAGTTTGGGGGTGCTAAAATTCAGGGTCTGATTTTCAAAGGTGACAAACACCCACAGCTGTAACTGAAGATAACAATGAATCAGGAAGTTTGTGGCAGAACCAAGAATATGTTGCCTATTTTCTGTCAATGTTGCAAGGGAATTTTTTTTTCTCGACATAGACTGAAATGCACTTTACATGTTTGAGATTAGAACTTGGCTTTTATAGTGAAAGATTCTTTTTAACATATTATGTTCTGTGTTTGATAGTTTTCTTTGTGCTGCCTGGAAGGAATTGCCAGCCTGAAAATCTTTATTTACTAGTCTTTCACTAACAGCCTACTTTTTATGTCTCCTTTTCTACTATGATTAATCGTTTACATTTGTATTTTTTGTATGCTTCAAGCTATTGTCATGGCAACCCCTTTAACAATTCCCTTATACATCTCCTGACATTACATGCATATTTGTGTTTAATCAATTTCCCTTATAGCTGGTCAGTGGATATAATGTGTAGGTGTAGTTTCTCTTTATATTGTACTTTCATTACTGGGTTCACTTCTTTTGGGGGCGTGGAAACCTCTGCCTGTTTAGCAGATTGAGTTAGACTCAAGGGAAAGGAATATTTTTCAGACTCCAGACCTAGGCATTCACTCAAATGACAAGAATTAAAAAAAAAAAGATTTCCCTTTCTTTGGGTGTTTTACTAATATTTGTTCTGCCACATAAATATTATGGCTGATCTAACCGGCCCAACTATTGCTCCACTGTTTTACAGATCATGGCTTTATCTTGACACTAAAAGAGCTGAGTATTGATGGCGTTCAGAGCTGCGACTCTTAGAAAAAAGCAGGGAGTCTAAAAAACTGAAGTATTGAACGGAAAGAAACTCAAATCCATCCAGAGGCCACTCCAGCGATGAATTAGGCAGCTGCCTAGGGGTGATAGATTTCTTGGCAGCTGCCTTGAGTGGCAGATTTGGCTCAGCCGTCCCTCCATCATGATAGAGCAGGGGTTCCCAAACTTGGTTTGGGGCTTGTTCAGGGTAAGCTCCTGGTGGGCCGCGAGATGCTTTGTTTACCTAAGCATCTGCAGGTACAGCTGCTCGCAGTCCCTAGTGGCTGTGGTTCGCCATTTGCAGCCATTCCCTGCACTGGCCAGGCCACCACTTCCCGCAGCTCCCATTGGCCGGGAACAGTGAACCACTCCACTAGGAGCTGCAAACGGCTGTACTTCCAGATGCTCAGGTAAACAAAGCGCCTCGCAGCTCACCAGGGGCTTACCCTGAACAGGCCGCCAACCAAGTTTGGGAACCCCTGTGATAGAAAGACGCTAAGCCAGATCTGAGTGGTGGTATGAACCAGCGCACTGGGTTGCAATGCCACTCAGTGAAATTTGGCCCAGCTGCCCTCCATCACAATAGAGGGATGGGAGGGCCAAATTTGCTGCCCCAGGCCTGTGAATAGGGGGTTGGCATGATGAAGTCATGCTTAGGGTAGCAGATTGTCTCGAGTGGCCTCTGAATCCCTCCTATTCCAAATGCCATGGTATCAGCACAATTTACAGGTGTTTTCCCTTGCAAAATTGGACTGGAGTGGTCTGATGGCATCAGAGTTCAGTAAAACATTAGCAATGAAGACAGAAGCTAATTGTTACATTTTGAATTTTGTTTATAAAAAGTATTTCAATACCTTTTTATGTTCAAGAGTTTTTGAAAATCTCATTAGGCGTCTATCTGTATCTTCGGGTGACTAAATACCTTTAAAAATGTGGCCTCTGGGGCCCCGTGCCGCTCTCCTTACTCATGTGACCACAATAGACATTCTGATATTACAGTAACAGGGTCAATATAATGGCTCAATCCAAAACCAATTCTTATTGACTTCAGTGGGCTTTGGATCAAGGCCAAAGTATTCCATTAATGTCACTGGGATGACATATCTGAGTAAGAACTGCAGAACTAGAACCCTAATTTGCACTGAAAATGTCTTGTTGTATTCTTTTACTGATACTGTCTTATTTAGAAAAAAAGTAAAGACTTTTTTTTTTCATTTTGGGTTTTCCTTAAAGACATGTTGACAGTAATAATAATAGCAGCACTAATCATGCTGTTATAATTAAAGGATTTATAAACTATCCATAAACATTCACTCCAGGATAAGTTGTGTCTTAAAGGGTCTTAGCAGTGATGGATTAATCTTTTCTGTTGCCCTGCACTGAGACTAAAAATATTTCCCTCCTATCTTCAACCACCTAAGGATTGGAATTTTTAAAATTGCGCTTATCTGCTGTAGATTGCCTATTGATGCTAGTCAAATTATTCATTATGAATAATTTATCCAATGAACTCAGCCCTTTTTTCTCTTCACAAATTATCTGCAAATAATAGGCTGAAGTTTTCATTAATTTGTTGGTGTCAGGACTTGGGCAGCTTTGCACATGCATACTGGCAGAAATGTAGGCACTACAGGGATTGTTTGGTGGCAGCTGAGTGGTGGTTTTGTGAATGACACTGAGCCTAAATGTTGGACTTAGGTGCCTAAAGTGGAAGTTAGGTGTCTGTGTCTGCTTGTGAATCTAGCTTTGTGGCTTTAGGAAAAACAGTAAATAGTTTTAGATTCTTGATCAAACCATGAGAATTGGCTACAAGCTTCAGCTTTCTGCAAATATTCTTCCAAATAAAAATTTGCTCCTTTCGAGGTTTGTGACCAAAGCCTCAATCTTGCCAAGACTTATGCACATACTCACCTTTATAAATAAATTTTTAAATACCTTAAGATGTTTTCCATGATCCCTTGTGGATGTTTATAAGGGGTCATGTTTATAAGGGGTCATGGAATTTTACAGTGCATAGCACAATAGGTGTTCTCGGCTGGTCCCTAGGCTCTACCATAATAATAATGTACAAATGTACAATGCAAATAAACCAGAAAATCCTGTTGTTGTTTTTTTTGCAGAGTCGGGGGGATTATTAACCACTTCCAGTTTTAGCAATCTGAAGTCTGGTGTTCCTTTGAACTAAAGGTGGTCTGGAAATCGTTGGCTTGGTTTGGTGTGGTTTGTCTTGTTTTGTATGTTTTTCCATAGAATTTTGCTTGTTTCTTTGTTTCAGTTTTTCAACAGCAATCAAAAACTGAAACATTTTTGCAATGAAAAAATAGAATTTGTTTTTTGAGGGAAGCAGATGCAGATGAAAATCCAATTTTCTATTGAAAAAGAAAGTTTGATGGAATTTTTTTGACCAGCCCTACTTTTAATTAGAGTAGATTAAAAAAAATCAGAGAAAGTATAATTTTCAAATTAATGTGTCTTTTAAAATGTTTTTCTAACATATTTTCTATGTAACCGATTGCTGTAAAGGCAACAAGGATGACATATGATCAGGAATATGTTGGGTTCTGGTACATGAGACAAGCTTTTTTGGCAGATGTGGTCCAATAAATGGAAAGGTTTGAAAATTCCCAACTGAAAATGTTTCATTCGCAGTGGGTCTCATCAAACATTCAGTATTCACCATTCTGCATTAATTGTGTTACTTTAGTATCTACTGTTATAAACATAAGAAGCTATTATTGCAAGTACCTGAGATGTCAATGTTACATTGTTAATTATTCCATTTCTACAAAAGAAGGAAGTATGCTGTCCAATGGTTAGAGCAGGGAGTTTTATTCCTGGCTTTGCTATTGACTTGCTGGTTTGATCTTGTTTAAACATTTGGACCTTAGTTAACCCAGATGCAAAAGAGGATATTATAATGTATAAACAGCAGAGGTATGTTCTCATGATTTAAGTTGTGAAGTGAATGGTTGCAAATTTTTTAGACTCATAGATATGAGGAACTATACCTATAAAACCTATGCTGTTAAAAATGCTTGTGAGCTTTGGTATAAAAATGTTTGGCAAACAACTGGCCTGGGATTATTTCTGAGTAATGATTTTTCATGTATATATACAGGGGAGAAGACCTAGAGAAAAGAACATAGCCCTAATGTGAGGTTTAAGAAATCCCTTTTTGCAGTGAGCCTAAATATAACTTCCAAAGTACTTTAAGTATAAACATGTCAATATTGGGTGTTCCTTTGTATATATGACATTTTTCATAGAGTACTAGGACACAGTCACTCTGTGGGTCAAAGGCTAATTGTTGTCTAGCTATTATTTACCATTGCTGCCATATCTGCTGAACCCTCCAGAGCAGCTCTGCCATACAATACTTTGTATTTTTATAAGGAGAGCATTCTGTGAAGAACGGAGGAGATAGAAATGTTCTCCTTGGAAATTTGCATGTTGAATGTTAGCAGCAAAGAAAGTAAATGCACATTCACCGTGTGCACCATTCATGAAGTGATGAGGACAATAAGAGCCTCAGAGGGAATGATTGTTTCTCAACAAGGAGCTCATGCATTTCAAATTGCTCAGCACCTGGGCTTGAAATCAGTCCATGCTCCTGTTGGTTAATGCTGTTGCACAGTAGTACTGGCAACAAGACTGACAGGTTGAAGGGTTATTCTCAAATATCATACAGCACGTTAAATTCTGATAATTTTTTTTCTTAGTGACAAGATTACAAGGAAAAAAATTGCCCATATATTTATAGACATACATCTGGCTGCATGATACAACCTGGATAGCAAGTTTTTACAGTTTGCTTAGGCTTCAAAAACTTTGAATCTGATTATTGTCTAGTACAGGGGTTGGCAACCTCTGGCACGCGGTTTGCCAGGGTAAGCATCCTGAGAGGCCGGGTCAATTTGTTTACCTGCCATGTCTGCAGGTTTGGCCGATAGTGGCTCCCACTGGCTGTGGTTCGTCGCTGCAGGCCAATGGGGGCGGCGGGAAGCAGCGCGGGCTGAGGAATGTACTGGCTGCTGCTTCCTGCCAGACACACTGGCCTGGGACGGCGAACCCCAGCCAGTGGGAGCTGCAGTTGGCCGAACCTGTGGATACAACAGGTAAACAAACCTGTCTCTGCCCATCAGGATGCTTACCCTAGTGAGCCGCGCGCCAGAGGTTGCTGACCCTCTGGTCTAGTATGTAACCACTTATGTCCCACATTAAACAGGGTGTTATAGATGTTGATAATGTTCCTGTGGTGTCCTGTTCTACTTTCAGCCAAGTTTTGATGGAATTGTGAATATGAACTCTTCTGTGCATTTCACTAAAGCTTGTATGCTACATAGAGGACCAGAACGTATGTATCAGAATCAGGGCATTCCTCTGATCTCCTTGACAGTTGGTATCAAGGCATTCTTGAGTCACAATTAGACAATCAGGTGTACCATACATATGCTGATGAAGCAAACAGTACATCAAGTAGGGCATCTTCTAAATTATCTGTGAATCTGTCACTCACACACAGGTGTTATTTCACCCAGTTGTGTATGTAGCTTCATAAATAATTTTTAAAATACAAAGAGGCCTCACAACTACAGCATTTTCAAATTCTAGGAGAAATGATAGAGTAACAAGATGGATAGTCAGATTGTTCTTTATTTAATAATTATTGGCAGGGCTGGCTCTGGCTTTTTTGCCACCCCAAGCCAAAAAAAAAAAAAAATCGGGGCAGCTAGAACAGTAATGCAAAATAAAAAAAACAAACAAACCGCAACCAAACCTGCGGCGCGGCCAGAGCAGCAAAGCAGGAAAAAAAAAACCTGTGAGGCGGATGGAGCCAGGGTGCAGGGGGACTCCTTGCGCTGCAGATGTGCCCCGGCTAGCAGGGAGGAGGGAGAGGGAGTGGGAGGAGAAAGAGAAGGAGGGCAGCTAGGGCTTCAGTGGGGCACCTGCCACATGGCCCCGACCACTGTGCCGCTCCGGTCGGTGGGAAGGGAAGGATGCGGGCTGCCTTGCTGGGCTTGCTACAGACCTGGCACCGGCTGGGGCAGATGAAGTGTGCAGCCCGCTCCCAGCAGGGCGCTCCCCTCTTCCGCGCCGCCGCCCTCTACAAGGCAGCCGGATAGGCAAATGAAACAAAACAAAACAAAAGAAAAAAGAAAAAAAAGTGGCCGTGCCGCCCTAGGATTGGGCAGAATGCCACCCCATAGAATCTGCTGCCTCAAGCATGAGCTTGCTTGGCTGGTGCCTGGAGCTGGCCCTGATTATTGGGCTATCTAATAGCAGTAATATGTGTGGTCATACGAGCTGTGATTCACTCAGATTTGGGAGTCCTGAATCTTGAATTCTGTTCAGTGTACTCTGTCACTGACTTTGAGCGTGTCACTTAGTGTTTCTGTGCTTTGGTTGCCCCCTTGGTAAAACAGAGAGAATAACTTTTACTCAAGTTTGTGAAACACTTTGAGATCTATAGATGAAAAGCATGATAGGAATAGAAAGCTTTTATTTAATTTAATTTATTTATTTAGTATAAACAGCTAGCAGCTCAGATAAATGCTGCAGCATTTTTCAATATTCATCACCATATTGTAAACATCTTTTCTTTCAACTATTTGTAGGTTTCATAAATAGTGTATTTTGCAGAATAGGGTCAATAACAGGCATAATGCTTAAAGTAGTACAATGCTATATTATCTCAAATTGTGATTAGAATGAAAGGTGGTTTTTTAAAAAAAATCTTATTGAGAAGACATAACCCTTTGATTTCTCCCTCTGTTTTCTTTGTGTGTGTGTGGAGGAGGGGGAATCCTGTTTTTCTCAGTGCCTGATCTAGATGAACTGTACTTTGGCAGATTATTGATAGCCATCTTATCTTTGGTTTTTCCATTTTGAGGTCAGAACATGACCACATTTGCATTATAGAAAGAAAGAAAACTTGTTGGGAATCCCAATATATATTTCATCTGGTTTAAAGCCTTAATCCTGGATTCTGAGTGCTGGGTGGTGGTAAGAGTATTAATACAGATTTGTACAAAATGGCTCGACGGTGCATGTGTAAGCACTTTCCACTGGCATCAGAGAGTTAAATGAAAAAAGGTAGATCAGGGTTAACAGGGTCTAACTGCTAGAGCCTTGGGAAGACCAGATGGCTGTCTGACACTCCCGTGTTATTTTCTCAGTTGTTCTGGAGATAGCTTTTAATGCAGGCATCCTATACTTTCATGTTTAATGATGAGGAGTTAGAAAGACTGTTTCAGAGTTTTAGAATTTTTTTAATGATTTATTTCAGCAAATATTCATAGCAAGCAGCCCACCCTGGACAGTGGCTACTATTCTTCCTTCCTCCTCAAGACGAACCTCTATTACATGCCTGTAAGAAATTAGAAGCAGCAGGGAATAGTAGGCACTTACTTTATTTATTCATTATAACAGAAACAAAAGTATGTGTGTGTGTGTGTGTGTGTATGTTTATATATTTGTTTGCATCCCTTTTCCCAGCCTTCAGATGAACAGTACTACTGTACTCAATAGGACTGTTCATGCTCATAAATATTTGGAAGATCAAGGCCTTAATTCAAAGCTCTTTCAAGGCAAAGGCTGTGCTCTTCCTAAGTCTCAGTACAGCACATGGAGCAAAGTGATGTGCTGGTGATGGATACTACTGTGATAATATAATATAATATAATATAAAAAAGACAAGGTGGCTCAGGTAATATCTTCTACTGAACCAACTTCTGTAATGTCAATAAAATATATTACCTCATGCACCTTGTCTCTCTCATGTCTGGGGACTAACATGGCTGCAATAGCACTGCAAACATAATATAAAAAGTTATTCAGAATATCACTGAGTTCTTGGTGATAATTTCTAACTGAAGAAATACATTTTCTTCTCTTTTGATCCCAGCCCCTGTTATAAACTCTGGTTGTCATTTGGGGAAAATACAATAATGCATTCCTCAGAAATCAATTTATTTATATTGCTGAAAAAAGTCACTGACATATTCCATTGTGTGCTTATACCTGAACGGTGTATTCACATGAGTAAAAGTTGCAGGATCTGGCCCCTTATTTGAACTATGTACTCAGAGTTAAAGTTCCATGCCAATCCAAGTGTCCATGAAACAAGATTTGTCTTAAGTAAAATCCTGCAATATGCTGACTCTCACAGTCATAATACAAAGATGTTTCTTCATTTTCAGCCCATTCTCTGTTCAGTTTAAGAAGAAAGCTAGAATTGATCAAAGTAGGTGTGATCACGCAATAAAAATACATGCTGGAGATTTCACCAATTTCTCTTCTTCACATAAAAGTTTGGGTACTAGGAACATAATGTAATTTACAGTCCTGAACTCTGATGACATTACAAGGCTTCCACAGAGTTTCCTTAAAAACAAACAGATGAGATCACTGTACAATATTAAATGTTACCATGTACAAAGCATTAACCACAGGATATTTTTTGGTTGTTTTCTCAGTGGATCATATGGGGTCTAATCATGAATAAAGTCAATTTTAATGGTTCCCTATATGTTGCAGATATTTGCTTTATTAGTACAGGTGATTTCACTAATATTTTAATTGGGAAGGGCTGGATAATTTGTCTCAGGAGCCCAGCTTCAATTTATGTATTGCTAACAAGATACCAGACTTGGATACGTATCTGTTGCCAGGTCCACATATAGATTATAAATTTGGTTTTAAGAAAGATGGGACTTTAAGTGCATTGCAGAGAAAAACTAATATTTCCTGCCTCACAATCCAAGTATTTCACTCTATTGTTCTCAGGAAAAGTCAGCCCTGGAATGTCACATCTGTTAGGAAGCCGATGACCTCTTTTAGCAAACACTGACTGGTAAGAAGGAAGTGGAAAGACTAAAGAATGCCTTCCATGATTATCCAAAATAGATTTTTTTTGAAAAGTGCTCCAACTGCTGAGCTCCCTAAGGCATGCATGTTAAATATACAGATATAAATAGAAAGCTTAGCATTTAGAAAATCTCAGGAAGTACTTCCAAATCAATCCCCAATGCCTCTTCTGGTTTCTTTCCTTTCTTGTTGTGTTTTGTATTGTTTTATTTCTTTTCCTTTCATTCTCTGGAATCTTGCAGAAACAAAAGAAGCAGCATTTATGTGAATACCAGCAGCACCGGGACTGTCACTGACAAAATAAACTGCATTAAAGTTATCCCTCCAGAATTCTTTTAAGTGTTTTTACCTTCTGTTTGTGAATAATAATACACTATACTAAAGATGATTGAAAACTAGAATTTCCACCCCATGGGAAATTCTGATATTTTGACATTTATTTTGATCCTGAATCAGGATGAAAAGTCAAAATATTGAAATGTTTTGCAGAGTAAAAAGTTCAGAAGAATTTTGGCCTGGAAATGTCAGACTATTTAGTTCTGTATCAATGTCAGTATCTGTGTCTACCTACTGGGAGGTATAGTTCAAGTTCATTCATGGCCCCATCTCTTATGGGTCTTGCTCCTGGCCAGACGACGTCTCTCATGTTGCACTATGGTCTCTCACTGTCTCAGAATGCACAAGAGCTGTGATTAGAGGAGACAGGTCATGGAATGGGAAAGACTGAACTCTTCTCCCACTATCACTGGAAAACTCAGCTCATATTTGAATCAGAATGTCCTTTTTTCTCCCACAAGAAATGTACATTAAGAAGACTAGAGACTGATTTTACACAAGAGAATATTTATAAAAGACCATCCAGAAGCAGAATTTCCTCTCTCTCCCTGCCAGCACATCTTAACATGAATATCAGAGCTGCAACTGTGTTTACTTCAGCTGGTTTCCTATTGTCAAAGTCAAAATCATGGCCCCTGTTTTTGATGTCCAAAAGCTTTTTCATGAAGAGAAAACAACATCTCTTAGGCTTGACTTTCTTTCAAAGCATGAAAATATTTTGTCTGTAAATCAAGATAAAGGAGGTTTTATGATAAATTAAAAGTCTTCTGCATTTTACCAAAGAGTTCTGACAGTTAGACATTATGAGTTCCAGAGCTTGAATATGAGTTCCATAAACAAGAGTGCATTGCTCTCCTAGGTGACAGAACCTGTCAAGGAGAAAGCCATTTACTATATACTTGTCATACTGCAATCTTGCACAGTGGAACATGGTTTAAAATCCCATTCTTTGCTGATTTCTATGAGTTTTATATCAATGTATTTTTAATACATTTTTAAGAGAGTAGCAGCACAGGTAGGTAGTACAAAAAGTCTCACGAGCATCATTTTCGATTTCAAACAGACCCTAAATTTACTGAGCCTTTATCTGTTAAAATGCTCTAGATTTTCACTTTTAAAAAAAACCTATCCCTTCACCATTGTATTTGTTAATAATAAACAAAACACTTGACCCCAAGAAATTCACTAAAATTATTATTACTTATTGCTTAATCCTGCCTTGAGTGCAGGGGACTAGACTAGATGACCTATTGAGGTCATTTCTAGTTCTACACTTCTGTGATTTTATGTCTTATAGATGCTTACTATTTCTGTTATCTTTAATTGCTTGTGTTGATTTGCTGCTACAGAATTCATGCTATACATGCTAACGAGAAACTGTTTTTACTATGCTCTTCTGTATCTTGAGAATGAAAACCCAGGTACCTTTGTCAACTCTAAACTCTTGATGGCACTGGAATATGTAGGAGACATTTGCTGCTGACTGCAAAAATTGTAAGTGCACACATTTCAGTAGCATTCTTTCCTGAAAAAGAAGAGAAAATTATTGTAGTGACATATCTCCTTGCATATAATGCAGTTAAGATTATATGATTTGATGTAAGGCTTTGTGCTTAATGTATCTACCTTTATCTGTACTTCAGCCTGAAGCAGCTGGAGCAATAACTTTGTCATATTAAATCCTTACAGACAGAAGGGAAAGTTTCCTTTGGTTTAGCTGTATTAAAATTCAGGTTCCAAATAAAACTTTTACTCCAAACTATAGTTTTTACTCTCAAGATGATCTCACTGCAGTTTGAACAGTATATATCGGATTTCTGTTTCAAGTGACATTGTGTATCTTTCACACCACGTGGCTTCTTTGTGACCAGAATCAGACTACATATCTTTTCATTTTTTTATTGCATACATTGTTCACTAATCCAACAAAGCTGAAAGTACTGAACTAATTAACCTGGCTGTACCTGAGGCCGCATTTAACCTTAGATATTTCGGATGGAAGTAGTCTATGAAGTCATTTGTACCTCTCTCAGGGAAGGATTGTTTTCTACAGTGTGTATGCAGTGTGTTGCTAAGTCTCCTCCTTGTCTCTATCTTCTTAGTAACATTAAAAGAGCATTAAAATACATTTCTAATAGTAATTTCCCACATAAGCAACTGCTATCTTGGCTACAGGGCTATCATGCAAATGGGATACTAGGGTGTGTGTACATTAAAGTTGCTTAGTGTTATGAAAAGTTAGATTTTTGTTTAAAGCAATGGTACTCAAATGGTAATTTTTTCATAATGTGGACCACAATTTAACAGAGAGATTATCTTTTGGCCAGCTAGCTCCCTCCCATTTTCAATTGTATGGGCCAACTTCCATCCCACTTGTAATCACTTTATGTCCATATGGCAACTACAACAAGTGCTGACATACAAAAGTAAGATTGGGAAAGAATTGCATGTATGTTTAGCTTCTTTTACTACTATTTAGCAGGTGAAATCAAGGAGAAGAGGATCAAAGATCTCTGCTGATCCACCACTAAAGGAAGTGCTGGCCATATGTCACTCCTCATGGCTTGATGCCCATCTGATCTGGTGGAAACCCATCCGTGAGGTCCCAGTTCCACAGAAGCAAATGGGGGTGAAAAGAGATGACAGTGTGGAGAGTGTATATAGGTTGAGACTATATTAATTATTGCCATTCTCCCTTCCAGGGCCGGCTCCAGGCATCAGCTAAAGAAGCAGGTGCTTTGGGCAGCCAATACCAAGGGGCAGCACTCTGGCCGCTATTGGAGCCACATATCCGGGTCTTCAGGAGGAATTCAGCGGTAGGTCCCTCCGTCCCTCTTGGAGTGAATTGCTGCCTAAGAGTGGTGTGGTGCGATCGCGCTGCCGTGGATTGCGGGTTGTTGTTTTTTTTAGCTGCTTGGGGTGGCAGAAAACCTGGAGCCGACCCTGCTCCCTTCCATATTATAAAATGCACATTGGGAGGAGTTTGGGGTCTAGCTATGGTTGGTGGAACCTCTGAGAGTATAATGCAGGAGTAGGGCTTTTCCAGAGCCAGCAGAAGACATGGAGCTGGAGCCATTTGCTTCTGCATGAATCTGTGTTTCGAGGGAACAGAATTCCCAGCTTATTCCCCAGGGAAGTGGCAACTTGGCCTCCATATATGGAAAGAGGGCTTGCAATTATCATTATAAAATTACTGCTCTTCTTCTATAGAAGAGGAAACAAATAAGTCTTTGAAGCCATGAAAATAACAAAACAAACAACAACATTGAGGGATCCTTTCCCTCTTTTTTGAAATAAACACCTAACTTAAAGGGTCATTCTGATATTTTATCAAAATCTGCTTACCTATGTGTGTAGGTTGTAGGTTGAGCTATCTAAGCATCAAGGGAGTGAGACTGTGTATGACAATTTGGAGCTAAGAAAAGGGCTTTATTATAGATCTTAAAACCTCTGACAATGGGAATTAATAAAGCAAGTGCTGACTGAATATTATCCAGTGCAATGTGAATGTGAAAATGCGGTGAAGTGAAAATGCGGTGAAGTCGAACACCGTTACCCCATTTTTTAGGATCAGGTCTATTGTGGCCTGACCACACTGAAAATAGTTGTTCAGAATACAAATAAAATACATTGAACAGTCTCAAAATGAGCTTGATCATAGGAAGTGTAGACTAAAATAATACATTAGTTACTAATAAAGTCACATTTCTTAAAGGATTTCCTCCAAGGAATTTCCCTTGAAATAATATTTTTATAGAGTTTTGTAGAGGTGAACGTTGCTGGCTTGTCTGACTTGCAAATATAGTGAGTTCCCTAGAGGAAAAGGGGGAAAAACACACACAGATTGTTTCCCTGAATCACTGTAAGTGTTTTAAAATTCTGACAAAGAACAATTTAAAAATAGAAACTATGCAAGTATCATTATTTTGCTGGAAGAAAAAGCTGCAAAGTTTACCATACAACATCAATGAAACTGGGTTTGCATTTTGTTTCTAAACGGGAAATGACATATGTAGGCATTAGATAAGAAGACCTGATAAATTCATACCCAGTTCTGTTTTCTGCATCTTAACCAAGTCCTGAAGTATGAATGGTTCCTGTGTGATCTCCAGATGTCTGTCCCATGGTGGATTACAGACACCATCATTTTTTAAAACCTGTTAGATAGAAAGAGCAGACTCCATTTACTAGGCTTGCTGAGCCTGGGTAATGAAGCAATTTTATATTATGTCAACATATTGTTCAAATTATAAGAGGTGCATGTCTGCTGATGGTTACCAGTGGATACGATTCCAGAGAAAGATGGTCTGGGAGAGCCCATTAGGATATTTTTATTTTATGGAAACCTTGTGAAGATTCTAAATTATCTCATTGTGAGTTTTTGGATGCTCGGCATCAGGGGCGGCTCCAGGCACCAGCGCTCCAAGCAAGTGCCTGGGGCGGCAAGCCGCGGGGGACACTTTGGCGGTCTCTGCTAGGGTGGCAGGCAAGCTGCCTTCCGCGGCTTGCCTGCAGAGGGTCCACTGGTTCCACGGCTTCAGCGGATCTCCCGCAGGCATGCCTGCGGGAGATCCGCCAAAGCCACGAGACCAGCAGACCCTCCGTGCTTGGGGCAGCAAAATGTCTAGAGCCGCCCCTGCTCAGCATGTGTCTAAGTATGGATTTAGGACCCTGTCTTTAAGCTCTTGATTTTGGAAAATCTTTGGTCCCATATGACTTCAATGGTACCCCTTGTATTGATGACAGAAGGTAAATGTGTCAAGACGCATACCGTTTTGTTGAAAGTTTTGAAGTTCTTATTTATTGTTTTCATAGCTCCAACACTGTGGTAAGTGCTTTTTTATTTTTCTTTCTGTTGTGGGACTGATCTTACAATGCACACTGAAGTCAAAGTTCAATTGGCTTCAGTGAGAGCTGGGATCAGTGAGATAGGAAAGGCATGACTTTGGATCCTGTAAAACAGATGGTTTCCTTTCCTCCCTTGTGCTTTCCTCCTCACATCCTCAGATAAGAAGGGTATGAGTTCCTCAGTACTCTTGAAATTTAGGCAGGTGCCCAAATATAGATTTTGGAGTCTAACTTTAGGCTTCTGTTTTTGCAAACCTTATACATATATCAACATCAAAATTGTTGTCTATATAATACTGAGGACCAGCTTTGCAGCTAGAATACCACTGCTTTATTACTATTAGAGAAGAGAGGGAATTCAGGAGATGTACCGTCTCTTCACTAAATAAAAGGGAATTGACTTCAAACTCAGACTCACTTTCCAGTGACTTCATGCTGTATATTGCCATGATGACTTATTCCTGTCTATCATAAGGCCCAATCTAGTAAACTGTTGAGTTCTTCTCTTCAACAGGAGCTGCGTGAGGGCACTCCATCTCATAGCTTCCTACAGGTAACCTTGGAGTCTGATGTTCTTATCTTTGACACTGAGAACCTTAGATGAGCAACAAACTAAGCAAGATGTGAACTTTGAAGAGAGGATACCAGAATCCATGGGTTGGAGGCCAAAACACATCAACAGCACTTTACATTCTCGAAAGATTAGCAGTGAAGAAACTGAAACTAAGTTTCATGGTTACCTGCCATAATCTTTAGTTGATGACACATGTTCTTGTAACAGATGGTCATTGGGGTGCCATGGTTTACCATTTAAAATATAGTTTATAAGCAATACAAATCAGCTTTGTGCAACTGTGCATTCAACTTCATAAAAAAAGCCAGAGAGACAGCATGAAGTTAAACATATCTAAATATTAGTAAATTACACACATAATTAAACACAGCTTTGACTTCAATTACCCTTATTTTAATATTCAAAATGGTGAAGATGAATGTAATACTCAGAAATAGGAACACTGGAAAAAAAGTCAAAAGGAGTGGATTAGGGTTTTCCAAGACCTTCTCCTTTAAAAATAGCCTAATTTTTTATTTAGGTTATTGTACTACAAAGAGAGATTTTAAGTGAGTACAAGTATAAGGAATGAAAGTTAGAAATGATTGCAAGAGAAATAAAGATAAATGTTTCTGAACTTAATAAATTAGACTTGGTTCAAGGTAAAATTCTTACCAGTGATATTGCTGATCAAATCTGCTCCCAAAGTCCATTAGCAGTTTCTTTTGTCTTCTTTGGTGGAAAAAAGAAATGGATAGGGGGAGATAACTTGGGTTTCTTTTTGCCCCTCTCTTTTATAGCTCAGTCACCCTTTGAAACGCATTTTCCTGAGGGTTATCTTAATGCTCCTTCCAGCTGTGAGGAAGAAGAATGCAGTCTCATTGTAAAAGAATTTTCAGTGCTGTTGTTTGCTAAAATGGAAATTAGTCTTGTCTTTTCTTGTTTAATACTTATATGTAAATTGAGTTAAACACACATTCCTTTGTTTAAGACCTGCTTGACCAGTTTTGCCTAATCTGGGCTCTGTGGGTTTGATTATGTGCTACCAACATCATTAGGGGGAATTTAAAACTTTACATATAATGTTGTGACACATGTTTCATCATGATATTATTGACCAGTGAGTTATTAGCTTTCAAATGACACCTCACAAGACATGAGTTGCACATAGGTTATTACAATAATGCCGGGGCCGGCAACCTTTGGCACACGGCTCATCAGGCTAATCCACTGGCGGGCTGCGGGACATTTTGTTTACGTTGACCATCTGCAGGCACAGCCCCCCCCAACAGTTCCCAGTGGCTGTAGTTCACCTTTCTCAGCCAATGGGATCTGTGGGAAGTGGTAGCCGACACGTCCCTGCAGCCCGTGCTGCTTCCTGCAGCTTCCATTGGCAGGGAATGGCAAACCGTGGCCACTGGGAACTGCGGGGGGCCGTGCTTGTGGATGTTCAACATAAACAAAATGTCTCATGGCCTGTCAGTGGATTACCCTGATGGTCCACATGCCAAAGGATGCTGACTCCTGAAATAGTGTGTAGGGTTTGAACAGATATGTGCATTCGGTCAGTTATATTATTCTGTCTTTTTTTGTGACATTGTCTGTCTGAAGAGACTTAAACTCAGAAAATAACCTTAATAAAACAGAACAAGAACAACCTCAGGTAAATCATTTTACTATGGCCCTTGAGCATTTACCTCAGCTATAAGTTCTGCCCACTTTATTAATAGATGTTGAAAGGATTCTGAGAAGCCAAATGAGGAAGCTGGCTTGTACAGTAAGACTCTTACTTAATACTTATTTGAAGGGAATGCCTCACAAATTCTACCATTTCAAAATGGAAAAAAAAAAGATTAAATAAGAATATACACTACTGTGAAGAAGTTAGATTTGATCGATTGTTGAACCACAAGCATTCAAAAAGCTTCACTTTATATTCAGTAGCATATCCATAGACTATCCACTCTCAAATGTGCTGTCTTGTTATCAACTTTTCTTGGTTAGATAAGGTAAGGTGTCAGTCATTGGAAGGGCATGGTAGATGGAGAATTTGAAGTGAGAGTGTGCTAATAAAATTTGCAGATGACAAAAGATGGTGGGAGGCATTGCCAATATGGAGGAAGACTGGAATACCATGCAAGATCTGGATGGCCTTGTAAACTGGATTAATAGAATAGGATTAAATTTAATAGTGTAAATTGCAAGGACATGCATTTAGGGATTGACAACAAGAAGTTTTGCTATAAACTGGAGTCTTATGAGTTGTAAGTGACAGAGGAGGAGAAAGACCTGGGTGTCACAGGATAAATATGAGCCATCCGTGTGATGCAGCCATGAAAAGGGCTAATGCAGTCCTACAATGCGTCAGGCAAGGTATTTCCATTAGAGACAGAGAAGTGTAAGTACCATTATACATGGCACTCGTGAGACCTCATCTGGAATTCTGTATGCAATTCTGGTCTCCTATGTTTAAGAATGATAAATTCAAACTGGAACAGGTACAGAGAAGGGCTACTAGGATGATCCGAGGAAGGGAACACCAACCTTATGATAGGAGATTCAAAGAGCTTGGCTTGTTTAGTCTAAGCAAAAGAAGGCTGAGGGGAGATATGATTGCTCCCTATAAATACATCAGAGGGATAAATACCAGAAGGGAGAAGAGTTATTTAAGTTAAGCGCCAAAGTGGACAGAAGAACAAACAGATATAAAGTGATCTTCAACAAGTTTAGGCTCAAAATTTTGTGAAAAGAGAGTGAAGTTCCAAGGAGCCTTCCAAGGAGAGCCGTGGGGGCAAAAAAACCTACCTGGTTTCAAGACAGAGCTTGCTAAGCCTGTGGAGGGGATGGTATGGTGGGACTGCCTACAGTGGCATGTAGACCATTGGCAACTGCCAGTAGCAAAGATGGCCAATGGCTGGAGATGGGACACTAGATGGGGAAGGCTCTGAGTTACTGCAGAGAATGGTGGATCCTTGCCCGGATGCTCAGGGTCTACCTGAACACCATATTTGGGGTCAGGAAGGCATTTTCCCCAGGGCTAGATTGGCAGAGACCCTGGGGGGGTTTCACCTTCCTCTGCAGCATGGGTCACTTGCAGGTTTTAACTAGTCTAAATGGTGGATTCTCTGTAACTTGATGTCTTTAATATCTAGATGATCACGATGGTCCCTTTCGACCTTAAAGTCTATGAGAAAGAGGCCTTTCTTCCTCTTCCCTTTGGGATTACTGAGGTTTCTTCTATTCCTGTCTGCACTGGTATGCTGTCTACTTTATTTATTTATTTTGTTCCTTTCTCCTTTTCTGAATCCATTGATTCTAGGACAAGTTTTATGTATTTTATTTTTTCTCTTCTTTGGTTGATTTAAAAAAATAAAATAATGATTGAACTTATTAAATATTATTATTGTTAATTGGTTGTATTTAAACCCTATTTGAATGCCAGATTCTGATAGCCTTACTAACATTGAATAGCTTACTCCACAAGCAGTCCAGCTGCTTTGAATGGGACCACTTGAAGAGCAGGGTACAACTCGATATGAGTAAGTGTTTTGGAATCTGATCCTCAGGTGCCTTATTGCTGCGGTAGGGCCAGATGGTGAGACTCTTTCTCAAGCTGAATAGTACCCTGAACACTGAGAAATCCAATCCAGTTGATGAGAATGGAGTAAAGCATTACTCGGTGTAAGTAAGGGTGTCATAGTCTGACCCTTAACAATTGCTGGACTAGTTCAGACTCGATGTCCTTCTAGACCAGTGTCCTGTATCTGTCAGTGGCCAGTTCTAGCTGCTTCAAAGGAAGGTGCATGAGCCCTAAAGTAGGCAGTGATGGAAACATCTGCCATAGATATAGTTTCTTCCTAACCCCATAATTTAGAGGTTGATTTATACCCTGAAGCATGAGGGTGAATAATACACATATAATTGAATACATTTAGAATGATGAAGGTGCTGCTCTGACTGAAACTTCCAGAAGTTGGTTTTCTTGCTGTTTATTAAACAAAAATATACAAAGCACAACTTTGTAGGTTTGAAACTGTATTATTCTCTCCTCTTGTTGCACTATGCCCTAAATTACAGAAGATGCAGTTTTCCCCATAAATTTTGCTGACACAACAGAAAACAGTTGGAATTTTCAGTAAATATAAAACTCAGACAATTAACTCACATACACCACACACGTCATCTTATTCAGTTGCCATTTTCATGGTGGCTTGTCCTTTCTGCATTTTATTATTCATTTATGATAGCTATAATAGGCCTTTCAGAGTCTATCTCGCTCTCCTGAGGAATATTTATGGCTATTATAGGGCTCTTATGAGAAGACCCAACAATAGTTATTGCGGAAACACTGTGAAATGCTACATTAATGCAGAGATATGCTGGTATTAAAATACCTGAACTTGTTTCAAAGTCCCCCTTGATGAAGATTAAAAGGCTGCTTCTTCTGGTGAGGTTCTATCGCTCCTCTAACTCCCTCACCTCAGAGAGCTGAATAGTTCTGACTGGGAGTTTAATGTGCATTGATTACAGCAGATGCTTGAAAGGGAGATGCCTTGGAAAGCTTGCCATCAGAAAACATTTGGAAACAGCAGATTTTTAAAGGTGAATGGCTGTAAAAGTAACAGAGCTTATGTACGGTGGGGAAAGGCAGAATAAGGGTAAAAATAGACACATGAAAAATGCTAAAATTACAAGGGCAAACACTGTACTGGGGGATTTGCCTTTAAAAACAAGACCTCCTCCCCACCCCATTCCATACCTAAAGGGAACGGTTGGGATTAGGGATAAATCTCCTGGGAACCAGGTACTGCTGTGGAAGGACTTTGTACTCATTTGCTTACCTTCATCAATAAACATGAAGCTGACTCTCTGCTGATCAATCCCCCACCATTAAAATTTTACAGTTTTTTATATGTGTATTCAGATTTTGACTAGGCTTTGTAAAAAACAATACCCCACTTACAATTTAGACTGCTTAAGTGTTTCTTGGCATGTGGACAGTTGGTATTAATGGACACTAACATTCTGCTCTAATAACAGAAGTGCTTTAAGGGAATCCCCAATGGGATAAAGATTTTTTATTGAGTATGGTGGTCCAGAAGAGCAAAACACATGCAAGTACATACAAATCAAAGTTGATACACATGACAAAAATGAGAAGAAAATGAAAACAAAATTCTATAATATACAGATATAATAAATAGGACTTTGCTATACCAGTTGCCCACTGCAATATGGATTTCCCAGCATTTGCAGCATAAATCCTACAGTATGTTTATGTAATTTGAATGCATGAAACAGAAATTCCAGAATGCAAAAACACAAGTTCTGTGATACCCACATAACACATATGTTTCATGACACAGATAACACAAGTTCCACAACATGCATAACATCAATTCAGAAAACAGATACCTATTCGCTCACTGTTATAACCACCAGTTTATTTGTGTAAATAGAAAACATGTTACTTTTATATTGCACTAATTGCATCATGTGTTTGGGCTCACACAAAACTTGTTTGTGCATAGACATAGAATTTATATTGTGTTACACTGTCTCAGAACACTTTGGGATATGTGTTCTACAGTGTAACAGAGTGGACTGGCTCTTTAAGGGAGGTTACAGTGCCCATCACACCCTTGTTACATGTAGATACGTTTTAAAAATTATAAAAATTATGGTGCTTGCAACATGTGGTGATATCAACCTCAACATGATATTCATTTTCTGCTGCTGAACTTGAGTCTTTTTTCATGCTTCCTATTATTTCCAGGACCATCTCTTAATCCTGGTCTATTGCCCTTTCCTCATTCAAATCCCTCCTTTAAATCACTTCTTCCTTGATGGCCCCCAAAGTGAGTTGATATTAAACACCTAAGAGCGCCATATTATTCCCTCTTTTTGGTACCTGCCCTTTCAATTGTAAACTCTCTGGAGCAGGGATTTTTTTTTCTTTCTGTGTCTTGTATAGGACTGCGTGCACTGTCAGTGTTTAACAAACATCAGAGAGAAACAACAAGAAATGATTAGATAAATGTCAGTCCCTGGAAGCTAAGTCTATTTATACCAGCTGAGGATCTGGCTTGGAATATTTGCTAGGGGATTTATGAAGTAAGGGTGGGGAAAAAAATCACAGTGTCCCATGGAACATATGGTCATGTGGTTATTCTGCTTTTTGAATTTCCTATCCTTTGCTCTGCTTTTCCTCTTTAAGAGACAGCATGAAGCTTTTCAAACCTGGCCTTGATTTTCAGTGAGAGAGAGAGAGAGAGCAAGCGAGCAAATACCAAACCTTAACTGATAATTCATTACAAACACAGAGATACCGTACAGGAAGGAGAGGTAGCAGGAAAATATATTAATTCATGTTTTAAATTAAGTGTTTCAAATAATGATTTAATTTAGAATTAATAAGCCAGTTATTGCAGGTTAATTAAATGCCACTTGATGATTAAAAACATATTATTTATTCAGATTAACAACTATTAGGCAGTACTGTAGCCCCACACCCTGCTGTGTCTTATTGCTTGAAAAGACTCTGTCAAGATATTTCTCATTTTCAAAATCTTCTTTTTTTAAATCCTTACTGCTGTTTATAATAACCTTACAAACTTGAAACAAAAATCTATTTGTATAGCAATTTCCCCTGTACACAGAATATACCAGTTTGTTTGTTATTGTTGGATAGCTCCTGAGTGTTGGGCTCAGAAAAGCACATAGAATCAGAGAATATTAGGGTTGGAAGAGACCTTAAGAGATAATCTAGTCCAGGGATCGGCAACCTTTGACATGTGGCCTGCCAGGGTAAGTACCCTGATGGGCTGGGCTGATTTGTTTACCTACTGCGTCCACAGGTTTGGCCGATTGCGGCTCCCACTTGCCGCGGTTTGCTGTTCCAGGCCAATGGGGACTGCGGGAAAAGGAGTGAGCCGAGGGATGTGCTGGCTGTCAATTCCTGTGGACATGGCAGGTAAACAAATTGGCCCAGCCCACCAAGGTGTGCTTACCCTGGCAGACCGCGTGCCAAAGGTTGCCCCCAGATCCCTGATCTAGTCCAATCCCCTGCTGAAAGCAGGACAAACACCAACTAAATCATCCAGCCAGGACTTTGTCAAGCTGGGCTTTAAAAACCTCTAAGGATGGAGATTCCACCACCTCCCTAGGTGACCCATTCCAGTGCTTCATCACCCTCCTAGTGAAATAGTATTACCTAATATCCAACCTAGACCTCCTCGACTGCAGCTTGAGACCATTGCTTCTTGTTCTGTCATCTGCCACCACTGAGAACAGCCTAGCTCCATCCTCTTTGGAACCCCCCTTCAGGTAGTTGAAGGCTGCTATCAAATCCCCCCTCACTCTTCTCTTCTGCAGCCTAAATAACCCCAGTTCCCTCAGGCTCTCTTGTAAGTCATGTGCCCCAGTCCCCTAATCATTTTCATGGCCCTCTGCTAGACTCTCTCCTATTTGTCCACATCCCTTCTGCAGTAGGGGGAGCAAAACTGGACACAATACTCCAGGTGTGGCCTTACCAGTGCCGAATAAAGGGGAATAATCACGTCCCTTGATCTGCTAGCAATGCTCCTACTAATACAGCCCATTATGTCGTTAGCAATAAGAGCACACTGACTCATATCCAGCTTCTCATCCACCGTAATCCCCAGGTCCTTTTCTGTAGAACTGCTTAGCCAGTCAGTCCCCAGCCTTTCTGGTGCATGGGATTCTTCCTTCCTATGTGCAGGACTCTGCACCTCTCCTTGTTGAACCTGATCAGATTTATTTTGTCCCAATCCTCCAATTTATCTAGGACTCTGGACCCTATCCCTACCGTCCAGAGGATCTACCTCTCCCCCCAGCTTAATGTCATCCATGAACTTGCTGAGGGGGCAATCCATCCCATTATCCAGATCATTAATAAAGACATTGAAGAAAACCGGCCCCAGGACCAACCCCTGGGGCATTTCACTTGATACTAGCTGCCAAGTAGACATCGAACAGTTGATCACTACTCATTGAGCCCAATAATGTAATATCATATTTATATAATATTATTGAGTTATAAAATTTACAAACAAACGTAGGAACAAAAATAAGGTAAGTCAAATAGTGGGCCTAAAATCAGCCTCAAACAAACCTCTTTAATTTACATCCTGGACTGGAGTAAGTGGGCATATTGTCTTCTGTAGAGATGTATTTGCTTATACCAAGCCTAAATTTCTCCCATAGTGTAGTTCTAGTACTTTGTGATGCTCATTGACTCATAGGTTCCAAGGTCTGACAAAACCACTGTGATTTCATCTAGTCCAATGGTGGGAATCTGTGGCCCACGGGCCACACGTAGCCCATCAGGATAATCTGACTGAGGGCTGAGACACATTTTGCTGACGTTGACAGGCATGCCCCCCCCCCAGCTCCCAGTGGCTGTGGTTCCATTCCCGCTGCTTCCCGTAGCTCCCATTTTTTTCTTTTTTATCCAAATTTTCTTTTCTAAAAGGAAGATGGTATTTCAAATACTGTGATAGTGCTTCTGCTATGCTGTGTTTGAGGCATTTTAGGATTGTGGGAGAAAAAAATATCATGCTAATGCAAACATTTTACTCACTTCTGTTTACACGGGGGATACCACTTTTCCTGCATGAGTCACCATAACTGGGCTCTCTGCAGCGATTGTGCAGGTAAGTTGAGAAGGCAAAATTCACCCATTCAACATGGAGATCAGCAGACCCTGATACCCCAGCGGCAGCTCCTGTGCACCATTGATGCCAGGTGAGGGAGAAACTGAAGCCACATAAATGCAGATCCCCAGGTCCCTCCACTAAAGAGTGTGTTCCTTGTGTCTGAAGGAAGTATCCCCTGACCTAGAGATTTGGAGTGGGGGGAGTAGCAGGGAGGGTTGGTACCAAAGGATTCAGAAGCCAACCTCCTTACTCCTCCTTCACAATGCCAGTTAATGTAGTATCTGGCCTGTAGTGACAGCTTTTGTTCTTTAGATAGCCTTTGTGATGGGAGTCCAATATTCCAACACACACACACCCCTTTATCTGAGTGCCTTGTTGGAGCATGACTTGATTGTAGGAATTTGTTCAGTGTTTACAAATCTGACCACTGCGTCCGCTGAATGTATTTCAGACAGGGAAAAAATCTTATTAATCTTGTTGGGGTTTAGAGACAGCTTGGCCTATGTCTGCTATTGAGGTGTAGTACTCCTTGAGTGAGTCTAGAAATACTGACAGATTTCAGAGTAGCAGCCGTGTTAGTCTATATTGGCAAAAAGAACAGGAATACTTATGGCACCTTGGAGACAAATAAATTTATTTGAGCATAAGCTTTCATGGGCTAGAGCCCACTTCATCAGAGGCATAGAATGGAACATATAGTAAGAAGATATATATACGTACAGAGACTGGGAGTGGCTGGGTCAGTACAGAAATTGAATCTATTTCCCCATGTTAAGTATCCTGACACCTTCTTGTCACCTGTCTGGAATGGGCCATCTTGATTATCACTGCAACAGTTTTTTTCTCCTGCTGATAATAGCTCATCTTAATTAATTAGCCTCTTTGAGTTGGTATGACTACTTTCACCTTTTCAAGTTCTCTCTCTCTCTCTCTCTCTCTCTCTCTCTCTTTTTACTATATGTTCCATTCTATGCATCTGATGAAGTGGGCTGTAGTCCATGAAAGCTTATGCTCAGATAAATTTGTTAGTCTCTAAGGTGGCACAAGTACTCCTGTTCTTTTTGTAGAAATACTGAGCGGCCCCTCCTTCATAGACAGGTCTTTGTTAAAGATGTCTCCGCTGGACAGAACTAGAGAATTGTTTTAACCAGAACACTTGGGCATACATCTATCCAAATGAAAAGATATTAAAGAATGTGCAATGAGAATTGGGTTTTAATGGACTGTAAGTCATAAGGTCTCCTCAGAATGAGAAGGTTCTCTAAGCCATTGTAAAACTAATAGAATGATGTTTAACAGGCTTATACAGCAGTTGTCTAAAATACACTGGAACCCTAGTTCTCCACTGCTGTGCGCTATGTGAGGTCATTCACACCTATCTGAGTGCTAAGGAGCAAAGTTAGCACAAATGTTATGAATCTGATTTGGAAACCTTTTGCATTCACTTTACAAAGTGTAAACAGCTTCTCAAGGTGCAAGGAAATGGAGAATCATACTCTGGGCCCAGTCTCAGTCTTGAGCAGCCTATCATCAGCACAGTTTTAAAGAGGTAGAACTAGGTGCTGACCTGTGTTTAAAGAGCACTGAACTAAAATTAGTTAGCCAACACATTTAAAAGAGACAATTTTTTCCTAGTCTAGACAAGGCCTGAAGGAGTCTAAACTGCTGTAATTTACATGCTGCAGGGATTGGGAAAAGGAGGGAGTTACACCAACTTAGATTTACCTCTGAAATTGGTCCTCAGAATCCAGCACTAAACTATCAATAGCTTTATTATCACAGCATTCAGACATACATCTTATCTTCAACAGGAAGGGGGAATCTTTCCCAAATGTAACGGGTACCTTCAGCAGCAGTAGCAAGCATTCACTTAAGCAATGAACTGCAGTATCAAACAGAGGCAGGAATAACATCTTCAGGAACGGAGGAGGAGGTGTGGTTGCTGCACCACCCTAACTTCTCTCTTCCCACCTTCCCAGACTCCTAGCAGGCAGGCAATTTGAGCAACTTTGCTAGCCTGCTGGAGTAGTCCATTGCACTTAGAGGTTTGGTACCTAGGTACCAGAGTGGGTGGGTGGGTAAATGTGCTTTTCTTTCTGTATTCACTCATTCAATACTGAGCACAATTGAACTCAGAATGCTCCTATTTTTGTCATTTGGTAACAAGAACATAAATTTGTTTGGATTTTTTATGACTGAAAATGTTATACAGTCAAGAAGATTCATTCTTAGATGTATTTTGCTTTCAGACATACAGAATCAGATACTTGGCTGGTGTAAATTGGTGTCACTCCATGTGATATACCTCAGCTGAGACTCTGACTCGTAGTGTTCAGGTTTTAGTTTTCAGGCCTTACTGCAAACCGGTGAGGTTGCAACCAGATTCCCAGCATATTGGTAGGCCTCAAAACTTCCTTTGCAAACCTCAGCTCATCCTAGAAATGCCACAGCATAGATTACAATGATGAAGCAATTAATACATAGATCACTGGTAAAATGCATCATGTGAATGTTATTAAGCTGTCAGTGGATTCAGTGGGGACTGGATTGTTCAAAGGGTTGAGACTAAGATATACAGTACATTTCACTTCTAAGCCATCCATTCAAATCCATACCAGTAATGACTGAAGTCAGTGCCGTCTGAAAGTTATTAGATGGTTTAAGCAAAATTAGTTTGCGGTCTTAAAGAAAAACAGGTTTAAAATACATATAATTAAATATATATACACTAGTATTTTATATGAATGAAACTGTATAATAGTTGTAAAGTTCACTTTTACCAGGTATGATGTCTTAACTTTTTGCATTACATATAGCTCAGAAAAGGACAATTAGCTAATCAATTTTACTTTTGTTTTAGTCAATTTTATTTTATGATTGCACTAATAAGATACAGAATGTGTCAGATTCAAACACTGTAAGAAAATATTAAAATCTAAATCCCCCAAACCATCTATTTGCAGTGAATTAAACAAACAAATAAACTTGAAAACTAGAGCTGGTCAAAAAAAATGAGAAAACAACTTTGCAGGAAATGTTGAAATTGTGAAGTTGTTTTTGTTTTGTGGGGTTCAAAATAGACCTTTGTTTATTTTCTCAAAGTTCTTCACAAAATAATGTTTTGAACTGTTTTAGATTTCTTTTTCTTCTTTTCTCTTATGTTTTCTTTTCTTCTGCAAACTTCCCAATTTCCTCAAGTTTTGAAAAGGAGAAAAATTACAGTTTTTTCTTTTTACCAAACTTTCATTTGGCTAGCTCAGTGGTTTGAGCATTGGCCTGCTAAACACAGGGCTATGAATTCAATCCTTGAGGAAGACATTTACAGATCTCGGGCAAAAATCTGTCTGGGGATTGGTCCTGCTTTGAGCAGGGGGTTGGATTAGAGGGCCTTCTGAGGTCCCTTCCAACCCTAATAGTCTATGAACTTCATAAATTTTCTCAAGTGGAGAAAATATTCAAAAGTTAGAGAGGAAGAAGAGAAAAAGGTTAAAAATGAAAAAGGAAGAAGTAATTGCATCTTCTCTGCAAAACCAAACAAACAAAGAAAACACTAGACATTCACTCTGTTGCACTTACTAGCAAAAAAAGGAAGAGAGGGAGGAAGATCTGCAATTTAAAAAATGTTTTAATTTTCAACAAAACAAAATGAAAATTTAATTCACAACTAAATTTCCCATCAAAATAATTTGCTGAAAATGAGATTTTCCTAAAAATGATTAGAATTTTTTCTATGAAACCCCACTTTTCAGTGGGAAAATTTTTCATTCCAGAAATTTGACCAGCTCTAATGAAAACCTTTCTATTAATTTTAGAGTTGTCAAATCTTTATTTAACCAAACCTAAGTTTGGGGACTAATTTAACTAACAATGTCCCTTTAATTGATTTTTAAATAGATTATGTTTGGAACATAGAGTCCACTAAATAAAGAAACAACCATTGCATGTCAGCATTAATCTCCAATTTTATTGATTTTTCTACCAAAAGATTTATGGTGGCTGCTGTCTGCCCATAATCTTTAAGGCAGATTGCTAAAGTGGCTGACTGACCTTTCGTTCCAGGGTATAGATTGAGGAAAAAATGCTCAGCCAAACAAAAAACATCAGAAAGATGCAGCAATTCAAAATGGTTCATTGAAAAGGGCATAGCTTCACCAATAATCTATCACAAAAAAAACCCCACTCAGGGCAAAATACTATATATTTTCTAAGTATAGGCATGAATAACTCTTTTCATGTGAACTGAATCCAGTGACCAGGCTGACTTCCTCCACTACAAATGTGTCCCTTCCCCTACCCCCTCAGTTCTGCCACTTCTTCACTAAACAGTTCTACTTCTCCAACTTAATTGAGTCCCATGCTTGCAATCTCAGCTGCCTTTCTGCCACCTTTGACTCACTTCTGAAACTGCTCCCTCCACCTCTCACTCTGCACAGGATTTCGTCAATTTCCTGCAAGAGAAAATTGACCAAGTATGAAATGGTCTCCCCCCTCTTCTCAGCTCACCTTCCCTTCCCTTCCCCCTACAGTGCTTTCCTCCTTCTTCCCTGTCACAGATACAGAACTTTCCTCCTCTAATGCACATACCCCAGAGACCCCCCAACTCTGGATCTCCCTTGTGCCCCTCTCCTCCCCTCCTTAACTCGTATCCTTAACCTCCTACTCTCCCCTGGCTCTTTCCTCTCAAATGCAAGAATGCTTTAGTCTCTCCCACCTTAAAAAACCCCACACTTGATCTCATTTGTTTCTCTGTGCCCCATCTCCCATTCATCTCTAAGCTAATTGAATGTGCTGTCTACAATTGCTGTCTGGAGTTTCTCACTTCTATTTCCATCCTAGACCCTCTCCATTGTGGCTTTTGACCCCTTGCACTCTACTAAAACTGCTCTCTCTCACCAGTCTCTAATGACCGGTTCCCAAATACTTCATCCTCCTCCTTGTCCTGTCAGCTGCCTTCAACATAGCCGAACATTCTATTTCGGAAATCAAGTGTTTGGCTTCCATGCCCTTCCTCTCCTGGTATTCTTCCTACCTCACTAATCACTTCTTCGCCATGTCTTTGGAGGCTCTTACTTGTACCCCGCTCCAGTTTTCTGTGGGGGTTCCATAAGGCCCTGTTCTCGATCCCTTTCTCTCCCTCTCCAACTTTATCTATGGACAATTTCTTCTTCAAACATAAATCCAATTACTACCTCTATTCCTACAATTTACAAATCTCTCTATATTGTGTATTTGGTTGTCATGGTTTTTGTTCCTATGGCAACTGAGTTAGATTATTAGGGGATAGCCCAGCCAGCTTCGGCCGGTTAGGTGAGCTCTGTGTCTGTAAATAAATAGCAGTTTTGTTAGCTGTCTGCTGTCTGGCCTCACGTGATTTCTTCCTAAACCGGCTGCCCTCAAGGATATAACTCTACACCAGACTTGTCTCCTTCTGTCCAGTCTAAAATCTTGGCCTGTATCCGACATCTCCTTGTGGCTGTCTAGCAGTCAGCTCAACACGTCTAAAACAGAACTCGTAATCTGTCTCCCATTACCTTTCTTGATCACTGTGGACAACATAACATAACCTAGTTGCCATCTTTGACTTGAACATCTCTCTAAGTCCTCAAATACAGGCTAAGACCAAATCTTACAGACTCTTTGTGCATCACAGCTCTATGGTTAGGTGTCTCCTATACAACCACAGAACTAAAACTCATCCAGGCTCTTATCATCGCACAGCTTGATTACTGCAATGTCCTTCTCTCTGGCCTTGACCAATGAAATCTTGCCCCACTTATACCCACTCAGATGCTGCTGCAAAGATCTTTTTCCAACTCCGCTGCTTTGGATCCTTCTACTGGCTCCCCCTTTTCTATTGCATCAAACATAAGCGACTTGTCTTCAGTTTCTAGGCCCTTCACAGCCTATACTCACCCTACCCATCATTTCTCATTCACTAGTGAGATGGCAACTGCCACTTTTCATTGGCCCTTGATGCCAGATGCTATTTGCCCGTATCACATTTTCAAAACAGTGCTTCTGTGCTTTCTCCCATGCTATCCCTTATGCCTATGAATATCTGCATAACTAACTCATGATGCTCTTTCAAATCCCTTCTTAAAACTTTCCTTTGCCATAAACTTGACAGCAGGTAGGCTGCTGGTGCACTGATATCACTGCCTATCATGCCGACCAATACTGTCTCATCGTTTCCTCTAACTCCTCTGTCTGTATCTATCTACTGTGTCTTGCCTTATAGGTAAATTGTGAGCTCTTTGTGGCATGGACTGTTTTTTTGTTCTGTGTTTTACAGTACCAAGCACACTGGGGTCCTGGTCTATGACTAGGTATCCTTGGCAATACAGTAGTACTACTATTATTACTACAACAACTAATACTAATTTAAGTCAAAGACATGATGGTAGAGTCCAAACAGGTGAGAGATTCTACTAAGACCTTTTCTAAAGATATGGTATAACTTTTCTTAAAAAAACAGGCATATCATGGGGATTGTCATTCAAACATCCATGGGCTAGAGACCATCGTATATTGTCTTTGTACCACATCACTGGTTGATTCTTGCTTGCCGGGCCAGCTCCAGCTGTTTTGCCGCCCCAAGTGGCAAAGGGAAAAAAAAAAAAAAAAAGGAAAACCCGATTGAGCTGCCGCCGAAGACTGAAGCGGAGGGATTGAGTTGCTGCCAAAGTGCCTCCGAAGAGGAAGTGAGGGACTGAAGGGCCCACTGCTGAATTGCCGCCGGAGACCCGAACGTGCCATCCCAATAACGGACGGAGCGCCACCTCTGTCTATTGGCTGCCCCAGGCACATGCTTCCTTCTCTGGTGCCTGAAGATAGCCCTGCTTGCTTGAGAAGTTCATCCCACAGCCCCAGAGGATGCTCTAGTCAGGCACAGATACAAACATTCCTCACCTCTCTTCTGCTGGCCGAGGCAGCAAATAGAATGGCTGTCCTAATCCGTAATGGCTATGCTTTCTCTCAACTCAGTAATCTTCTCTTTTCTGTTTCACCATCCTCACATTCCTCCTAAAGAAACAATGTTCAAAACATTAAAACAGATTTCTATAACAGTGCTGCCACCACAAGAGAATGCAGTGCTGGATACTCACCACTGACATCCATAAAGGAGGAATGCAATACGGACGGGTAATCTAAAAGTTCAAGTACAGGATCTCCTTACTTACTCATGTCTACTAATTGCATATAAAGAAAACAGTTACAGTGTGATACCATTATGACAAGGCTCTGCAACCCTTACTAACCAAAGCCACGTTCCCACTGTAAGACTGATGCCTTCCTGTTTTCCCCTCTCCCTTAATACAGCCTGTTTCAGCTTTGTGGTGATGCTTTTTTTCCCTCTCTTTTATGTTAATGTCTGTCTTCCAACTATTTAGAATTTTTTTTTAATTGGTCTCATGCAGGCCTGACCTATTTTACCTTGTTACAGGTGATGGAGACTTTCCATGCCTGTTAAATTTTCACTTCCAAGATAACTGTACTGAAAACAGAATAGAAAAATACCCTTACCACCCCTAGGTGCAAGCCAAAATGCTATTTTATAATCAATACAGCTGTTCAGCAGGTCTATTTAGTGTTTATTTAAAATAAAATGCATCCGTTATAGCTATATAATATAGGATGGCAAGGATCCTTGTGGGGAGAGAGGCTCTCAGAAAGAGGAAGCCTCATTTCTTGTCTCTTTTTTCCCCTTCCCCTGACTTGAGGAAAATATTCTTTAGGCAAGGAGACTATGTTTTTTTGCAATTACTTGTAATTACTGAATGTTGGCCAATATGCTTACTTGATCTTTTCAGTGTATTAACTGTTGCTTTATCTGTGCTAACAGATGGAAGCTGATTTTGCACTACTTGAATTTCATAAGTTGGTGCTGCCAAGAACTGCTTTGCAAGTTCTATTGAACTTTTGCTGGATGCGATAAGTTAGATCTTTGTTAATTCCATAGAATAATTAGGATTCTCTGTAAATGCAAACCTTTGACAGGTACATGATGCTTGCAAGTACAAAAGCTGTTCATGAGTCATTATCATATCAATGCAACATATTGATACCATTGTAAAATAGAAATACGCTGGGCAACAGAACAGGCATAAAATAATCTGAGCACCTTCCAGCAAGCTGCCCTTTGATCCAAGACTTTAACAAGTATTCTCCTATTAAATGCATGAAATTATCTTTCAGTGCAAAGACGTGTGTGAACCACTTCTGTTACTTTCTTTACTCAACAAACAAAATTTAACAGGTGAAGGGGAGAAGCTTTTTGATTTATGTCACAGACTTATTGCTTATGTTGCCAGAAAACTTCTCCCTTTGGTAAACACATGTTCTAAACATCTGTTTTATCTTTCCATTTGATTATCACCTACAATAGCTCTAGCATTTAATTTTTTTTCTCCTGCTTCAAATGTCCCGAGATTGCTTATGGAAGATCTAATAAAATCTGTAGTGGAATTATACTAAGAATAAATTTGGCCCAGTATGCAAGACATAATTTTCTCAGTCATCATACTAGAGGTACTCTGGGACATCTGGTTTCAGCACCTTCCACTGACTTACTCTGTCACCTTGGGAAAGTCACTTAATCTCTCTCTCTCTCTCTCTCTCTCTCTGTTTCTCAGTTCCCATTTGTAATACGGGGATGTTATTATTTCCTTTCTTCTACCCTTTATCTATTTTGTCTACTTAGACAGTAAATTCTTGTTTTATTGTTATGATTATTATTATTAGTCACAGCACCTCTGAATCTGGACCCTGAATCACACTTAGCCCCACCAGGCAGAAATGTAATATAAACAATAAATAGTTGATTGTTACTCAAACTTCTGTTGCAAGTGCAAAGAATCCCCCCTGAGTACACTACAACTCATGCAATTCAAATGGTAACAAAAGACAGATGCAATATACCATGTAAATAAACATTAGGGGAATTTCTATTCCACAAATAGGACATCTAGCAGTTTCTCTGTAGTATGGTCAAAGATGGATACATGATTGCAGGGGTGAAACTAACATAAAAGACTTACCTATATGGTGGCCCATCACTGGGCCCCCAGAAGTGGCGGGGCCTCAGCAAATGAGTGGGGCTGGGGGTCAGATTCCCACAACCAGCCCTTCTGTGCTGTCCAGTCCATGCTGTCTGGCACTCCGGCAGCGATTTGAAGGGCCGGGGCTCTGGCCACTACCGCGGTAGCGGTGTTGGTGGCCAGGAGCCCCAGGCCCTTTTAAATTGCCGGGTCCCGGGGTACCTGCCCCTTTTGTGCCCCCCCCCCCCCCATCAGTGGCCCAGGTGGGGAGGGAAAAAAGGGGCAGCAACGTTAAAGGGCTGCCGCAGCAGCGCTTTAATGTCGGCTGTGTATGGGCCTGTACCAGCGGCCACTTCTTATTGGTATGTCATACCGGCCTGTACCTGCCCACTTTGACCTCTGCATGCTTGTGACAGTTGACGTAGATAACCCAGTAATATTTGATGGTGAAACCCAGTTAAAGCCATGCTAATGGTCTGGGTTTGGAATAGTGAACCACAACACAAGCCAATATATAAACAAGTACAACGTATGATAGATAGTATGTGCCAGAAAGTAATGCCAAAGTATTCTCACAGCCTTGGGTCTATTAGAGCAGTTCAAAGTGCACTCATCTCTACATTTTATAGAGACATTGTTAACACAAAATGGAAGTGGAATTATGGTAATTTAGCAGTGCATATGCAAGTAAAAGAAAGAAAGAAAGAAAGTAAATGTAAACTGTGTTCACCAAATTAGAATCACATGTGAGTCTCAAACACCTCAGAATTCAGGGATATTCAGAGGTGGAATTCTAGTTCAGCCTGCTAAAGAAATAGGGATCTGCACTGAAATTCTTATCCAGATCCGGCTGTGGATTAGAAATCCCCTGAAGTTTAGGAGTGATCACATCTAAAGTTTTGATTCTGGATTCTTACTAGAGAAAAACAGTGCAGGAAAGATAAGAACAGAATATAGCGGCTTTGCAAATGAACTGTCTCAGCTACCTAAAATGCAGGAAAAAGCAAACCAATCTACCCTTTATGGATGTATTTCTCATAATATATCTCTTGCACAAAAGCATTTAGTAAAAATGAGATGACATGGAAGCCTACTTCAAATGATCTCAACTTGGAAAGGGGGTCAAAATATCCAAGAGATTGGTCAATGTTTTATACATCAATATGAAAACTCCAGGGCTGCTGCCAGCTGATGAGCCAAGATTGATGTAATATGGCCACTCCGTTTTGTGCTGATTACAATCTAGGCAACTGCATTCTACCCTCACTATCAGTTGTATGCCTAAGAAGGTTGCATAATTGTGGAGGAAAGAAAGATGCTAAGAAAAAGCATTCAAATATATGCACCATGTGAATTAAGAATAAGGACAAATTATGGAACTATTTCTGAAGTGGTAAAGCATCACAACAGAAGCAAAGGCCTCGTATTTGGCAACACGAATATCATTACGTAGACCAAACTTTTTCATTTGGCAAAAATAATCTTGGTATATGTATAACCAGTTCCGCGTTATATGCTACCAAACAGCAAAGAGTCTGAGTAGCTATAACAGGGGTTTGTTTTTTGTAAGACACCAGGTACATTTTTGGTTGCATTACAAATAAACAATAATAAAATAAAAGCATTTCAATAGCAGTCGTACAGAGTATTTTCCATAGCACTCAGCATCAGCCTAACTCTGCTCCCATTAAAGTCAACTGGCGCTTTACCATTGACTTCAATGGGAGCATAGTTGGGCCAGTGCTGAATACTGTTGAAAATTTCATCCTACCTGTGCATTGTATGCATCATCATTCCTGTAGACCTCCCTTCAGATTCAGCTACGTAATTTAGGTATCAATTTTGTAAAAGGATTTACAGTAAATCCTAACTCAGGATCTATGTAATAGGGTGGGAAAACAAGGCTGGGATTAATTCTCATCAGTGCAAATGTAAAGAAGCAGAGTGGAACACTGAGAACTTCTAGGCTAGAATTATTTTAAACAGTTTGCACTATGTTCTTCCTTTAGCTCTTGTGTACATCTCCCCCACAGATAGCAATTTGCCATAGATCAATGACAAGATACGTGACTCTTACTTAATCAATGCCCTATCATTATAGGGCCGTGGGAAGGGGTGGCAGAAGCTTCCTAACAGTGGGAAGGGGGGCACCAGTGCCTGAATCATGGCCCCACCCTCCTGCACCACCTCTTCCCCCTGAGTCTCCACCCTCATGCTGCCTCTTCCCTGAGGCCCTGTCCTTTTACCTGAAGCCCCATCCCTTCCCTGCTCCCCGAGCCCTGCCCTCATACAATCCCTCCCCCTAAAGCCCCATTTATGTGCCACCCCTTCCCCTAAGGTCCCACCCCCACCCCTCCTCTTCCCCTCCAAAAACTCTGCCCCTCCCCCATCACTCATTCTCCAGTATTTCTGCACCTTGGTCCCACTTGTTCTCTGCCTGTAGCACTCAATAGTTTAGTCTCTTGAGAGCTGTAATGCTTTGTTCTAATTTTGGTTGTTGGGTTTGGTGTGGGAGTTTAATGGCCTGAGACATATAGGAGGTTAGACTAGATGATGTGGCGATCCTTTCTGGCCTTAAACGCTATGATTCTTTGACCCTTCAGTTATGGGTTCTCTATGATGTAATCAATTACTTTTGTCAATAATAAAAAACCCAGTAATGATAATCATAAGAAAATAAAAGGATTGTGGAGTCTGTTCAAAAGCGTCTGGAAGTCCAGATTTGGCCCATGGTCCACCTATTGTCTACCGTTGATGTAAGTAATATACCTTTTATTAACTAAAAATAAATGTCAAGTATCAGAGGAGTAGCTGTGTTAGTCTGGATCTGTAAAAGCAGCAAAAAATCCGGTGGCACCTTATAGACTAACAGACGTTTTGGAGCATGAGCTTTCGTGGGTGAATATCCACTTCGTTGGATGCATGTAGTGGAAATTTCCAGGGGCAGGTATATATATATATATATGCAAGCAAGCTAGAGATAACAAAGTTAGTTCAATCAGGGAGGATGAGGCCCTGTTCTAGCTGTTGAGGTGTGAAAACCAAGAGAGGAGAAACTGGTTTTGTAGTTGGCAAGCCATTCATAGTCTTTGTTTAATCCTGAGCTGATGGTGTCAAATTTGCAGATGAACTGAGGCTCAGCAGTTTCTCTTTGAAGTCTGGTCTTGAAGTTTTTTTGCTGCAGGATGGCCACCTTAAGATCTGCTATAGTGTGGGCAGGGAGGTTGAAGTGTTCTATAGATTTTTGTATATTGCCATTTGTAATATCTGATTTGTGTCCATTTATCCTTTTCCGTAGAGGCTGTCCAGTTTGGCCGATGTACATAGCAGAGGGGCATTGCTGGCATATGATGGCGTATATTACATTGGTGGACGTGCAGGTGAATGAACCGGTGATGGTGTGGCCGATCTGGTTAGGTCCTGTGATGATGTCGCTGATGTAGATATATGGGCAGAGTTGGCATCGAGGTTGGTTGCATGGATTGGTTCCATGCAACCAACTAGAGCTAGAGTTACAATGGTGCTTTGTGCAGTTACTGGTGAGAAATCCATCAACCTCATGAAGAAACTTTCTCTGCCTGATATTGGTTTATTCCATTGTTAATTCCATAGAATAATTTCTTTACATAATTGCAATCCTTGGGCAGGTGTTTTAGATGAATATAGCAAATAAAGTTCTGAGTCATTAGTCAGCTAACTGCACTACAACATTACAACTATATGTAGAAATATGTTGCGTAACTAACCAGCATAAAATAATCTGGTCTGCATCAAGCGATCTACCTGCCTGACAAAGTATTCTAGATAAAACTGCAGTGGGCTGTTGATGGTGTATTCACATTGGTGAGTGTAACCGGGTACAACTCACCCCCCACGGCACCTCCTGCTGGTCGTTCTCGGGAATTAGCTCAGGTTCCAATGGAGCGCCCTCTGCAGGCCAGTGATCCACCTTGGTTCCTGCTACAGGTCCCATGTCCCTCCCTGGACCCCAGTACCCCTTTCACATGGGGTTCTGCCCCCTAGCAGCAACCCTTTTTCCTTAGGGGTTTCCCCTCCCTGGGAACCCCCCCACCCTCTATCCCCACTTTGCCTCAGTGTAGGCTACTGCCAGTCATTATCTAGCCCCACACCCTGGGGCAGACTGCAATATCAGCCACTCATCATCAGCAAAGGGGTTTGGACCTGCTGCCTTGGCCTACCCCTGGGTTGCACCCTACAACCCCAGTACCCCCTGGACTAACTCTAGGCCGCAGCCTGGGGCTTTCCAGGCAGGAGCTCCTCTGCCTTTCCCCAGCCCTGCTTTACTCTAGGTACCTTATCTCAGCTTCCAGCAGCCAGGCCCTTGTCTCTCTGAACACAGAGAAAGACTATCTGGGCTTCTGGCTTCTCTGCCCTTATATAAGGGCCTGTTGCTCAGTTTGGGGCGTGGCCCCAGCTGCTGCCACTTCCCCAATCAGCCCAGCCTAAAAGACTGCTTTCTCCAGCCGCCAGCCCTTATCCAGGGCTGTTTTAACCCCTTCCGGGCTGGAGCAGAGACCCACTCCGCTACTGTGAGCAAGCTTCTCTGAGCTCGCTTGGAAAAGCTCAAATGCTCACTGCAGTTCAGCCTAGAACAGAGAATGTTTGAAAAATGGTCAGTGATTATTAAAATAGTGCTTTTTGCACTGCTACAATTAAGGATGTCAGAAATGAAGCAATCACTTGAGCAGCTTAACACAAAACACTTTACGATTCCCTGTACTGTTCTGCTTCCAAAAAAGTTTTTTATCATGGTGAAAATACAAAAAAAGGCTTTGCAAGTAGAAGAGGAAATGGAAGAAGAATAGCTAGACAGATTTTAGGGGGAGAAAACTTGAAGAGCAAAATGATGAAGAGAAGAGAACTGTAAATCACAAGCTGAAACCAAAATTCTTATGCCAAGAGAAAGGAAGTCAATCTAATCTATAAACATAATGATTATGACCTCATGATGTTTCAAAAATAAAAAATATGATGAATCATATACTTGGAGCACAAACCTCTTAAGTTTTAGCTATTCTTTTAAAAATCATTAGTGAATTTTGTGTTCATGAAAACTGCCAGATTGACAGTGACTCACATCTAGCATCCACAGTATGTGTGCAGTGGTATTTCAGGCTTACTCACACTGTTCTGCTTGTATGCCTGAACCATAATTCACTGATACCACCTCTGGGAGCCAGCAGGTAGTTCAGTGTTCATTCCCATTCACTCCTTGGCCTCTCTGCTGAGACTCTCAGCAAGGGGTCCAAATTATGCTAATTGTGGTGGTAGTTTTGGAGTGTCCCCAACCCACAAATAATTCTTGAAAATAGAAATGAGTGTTTGAAAACTAAAGCACACACAAGCCTTGTCTTCAGTGACAAAAAGGTATTTTTTCCCATGAAATAACTACCACAGATGATCTATCCCGCTGTAAAAATATAGCTTTAATTTGACTGTGAGGAAAAGTAGCTGAGGTCAACCACAGGGCAGACAAGAACCTTTTCTCCATTTAGGATTTTACAATGAGACAACCATCACGTTTGTTATCTCATTGTAAAGAATCACTTTTTTTTTTTTTAGCTGAGAAGACAAAAAAGCCTGAGGTTTGTCTTTTCTGCAGGGTTAGCTCAAGTTATCTACACTGAAAGGAGTCACACTGCACAACAATACTCAAGTTGCACGGACTTGGTATTTGCAGGACAGAGTAGCTGCATCCTCACCACATTACTAGCTCCAGCATTAGTAGAACTCAAACTTCAACCCATGGCCCCTGATTGCAAGCTACCTCAAAATTAAACCACAACTTAACTGGAATGAGAGACTTTTGTGTGTGGATGCAGTTTGGGCTAGGGGTAACACTTGATTTATACCTTGAGCTAACACTGAAGTGAAGACAAGCCCTTTATTCTGTATTTGAGTAAGTAGAAGAATAGAAACCGGAAGTCAACTGTAAGAACTTGAAAGTTATCAGGGCAGTCTGTTCATTGCACTCTGGGGAGAGTTCTTTTTTGTGGAAAAACCTATTTTTATAAAGTAGAAAGAAGCTACACATGCTTCTTTCTTAACTTTGATACAGACAAGCACATAAGCAAGTGCTTAACTTTAAGCAATTGCTTAAATCTTTCACTACTCAGCAAAACATTGATATGGTGTACAGAAGCATATGCCTTAATTCCTCACTATTTAGCAAAGCATTTAAGCATGTGCCTAAGTCTGATTCAAAGTCAATGTGACTTGAGCACATGTTTAAAGTTAAGCATGAGTAAGTGTTTTTACTGAATTAGGGTCTAGTGTCTAAATTGTACTGTGAAAACACAGGCCTATGTTGGGTCTTCCTCTGCACAGGAAGGTTAGGGTGGTGGTCTATATCTGTGAGCTGCCTGAAGAGGAAAGGGAATGCGTACACTGCACCACTGTTTAGGAGCATGGAACATTCCCTCCAATATGTGTCCAGTCAATGCATGGGGGATAGGGAAGTGCCATGGCTAGAGGTGCTGGGAGGTAGCAGTCCCTACACTCAGTGCAGGGGCTACAAATTTGTCTGACATTTGTGCAGGGGACAAAAATGGAGGGAGAGTCTTTCTGCGTTTTTTTCCCCTCAAGCCCCCCATGCAAGATAATTTATTAAAGCCCTCAGCATCTAGACTCTGACTTTGGCTCAGTCTCTTGGCCCTGCGTTGATTACAGCTGCTCAGCAACATAGCAGAGTGTTCCTTCCCTCTGACAGGAATGCTTCCATTCACCAGATTTAAATGCTCGCCCATCTCTGTCAGGGCAGGGAGAGATGGGGACAAGGTAGAATGCAAAGTGCTCTGCTGATTCTGGGCCATCACAGCCAGGGCCAGTGCAAGGATGTTTCGTGCTCTAGGCAAAAATTCCACCTTGTGCCCACCCCCGCGTCCCCACCCTGAGGCGTCCCCCCGCAACCCCAGCCCTGAAGCACCCCCCCCGCCCCAGCTCACCCCTGCTCCGCACACGAGCATTCTGAACACGCCGTGGCTGCTTCACTTCTCCTGCCACCCAGGCTTGTGGCGCCAATCAGCTTAGGCGTCGCAAGCCTGGGAGGCGGGAGAAATGAAGCGGCCATGATGTGCTCGGGCAGGGGTGAGCTGGGGTGGAGAGTTCCCTCACATGCCCCCTCCCCCTTACTTTCTGCAGGCGGCCCTCCCTGAGCTCCCCTGCCCCAGCTCCCTCCACCTAAATGCCGGTGGTGACCGGGGCGACCGAAGATCTGGCTGCTGTGGTCGCTGCCGAAGAAAATGGCGCCCCCTAAATGCCAGCACTCTAGGCAACAGCCTAGGTTGCCTAAATGGTTGCACCGGCCCTGATCACAGCAGTTCATGTGTGACCTCTACAGCTGGTGGAGTTTAGAACAGCCCCCGGCTGGCCCAGGGGAGTGGGAAGGTGGCATAGAACCATCCCTTCTTTCATCTCCCGCTCTCTTTAGTTGCATGACTCCACACTTGGCTGAGAATTTTCACCATGTATCACAATGGTACAGTAGGATAAATAAATAATTTTGTGTCCCTCCAGTGTCCACCATTCAAAATGTCTTATTTCAGCTCTTTGAGGGGTGGTCTAGAATTTGCATATAATGCTGCAAAATAAATTATGTAAGGATGATGATTCAAGGACTCTTGAAAGACTACGAAACCCCTGCTGTCTGCAAGGCACACCTGTGCTTCGTTACTTATTAATATGCATTTCTTTGTTTCTGTGTTTATATTTAGAACACTGGAAAGGATTGAAAGAACATAGCTTTTGAAGAAGCTAATAATACAAGTCATGTAAAGAACTGGAGAAAATATGGAAAAGACTCAAATAAGGGATCAAAAATACAAAGTTGAAAGTTCAACCCTAGGGCTACACCTAGTAGTAATAATCTATGAGCACAGCCCTCAAGAAGAAGTGAGATTGCAAAACCCAAGATTCATGTGTAGCAAAAGTATAGTGCTTATACTGAGGAGGTAAGATGAGATTCCTATACTTGAGTGGTTAGCAACAACTTGGCAAACAGCTCATAGATTATATTGATATTGGGGGTTAAAGTAGTCTCGGCTTAGAGCTTAGGATCTTGTGTTAGGCTTTTAATAAGAGCTAAATCTAGTCCTTGGTGAGGGATTACTGAAACGAGGGGTAGGGAATGTTTAAAAAGGGGAACACATTTCCTTTTGTATATATAGGGTTTGATCCTGCACAGAGCCACGGCAGAGTGTTGTATGTATAAGTGTAAGGTAAAAAACGATGAGCAGGGGAGCATGACTCTGCACTAATGAGGCTGTTGGGTTGCTGAGTTATTCCTGCCTATTGGTACTCTTCCAGGCACTGTCAAAATTATACATACTAACAGCCGCAGGAAAGATACAGCTGAGGGGGATACTTATCTATTAACTATATTAGCATAGCATAGGAGAGCACGTTCTCATGGTTTGTCAGACATACCCATTCTCTGCCCAGAGCTCCCATTATCTAGTGGGCACACTTGTGGGTCAGGAAGCAAGCTCTGAGGAGTTTTGAAACCTAATACCACTCAGTATGGGGAACAATACCTAGGGCTAGGTTCACAAAAGCATCAGACCCCCTGGGATTCTGCCTCCAAATTCTGTAGGGGCCTAATTCATTTGATGCCTACATTTTTGCATAACATTTCCTAAATGCCTGTGTTTGCCTCTGAGCATGCATGCTGCAGTCCCACACCACAAGCCCCACATCTGAATGCCTTAGCCCCAGAGTGATACACAAGCCAGGGAAAGACAGGCTTTCTCAACCTAACTTACCTGAGATCTGGGAAGTGTGCTCAGACCTTGCCTACTGGATTTAACCCCTCTAGAGAAGGTTACGCCAGACAGGGTTGTGGCAGTCCACCTCCCCCCAGACTTTTAGCACAGTGATTAGGGTACTCACTTCAAAGGTAGCAGATCACTTCAGAGGTAGCACAGTGGTTAGGGTAGGGATGTGGGAGGCCCTAGGTCCAAATCCCCACTCCACCTGAAAAGGAGTGGGATCTGCTACTTCGATGGGATGTTCTGAAGTGGGGCTCATTCAGTCTCTCCCATTGAAGCTGTTTCATTGTGGATACATAATTTTAAAAAGGCAATGGATCAGTGGGACTGGCTCCTGACTCTCCCAGGTGAGTGGTCTAGCCACCAGGCTATGGAGTCATTCTCACACAGGCTTGCTTGCTTTCTCTCTGGCCCAGTGTTGTAGCCATTCCACTGTGGCTAAATACTGAAAGAATCACTGGGTCAGAGAGAGAGAGAGAGCATTGAGCAAGCATGAGAATGAGTTTGTCACCTGGTGATTAGTGCACTCACCTCAGAGATGGGAGATTTGTGATCCAGTCCCACTAGCTCCAGACACTTTTTAGTCACAGTGGAACAGATTCAACAAGAGAGAACAAGGGCACCCCGTGTCACAGTGTCCCATAATCTGGTGGTTAAAGCACTCTCTTCAAAGGTAGCAGATCACAGTCCAAATTCTTTCTTCTCCTTCAAAGAGTGTAGAGGGGACTTGAACTGGGAGTCTCCCATATCCCAAGTGAGTATCCTATTCACTAGGCTTAAAGTTATAAAAAAGGGGTCTCCTCTCCTCTCCTCTGAAACTGAGGGAGGTAGCTCCTGGTAACATGGATTTAAGTACCTATCTATGAGAGAAGGGCAGGGCTTAGCACATACCTTTGTCTTGGTATCTCCCATTGGCTACCTTAGGCAGGGCACCGCCTAGCTTGCTGAGACACCTGTCTCCAATCATTGTATAGGGCGCCTAGGTGCCGAACTCTGTGAATCCCAGTGATATTCTAGGCACCTACATTTCTTTGCAAATCTAGCGGCTAGTACTTAATCTGATGTGCACTGGGGAACTTTTAGTTCATGCCAGCAGGGTCTACATGGTCCAGTTAAGTATACAACATACTGATGTGCTTTAGAAATCACACCCCTCTAGTGTGCTTTGCTGCTCTGTGCAGAAAAGTCCATACACTAGGGCAGACTCTCCCAGGGGGGCACAAGGTGCTTCGTCAGTTATGTGCCCTACATAAGGGCAACTCTAGTTTCTTTACTCAGGATAGTGCAGGGACTAGTCCATGGAATGTATATTGCCCCAAAGAGCACAAGGAGGAGGCAGAGTCATGGCTAAACGTTCGTCCGTCCCTCCCCCAACCCACTCAAATTCAAGCTATCTTAAGAACTTATAGGGCTCACATTACTATAGTTTCTGAACTCCTCACAACAGTCCTGTGAGGTCAGGCGGTGTTACTATCCCCCTTTCACAGGTGGACACTGAGGTGCAGAAAGTCTATATAACTTACCCAGAGTCATACAGGAAGTCTCAGGTAGAGCAGGGAAGTGAATCAGGATTTCTCAAGTCCCAGTCAAGCACTCTAAACACTGGACGACCATCCTTCCTCTCACTCTGTCCTGCTGAGCAAGCCAAACACAACGGAGCAACAGGCTGCTGTGCTCTGAAGCCTGCATATGCCTTATTCTCCCAGGTTAGCTGAAGATGGTGTTGTGTCTTTGTTCATAGGTGCACAGGTGATTCCTACCAAGTTAAATGCAGGATTGTGCCTTATAGACACAATTGAGTCTTCTGCTTATGCTCAATCCTTCCTCAGTCAAAAAGTCAATGGAAGTATTCCTCAGGAAGGAATGGGTAAAAAATTAATATAAACCCAGGATTTGCCATTATGTGTCTCCTTGTTTTTGGATGATGTCTCCTTTTGTTTTTTCCCCCTTAACTTATTCTGATTCCTGGTTCAGAAAATATAAAGGTAGATAAATGACTATAAGCATATGTGTTTCTCCTGCCTTCTTTCTGCTGCTTGGCAGATGATCTAAAAAGTAAATGGTGCTTGAATTTGTTTGTTCTTTTTCTGATCTGAGCTCCTGAATAACTGATAAATTATCTACTTGAATTCACTTGATAGGATTGTTTATTTAAGTATAAAGCTTGACAACTTGAAAAGACTTGTGGAAAAGCGTTGGTGTCAGGTCAAAATGTTTATGATCATGTCCTCAGCTGGTGGAGATGGTAATCCTTGCGCTGACTTTGAGGGAGCAATGCCAATATACATCAGGTAAACAAACTAGCCTGGCCTGCTAGGTTTCTTACTCTGGCAAGGCACGTGCCAGAAGTTGCTGACCCCTAAGCTAGTCCCTTAGCTTTGCATATGGGGTTACATTAATATGGTTCCTTTGCCCATGCTCATCAGTGTGAGTACTGTTGCACAGTGTTAAGGATGTGCTGCATGGTTATATTAAATGTTAAACTGAGTCACCTGCAGCCCATCACTAGTTACCAATGCAAGTGGAAATGAAATACCCCACAAGAAGGATAATCTACCATTCCCTCTCTCAATAGCATACGTTCTAATATGTAGTGCGCTGCATGAACCATTGCTGATTTAGTGCCTATACAGTCACTGCACTACAAGTACCTCCAGTAATTCAAGCATTGTAAACTGCTTTGTGGGGTACTTGGAGAGCCTGAAGGGCACAATATAACACCAAATTCCCCTCAATTCAGTTTGTGAAACTATGAGTTATACTTGGCAGGGTGGGAGAAAATATTTGTACATGGCTTCTGACTAACTCCTGTGAACAGTTTTTGTGCTGTTTCAAAGTAATTTAACTCTGGGGAGGGAACAAAAGCAATGATCATCCGTCCAGGATCAGAATTAATAAGGCCAGTATTGATCAGCCACAGCTCTTCACACAGAGTTCTGGCCAGAGTCAAATGTAACATTTCTTCACATCTGACTTTGATTTTCTCCAAAGACTTTCATCTAAAGATGTGCCAGTTGCAGAATGCTAGCCGTCTATTTCTACCCATCAGTAGCAGCAAAGAAAAAAACTACTCCCCTCCTTGGTCCCTCACAAACCCAGACAGATAATTGGAACCAGTATGGACAGAAAGGAAATATTATGTTTTACATTTCATAGTATGGAAAGGAAAGCTCCTAAATTCAACGTGCATAGTTCTTCTTTGGGGATTTCTTAATTTGTTTATTAAAAATACATAATTTTTTGTGAGGTAACATTTAAAATAAAGACAAAATGGAAGTGGAAAAGATGAAAAAAGGAATCCATCCATTTATCCACAATGCTACTGGTAGTAATGTATAACTGCTGTATTACTGAACTAGGAATTCTTAGACATTTATTATTAATGTATAAATAATAATAATGCAAGTCATTCCAGTTGTCCTAAAAATGATTAAAGGGAATAGCATGGCTAATACCAGCGATAATAGGAACCTGAAAGCTTGTTTCCACTTCCAGTGATGTCAATAGGAGTTTTGTTATTGATTTCAATGGGAGCAGTAGCTGGCCCTGAGTATATCACATCTCAGTCCTACTGAATTATCAAAACCATTAGCAAAGAGGGGGCAGGCTGTGCAGAAGATTTGTCATTTCTCTTGGAGCCCTGGATCAAACACTGAATCAAGTCAGAACTGAAAACTAGTTTAGAGGGCTCTTTTAAAATGTGCATTTACAGCCCCCTGAAAGAATCATCACAATTCAAAATGATTTCAGCTTGGACTAATGAGAGATGAGAATGGAGAGCAAGACTGTGGCCTGGTCAGGATGACAGGGCATTGATAAGAGTTCATTAGGAACAGAGGTGATCAATCTGTCGCTCCAGAGCCACATGTGGCTCTTCAGAAGTTAATATGCAGCTCCTTGTATAGGCACCGGCGCCAGGGTTGCAGCTACAGGTGCCAACTTTCCAATATGCTGGGGGTGCTCACTGCTTAATCCCTGGCTTTGCCACAGGCCCTGCCCCCACTCCACTCCATCCCTTCCCGCCCCGTCACCAAGCCTGGAGTGCTCTCACTCTTCCCCCTCCACCCCAAGAGCCTCCTGCATGTCATGAAACAGCTGATTAGAAGGTGTGGGGAGGGAGGGGGAGGCACTTAGCAGTGGGGCTACTGGTGGGCAGGAGGCACTGGGAGCAGAGTGGGGAGCTGATGGGGGGCTGCTGACATATTACTGTGGCTCTTTGGCAATGTATATTGGTAAATTCTGGCTCCTTCTCAGGCTCAGGTTGGCCACCCCTAATTTGGAGAAAACATGCACAGTTGCCCGCTGCATGACTTGCATAATGTTTATTTGCATTTGAACATGATGAGTAAAAGAAAATTGACCAGATTCTCCGCTAAAGCTGAGGCGCACACAACACAAAATAGAGATTGCAAAGGTGGTGTCAAATTCATCATATTCCTCTGAGTCTGGAACAGTTGTGAGCAGGGCTGGTTCTCAGGAACAAGTGAGATCAATTTAGGGGCTGCTCTAACAGCTACAAGGGGCTGAATCAGCAGGCAGGGACCAAGATATAATACGATGCTTCTGATCACACCCTGTTTCCTCCACTCATACTCCATATACCACCAGCAAGGAGAAGGATTGCATGCTGTAAAACACAGAGGATCCTTCTTCCACTGGGATGGTCCTGGAGCTAGATATGCAGGCTTTGCAGCCAGAATCCACCAGCAGTTCAGCAGAAAGCAGCTACACTACACTAGGGAACCTGATCCCATCCTATGCAATTTGACTAATGCTATGAACCAGCATATAAATATAATAAGCTTGTGAGTGCTGCATGACCTCAGATTAGTGACTAGTTAAAGTAAATGATGTCAATAACTGTATAAAGATAAATACGAGGAAAACAAATCATTATTTCAAGATCAGTGCAGTCTTCTCTGAGTAGCTGAGATGAAAGAAAACACCTCTGTAGTTTTACTGCTGTATGTAAAATGTTAAAGGGCTTGGACATTATTTAACAAATTTACATGAACTAGATTCACACATTGTCAGTGGATGCCCCAAGAATGCAGAAAAACTGCACACTGTTAGAGCAAGAAGACAAAACACTGCCTTTTCAACAATTTGCTGGTTATCAAAATCAAACATTTCCAGGCAGGCAGAGTCATTTTCCCCCCATTCCCTTCTGAGAAAGAGAGTGATTGTAACATCTTTAGCTCCATTATAGCTTGGTTCCGATTGAGAATTTTCTTAGCTGAATTCCAAATGTCTAGTGAAATACACCCAAGCCTACTAATAACAGTCACCAAGGATACCCAGAGATTTAACACCGTGTTTGCAGAGCTGGGAGTAATGGTTGTCAGGCTGAGCTAGTGGCGTTACAGTACAGTACTTCATTAGCTCATTTGGAAGAGCTGTGATTTTAGAACAAGAAGGTCTCTAATTTGGATCTCAGCATCTAGTCTGTAAGCACCTCACAAATCTCTCCCACCTCCTTTTCCCCTGCCCCTAGGTACAATGAAAGGGCTTATTTTAAAAAGTAGCTTTTTCATGAAGATTAAGGGATTGGTGTTTGTTGGATTTTTTCACTATCATTTTTGCTTTATATAACAGTCTTTATGCATTATATGCAAAAGGAAAATATTCATCTGTGTATGCCTCAAAAACAATCTATCCATTTTTACACAAATAATCTGTTTGTTTATATATTTTAAGATTGCTTTCATTGATTGCCGTAGTCAGGAAGAACAGTTCAATTCTTCACATGATGGCATTGTTTTTTAAGGGAAGGAGGAGACAACACAGCAATTTTGCAAAGCACCATGTCTTTCTTTCACTCAAATTTCAAATTTTCTTTTTCCCACTCCCAAAATTCATTCCTGAGAGATGTGTCAGTTCGAGTTGTATTGGTCATGTGGAGTGGTGACATGCAGTTTTTAAAAGAGAGGTAATTTGGTGGAACACATCAATACAACATTGTAAAAACCAGCTGCCCTTGGTAAGGGTCAGACCAGGTGTTTGCCACCTGAATCTTTGCAGGCAATAAATAGACAGAATACCCTGTGATAGGCAAGGTGTTACATGGGATTTTATTATATTTTGTTGCTGTTCAAAGCTAGGCAAAAAGAGTGCTAGAAGATAGATTACGGCAATCAGATTTGATGCTCACTAAATAACGACAGGACCACATTTTTGCCTCCACATCAATTAATATAAGAAACAAATCTGCTAGAGATTCTTGACTGATCAAGGATGCAGAAGCTACTGCCTCTGTAGTATCACTCCTTTCTTCCTCTGAGCTCTGTGGAAGTCCCTAAGTAAGGTTGAAGATCTATATGTAGGAGGAGGTGGTCTAGATGGCTTTGGCTGCTGGGGAATCACCATTCTCAGGGACTAAACCTCTACTCATTTGGGAGGAAATCCCTGCCCATACCCATGGAAAGAGAAATAAAAAGGAAAATCTGTGTGAGAGAAATATCTAATTCCCTAAACAGGGTTTTCCAGTGCAAACGATTATTGTGGGCCACAATGTTCTAAGTATTCATCATCATACAGGTGCTAATTTAAGAACTTACATGACGAGGACACAGGAATGCATAGGTCAGGGGTCAGCAACCTCTGGCACGTGGTTCGCCAGGGTAAGCACCCTGGTGGCCTGGGCTGATTTGTTTACCTGCCGCATCAGCAGGTTTGGCCGATCGTGGCTCCTACTGGCCATGGTTCACCGCTCCAGGCCAATGGGGGCTGCGGGAAGTGGTGCGGACCGAGGCATGTGCTGGCCATGGCTTCCTGCCCGCCCATGGGCCTGAAGCGGCAAACTGCAGCCAGTGGAAGCCGCAATCGGCCGAACCTGCTGACGCGGCAGGTAAACAAACCAGCCCAACCCACCAGGGTGCTTACCCTGGAGAACCACATGCCAGAGGTTGTTGACTCCTGGCATAGGTGTTTTTCTTTGTCACTTATGATGCAAGATACAACTCATTACTAAGAAAGATACTTCCCTTTCCAATTCATATGATGCCCTATCTCTTACCTTTGCTAAACAATGCTAGGCAAATCTACAAATATTCTGTTTAGACAAAGCTCCAAAATGTCCAGATACTTTTCCCAAGTGTATTCAACCCTTCTTTCAAACCCATCAGTCTCCACCCATTAACATTCTCTTACCTATTTCCAGATTCTAAACACTTTCCCCAGTAAAACAAGCTATCTGTTTGATCTCCCGAAAAAAAGGCCTTAACTGAGTAGCATTCCATCTCCTGGATTTACTTTCACAATGACATAACCACCTAAGCACACAGTAAGTTCATGGGGGAAATAAAAATCTGTGTTCTTGCAGTTCAAGGTGATGAATTACGTCTTTACACCAAAGCATTTTCACTGTCCCATGGTCCTTCCCATCGTCTAGCTCTCAGTATTACTGTACCATATCTCCTGTTTCATCATCCGTAGGATAAAACCATGTATCAGAGAGATTGCAAACTATTGCTTTCAAGTCTTGCTCTTCTGCTCATTTCCTGTTAGTCTGCTGATATAACCCATCCAGAGGCATTTTTCATTAGGAGCTATAGTAAGTCAGTTTCTTAATACATGATTTGAATTTTCACAGTAAATATTGGATTGGGCTACCTCCAAGCAGTGGAGATAATTGTTTTTTGGGCAATCCAGAAGAGAAGATACATGGTTTGTGTCTTGCTAAAATACCTGGTGACACATCTCACTCTGCTCTATTACAATCCTTTTGTATTAGCCATCTTGACACCGCAAAAGATATTAGGAATTAGAGAAAAATACTTTTCAATCTACTTCAGACCCAGAGTTCGATATAGGTTCTTCAAGGCACCTCTTTATTCAACTGTCTTTGAGCTATTTTAAAAAATAAAGCAAAGCCTCTCTTTTCAGACACTCAGTGCCTTTTTGGACACTCTAGGCAAAGCAGATCCTCATATGGATAAACAGACCTGCAGAGTGCTTCAGAAATTTTAACTGAGTTTGAAACATTATTTACACAGAGATTTCAAAAATCTTCAAGGAAACCTCAGCCAAATGGCTTTTTGAAAGAGAGGACCTGAAATCTGCAGGAGACCACTGAAAAGAGTTTCCAGCACGTTACTCCTATCTTTTCTTTAGACACTGCTAAAGTTGGTATCCCTAACTTGAGAGCTCCTATATTCTTTATTCATGGGACTCGTAATCTTGAAGAGTACTTGTGGATGGATTTCCATAATAGAAAAACCACACTATTTTCAAGCTAAGTTAAATAACTTTATTACAACAGGGACAAACAGAATAAAGGTATAGGGAGAGAGCCTTAGGTGGTGTAAATTAGAGTAAATTCAGATCTCATCCACAAGGCCACGTTTTCCACTGCCCTGCATCTTGTATTATCATCCGTGCCTGTACAAAGTGGGGGTAAAACCTATCAAATCAAAATGACAGTATTTTACACCCATTTTGCATTCAGTTTGCACTGTGTAAAAGACTGCTCAAGGTGCAGAGGAGGAGAGAATCAGACCCTAACCATGTTCAAATCTTTAGGCCAGATCTTCAGATGCTGTAAACTGGCATGGGTCCATTGGAAGTCTTTATATTTGGAGTCTATCCCATAACCCTTTTGAGGTGTTGAAAGGCACAAATAACATTGTTTGCTTTCCAAATGTACTTCTTAGTGCATACAATCTGTCAAGTTATATGGTAATTCTCATTTAGCAAACTAAAGTAAGCTTTGAAGTTCTTTACAATGCATTACAAATTATTAAAATATCACTAATTAGCCTTCAGTAACGTGTCTATGGTATTTATGGCACTGTAAACCTAAAGATAAATAAAACTGATGGTGCTAGTATAACATCACAGAATTTCTTCTTTTTTCAGTAATCCTTTTTACGGGCTTAAAGAAAAACAATAATATCAAGGTCTTTGGTGGCTCTAGGACATTGATTGCCAAACCAAACCATTCTTCCAAATATCAGTAAACTAGGAGCAGCAGAGAGCTATGAGCTATTTTTCAGCCAAAAGGATTAGATTTGTCTCTTAGACGGGTCTGACATCTAATATAGATTTCCAATGGGTTGAGTTTAGCCAGTCATAGTTGTGACTTTGTGAGAAGAATGTGCCTGTCTGAGGGTGGAGGATGTCCCCTGCTGGGGAACTGAAGCATGCAGCCCAATCTCCTGTATGTAAATTCTTTCCTCTGTGTTATTAGGGGGCCTTCTGTTGTGCTCTCACCTGAGACCGCCTGGAGGGATTTGTGCCTGTGATCAAATCTCTAGGATAATTTCAATTAGTGCTTCACAGTACAGTTGCTTCCAGAGTCATGTAATGAGACAGGTATGGTTCTTGAGGGCTTGGAAAGAGAAAAAAAAGATGAAACATAACATCCTAAGCAGCTATTTGGTTTTATTATTTGTTTCAGAGACATATCAGTAAGAAATATCATCTCTTAGAGACTCGGCCCTGTGGCCTGTCTGCAAAAGCACAGTAGAAAGACTGTATAATAATTAAGGGAAAGTAACAAGCTGTGCTTGTTAATGAATTCAATTTTGATATATTTCCATAAAAGTACCGACATTGTTTATGTAAACAATACAAACTGCATCTGCTATTTAGCTTCGTGTGAGATTTTCCGTATCATTGAGGTTTGGGGAATATCACTTAGGGAGAAAAGCAATTTTAAGGTTATCATCTGAGTGACAAAGACATTAATCTGACAAGATATGCTCAAGAGACTCAAGATGCAATTGTAGAATTCTTTTTGGCTCTCTCACCCATAATTTCACGGAGCTCAGTATAATTAACACACTTCATGGGATTTAAGTAACATTTGTTGCTTCTCCATCAGAATGCAAATTTGAGAATGATATGGATCTGTATAGGAGACAGCAACAACTGTTCCCTAGGTAATAACTTGTGCACTGCTTCCCACTGCAAAAAAGGTGACAGATAAAGCATTACTCAGGTTTTATTAGGAAGTTAACATATGTTTTATAGCTGCTACAAATTCTAAAACTAGGTATGTCATCAAATTAACGAAAATTAAATGGTTTATCACCAACTTGAAAATTTTAGGTTCCATTTTCTTAAAAGCCATATAAAATAATGGGACCTGTTGTCAGTGAATGAGTGAGTGTATATAGGTAGATAAATGGGCGTGCAATCAGCTAAACAAAAAGAAATTGGAAGGTCACCCGCATCTGTTAATTCTTAAACAAAAAGAAGGCATTCCAACAAAATACAGGCAGTAATTACAGGTGTGTGTGCCTGTTTATTTGTGGAGAAATACATTCAAGCATCCCACTCAAGGATCCTTTTTCTTCAGGAACAGACTAGAAAAGCTGTTTGCGCCCCGTCCTACATTCACCTCAAAAGAGAAAATAATAAACCCACACAGTGTAAGGAGAGATTAGATGGCCTTAATTACTTATCTTTTCTGTCAGGCAAAAATCTGCTAGAAAATAACAACAACAACAAAAACAACAAATAAACAAACAAAAATCCATCACACACATGCCTACTAGGAAAAAAAAACAGGGCAAATTATGCAAATAATTAATTAGCCACTGCTGCACTTCTACAAAAATAACCCTCTGATATGGGAAAAAGATTCCCGGTTTTGTACTTCTTTTACTAAATCATATTTGAATATATATAAACAAAATGAATAAATGTACAAATGCATCTACAAACACATCAACTAACTGAATGAAGTGGGGCGTACTGTACATATTATTTTGGTTTATTAATGCTTCGGGTTTTTCTTGATGTCCTTCAGGCATATTAAGCAATTGCTTTAAAAATGACCACATTTATCCTCATATGCTTTCCTCCACACACAAAATAAATTAATAAATAGACTACGATACATGTTCAAATTAAGTTTTCCTTAATGTGTTTGGCATTGGCAGGACACAAATCTGAGAGAAAACTCCTAAGATTTCATCCTCTCAAAATGGGAGATACATCTAATTTATCCATATGTCTCTTATTTTCATTCAATCATAGCTGAAGTATTTTAAGCTTTTAGTATCATTTTAGGATACTACTACTTCTTTATATTTGTAGTTCCAAATAAATGATGAGAAGTGGAATAGCTAAGCTAGCTAAAATTGCATAATGAATAAAATCAACATCTCATTATCAGACTATATATTTGTGTGTGTGCATGCGCATATATAATATATATGAAGTTATAGACTTCTGGAGTAGCATTGGTGTTTCCGATTTCTAAACTTTACTCTGCAGAACATACATTAAAGTCAACTGAAAACTTGAAATGTTCTAGAAAGAATAAGAAACAAACTTTATATGTTTCAGGAAAGATTTCTCCTTGGTAAGCAGATGGAGGCATTCAACTGAGTAGTAAAGCATTGCCACTGATATGAGCACAGAAATAAAGAAGATAGGCATGCTGAAAGAAACTCAAGATATGGACATATCCAAATGGGAGAGATATCACACACACACACACACTGCAAACAAATATAGTATGTTCTCAATCCAGCCTGATTTGAAAATGTCCAAGCAATGAAATTAAAGAAAAACAATTCCAGTGGCTGTTTGCTAGATGTTTTGTTTGTGTCTGAGTATTTTTTCTCTGTTGTCCTTTTGTTAAGGCCCTGAAATTCTCCTTTTCTCTTGCAGAATCTCATCTCTAAGGGAAATCATAGCAAATTAATTCATTATACATTCAGTATAACCTATTGGCTATAGCGAGACTCATGCCGAGCATTTCCAGTGTGATACTAAATGCCTTGTCTCTATTGGCTTCCCAGCCAAGGGTTGTACTATGCATTTATTTTGTATTAGTGCTAGATCTGTGAAATCATCTAGTGCCTGGCACTCAATGTAGTCAATTCTGAGGAAATGTATTTTAATTGTGAGACATTTATAAGATGATATCTAGAATTTAAAGCTAATCTATATCTTTCTATCCTTCTAAAATCCACTCGTGAAGCTCTGAAAACTGAATTTTCATTTACACATTTATTCTGCTTTCTGACACCTGCTGCCCAATAACAGATGCCATGAGCAATCCATGCTTAATCTATGAAACTAAAGCAGTGATTTCTATATCCTTAGTTAGAAGTGCTACTTTATCAAAACAAAAATGTGCTATCTTTTCTAAGCAAGCTATGAAAATACAATAACAATATATTTATGAAACAGGTACTGTGCAGCTAGGTATCTTGGTAGTTTAAGGAGTGAAAGCAACAATTCATAATTTTGATATTTTTATGAACATTTGAGATTTAATTTTTTTGGGGTAGAGTTTTAATAATTTCATGACAGCACTTTCTGTCTTTTTACAAATATTTTATTATTTTTATAAAATGCAGTATTTCACTTCAACAACAATTTTCTGACATTGTAACAATTCTTTGTTTTGAACAAATTCTATTTTACCATTTTTAAAATGGGCATCCTCCATTAGTTTCTTTTGCTTTATATATCCCAAGGTCAAAACAATATAACAATTAATTTTAAAGAATTAATTATATAAAATACAGATTCACCCAAGCAAAGAAGAGAGCCTCAAAATATAAAGATACCTTGTTTTACCCTGATTAAGAAATGCCTGATTAAGTAAGTGGGCCTTACTCTGTGTGACCCAGGAATCTATTTGGGACAACTGGCAAGGACCTTCAGTTGGAGACATAGGGATTACAGAAATCACCTGAGTCTGGTGTGTGCATTCTGGTTCACTAGAGTGTCATATGAGGTCTCAAATAAAAGTTAGTGTCACACTGGTCAACACTCTCATTACAAAACACATCTATAGATCTATACACTGAAAAATATAATGTCTGTGTCTAGGGACTGGTCACCAGCAAAAGTGAAAAACAAATGTTTATCTGTCTGTCTGTTTACATGTAAATTAAGTATTATGTAGTGCAGTGGTTTTCAACTGGTTTTCCACAGACCCCTGAGGGTCTGGAGACTGTGTCTAAGGGATCCATGAAAGGTTGTCATTACCATAGAACAGTGGTTTTCAACCTGTGGTCCACATACCACTGGGGGTCTGCAGACTATATCTGAAATTTCCAAAGGGATCTGCACCTCTATTAGAAATGTTTTATGGGTATGCAAATGAAAAAAGGTTGAAAACCAGTGATGTATGTCGCAACCCTAAACCTATGCTCAAACATGGCATCTGTATGGCCAATTGTCGGTCAAGGGGTCACATTGGTGCCGTGTGCAACACCGTAGTGCCATGTGCTACCCTATGGTGCGGTGTGCAACATTGTAGTGCCGTGTGCCTATTCTCGAACCTTCTGTCTGGTCAGTTGTGGGTCAGGTTAGTGCCATGTGCAAAAGAATAGGGTGCTGTGTGCAAAAAGAGTAGTGTGCTGGGTGCAGATCCTGTTTATGTGGAGGGCACCAGCTCGGAACCTGGAAGTCAAAGGAGCTAGGGACCAATCAGATGCTGACACGAGTAAAAGTTTTCAAATAAAACTATGTCTCACGCCAAAAATGGCAGACATATCCACGTGTTAGCTGAAAGGCCTGATCACCCTTTCAGCCAGGGTCTCCTCCAGATTTTGCCTGCTCTTCTTGTGTTGTTTCGTTTTGTTTTTCAGATTATTTCCCACCAATTTGTCATATTCTCGGTGTCTGTACTGCTGGTCAGCTGTGCTTGGAGTGTGGTATGTGCATTTTAATTTTCTGTAAATACTCTGTTTGCTTAGCCTCTTCCTTCCTTTTTCCCTTCCCTTGCTTAGTGCAAAGTTGTGTATACAGTATATGAAAGCCAAGTTGTATTAATTGCTACTGTGGTTGGTGTATTTTACAACATTTGATTAATACGTGTACAGTTTACTTAGTTTTGTGTATCTGATTTGGATTTTAGTGAGCAGTTGATCATAAATCTTTTGGCTCCTTGTTGTTGGATGTAAATAAGCTGTTTCAAGTTGTGTATGGTTTTATTCTGGTAGTATTTCTAGTTGATAAATCACCTTTCTCTGGCCCAAGTTGTAACTTATCCCTGTTAATAAACAGCCACATGGCTTGAAATTTCAATCTGTCACATTTTAATTTTCTTCTCTGAATCAAATACTTACTCGAACCTGCATTGGTCTCGGACAGTGTAGTTCACAGTGAATGTCCTTTTACCAGTCTGAATTGAATGTTAATGAAGGATAGTGAAAACATCAAAGAAAGAAACTAAGAGGAAGAGGGAAAATAGCAGGGGTAGGTGGAGAAACCTATCTTGATGTGCATGTGAAAGATTTGCTCTACTGTAGTTGGGGGACAAAGACACCAGGCCACCCTTTACTAAGGAAGTAAAAGGATAGCTAGTTTGCTTCATGAAAAAGTGATCCTGAACAGGTTTGACTGAAAATTCTGGAGAGATTTTGGGATGAGATAAACTCTTTTAGACAGGAGGTTAACCTATCAGTTAAGCTTAGTCTCTAGAAAGAGTGCTATGATTCTGTTGAATACGTAACCATTTGTTTCTAATCTTCTCACAGTATCACTTGAATCTCTCTTCTTTGATGATAAACGTATCCTTGTTTTCACTATAGAATCATAGGACTGGAAAGGACCTCGAAAGGCTATCTAGTCTAGTCCCTTGCACTCATGGCAGAATTAAGTATGATCTAGACCAGGGATCAGTAACCTTCGGCATGCGGCCCACCAGGGTAAGACCCATGGTGGGCTGAGCTGGTTTGTTTACCCTCGGTGTCCGCAGGTTAGGCCAATCACAGTTCCCACTGGCCACGGTTTGCCATTCCAGGTCAATGGGGGCTGCAAGAAGCCATGACCAGCACATCCCTCGGCCAGCGCCACTTCCCACAGACTCCATTGGCCTGGAGCGCTGACTCGCAGCCAGTGGGAGCCATGATCAGCCGAACTTGTGGGAGCCGCAATCGGCCAAATTTGTGGATGCGTCAGGTAAATAAACCTTCCCTGCCCGCCAGGGTGCTTACCCTGGTGGGCCATGTGCCAAAGTTTGCCAATTCCCGATCTAGACCATCCCTAACAGGTGTTTTATTATACCAATATAATAAAAACCAGCAGGATCTTATTAAGAGGGATAAGGGAAAGATGCCACATTTATTGTAAACATAATAATAAAGCAAAAGATAAAAGTAAACAATGTTGTTTGCCTACTTATTCCTATTACTACTTATTCCTTATACACACTGTCATAAACAGAGTGTTAAGGGTTAATGTCTCTTATACCTTTAAAGGGTTACAAGCAGGACCCTGGACACCTGACCAGAAGACCAATCAGAAGACAAAATACTTTTAAATTCGGGTGGAGGGAAGTTTGGGTGTGAGTTCTTTGTTCTTTGTTCTTCTCTCGGAGGTTCTGAGAGAGACCAGACATTACTACAGGCTCTGTAAGTTTCTTTTCAAGAAGTAAGTAAAAACAGGTGGTTTAGTTTTTTTTTTAATTGTTTTACTCTATTTGCAGTTGTGGATCTGGCTGGTTAACTTTTATATGTGTAGTTGCTGGGAATATTTTGATTTGTATTGGTACTTGGGGGAAAGTCTCTTTCTGGTATCTGTAAGCTATAGGACCCTGTATATTTACATCTTGAAGTTACAGAGATAATTCTTTACTTTTTCTTTCTTTTATTAAAAGATTTCTTTTTAGAGAACCTGATTGATTTTTTTTTCTGTTTCCCTTGTGTTATTCCAGGGGATTGGGATAACTCACCAGGACGGGTGGGGGAGACAGAAGGAGGGAGAGATAAAATCTCTCTCTGTTTTCCTTGAATCTGTTTGCCTCTTTGTGGAAGGGAAGGGAGATGCTTCTCTGTATGGTGATTTAAGAGGTTAGATCAGTATCTCAGGATAGCCCAGGGAGGGAAGTTCTGGGAGGGGGAAAGGTGGGGGAATGGTTTATTTCTCCTTGTTTTAAGAACCCAAGGGATCTGGGTTCTTGGGGTCCCCAGGGAAGGTTGGGGAGGTCAGAGTGCCCCAAAACACTATATTTTGGGTGGTGGCAGCCTATCAGATTGAAGCTGGTAATTAAGCTTAGGGAAATTCATGCTAGTATCTCATTTTCTGGACTCTAAGGTTCAGATTTGAGAAGGAATGCTAGGACACACACACACACACACACAAATATATATATATATATATTCATTCACATAATCATTCACATAATCATTCATTCAAGTTCTGTATAGGTGTTATAGTTACCAGCCTGGAAGTTGCTCATGCCAAGTTACTGGCCGGGTATCTTTGTCATGAGGATGGAGCCGAGTCTGTGTCAGATGCACCTGAGGCTCCTGGAAGTTGGCAGCAGAACCAGAGACTCAAAGTCCTCAGTCTTTAGAGTCCATACTTATAGGAATTAATTCCTATGTTAGTCTATGAGAGCTGTTTCATCCTGCTGTTGCTGACTCAATCAGCAGATGGCACGTTCCTGGTGGCTCCACACTGTCTAAAGTTTGTGTTTCTCATCCTTCCAGGTGATGGGGTGGATTCCAGTTTACCCTCCAGGGGTTGTCTGGTGGTCCACTTGACACATTCTTTGGCCGATGGATACCCTTTCTAGGCTGGCACCTCCCTAACTATTCATGTACATCAAGCATTCATCAACATACATTCCATATCTTAACCATATTTTAATTTACTGTCTCCATCAATTTTGGGGTGTGTGTTAATTCATTTGAAACTCCCAGCTCTCTAATCACAGAGAGTGGAGGTCCGTTCCTAGGAGCCATTGCTGTTACAATGAAGTGAAAGTCACCTAATGGCTTATAGCATTTGTTTACATTGTATCAAGTACAGGTAACATAGTGTTTACTTCAAGAACAAAGTCAATTAACTTGTTTTTAAGTTTGACATAGTAATAGAGTATCTTTCACAGGACAGATACGATCAATGGTTTCTCCAGATAGAAGCTTAAAAGTTTTAACAGAAGAACTAAAAGATTTTTGTACTTGGTGAAACTGGGGGGTCACTGTCACTTGGGGGAATCACTGCTAGTACCTTCTTTAATATCCCTACAGTTTGTCTAACCTGCTCTTAAAAATCTACAATGATGGAAAATCCCCAACCTCACTAGGCAATTTATTCCTGTGCTTAACCACCCTGACAGTTGAGAAATTTTTCCTAATGTCCAACCTAAACCTCTCTTGCTGAATTTAATCCCATTGTTTCTTGTCCTCTCCTCAGAGGTTTAGAAGAACAATTTTTCTCCCTCATCCTTGTAATAAATATACTTAAGTGATATGGTGGTAAGTGAATGGTGATCCTGAGTTATACTTTGCAATCTGGGAAGTACTGTTCCTTTGGGGACAGCAGGCCTAGTAATTCTGTAGCTGTTCAATGGATAAGGGGATGGAAACTGCAGGGAATGCTCCAACCTGCAACTTGTGCAGAGAGAGCGAGGCCCTCAGGGGCCAAGAAGGTAGTGCTTGTGCAGCCAACTGCTGATGGTTTCACAGCATGCACAGCTTCATGCTAAGGGCAGGTGGTGGCGAGGTGTCTCACAACACTGGACATCCCTGGGGAGCGTCACACTCTATGCTTTAGTTTTTAACAGTCATCAGTTGTCAGACCAATGGAGAATTACATTCAAGTCAATAGTCTTTCATTTAGAACATCCTGACACCAACTCCTAAACATGCAAATCCGCTAGTCAAAGCATATCAACTAATCTCAACTTTCCTTGTTGTGTAGGGAGACAGACGCAGTATCTAAAGTATCCAGGACTCAAACTATAAAGAGTTTTAAAGATCAATATAAACACTTTGAATTACACGCAAAAATTAATAAGATGTTTGTGCAATCCAAGGTGCTCCCTCTGTCCAGCCCTGCCAAGTAAGCATGCTGTCACATTTTGCACCAGTTAAGTCTCATATGTGTCTCCATCAATACTGTAGTCCAATCTCTGAATCACAAAGTCATGGATGACTGTGGCAATGTGGCCATGTCTGAGATAAATTCCTGTCGTGTTCTCTCCAACCAACAATTATCACCTTTATCTTAACTGGATGTTTCTAAGGCGCTTATCACAATGGTATCTAAATGTCATGCACAACAATTTAGGAAGCACTAACTGTCCAAAAATGTCGCTTAGGAGATCTCAACTCTCTTTTTAGTCCTTGTTTTCAGCTCTTTATTATTTTTGTAAATTTTCTCTTCTTCTTCCCTTTTTCCCCTTTATTTATCTCTTCTCCTTCATCATATCTATTGAGCACTGGCCATGACAGAGGTGTCATTACTGCGAGAAGGATTTAGTGAAAAAGTGGGTCATGTATTTCAATATGAACATAATTTGAGATTCTTTTGTACAGCACTGTATAGCCAAGGTCTTGCCTCCAAGAATGCTATGCACCCAGTGCATGAGAATCTTTTTCTTATGAGTTATGGATGTTGAGGTCCTGAAACAGTGAGCTCCTAACCCACTGAGGACCTTATACTTTACTAGTAGGACTTTCAATTTGATGCAGAAGTAGATAGGAAACCAGCAGAGTAGGCAGAGCACTAATGTGATATGTTTGCACTAGCCCTAAAACCATAATAGATGGAAGGTACTGCATGTTGTACAAGTTGCAGAGTGTGATTTTTCTAAAGAATTTGGCACTGTGCTATCTCTACTTCCCTTGAAGTCAATGGAAGTTTTACTACTTCACCAAGTGATTTTGAAAATCTTCACAGTAGTTTCTATTTGATGATCCATCATGTTCAACTTGAGACAGTGAGTTGTAAAGAATAACCTGGAGGTAATTGACACATGGTCCACAGTGTCAAGGTCCTTGTACGGGTTGGAGTTTCCTGGCAGCCAAAGATGGAGGAATCTCTTCACTGCAATCTGTGAATGTAGCAGCAGTGAGAAATCCTGGATGACCTGGTAGCTATATACCACTTTAATGACTGGAAGTTGTATACCCTTGACTGCAGATGACAAGGTTAGTATATTATTCAGCTCCTTGAAGTGTTTCCTTAATCCTACCATCATCATATCTGGGAATATATATGCATACATTTCCCCTAAAAAGAAATCAAAGTAGAATGGGAGAAACTTTCCCCAACCACTCCCATTTGAACCATCAACCAAAAAATGAGTTGCAGTCTTCCCTTGCAGATTTGCAATTCCTCCCTCATGGACTCTTTGCCTCCTTTAGATGAAGGCTGCTTTAAACCTGAAGTCTGATGGGCCACACTCCAAGAAAAGTCCATGGGAAAGTCTCAGTGCACCTGAAAAGTCTACCAGCAAAAAATAATAACCTATGAAGGAAATCCTATTTGCCTTCAAAGTTCCATCACTACCCTGTTTCCCATCCCAGAACATGGTCTTTAAATACGTTTTTGGTCTTCTAAAAAGGGAAGATGAATCAATGTCCCTTTTCCTTTAAGATTTTGAAAATAAATATGTGATCTCACCAATATCAAACCAGCACAGCTTTGAAAGTGCTGGGTGCCTATAAAGTTCAGATTTTTCCATTAATATGCTTTACCAGGGTAAAAAATTCTCATCTAATGCAAATGCATGATAAATTATGTCCAACTGGCTCTAGGTATTTCAGCTGGGTTGACAAAATTCATTGTATTAAACTTACATTTACTTTCTAATTAAAATACACTTACATTGCCCACAGCAACTGAAGCTTTAACATAGGTTTCATCAGGCAAGTAAACTAAGGTAAGTAATTGTTTCTGCAGGCTTATCTGTTTTAACTCAAGTTAAAACTTGGTGCTTCCTAGCTCACTGGCCTGAAAAGTAGTAATAATTGTCTTATTACCAAAGCGATATTTGTCAGCATTGATAGTAACTCTGCTTATGCACAGTTATTCTGTGACTACAGGACAGAAGCAGTGGTTTACCCATGCACCATGTGTGGTTCCATAATTATTATTGAATCATTCCTGTAGTTCTTTCCCACACTTGCTCAGCTCATGCTGGGATACATGCAAGAACTGAGTTTTTCATAAACTGTCTGAAGTCAAAATGAAAAGCTCTGCAGTAAAAAATGTAGTCTGCACAGGGGAAACCTGGGCCAGATCTGCACATGGTGTAAACCAGCATCGTTCCACTGACTTCAATGGAGTTGTTTTACACTATCTGAAGAACTGGCCCCATATATTTAAAAGGGATCATATATTTAAAAATAGCCAATGTCTTCTCAAATAATGTTCATTGGCCAAGAGTAGTAATCTAGTTTAGTTTACTGCACTGTAAAATGTAAGTTCAGGAACTAATCCTAAATGTCCTCCACTTTTCTCACATAACCACACAAGAATATTCACTATTGAAAGCCAATAAACATTTGTTAAGGCAAGAAGCAGTGGAAAGGGGCAAGATCCATGTAATATCTAAATGGCTGCAGCTGCTGACCCTGGTGAGAAGAGAAGAAAGTGGGGCTGGAAGCACTCAGGGGCTTTGAGGAGACAACAAGGAGAGGCTTTGAGGGCCATGTCCACAGTAAACCTCACACTGATACATTTCAATTCTCGAGACTTCTGAGTATTAAGTGTTATACAGATCCCCATCAAACCTGTTTGCACCTTCAGCATGGGCGCAGAAACAATCTTTCTCATTTTTTCTGATAGCTTCCTTCCCCTCTCAATATATCGTCAGCTTTCTGTGGGTCGAATCCCAGCCAGATAAGCTTTCATCCATGCCTCAATTTCCATTATATGCTTGGTAAGTTTTTTTTTCTGAATGGTATCGGTTGGCCAAGATGGAAATATGGAGTATTATGTCTGTGGTCCTCTTGGAGAGCATCTGCATACAATTTGTTACAGGTTCACAGAATGTAGGTCTAGTTGGATCCCCTGCTGCTTCTCGATGTCTATCTAATTGCAGCTGCTAAAAGTGTTCTTATTGCTTTCAAAACTCCATCCTTTTCCTTTGGGTGCAGATTATCCCACAGGGACCCAAGCATTTGTCACCTGAGGTTGGACTGTGCTATGCAACTACATGGGCGCTGCACCATTTAGAAACTTCAGCAGCCCATTAGTGATGTGGTGGGGAGAGACCTCAATATTGTTGCAAAAATGATATTAATAAAATTATTGTAACTTTTTTGCACCTTTATTTAATATTAAGATCTAGCTACAAGAATGTAATAGACAGGATGCTTGGAAATATAACAATATGTGTTTACCTAATTATGTTAGAAAATGTTAAAGATGATCAAATAAATTCCAGAAAATTTCCGTATCTAGCTCCCAAGGACAAGCAGACAGCAAACAAACAAGCCATGTAAACATACTAAGCCAGAAACTTGGTTTTGAAAGGAATATAGGGTTGCGTTATCAAAGCAAAATATATAGAGGTAAAGTGGGCCTATACTAACCCCATTCCCTTTTCTTTTCAAAGAAAAACCTGAGTTTAAACCTATACAAAAAATTCTAGAAATATCCTTATTAAAACTGATTTCTTTTGTAAATACACTAAAGTTTGTAAACACACTAGATGGAACAAATATACGGTGGGAAATGTTTTATAGAAGATACTGGTTACTTTCAGCTGATTTTTCCACTTAAAGGACCTTTGTTATTTCATAAATGCTGAAGATTGTATAAGCTTCTTTTAATATGTACATTTGTGAATATTTCACATCTAAATGCAAGCCTCCACATAACAACTGTCTGATATCACTGTTACATGAAAAGTAAGATGTTTTATACACAAATATAGCAAGGTAATTATGATGCTATACTAATTACTAATATAGGAAGCCATTTAAGCCTAGAATACTTATTCTATATATTAATGGGGAAATAATTAATTAATTACAGTCAGGGCACAAGCAAACCCTCACCCAAATGCAGGAAGACAAGAAAATCATTGTTTCAAAAATTGCAATGTAGAGTAAACCACCTTAGGCTCAAGACTTCCTAAGAGTTATTTAATTTTTAAAAAAGTGGTGTAAGAACTAGTATGACTTACATAGAGAATGGAAGTATTTGAACTTTTGAAAACAGAATTTCATTTCCTGTCAAACTCTAAGAAAAATTTAAAAACTATCTCAGAAAATGGACTGATTTAAAATAAAATAGTTAGTTTTAACTTTAAAAGTTATCTGAATCTTTCCTGCCACAAGAAGAACAAAGGCAATTAAAGAAATGTTGACTGTTCATTAAAAAAAGTGTCAGCTGAGTCAACTCCCATAGCATAGAGTCAATGAATGACTGAAAGCAACCAACCTGAATCTAAACAAGCATGAAAGAGATGTGTTTTCCTATAATTTCATGAAAATAAAAGAAGGGTACATAAGACTTTAAAGTGAGCATCCCACACTGTTACTCCCTGTTACTTTTCTTAGCCGGCAAGCACTCCTCAACTCTTCCTGTCCATCTCTACAAGCAAGCTGCCAAAGAGTGATATGGAAAATAGAGAAGACTCAGAAAGAAGCCAAGAGAAGGAAACCTCCCCAAGATGTCGACATAGATTGGTGAGGGAAAGTTAAATAAGACTCAGGCAAGGGATTAGATATAAAAGTCATCTACTGATTATATTGAGATATTTGAGATTCTGTTGTAATTTAAAAGACAAACAGTTTCTCCTGTTAATAATCAAGTGGTTAGACCTACTCCGGGGAGCATTCTGTGCCAAAAAATTAAAAATCTGGCACAATATTTTAAAATTATTCAAATTTTATTTGTCAAAATAACAGTTTCAATTATTTTGGTAATTTTATTTCAAAAATACCTGTCCACAAGTATGTCCTTAACAATACAGAAAAACACAAAATTTTCCCCTGGAGTAGAGAGTTAAAAAAACCCCTATGACATCCCACTTCCTGTTTCTCTGCTCCTTCCCCACCTCCAGATCCCAGCCATGGGGCCTCCCGGTGCAGTTACTTGCATCCCTTTCCCCCCAGAGTGCAGTTGCAGGGTCCCTCCTTTCCCAGATACCTGTACCTGCACCCCCACCCCCCCAAAACCTCAGCCTCAGGGCCCACCTTGTCTTATTCTTAGAAGTTAAGGAGAGCAATTTTTCAGCTGCCTCATTGTAACAACTTTTTATGTACTTGAAAACTGTTGTCATGTCTCCTCTCAGTCTTCTCTTCCCCAGACTAAACAAACTCAATTTTTTTTATCTTCCCTCAGAGGTAATTTTTTCTAAACTTTTAATCTTGTTTTTTTTTTCTCTTCTCTGGACTTTCTCCATTTTGTCCACATCTTTCCTGAAATGTGGCATCCAGAACTGGACACAATACTCCAGTTGAAGCCTAATCAGTGTGGAGTAGAGCTGAAGAATTACTTCTTGTGTCTTGCTTACAACAATCCTGCTAATATATCCTAGAATGATGTTTGCTTTTTTTGAAAGAGTGTTACACTGTCGACTCATATTTAGCTTGTGATCCACTATGACCCCCAGGCCTCTTTCTGCATTACTTCTTCCTGGGCAGTCATTTCCCATTTTGTATATGTGCAACTGATTGTTCCTTCCTAAGAGGAGTACTTTGCATTTATTCTTATTAAATGTCATCCCATTTTCTTCAGACCATTTCTTTAGTTTGTCCACATCATTTTGAATTTTAATCCTGCCCTCCAAAGCACTGGAAACCCCTTCTGCTTGGTACAGTCTACAAACTTTATAAACGTACTCTCTGTGCCATTATCTAAATCAATGATGAAGATATTGAACAGAATTGGACCCAGAAACCTGCGGGACCCCATTTGACATGCCCTTCAAGCTTGATTGTGAACCATTGATAACTAGTCTCTGGGAACAGTTTTCCCACCAATTATGCACCCATATTATAGTAGTTCCATCTAGGTTGAATTTCCCTAGTTTGTTTATGAGACGGTCATGCAAGACAGTCACTACCACCATCTACTACTTCTCCCCTCTATTCACAAGGCTTGTTACCCTGTCAAAGAAAGCTATTATTTTCATTTGATGGAAATTTATTCTTGCCAAATCTATGATGACCGTTACCTATCATCTTATTATCTCTAGGTGTTTGCAAATTGGTTGCTTAATTATTTGTTCCATTATCTTTCTGGGTACTGAAGTTAAGATGACTGGTCTGTAATTCCGCGAGTTGTCATATTTCCCTTTTTATAGATGGGCACTCTTTTTGCTCTTTTCTAGTCCTCTGGAATCTTTCCTATTTTCCATGACTTTTCAAAGATAATCACTAATGGCTTAGAGATCTCCTCAGTCAGCTCCTTGAGTATTCTAGGATGTATTTCATTCAAGTCCTGATGACTTGAAGACACCTAACTTGTGTAAGTAATTTTTAACTTGTTCTTTCCTTATTTTAGCCTCTGATCCTACCTCATTTTCACTGTCATTCACTATGTTAGATGTCCAATTGCTACTAAACTTTTTGGTGAAAGCTGAAACAGTGAAGTTATTAAAGCACCTGTGCCATTTCCACATTTTCTGTTATTTTTTTCTCCCCTCATTGAGTAACAGGCCCACCCTGTTCTTGGTCTTTCTCTTGCTTCTAATGTATTTGTAGAATGTTTTATTGCTATTCTTTATGTCTCTAGCTAGTTTAATATCATTTTGTATTGTCTTTTTAATTTTGTTCCTACATACTTGTGGTATTTGTTTATATTCATCCTTTGTAATTTGACCTAGTTTCCACTTTTAGTAGGACTCTTTTTCAAGTATCAGATAATTGAAGATCTCCTGGTTAAGCCAGGGTGGTCTCTTGCCATACTTCCTATCTTTCCTATGCAGTAGGATAGTTTGCTCTTGTGCCCTTAATAATGTCTCTTTGAAAAAAATGCCAACTCTCTTGAACCTTTTTCCCCTTTAGACTTGTTTCAAAATAGCCATGATTAATAATTGTGATTATTTTGCTTCATCTTGATCATGGTGCACCTTAAGTTACATAAAAGAACTCTTGCAAGTAAACAGTGTTTACCACCCTGAGTTGGTGGTCAGAGAAACAATATTTTTAGTAATTTTAAAAACAAAATGACCTGGCATCCAACAATTTAAAATTACCCCTTTCCACCTCACAGCACCAGTGTTTCTCATAGTGAAAATATTACATCTGTGCCTCACAAGTTGCACCTGCAGCCAACAGATTTGTGGGTGAAGTTGATGATGCTGATTTTAACCCAGAAATCCCTAAATGTTTTCACTCATGGTTACCTGAGAAACCTGCTCTCTCCTATTGTGTTTCCACATCAGTTGCAACCTGCTGAAGTGCTTGAGGTAATGCACTCCTGGTTTAAATGATGGCATGGCATTCTTGGTGTGGATCCTTGATGCTATGATTTTGTGACCTTCAGGGAACACTGCAAGATGTATTTATTTCCCTGAATATTTCTTGAGAGTTAAGGCATGATTGGGAGAGAGCTGATGGGGTCATAGGGATAAGAATAAGAAGAGTGGTTTACAGTGGGGTTTGTGATAAGTGCTTTTAACTTTTTTTTTTTACAGCATGGAGAGCATTGGAAGGGCACTTTCAAAAATCGGAAAAAAAGTAATACAATAAGAGACGAAGATTTTCAGAGAATATGCAAACATGGGGAACAGAAAAATGCAGTTATTCTAGACACGGACTGGAAGTGTGTTAATAAATTCCAGTACCAAATAATGGCCAAAAAATTTATGTCATGAAGTGAATGTGAATTGAATTACCTACCATGCACAGAATCGGATGGAGTTAGGCTAAGATAGAAGGAAAAATGAAATGAAATCTTTTTTTTTTTCAACAGCATCACTGGGTATTACCTCGTTGGCAGCCCAGACAGCCTTTATGATTTTCTTTTGGAGGAGTAACTTAACAAGACTACATCCCAATGACATTGGACACGGCACAAGCAGAGGTATGGTAACAGTAGTGAACACATGCTTATCTACTGCTGCTTTACCTTTTCTGAATGTTACAAAACCTGTGTGAACTACACATCTGTCTGCAGTCACTAATGTTTTATCAATTGAGAGTCTTTCTTTTCCCTTATTCTTGAGAATTTTTTTCCAGACCTATAACCTACTGTAGGTGGGCTAGAGAGATGAGCTTTTAATGAAAGAGAAAACATATGCACAGATAAAGTGACACTAGCGATATGGTTCTCTTAGACGCATAAGAAAAATGAAAACTCTCTGCTTAGAGAGTACAGGCAATGCTATGTGTTAATGGCACCACAGCTGAGCCTAAAGAGAGTTGAAGCCAGAAAAGCCCACTACCATCCCACCCACACCTGACTTCTACAATTTCTTCACTTGTCAGATCTGTCTATAACAAAGACCACTTCTAAGTGGGTAAAAATGTTTCTAAGTGAGTTATTATTAAAAGATTACACTGCCACCTTCCTCTTGCTGAGTTTGTATTAATGACTGAGGACACAGAGGAAACTTCGAAATCTCTCTTATATAGTTGTTAAAACATAGTCTGGTATTGAGAGAAGGTAACTGTTAGGTTAATCACTCCTTTTTTTATTGTATTCTCTTATTATCCAAGTTAATCAGTCACAACAATAGGGGCAAGTAAAATGCACCCATATAGAAAAATAGAACCGAGAGTATAATATCACACAAGGAAATTATATATTATGAAGGTTCCCTGGTAGAGACCTCATACTTAAGGTTGTGTTCTAAAATGGGACATAAATCCCTGTTCTTTTCTAAAAGTAAAGTGGCCTTTTGGTGTTAAATATCACAGTGTTAGACCCTTTTAATCTTCTATGTAGTTTTGGTTTGGTTTATGTTAATAATTTTTTATACATAGGAAAAGTTTGGAATTTGGCCCTGCCTGAAATTTTTCTTTGGCAGTTCAGTCATTCATTTTCAACTGACATCTCTTAAAACATTGCGTATCTATGCAAAATTTGGTAGAAAGGTGTATCCTCAATAAATCTGGTGCAATTTGTAATTTAATTTCAAAAATATAGATTTCAGGTAACTTTTGGGCAGTTATTCATCATAAGCAAAACATATTGAGCATAAATTTCGTCGTGTGTACTTTATATCCAGCTGATGGGGAGGAGAGATGCGGTCATGATAGTTAATGATGTGCTTGGCACTTCTGATGAGCTCCAGGCCAAACTGCAGTGAAGCTAAAGAATCTTTTCCTCATGCATATGAAGAAGGAACTTATTATGGTCTTTCCAGCTCATATACGATAGCTACCCCCAACTAGTGCTGGACTGCTTGCCTGATAGCCCAGGAAATATCTTTGGAGCACCAGACAAAATTCAGTTAGAGTTACCTCTGACTTACCAGAACAATGTGTGTATACATTATATTATCTATGATCATCAGTACAGTGAGCTCTTTGGTGCAATTTAGTAGACTGCTACAAAAATAGTATTTGGATTAAAAAAAACCCACAAATATTGTAGGTGAAACTGGCCCCTTTGAAATTAATGTGTTTCATTGATTTCAATGTAGTCAGGATTTCACTCTGTGTGTTTCTTCCCTTATTTTCTTTTATTTTGGCACTGAACTTCAGTAATTTTTAGTTATTCTGTCTCCTTAGCTTTTAGCTTTTCTTCTCTTTCCTTGTTTTGTTCTTTCACTCACACATTTTTCTTTCTAATATCCTGATATCTCTTTTCCCCTTTCTCTCAGTGCAACTTAACTAATTTCTCCTTGTCTTCCCTCTTTGCCATCCTTCCTTTCTTTCCTTGCATTTCCTCAAATCCCTTCTTCTTCATGTTCTTTCATGAGAATCCTTCTTCCCTTTAATGTATATTTTTCTCTCTTTTTTCCTTCTTTTTCTCTCCCTCTTTTTCCCCCTTCCCCATCCCTAATTTTTTAGATTCCCCCCCTTAAATCTAACCTTCCTCCCTTCCATTCCCCTCTGTTCTTGCTCTCCTTTGCTGTCCTCTTTCTCCACTGTCATGGCACAACAGTCATTCTGTGCCACTAAAACACTCATGTCCTCACTCAGACCAACCACATTCTCACATACTCACTCACTGTTTTTTCTCACCTCACCCTAACCACATCCATTCCTGTAACATTCCTGAACTCACACACACACCATGCACCCTCCATTTATCATTCCCTTCACATACCATGTATCCACTACAAACCATAGTCCCTCGGTGGAGCCCTCTCTTTCTCTCTTCCTCATCTCTCTTTCCCCCAGTAGCCAGCCCAGGGGAGAAATGCAGCTGAGGGACCTGGCAGAAGATGCAAATATCGCTACTTTTCCTTATTTGCAGCACCCTCTGCAGAGCAGGAAGTGCAATCAGAGCAGCATCAATGTTTTCCCTCCTAAATGGAATTTGTGAGTGCTCATTGCCTCTGAAAGTCATGCGCTAAGTGGCTCAAATTAAGCACCCAAAAATTAGTTGCCCCTTTTGAAACTGTGGGCTTTAACCTCAGTCCGTCTCAGTTTGCCCATCTGTTCACTTAGAATAATATTGATTTCTTTAACTCACAGGGTTTGTCGAAATGTGTAGCTTGTGAAGTACAAATTCTGTTATTCTTTCTCACACACCCTTTAAATACTCCCACTGAAATCAGTAGGACTACTCAAGGAATAAAATAGCCTCATATTGAAAATGTAAAGCACTGGTAAGTGCATATTTTTATTGGCCTACCCATTAACATCACCAGTGACAGGAATTCCATAACCTCCAAGCTAGCTTGGTCTATAGCTCGAAGCATTGTTATTATGATAGTCCATGGGAAAAAATATTTTCTAAACTACAGCAGGGATCAGCAAGCTCTGGCACGCAGCTCACCAGGGTAAGCATCCTGGCTGGCCGGGCCAGTTTGTTTACCTGCTGCCTCCACAGATTCGGCCAATTGCGCTCCCACTAGCCGTGGTTCGCCATTCCAGGCCAAGAGGGGTGGCAGGAAGCCATGGCCAGCACACTCCTCAGCCTGCGCTGCTTCCCGCCACCCCACCAGTGGGAGCTGCAATCGGCCAAACCTGCAGAGGCGGCAGGTAAACAAACTGGCCCATCCTGCCAAGGTGCTTACCCTGGCGAGCTTCACAGAGACTGATAGCTGTGCAGTTGTATGTGTGTAACAGATTTGGAACTTGATGCATACTATTTTCCTTAATATTTTTTCTAAATTTTCTCTGATGTTTTTGCTCATTACTTTTTGTTCTATCTTCATAGACTGTTGAGAATAATTGGCTCCTTTATTCCTAACATTCCTTTATGTATTTCTAGACACTATTTCTCATGCGTCTTTTCACTTTCCTTTTCTCAAGACTGAATATGCCCAGTTCTCTTAATCTTTCACATACAGCTTATTATCCAAACCTTTCATCATTATTGTTGGTCTCCTCTGTTCCTGGCATTTTTTTCTTTTTTTTTTTTAATATGGTACCCAAAACTGAATCTGATATTCCCACAGAAGCCTAATCAGTTTTGAGTAGAACTGAATAATCATGTTGCTTGCTTCATATATGATACTTTGTTCATGCAACTCAACATAGCATTTGCATTTTTGTGGCAGTATCACGTTGTTAACTCATATTTAGTTTATCATGGGCAAGGTTTTTCTCTGCATTATTACTGCCTACCCAACACTCTCTCATTTTCTCTAATTTATATGATTATTTTTTCCTATACAAGCATATTTAAATTTGTCTTCATTGATGTTAATGTTAGTGATTCCAACCTATTTTTCCAATGTATCAAGATTGTATTTTAAATTTATCCACCCACCAGTATATTTTCAATTCGTCCCAATTCGTGTCGGCATTTTCGATTAGCATCCTTTCCACTCCGTCTTCCAAACCCCTAATGAAAATTTTGAGTAGAATTAAACCCATGACCCAGAACAGACCTCTGCAGAACCACACTTGATACTTTCTCCAAACTTGACACTGAACCATTAATAATTGCTCTCTGGGTTACATGTTTTTAGCCAGCTATGTATCCTTCTCACAGCAGTTGCATCTAATCAACATTTCTCTAGTTTCCCTATGAGAATGTCATGTGGAACTGTATCTAATGCTTTATTAAAATCAAGACGTACTATGTCCACTGCATTTCCTTTATCCGCTAAGCTTGTTATCCTATCAGTGAAAGAAATGAAGTTAGTTCAGCATGATTTGTTTTTGATGAGCCCATGTTGCCTAATATTTATCACTCATTTTCCTCTAGGTGCTTACAAATTATCCACTTTATTAATTGTTCTATTAATTTATCAAGTATTGAAGTTATACTTATCAGTGCGTAAGGTTTTAACAATGAAAAGAAAACTGTCCATTTTGATCATGCTGGAAATACAGTTAAAAATGCTGAGAAATGCTCTGCTATATAACTCTCTACCTTTAGGGGGTCTTCTTTTCTTATAAAAGTTTAGAGAGTTGATATGAAAAAAAAAGCAGTTTTCCATTATACAATATTGTAATAAGGTCGCATATATCACAGAAATACTAAACTAGGTTTCATTTTAATATCCCACCCCATCACACACAGAGCGCTGCATATGAATATCTCCTGCTATTTTACTGAGCCTGCCATTACAGAGTCTTTGCACCTCACCTCACTTCTAACTTGCAGGAAATTGCTCTTCAAGACCTTGGTCTTTCTCAAGCAGATCATAGAGATTTGTGCTTAATGATCTGGAGGTTTTATTCCCATAAAGGGAAATATTATCTAATGGGAAGAAAACTGAGCCCACATTTAACTCGCTTTTACTTGGGACCGACACTGGATTTGCATCCAGGTCTTCAGGTGACAAGTGCAGTTACCTGCTGCAGAACAGAATCCCTACTTTCTCTGCTCTAAGCCTAACTGAGTGATGCATAGTGCAGTACCTCTTGTGCAAATCTATGACATCAGGCAGTGACTTCAATCAGATATGAGAGGCAGTTAGCTTTGCAGCTGTGCTTTCATCCTGATTTGATTCCAAAATGTTAGGAGCCCAGATGTGTAATGACAAGTTGCTTATCCATCAACACAAAATATGCTGTAATTTCTGTCAGTAACAAGAAGTTATTATTATTAGAAAGAACTGGGACCATTCTCCTACTACCACTACTAGAATAGCCCTTTAATTCTGAATCTAAGCAACAGCAGGACAAATTTAGCACTGGAGGCAAAACACTACTGAAGTCAAGGAAACTATACCAGCTTACACTAGTGGTGGATTTGGCTCAAATTGAATTTTCTTAACCTAGTGTATTCTGGGGCTCCTCTCATTCTAGTGTAATCTGTGTTGGTTCTTAACACTGCACTTATCAATATCGTGTCAGAGTGTCTTCCAGTAGCATATTAAGCAATGTGACTAATGTCTGTCACATGTTTGTTCTCTCATTCTCTCCCCAGGAGGATGAACATGTTCAGTGGAGTGTCTTGTTTTGGTAGTTTTTTGTGGGATTTGTATATATGTTGCTATGCAGAGAGACAATAGACATTGGTCCAATAGAAGTTGGTCCAATGAAAGATGTTACCTCACCCATTTTGTCTCTCTAATATCTTGGACTGACATGGCTTCAGCATCACTGCATACATGTCACTATGTGTTTATGTTAGAGAAAGCAGGTTAAAAAAAATGCACTTTCAGTTGGAGCAGAAGATGCTGAGGTTTGTGATAGAATTCTTCAAAAATGTAGCTGCCAAACTGTAACCAACTTTTACTGATCCGGGTGAACTGAGATTTTTCAAAGTAATAACATGTGGCCAAATTTGGACAATTTTTCATGGGAGAAGCAAAAGGCACATCGCTGACATTAACACAACTCCCTGCTAAATTTCAAATCCCTTCACCAAACATGAAGGTGCTAGAGCTTCTCAGCTAAACAGCTATAAGAATTTAACATAGGCAAAACAATATATTTCTCTCTAATTTCATTCTCAGAAATGGCTGAATCACTTTTGCTGAAAATTTCAAAAACAATTTAATCTCAGGCAGACACCTGGCTTAGAAAATTTCAGCCCAAAAGGTTACAATTTGGCACAGTTATAAGCAACTGAAAACAAGACTGTAAGTGTTGGGCAACCTTAACTATACGAATCACCTTCTACATCCCTATAACACAGAGACTAATCTTGTGATTAAAACATAGTACATGGAGACAGTAAATCTGGCTTCTGTTCTTGCCTCTGTCACAGATTTCCTGTGTGACCTTGGACTAGTCACAACAGAGGTGGTGCTTAATCTTTAGTTTTCCCCTGTGTGAAGTTTAATCCTTTAAAATTTGTAAAGTGTTTTAAGATTCTTCAGTGCAACATGCTATTTAAACATTGCACACACACACACAATCTTTAGTATGGCTCCAGCTTGCATAGGGTTAGGTTTAGTAATCAAAAAGACAACATGAAGCAATGGGAACAGACAAGAGCCAGTGAGGTTTCAGAAATGTACTGTAAATCTAATGGATATCACAGAACATATATCCCTTTCCAATAATAAAAACATAATATTATGAAATCAGACTGAGTTACAACCAGTTGATTTTAATACATCCGATCAGACAATATATATTTTGTTTAGTATTTTTTCCCAAAAATCCCATATGAAGTCTCTCACTATTATTATTATTTTATTTATATTTCCAATATAATTTTTCTTTACCATAAAAGAAATTTAGGCAGCAGACCCACATCCTGCTGTCAGAGAGCTAGTTTCAACTTGTTCTACTGCTGGCAGTACACTCAGTATGTATTCTGTGAACCTTTCTTGTAACTCTGTAGTGAATGTGTCCATATATCTATGATTCAGGGCACTTTTTTCTCTTGTAGTGAGTTAAGTCATTTTTGGTATTTTAGGACAGTTTTATTGCAGATTGATAGCTGCTTCTATATAGAAAAAAAAGAATACATGAGGAGTAAAATAGGAGGGAAAAAATGGGTATGTGATGCAAAACTAAAGTGAATACGTTATCTCAACTGTTTTCATCAACAGTGGGCCATGAAAACTCCTTTCAGTTCAGCTTCCCTTCTTTCTTTCTTCTCATTTCTCTAAATTCTCTTTCTTCCTGTGTGTTGGGAAGGGAAGAAGCATGGCAGACAGGCACAATTCCAACCAGCCCTTAAGCAGTGTCTTAACTGTGTCAAGTGCCAGTGCAGTCTTCAGCAAGCCTGGCACAGGGGAGACACAAAGGTGGCATAAAGCTACCTTTGGTTCCACTCAGTTTCTGTTGCAAGATTAGCTCCATCCCAGGGTTGCATGTGGCCCCTGAAGTAATCACATTTTTGTAGCTGGTTTCTATTTTTACATTTCCCTCCCTTCTGGCTGCTAGGTATTAATAGCTCCAATAACCTGTATGCCAGGGGTCGACAACCTCTGGCACGCGGCTTGCCAGGGTAAGCACCCTGGCAGGCTGGGCCAATTTGTTTACCTGCTGCCTTGGAAGGTTCGGCCTATCACAGCTCCCATTGGCCACGGTTCACCGTTCCAGGCCAATGGGGGTGGCGGGAAGCCGCGGCCAGCACATCCCTCGCCCGCACTGCTTCTTGCCGCCCCCATTGTCCTGTGACGGCGAACCACGGCCAGCAGGAACCACGATCGGCAGAACCTGCTGATGTGGCAGGTAAACAAACTGGCCCGGCGAGCCGCATGCCAGAGGTTGCCAACCCCTGCTGTATGCTAAGACACTTTTCAACCTGAATTTCAAAAGACCTAATTCTCCTCTGTTTTACACCACATGAGTAACTTGTACCAGTGCAAAATGAGTGTGAAATGCTACCAAACAAGAATTAAGTTACTGGATAATTAAATCCATTGACTGTTACAGCTGCCACTGCCAGTCTTCTTTTCTGGTGCAGCACTCTGTTGAAATGGCTCTTTGGCAGTGCCCCCTACACACAGGAAATGGAAAACAGAACAGAGAGAATAAAGAGAAGGCAAGGGGAGATCAAGTTTTAAAAGGAGGGAAAATATAAATCTAACATGCGATAACTGTAAGGAGGATTTCCATGTTATTTACACTCAGTAGGCTGCACTCCTCATAACCCACCTGTGGCTCCACCATTCCCTGAAGCTAAATTTCACAACCTCAATCAAGTTATGACTTGTCCTCACATTGATAGATGTCTAAATACATAAAGTATAACAACATATAAAATATAGCTATACATATTAAGATCTTTTAATGTACACATTTCTCTTTCCACTATGATGCATATATCCTCTGTCCTTAGCTTATCATTTTGAAGGGAGAAATCATTTTGCATGAAGATTTGTCTTCTCCTAAACTCCACTGAAAAAAGAAATTGCTATTGAGGCACTAGAAATTTGGAATATAGAGATGGATGGAAAGAAAGTTCTACAGTCCTTATTCGGACAAAACTCGGATTGGTTCTGACGGAAGTTCTGCCTGAGTAAGGACTACAGATTTGGATCCAGAAACTTTACTGATAACTGTGAGAGGCTTCTGATGGTAGCGTGGTGAATCTTGGAATAAACTTGAATGGCTGTAGAGGTTATTCTCAGGACGCGTGTAGAATGTAGCTTTATGGATAAAAACTAAAACCATACCTACAGAGGTTTATATTCTATTAATATCTATACTGGTTTGGTAAGTTTACAATTTTAGTTCCACTTAGAGAAAAATTGCTATTTATTCTATTTTATTTCAGTAAAAAAAATTGCTACTAAACAAAGCCTTTTAAAATTGCAGAAGTGGTAGCCATATTGGATGTCCTTCTCAGAAGCAAAGAGTCCCCATGGTCATTTTTAAAGCATTAAAACTTCATTTTCACTGTGAAAAGCCTATTTGAGTATTTTTAATGCTCTAATAGGCTTTTCCCCACTGAAAGAGAAGCTTTTAAAGCTTACTAAAACATTCATGGTGGCTCCCTACTCTGGGGCCTGGAGTCCATACTTCTTTAGTTTAAAGGGCCTGATTTTGCACTGCTTTACACCTTCAGTTTACTTAGGCCTCTTTACACCAGTTGGGTAGTGTTAATGTAATCTACATCTATTTTAAGGCCACTTTACATGGCCAGAATCATTATATAAAGGGGTCTTAGTGTAACTCAGTGGTTCTTAATCTGTGGCCCATAGGCCACTTGCAGCCCAGTCCGCACATAGTTGCAGTCCATGTGACATCCTCAGGGCCACACAGGTAGTATTGGATATGGCCCATAATGGTAAATAGGTTGACAACCACTGGTGTAACTCATAGTAAGATCTCTGATGTAGTCATTTACATAGAGTGGCTGCTCATGCATTCCCAGAATACTGGATATTCCAGTATTTCCAGGAATGGCCTGAGCCCACCCCTGCTGCTGTGACCCTTCCCCCCACTGGCATGACCTCTCACACCTCATGCCTTCAAGGTCATGGTAACGGTGGTGAGGGAACAGCACAGTCTTCAAAATCACATCCCCCATCGAATACAAGACAAAACCACGTCCAGTTTTGCCTCAGTGCTGGGAAGGAGACATACCTCCCAAAAAGAGATCTGTCCAATTTAAAACTGGACAAATGGCCTGCCTAGTCATTAACACCTGTGCAAAATGGGAACAAAATATTACCAATTCAAAATGTTAACATTTTTCACTCACTTTGCATAAGTTTAAATGACCATACGTGATACAAGGCAAAGGAGAATCAGGCCCTAGGACTTCATTCTTCTTTATTTTACATCAATTTTATGTCAACATACATTTATTTCAATAGAATTATTCCTAATCTACATAGCTGTGAGTGATAGGCGAATCAGTCCTTTTAATGCGTCTTTCATCTGTGATGCCACAAGCATATTTACTAAGCAAAGGCCAGATCCTCAGAAGGTGCAAATTGAGGTAGCTGCACTGAAGTCATTGGAACAATACTAATTTACCCGAACTGAGGATCCAGTCCAAGGAGTTAACAAGTAAGAACAGGAACAGAGTCATGTTACTAATGCTAGGGCTGGTATCCTTAGTGATGTGCAGGTGCATATATGGAGCAAGGGACCATGTGGCTCAACCAACACATATCCATGCTCAATATTATCATATTGTCACCTCTGTGTATTCCTGATTAGTGTGATGCCAGCAGTGAATCCTAGCAAATATCATGGGCCAGGTTCCCCACAGACAGGTGGAAAACTGCAGTAATGAAGTGGTGAAACAGGCCCAACAATTTTTAGACTTGTTCTTACACAACTGCCCTTTTTGGTTTAATGGCTTAAAATCATTGTTTGTGCTACTGTGGTTCAGCAGATAGATTGTCTGTATAGAAGCCAGGTGGTTTAAATTCACTATCTAGTTAAGTTGTTATTCATTTGCTGTAACATCTAGGTTTCAAAGCACTGAGTAACAAACTAATATTGCCTTCAAAAATAAATTTATCACATCTCACAGCCATAATGGCAGGTTAGCATAATTAATGGACAAAAAAAACAGCTACACTCGAACCTACCATTAGGTCAAGTAGCTCTTTTTTTTTTTTAACTCTTCCCATCTAATTTATCTTTTTCACCAAAAGATATGAAGTTCCTTTATGAAGTCAGAGAAAAGCCACATGGGAGTTAGCAATTGATCAGTAAAACAAAAAGGACTTTCCCCCATTATATTATGATACTATTCAAATTACTTTAGAGTCCATTGTTGCTTTGACTGTAGCCAGTGGAAGAATTCATATGGACTTCAGGGAAGCATGATTCAAAATTAAATAAAAAAAAAGAAAGACGGAAAGCATTCTTCTCTTCATTTGCATATGTTGTTTCCAGTGGGCGATGGCTTTGCTATGCAAAGTTTTGAAATGGACTTCTTTACTATAGTGACTCTGTGCATGCCTATACATGGTGATGCATAGGCAAAAGTACAGGCCTAACTAGCAGACAGCTCTGATACGGTGGGCTTAATTCTTTATTCTGTTACAGTGGTTTTTTTGCGTAAGAAACTACTGAAGTTAACAGAACAATTCTTGTTTAAAGCTGATATAACAGAGCAGAGCATCAGACTCCGGGTTGCACTTTCTGCAACCATTTACTCCAATGCAAAGGAGTTGTAAAATAAGATCATTGTGATTTGGTAGCATGTTACCTCTACTTTGTGCTAGTGTAAATGACTATACAAGGTGCAGGGCAAAGGAGAAGCAGGCAATTTTGTGCTAATAAGCAGCCTTCTCTGGCTTAATTCAGTGTGCGCTTGTCTGCATATTGCTTCTTAGTGTTTACTGCATCATACAGTTAATGCACAATGCACAAGGCAGGAATTTTTATGGGTTATTACTTACTCCCTTGAACAAATACTGCAAAGAGGACAAATCAGTGCTCAGGGTGCTTACAGGGCAGTGGTTACTCCTTAGCACACGGATCGGCAACCTTTGGCACGTGGCCCACCAGGTAAGTTCCCTGCTGGGCCGGGCTGGGCCAGTTTGTTTACCTGCCATGTCCGCAGGTTCAGCTGATTGCTGCTTTCACTTGCTGTGGTTCACCATTCCAGGCCAATGGGGGCTGCCGGAAGCGGTGCGGGCCGAGGGATATGCTGGCCACGGCTTCTCGCAGCCCCCATTGGCCTGGAACGGCGAACCATGGCCAATGGGAGCCGCAATCAGCCGAACCTATGGCTGCAGCAGCTAAAAAACCAGCCCGGCCAGCCAGGGGATTTACCCTGGCGAGCCACGTTCTGAAGGTTGCCGATCCCTGCCTTAGGAGTTGCTGGTTAATACTTAGGCTTTGTCTACATTACACAGCTTTTAGCGATGCCATGTTGCTAAAAGTCAGGCAGTGTAAATGCTGCTTGTCAGCACTTTTGCTGACAAAATACTTCCACTCCCTATGAGCGGGGTTCCCGTTGTCAACAGGAGAGCGCTCCTGCCAGCAGCGAGCTGTTTACACTGCCACTTGCCATGGCAAAACTTTTGTCTTGGGGTAGGGAAAGGGGGACTTCTTAAAGCACCTGTGAATGACAAAAGATTTGTTGTTGAATTGGCAGTGTAGACAAAGCCTTACTGGTTATTGCACCTTACAGTTACTATGTAGTGAATTTGTCAGGGCTAATGGTTGGTTTTGAACAATTACATGTAGAAACAAGCACATCATGCCCTCTTTAAGTCCCTTGAACCCTTTGAATATCCACACTGAATTAGTTGAGTTTTATGGTTCTCATCTTCAAAGCCTCCCACCCCCTGGCCCATTATCTTCCCTCTCTACTTATCAGACCTATTCTATTATTCTTTCACTCACCCCCACAGTTGCTGTGCTTCACCAGTAATGCTAGGTCATAATATACTGCTTGTCTGCTTCTCCCAAAGAGTCTTCACATTTTCTTCCATGGAATGTCTCATTCAGTTCCCTGCTTAAGACAGCCATTTTCTGCAAAGCCTTCAAGCGAAGGCAGTTATTTATTTTATCATCTTTTAAAAATACTTTCATTAATCCATCATGCCATGCTGTAATCCTAGTTGAGTAAATAAATTATCTTACTGATAACACTCCATCCTTCCTGCCCAAACCTCTCCAATCAGCTTATTTACCTGTCATGATGTCATATTTGAAGTTTGTTTGCAAGCTGCTCAGCCCACTTGATATGCCCTTCCAGCTGGATTGTGAACGACTCTCTGGGAATGGTTTTCCAACCAGTTATGCTCCTGCCTTATAGGAGCTCCATCTAGGTTGTATTTCACTAGACATATTTTGGAACACATCCCTAGACATATTTTATACACATCCTTCATTTAAAAAGCTCTGAAGGGATAGATATGCCTTTTTCTCTATGTACAGGAAATATCTGGATGACAATATAATGTGTTTGTGCAGAATATGTGAACAGAAATACATTTCCCTGTAAAGATCCTGCTCTCAAAATATCATTAGTATGATAGATGATTAATGACTTTCCGTTAGCTAGGTTTAGTATAAAACAACCCCCCCCCCCTTTTTTGCGAAGTATGACAGGAACAGTAGCAGATGGACTTATGATGTTGTAGGAACTTCTGCATAATCTCTTAGATGTGTTACCAAAAAATGAAACCCCTCAGAGAAGCTTACAATGTGCTCTTGTAAGAAAAGTGGAGGGTTGCCAAAATATAGATAGATTAGATTGTGTTTCAGGTCTGCAGAACACAATAATTTAAAGAAAGAATTAGGAGCATTTTCTCCAGTCATTTTCACCTGAAAAATGCATTCCAGTAGCCAGGAACAAAGGAAAATACAGTTCAGTAACACCAACTATGAGAAAATTATTGAAAAAAATAATGAAAAAGGGAAAAATTAAAAAAAAAGCCTCTTCATTATGAAATATCCATGAAAGCATTGAGATTTGAAGAGCATTATTACTATCAGAAATTGCTCAGTGCAGTAAAAATAATTTACAAATCTGTCTCCACAAGAGATTTCATATATTTGACTGTCTATTACCAACTTTATATCTCATCTACTGCTCTTTTCCTTCTCACAATAATCCAGCGGAAGTGTCTTTAACAGAATAATGGTCTTTGAGGATTTTCTTTTTTCTTTATTCTAGTGATTTTTAATTTGATGTTTTACTTTTCTGTTTGTTCTCTAGGATGGTGACACACCATCAATTATTTCTAGTTTTGCTTTCTAAAGAAGAAATACATTGATTTCTCAATCCTTTAGGAAAATTATACTCATAACACTGGACAAAGTATCTCTATTCCAAGGGTTTCTGTGACAGAATCATTTATGATAAATGAGTTTGGCTGTACATCCTAATAATAGATGATCTTTTCTCATAAAACAATAGAGGAAATGAAGTGCATGAAGAAATAGTCCTATTTCAAATCCCAATTCTATTTAAAGGAGGACCACAATTCCATAACATAATAAGGCTTTTGTGTACTCTACCTTGTCTTCTAAAGTAATTCCTTTGTTAATTATTAGCCATTGAGGGCCAAAACTTGTCTTGAGATGCATGCCTTTCCCACTGATGTCATTAGGAAATGCACGTGTATATCTGAGAATTTGGCCCCAAGGAGTAATTTACCACAATCCCTTACTGCCTATGTGAGAGCTGGGACCCAGAGGAAAAAACTATTGCTGAGCAATAAATAAGGTGGAAGAGTAGATGATATTTAAGTCTTCCAAATATAACTCTGGTTGTCTTCAAAGTTATTGTTAAGTCTGTACACAGGAGAGGAAACCAAAATACTGAAAAATAGACAAGAATTGTGGAAATAGACTTAAAGAAATAGATTTGATTTATTTTATCGGTTTTCAGAGGAGAGCGGAGAAATCTCACATATCCCTATTTGTGTCTCTCCTTGCCTATTTTTCTTTTCCCTGTTCTGATACAGTGAGTTGGAGGAGAGAAGATTATAAACATAACAGGAATTGCTGTGAGGAGAATCCCCAAGTTAAATTAAACTCTCTCCTCACAGTCAGTTTCACCCTGATGTAACCAAGTTGGATTGAATGGAGTTTCATCTCCTTATACCTGTAGAGAACTGGCCCACAGAGTCTAGTTCCTTGACAAAATAAATCTTCTGACACAAGAATACAAACCACTTCAATAACCGATCCACAGTGTGAGGAGAAGAAGAGTATCTTGATGAATAATGACAAGCAGGACAGATAAGAATGCACCACTTTTTGCCCAATACTTTATTACTGACTGGTTTGTGGCTAAAGCATATATGATGTGGGAATTGAGTGTCTCTTCTGGAATTGTAGGCCAAGATTTTTAACAACAGAAGCCAAAACTTAGGTTCCTAAAATTTCATGAGGGTTTCTTAAGTAAGGGGATTGATTTTCAAAAGTGCTAAGCAACTTGAACTAAAAGAGACTTAAAGTCAGTCAGTCTCCTGAAGGAGAGCAGAGGTCTGCCAGCATACATCTCATTTCAGGATCAAGGCATTATTCTGAAGAAATAGCCCTTGGCATATCGCTGCCCTAATTAATGAAAAAGCTTCTATCATGTTTCATGTAGCTATCATATTCTAGTAGCACCATGAAAGGACTCTATACGTGTATAACTAAATTGAATCTTAAGAGAACTATTTACAGAGATGATGCAGCTATGGCTAGCATTCAAGCCAGTGCACACAGACTGACTTCCTGATGCCTTCTTCAAACTCTTCCTTCCTGCAATCTATACCTCCCTCCAAAGAGGTTCTATGCAGTTGCTACAGCTTTCCTTTCAACAATTTTAGTTAATGTTGTGCCTTTGTGCAAGCATTTGCTGACTTACTGCAGTCAGAGGTTACTAGTACATAGACAACATGGCCTTTATCACCATCCCATTGTAACCTGTGAAGCCTCATAGTCCTTCTTGTGCTCTAATCTTCAAGCCAGTCTCCCACTTCTTGTTTGTATTTTCACCATTTACCGGGTACTTGCTTACACCCTGTTTTTGTCTTCATTCTGTTGATTGGCTTCTTGTTGGTCTTCTGTATTGCTTATATACCTCGTTTCTTCTGACTGGTCTATACTGGGCTATATGAAGGCTGAAGTTCTTTCTAAGTCTCCATGGTCCTGGCCTATATCCTGTATGTCTTGGTCCACTGGCTGTCTGCCACTACTCCACAGTTGTCTTTGTTTTTTTTCCCACTGCTATCCTGAATATGTAGATACCTCATATGCCCTCTGTCCCACTGCAGCTTGGACTTTACCTTTTGCTGTTGCTATTTGTTAGGTGGATCTAGACCTGCTCACCAGGTCACTAGTGGCCGCAAGTCTTTGAAACCTATGTTGTAGCAAGCTGCCTGCTTAACTTGGCAGTCTTTTAACTTCTTCTGTGAACTGTCCATTGTTCCTCAGATAAACTGCAGCAGACTATATCTCCTAGGATCAGAGTCCTGGTTCTTCAACCCATCAATCTCCATGCTGGGCTACTCTCTAGTCCCTGGGAGAGTCACTGTGATAGTCTAACATTGCCAGGTAGGGATCTCTTCCCATCTGTTTTGCCTTTGCTGTCAGTTTCTTAGATGTCTTTTCTGCTGCCTCTGACTTTCTGTTGCTTTGTGGGTACCTAAGGGAAAATGTTTTATGCTTGAATTCTAATTGGCCACTGCAGGATTGAATTCTGCTGCAGTGTACTGTGGCCCATTTTCTGATAATAGGATGTTAGTTATATCATACCTTGCAGAATGCATGTTCAGTTTCCTGATCACAACTCTTGCCTGAGCATCCTCCAGAAAGTCGATCTTCCAGAAATTGGAGGAGTAATCTGCTGTGACCATGTAGATACTGCCATTAAAAGTGAAAAGGTCTGTTCTGACCTTTTCACAGGGTCAGGTTGGAATTTTATGAGGCTGCGAAGTTTCCTTCTCTTGTGGATCATTATACTTGGAGCACAGCTCACACTATTCCATGTATACTCTCAATTGGGCATTCATGCTTGGCCAGTAAATACACTCTGTGGCTCATCTTAGACATGCCTCTCTTCCCAGATATGAGGTATGTATCCAGCTCATGATGTCAACTCTGAAATCTGCTGGAATTACTGTTCAGTCCCCTTTAAACAAAATCTCTTCTTGCATGCATAGCTGTCCTTTGTCTGATAGTAGAAGGCAACTTCTTATGGCACTTGCTCCTTGCAATCTGGCCAGCCCTGGAGTCTGAATTATTTTACTGCCTGTAAGACCCCATCCTGTTTGGTGCTTTGTTGGATTGCCTAGAGCCTCCTATCGGAGATGTGACAGTACTATAGCACGTTGGTAATCTATCTCTTGTTTCACAGAATCAGCTGTGTTGTCCTTTGTAAGGTATGGCCTGTTCAGCGTACCTGCCACCACTAGTGACTTTCCTAGTCAGTACCTTTAGCCTCATATCATAGTGCTAGAGTCTCAATAACATGTTGCTGTCACTTGGGTACAAGCGACATTTTCATGTTGCTTTCCAATGGCTTGTGATTCAACCACATGTCCACCTTGCACCCTGACGGAATCTTTCTATTCCAGAGTGGGTGGCCTGTAACTCCTTTTCTGTCCGAGCGTATCCCCTTTCTGTGTCTGTCAGGGCTCAATAGCAAGTGAGATGAGCTACTAGCTTGACGTCAGTGTTGCTCCTATACCTCCTTCTGAGGAATCACTCTGTAACTCTACCTGCTTTTCAGGGCTGGAGTACTTTAGGATTGGTGCCTCTATGAATTTCTTTATTCTTTAAAACGTATGTTTAGAGATCCCTGACCATTCCTACCCTGCATCTCTCCGAGTTAACTCTCTCAATGGTTCACAGGCTTCTGATAGGTCTGTGCAGAAACTGGGAAGAAAGTTGGCCAGGTCTATAAATAGCTGAATTCCCTTTACATCCTTTGGTCTGTGGATTTCCTTAATGGTTCTCAGTATTTCAGAGTCTGGCCAGAATCCCTCAGAAGTCAACAGATGTCTGTTGTAGAGGACCTCAGTTCTCCTCAGCTTCAACTTATCTACATTCATCCTAATATTCTGGTCCCAGTACTGGTCTAGAAGTTGTCACAGTTTGTAATAGTGGTTGCTTGTTCTTTGACATCTCTTCCTACTACAAGAATATCATCAGCTACAATCTTGATGCCTGTATGACCCTGTCAAGGTATTTTTCCCACTTTGAACTTTAGCGTGCAAAAAGTGGGGACCTGCATGTACCCTTCTAAGCTTAATTCCTAGCTTAGATCTGATAGCGCTGCCACCAACCAGAAATTCCAGTGTCTGGTACACTCCTTGTTCCCCAAAACCTTCCCTGAGAGCCCAAGACCCAAACCCCTTGGGTCTTAAAACAAGGAGAAATAAACCATTCCCCCTCCTTCCACCTCCCAGACTTCCCCCTCCCTGGGTTACTCTGAGAGGTTACACTGATCCAAACTCCTTGGATCTAAAAACAGAGAGGAAATTAACCTCCCCCCCGTCCCCCCACCAATCCCTGGTGAGTTCAGATCCAATTCCCTTGGGTCTTAAACAAGGGGAAAAATCAATCAGTTTCTTAAAAAGAGGGCTTTTAATTAAAGAAAGAAAAAAAGTAAAAATTATCTCTGTAAAATCAAGATGGAAAATGTTTACAAGGTCTTCAGTTTATATAGACTAGAGGGACTTCCTCCCCCTTAGCCTGAGATTAAAAGTTACAGCAAACAGAGGTAAAACTCCTTCCAGCAAAATACACACTTGCAAGTTAAGAAAACAAACATAAGACTACTCCACCTTTTCTAGCTAGTACTTACTATTTTGAACATGAGAGACTGTTTCAGAAAGATTGGAGAAAGATCTGGTTGCACGTCTGGTCCCTCTAAGCCCCAAGAGCGAACAAAGAACAAAACAAACAGCACAAACAAAGACTTCTCTCCACCAAGATTTGAAAGTATCTTGTCCCCCCATTGGTCCTCTGGTCAGGTGTCAGCCAGGTTCACTGAGCTTCTTAACCCTTTACAGGTAAAAGAGACATTAACCCTTAACTATCTGTTTATGACAGACCCTCTAGGATTCACTTTGCACTGGGACACCTCTGGGGCCCATAGGCATTTGTATCCAGTGGTGCCTGCCAACAGGTGTGACAAAGCTGTCAGATAGTTGGATGGCTCATCAAGCTGAACACGCCAGAACCTATTTTTGATGCCATACTCATTCTTTGATGTCACTTTTGCCTGGAATAAATTGGGTAGTATGTCCTCAGTCATTGGTAATTTCTTTTCCATGCTCTGTTAAGTGGCTATGGGTCAATACAGACTTAACTGTACGTTTTCTCACCACTACTAGGCTGCTTTGGTAGTTGCAATAGCGGTGATAATGCTTCTTCTTTGCAGGCTTGCCAGTTCCTTCTTCAGTGGCTCCCCCAGCACAAATGGATTTTAATAGTCTCAGCAGTTGCATATGGGGGGTTATTTCTAGTGTTAGTCTGCCCTTTAGGTGTCCATCTTCTTGAAATATGGCCTTGTATTCTGATAGAATGCTGAATAAGGCACACGGAGATTGTAATCCTTCTGAAGATATTCTCATGTTGTATTGTGCCCAACAGTGAGTGGTACTTCTGTGTGTCAATTACTATAAACGCCAAGTGATAACATCTCATTTCATGGGTGTTTTATTTACAGCCCGCATTTGCCCACTGGCCTTAGAATGGTTTCATTGTACATCTCTAGCACTTAGTCACATTTCTCTAATCTAATATTGCTTCTTATCAGTGTAGCTGGGATTACATTGCAGCTGGCTTCACAATCCATCTGGAATCGAATTAGTGGTTGATCTAAGAGCATATTTGCAAACATGGCAGTTGAATGGTTGATAATCTTCTTCCGCAATGTGTATATATTGAAAGCCTTTGGATCCGCTAAAGTCAGACTGCAGATATCTTCCTCTTAATGGAAAATGTCTACTTCATCCATCAGAGATGACCCATGCCTGCCAATACTCGCTGGGGGGGGATGGGGGGCGCGGAACACATGGGATGGGCATGTAACTACTTCACATGTCACCTCTGGGAGGAATCTTCCAGCCCTACCTCCCTAGGCCAGGGCAGCCAATCCCGTCAGTTCTTGGGGATCTGGCCTATGGGAGCATCCTGGGAGCATATGCCTCTGGACAGCCCAGGGAGTCTCACAGTACCAGTGTCTCCCCAGAGTTCCTGTGACCTTGCAGACATCTCAGCAGGGGAAAGGGTCATGAGCAATGCCTCTAACTTGGGCTAAGCAGAGGGATGTGCTCCTGGTGCCTTCCCCAGTGATCCGCCCTCCCATCCTGCACCCAGCCTGAGGTCGCCATGCTCACACCGCCAGAGTTATCTGTGGGGACAGGCACTCTGCATTCTCCCACTGTGCCTCCTCCCAGCATGTTTCTGACTAGCTCATCCCCTCTTCCTGGCAGCTGAACCTGTGCAGGGAACAGAGGGGGTGCGATGGAAACGCTTCTCCTGCTAGGTGAGGGTGGCTGCTGCTCTGTGCAGCGTCTGCGTGTGAGAGATCCTGCCTGGGGAGGAGACAGAATTCCCACCTATTCTGTTCCACACCTGGCCCAGCTGCTGGGAACAGGGGCCCAGTGACCTGGAGCTCTCCCATCCTCAGTAAATTTCCAGCTCACTCAGCCCCTGTGCCCAGCAGCTGGGGCTGGGCGTGCAGAGGACACCCTTTGAGAAGCAGCTTCACCCTTCCCTCTCAGCTTTCCCTCTGGGCCCAGGCCGGCTGCAGGGGGGAGGGTCAAGTGAGATGGAAGTGCAAGTGGAGGTGCAGCAGGAAATGGACAGAGCCCTCTTCTCCCACTGAGCAGAGCCAGCCCTGCAAGGGCAGCTCAGCACTCACTGAAATCTCAGGGGGGAGCACTTGACCTTGTATGCCCCCCTACGCATCGCCTCTGTCATCAACCACTGCATGCACTCCTGCTTTTTCTTTGCTTCCTGGCATACCTGGTGCATTGGTTCCATTTACCATACACCTTTGCCCATTGCTGGTAGGCTGAGCATTTTTCTTTCTGCTTTTCATGTTCCTTTCCACAGTGCACCATGATGTCTGTATTCTTGGTCAGTCAGTTTCTGTTCTGTGTGCTCAGTTCCTTTATCTTGAGCTTGTATGCTTGTTCTGCACTGGTTGTTGTTACTGGTTTGATCCTTTCCCTGGTCTGTTCAGCTGCTCTTGCTATTTGGAGGAATTTTTCTAGGGTTAGAGCTGTTTCACTCAGTGTCTCCTATTCCCTAAAAACATGTGTCCCAAAACTATCCTGTCTTTAATTAGAGAAACTTTAATGTCTTCAAAGTTACAGGGGAATTCCAGAGTTCTCAGCTCTGTAATGTAACTATCTATTCCCTCTTCTGCTTCTTGGTTTTGGGGTAAATAAAAATCCAGTATCTCTCTACAGTCTCATTCTGGGTGGGATAGTAGTACTTATTAAACCTCATTAACAGCTGTTCCAGTGTTTCCGGCATTATTCCTGGAAATAGTGTCTTATTCACTTCTTGTCTTTTTTCCCTCAAATGAGAAAAATAAATAAAAATGTACCTTCATTTTCTCATCTTTATTCCCAATGGTGAGCACTGTATACAGAATTAATTCTTGCTTCTATGTTTGTGCAAGGGTTTTCATCTGGAAATCCAGCATTCCTAGTGGCTTGAGTCTGACCATGCTGCCTGCTTCCTCTGTTACTAGGGATCACCTTGTTTGCAGGTTACTCATACTCTCTTTCTTGTTGTGGGTCACATTAGATCAGGGATCAGCAACTTTGGCATGTGACCCATCAGGGAAATCCGCTGATGAGCCGGGACGGTTTGTCTACCTGCAGCGTCCGCAGGTTCGGCCAATAGCAGCTCCCACTGGCCGTGGTTCACCGTTCCAAGCCAATGGGGGCTGCGGGAAGTGGCGAGGACCAAGGGATATGTTGGCCGCTGCTTCCCGCAGCCCCCATTGGCCTGGAACGGCGATTCGCAGCCCGTGGGAGCTGTGATCGGTCGAACCTGCGGACATGGCAGATAAACAAACCATCCTGGCCTGCATGTGGCCCATCAGATTTCCCTGATGGGCCACGTGACAAAGGTTGCCGATCCTTGCACTAGATTGACCAGTGCCACCAGGTTTCATGTACCATATGCTGGGTAACAACATGACAGGACTCCATACTTGTAAAATTAAACTGGCTCTTTATTAAAAAAACTATTTAAAGAAATGCAGCTGTGACTAGCCTGGAAGTTAGGGGCACGCAGATTGACTTCCTGGTGCCTCTTCCAAATTCTTTCCTCCTGCAACCTTGACGCCTCCCTCTGAGTTCCATGCAGGTTGCTACATTGCACATTGATATCTGATATATGTGTTACATATATTGCAGGCACCGGAAGATAGTTTCCCAGCATAAGCAATGTTTTTCACATTAATTTTTCTTTTAGTCTGTCAGACTAGAGCTTTGAAGTTCCTATGTTAGCTAATAGAAGTGAGAAGTAATCACTGTTCCTGAATAGAGCTGTAGTATGTGTCACTCTGGGCAGACAGACAGTATAAGGAGAAAAGAAATGAACAAGTACTGATTATACATTACATGGACTATCTCACTACTGAAGAGAATATTTTTGTTTTGTTACTTTATGATAATCTAACTCATTCCATAAGCCTTTATATAGTTGTCCTATGGACTGAAGATTTTGGGAGTTTTGAAAATCAATCTTAATTTTAAATTTTTCTATCCATTTTCCCCACACCTCTCCCAAAAGTCATTCTGAAATATACATCCCCAAATGTACTTATAAAGATATTTTTGTGCCCGTGCTTGAGTTCTGGCTTCTGTATTCCGATCCAACAAAATCAGCATTCATGCTTTTCCAGGCAGACCATTTTATACAACATTTTTAAAAGACAGGCAGTCTGAAACACAAATCCATTTCTCACCAATAAGATGATAGCCACACTTTGTTGACCATCTCTGACTGACTTTTTCATTTACATGGGAATTTCTTTTTTAAATCCCTCATATCTCTTCTGCCTGATGCCTGTCATGCACCCCAAAGTGAGGAGTTCCATGTGCCTGAGGTAAGTTAAGCAGACACAAACAATCACCCCAACTCACAGCTCACCCAAGGCGGCTGCCACCCAACAAACATAATGTGTTCCAGTTCACAGATTTTGTAGAACATAAAGAGAAAATGGCTGCCCTCTGCCATTACATCTAGGTAAGTTAAAGAAAAAGTGTTCTAGAAAAAGTGGCTGTGCTCTCTTGAACTGAGGCTATAATACTAAAGTTTAGTTGATATTACTCAAATATGTGGCGTTTTCATGAGCCTGGATTCTTTCTGAACTATCTGCCCAGCTCTATTTAGTAAATTCAAAAACTCCTTTAAAAAAACAATATTCACTGAAGATAGCCTGGCCTATTTCATTTTGTACAAGGTCAAATGATTTATGTTTGTGAGGCCAAACAATAGACTTTCTCATACAATATAAAAGATTGAGAGATGTTGAGAAAAAAAAGATTTTTTTCCATCCAGGGCTGAGAATACCACAAATTGACACTTTCTAGGGGTCTCCTTTTTAACATTGGTGCAAACATCAGATAGACAGTTTTAATAATTATCTTCTCTCAAGTCATTTCATACTGCACTCTGTTTCAATACAATGTGGAAGACCTGCAAGACATGAGGTCTTCCAGACCTTACCTGTAGAGTGAATGAGAGAATTTTCATGATTTCTATTTTGGAGTATAAGAATTGGAAGGTAAGGAAGATAGCTCCTATTTATCTTGTTTTTCTTCATCATATTTAATAGCCAGAAATATGAATCTTCCTAGGCAGAAGCTAGCTGCACCTCCCAGAGATAGATAAGAAGCAGATAGTTTATATATGAATCACAGCATATTTCTAGTATTCTCTTAGGTGACTGTCTTCCTCCCCATCAGCTCTGGAGTTCTGAGGTAAGTGCATCTGCACTTCAAACAGTTGAAAATCCAAATACCATACGAAGAGTTGATTATTTTTCCACTCTAGGTTAGGGATTTTGGGTGGCAGCAGTAGTGGTAGTACTCAGACCTTTGAGCATGCTACCCCTGAGAAACAGAAATTTCATGTTAACGTTGAGATCCAGCATAGCAAAAATAAGAACAGAAACATCTACCCAAGAAGATGTCTAGATACTTTACACCAGAACTGGTGAAGGAAGTAGATCAGTGTTAGGGAAATGAACACTATAAATAGTGGTACAGATAAAAGTCTCTAATTCTTGACCATGCGAGGTGAAGGCAATGGAAGTTGTGGATGCTCAGCACACCCTGGCAAGAACACTTTACAGGATTAGGCTCTGTGTTGCCTTCAGAAAAAGACCATTGTGCTGTTTTCACATTCTGTAAAAGATAAAAAGGGGATGTGACAGTAATCTGTTTAGGACCTGCTCCTGGATTGTGCTGAACTCAGCAAAATTCCATTGATTTCTGAGGGATGAGGATTTGACCCTTATTAAGTACAATTATAAGCTTCACAAAGATCTAAAGTTCCCCTACAGAATCAGCAACTAAAAGCTCACCCACAATTTCCCTACATCAGACAAAAATGTATAGCTAATTAAAAGCCTATTTGATTAAGATCTATATATCTTAATACTTATATGGCCTCCATCACAGTAAAATCTGCATGCTGTACAATTATGAATAAATTTGTCCTGATAACTGCACTAAGTGAAAGGGAAGTATTATTATCCCTAATTTTACAGATGGAGTCATAGATAAATTTAGGGACTTGCCAAAGGCACCAGACTTCACACAGAAAGTCTGTGATAGATCTGAAAAGTGAACCCTGATTCCATTGTCCTAGTTCAGTGCTTTAACCATAAGCTTGTCTTTCCTCCAGTAATTGACACTCCTCCTTATCTGACAATGCAAAATGCAATTTTCAATCAAGCAACACAGAGATTGCCAAGGCAGATAAGATTTGACAAAATGCACAAAAAGCTTGTGCATCATGCCAATAATAGTGGAAACCCTGGTCATACTGCCCACAAATAGTATTGCTTTAGCTTTCAAGTGTTGCAGGTAATTGTGTAGTGCCTTTGGTTTGTGACTTGCATTTGAGTTTGGATAAGCATAAGTACTCAGACCAGCTGAAACTGCACACCTAAAAACTCACTGTAATAATTTACTATGATATGAAAAAGCAATTTAGAGAAGCCACAAATATTTGGGAGGTAATAAAAAAAAAGATGGTTTCTCTTTGGTATTGGGATACTTCCTTAGCCACAGAACTGAGCTCTCTTGTATAAGTAGAAGCCACCATATAGACTACGCACAACAAAACAACGGTCAAATCATTTCCTGCTAGACTGGCTAGGAGGGATTTCCTTGTAATAGTTCTTCTACCAGAAACTTTTGTCTTCTCAGAATAAACCTGAGCTCATAACAGCATATTAATTCTCCAGATAAAGCTGTTTTATGTTTCTGAAGAACCTGAAATAGTCTTCTAGCTTCACAGCTCACACATGGCAACTTTATTTCTGTGTTTGGAAAGAGACTGGCATTTGGCACAGTGGAAACAATAGTCTCTTAATGTTATCCAAAAAAGAAGATGGAAATATCTGGGACATGTGTTAAGAATGAAGCCAGAGTGTCTACCAGGGTAGGAATGTTATGGACAACTGCAGGCAAAAATGAAAAGGACTGACTGAAATAATCCCTCTAAACAGCATATAGGGAGGGAGGGAAAACTTATGGGATTTAACAACAGAGAGGACATGCAAAGAGCAGCCTAGGATTGATGTTTGGTGGATGGTGGAGACTTTTTGTGCCCTAAGTAACATCTGACAGCATGGGAAGGACTCAGATTCACAATTTTGCTAAAGGAATGTCTGCAATTATGCAAACTTTTCATGCAATGAGTATTGCCTTTTCTCTTTCAGTGAAGCAATTCTTAAAAAATGTCAGGTAAGATTTAAAAAAATATCTAAGACGTATAATTGCAAGAGTAATTGGGTACCTCTATTGTAGAGAAGCCTATTTGAGGCACCTTAAAAGGGTTCTAGTTTTCAGAGGGTAGGTGCTCAGCACTTTTCTGAAGTTAATATAAGAACAAAGGGAGTGGCCATACAGGGTCAGACCAAGGGTTCATCTAGCTCAGTATCTTGTCTTCCGACAGTGGCCAGTGCCAGATGCTTCAGATTCTTCCAGGGAATGAACAGAACAGGGCAGCTTCTGGCAGTCAGAGGTTTAGGGACACCCAGAGCATGGGGTTGTGTTTCTGACCATCTTAGCCACTAGCCTTTATGGACCTATCTTCCATGAACTTATCTAATTCTGTTTCGAACACAGTTATACTTATGGCCTTCACAACATCTCCTGGAAATGAGTTCCACAGGTTGGTTGTGTGTTGTGTGGAGAAGTACTTCCCTATCATTGTTTTAAATCTACTGCTAATTCATTTCATTGGGTGACTCTGTGGTTCTTGTGTTATATGTAGGGGTAAGTAACACTTCCTTATTCACTTCCTCCATACCATTCACGATTTTATAGACCTCTTTTATATCCCCCACTTAGTCATCTCTTTTCTAAGCTGAACAGTCCCAGTCTTTTTAATATATCCTTATGTGGGAGCTGTTTCATACCCCTGATAATTTTTGTTGCAATTCTCTGTACTTTTTCCAATTCTAATATATCTTTTTTTGAATATTCAAAGTGTGGTCATACTATGGATTCATATAGTGGTATTATGATATTTTCTGTCTTATTATCTTCGCCTTTCCTAATGGTTCTTAACATTCTGCTCGGGTGCCCAAACATGGAAGCATCAAAAATGACTAGTGACTTTTAAAAACATAAATGTAAGTGAATTAGAAGTATAAGTGCCATTTACAAAAGTGACTTAGTCATGTGGGGAGCCTATGTCTCGGGGACTTTCAGTGAGATTTAGACACTTTTGAAGTCATTCTTGAAAATGGAATTTAGGCTCCTAATTCACTTTGGTGCTTTTGAACATTTTATTGATCTAATCATTAATTTCAGCTTACAATATACAAATAAGAGGCATCTAGCTACAACTTTAGGTGCCTTTGATAAAATTTAAAAACATAACTTAACAAAAAACTAGCAGGTTACTCCCAAAAAACTCATCTCTGACCCAAAAATCTTTCACCAGTGAAAACTCCCTTCCCAAATCAACCTCATCCCCAACAGCATCTTCTCTCCCCAAAAGCCTGAAGAAGAAGATAGGTATTTCACCCACACAGTATTACTTGATAGTCTTTACTTAAGTGTGGGCTGACTGTCTCTTCCCGAAAAAGTTCCTCTGACTTTTGTATTTGTTCTCCAGACTCTTTTTATCACTTCACACAGATAGCCATAGAAACCGAGGAGGGGAAAAAAAAATAAAAGTAGAAAAGTAAAGATGCAAAGCCAGCAAACACATTAAATTCAAACTCTAACTTTAGTGACAAGGTAAGGAAGCAACTGAAAGAATTGTAATAAGGCAGAAACTTAAAAAGAGCAAAGATGTGGGAGTGGAAATGGAAACAAGACAAAGGAAATAAAGGGAAAAAGCCAAACAAGAAATGTAAATTGTCATGATGAAACTAAAAGCCTCCCTTCATCTGTCTTAAAAATAGATACTAATGTTTTGAGGATTAACTTTGGTTGTGTAATTATGGACTGATGGAAAAATGAATGTTGGTGAACTAAACTGCTCACTTAGGGAGAGTAGCTAAATCCATGGCATAACAGAAACAGCTGTTGCCCATTATGTTTGCATTTTGATGATAAGTGGTGGAAAAGGTTGGGAAAAGGTGACCACTCAGCACTTTTCATTGTGAGGTAATGACTCCGATGATGTTAGCAGAATAATTAAAAATACCAGCAGCTCTGTTCTCTCCAAAGATGCTTAGAGTTATCCTTCCGCTCCTATCCCCCTGAAATGTATTCACACGTAGTAATGGAAGTGGGGGAGGAGTTAATACAGGAAAAAATTGGAATTAAAGAAGATTTTATGCATTATATATTCAGCTTTAATCCAAACTCTTCTCACATTATTTATTTAAATGGAAGCCATTGCACTTGTCCTCATGGATTAAAGTTATCCCTCTTAATAACTAAAGAAGCAAACTCTGCTTTCAATAATGTCAAACATCTTGGTTTCATGTTGTTTGCAATAAATATGTTATTCTTTACAGGGATGTCCTCTACCTTATTTACCTCTTATCCCATCCCAGAAGCAACTAGAACCCAGTAAGCCATACAGACATGATAATATTTTTGCACTGAAGTCCTTTGATAAAAGAAAGATAATTTTAGTTTTCATTAAACTGTATAATCATAGAAGATTAGGTTTGGAAGAGAACTCAGGAGGTCACCTAGTCCAACCACCTGCTCAGAGCAGGACCAATGCCAACTAAATCATCCCAGTCAGGGCTTTGTCAAGCCAGGCCTTAAAAACATCTAAGGATGGAGATCCCACCACCTCCCTACGTAAATCATTCCAGTGCTTCATCACCTCCTTAGTGAAATAGCTTTTCCTAATATCCAGACTAAACCTCCCCCACTGCAACTTGAGACTATTGCTTCTTGTTTTGTTATCTGCCACCATTGAGAACAGCCTAACTCCATCCTCTTTGGAACCCCTTTCCAGGTAGTTGAAGGCTGCTATCAAATCCCCTCTAACTCTTCTCTTCTGCAGACTAAATAAGCCCAATTCACTCCTCCTCTCCTTATAAGCCATGTGCCCCAACCCCCTAATCATTTTCATTGCCTTCTGCTCGACTCTCAAATTTGTCCACATCCTTTCTGTAGTAGGGGGCCCAAAACTGGATGCAATACTTCAGATATGCTAAATAGAGGGGAATAATCACTTCCCTTGATCTGCTGACAATGTTCCTCCTAATGCAGCCCACTATGCCGTTAGCCTTCTTGTCAACAAGGGCACACTGTTGACTCATATCCAGCTTCTTGTCCACTGTAATCTCCAGGTCCTTTTCTGCAGAACTGCCACTTAGCCAGTCAGTCCCCAGCCTTTAGCAGTGCATGGGATTCTTCTGTCCTAAGTGTAGTACTCTGCACTTGTCTTTATTAAACCTCATCAGATTTCTTTTGGCCCAGTTCTCCAATTTGTCTAAGTCCCTCTCTATCCTATCTCTACCCTCCAGCATATCTACCTCTCCCACTTGCTGAGGGTGCAATCCATCCCATCATCAAGATTATTAATAAAGATGTTGAACAAAACTGGCCCTAGGACTGACCCTTGGGCACTCTGCTTGCTACTGGCTGCGAACTAGACATCAAGCTGTTAATCACTACCCATTGAGCCCGACTATCTAGCCAGCTTTCTATCCACCTTATAGTCCATTCATCTAATCCATACTTTTTTAACTTGCTGGCAAGAATACTCTGGGACACTGTATGAAAACTTTGCTAAAATCAAGGTATATCACATCCACTGCTTTCACCATATCCACAGAGCCATTTACCTCATCGTAGAAGGCAATCAGGTTGGTCAGACATGACTTACCCTTTGTGAATTCATCTTGACTGTTCCTGATCACCTTGTTCTCCTCCAAGAGCTTCAAAATTGATTCCTTGAGGACCTGTTCCATGATTTTTTCCAGGGACTGAGGTGAAGCTGACCAGTTTGTACGTGCCCAGATTCTCTTTCTTCCCTTGTTAAAAGATGGACACCATATTTGCCTTTTTACAATCATCCAAGACCTCCTCTGTTCACCCCAAGTTTTCAGAGATAATGGCCAATGGCTCTGTAATCACATCAGCCAACTCCCTCAGCATCCTCAGATGCATTAGATCCAGACTCATGGACTTGTGTTTATTTTCTAAATAGTCCTTAACCTGTACTTTTACCACTCAGGACTTCTCATCTCCTCCTCATACTATGCTGACCAGTGCTTCAGTCTGGGAGCTGACCTTGTCTGTGAAGACCAAGGGAAAAAAGCATTGAGCACTTCAGCTTTTTCCACATTATCTGTCACTAGGTTGCCTCCCCCATTCAGTAAGGGTCCCACAATTTCCCTGATCATCTTCTTGTTGCTAACATACCTGTAGAAACCCTTCTTGTTACTCTTCACATCCCTTGCTAGCTGCAACTCCAGCTGTGACTTGGCCTTCCTGATTACACCCCTGCATGCTCTAGCAATATTTTTATACTCCTCCCTAGTCATCGGTCCAAATTTCCACTTTTTGTAAGCTTCCTTTTTTAGTTTATGCTCACCAAAAATTTCACTGTTAAGCCAATCTGGTCACCTGCCATATTTGCTATTCTTTCTGCACATCAGGATGGTTTGTTCCTGCACTCTCAATAAAGCTTCTTTAAAATACAGCCAGCTGTCCTGGACTCCTTTCCCCCTCATATTTGCCTCTGAGGGGATCCTGCCCCTCAGTTCCCGGAGGGAGCCAAAGTCTGCTTTTCTGAACTCCAGGGTCCATATTCTGCTGCTCTACTTTCTTCTTTTTGTTACGATACTGAACGCAACTATCTCATGGTCACTGCTGCCCAGGTTGCCACCCCCTTCTATTTCCCCTATCAATTCTTCTTTGTTATTGAGCAGAAGGTCAAGAGGAGCATGGCCCCTTGTTGGCACCTTCAGCATTTGCACCCGGAAGTTGTCCCCAACACTCTCCAGAAACTTCCTGGATTGTCTGTACACAGCTGTATTGCTCTCTCAGCAGATGTCAGGGTGATTGAAGTCACCCATGAGAACCAGGGTCTGTGATCTGGAAACTTCTGTTAGTTTGTCTGAAGAAAGCTTCATCTATCTCATCCTCCTGTTCTGGTAGTCTATAGAGATCCATATTTTTAATTCTGTTTTTTAGAGAATGTCTGTGTGTTATTAGGGCTTCTTCTGTCACACAAACTTTTATCTGGCTCTTGGAGTCACATAGAAATCCACAGATATTTCCTGGGGTCAGGCTTGAACCAATAGCTGTCACAGATTAGTTGCTTAAATTAAACCCAGTGTATTACTTCTGAGTCTTTTTTTCCCCAGATGTATTTACTTTCTTTCATTCTTTCTTTCTTCCTCTGAAGCATCATCTGGGGATGGGATACTGGATGGGGAGGGACAGTGCTCTGAGGTGGTACTGGGGATTCTCTTTCTTAGGTGCTTGCCTGGCTGGTTCTTGCTCACATACTCAGAGTCTAACCAATTGCCTTATGCGCAATCAAGAAGGATTTTTTTCCAGGTCAGATTGATAGGGACCTTGGGATTTTTTACCTTCCTCTGCAGTGTGGGGCACATATTGCCAGCTTAACCCGGTTTCTCTTGGCCCCTCCCATTCTCTGCCTGTAGCATACAATAGTTTTGTCTCCTGGGGGTTATATTACTTCGGTTTAATTTCAGTTCTTGAGTTTAGTGTGTGTGCTTACTGGATAGTGTTGGTGACCTGTGATATACAGGAGGTCAGACTAGATGTGCTCCCTTCTGGTCTTAAAGCTCTTTTTTACATGGATAAAAAAGGCTCCTCACTCAATTCTATAGCCAGAATTATAAAGATCCTTTTCCTAACTTGGAATTGTATTTATTGATGCCCTTTTAGATTTCTGCTGAAAGTCAAGGCTCCCAAGAAAATTCTAAAAGTAAAAGATACTGAGCCTAATTCTGTATAGTCCCATTGACTTCTAGAATGAAAGAATTGTCTTTTAGTTAAGCATTGGACTAGGTATTTAGCTTTCTCCCTGCTCACAAACCACACACACAGCCATGAAGGTGGATGGTTACTGTGGTAAAGTGGTCACTAAGAGGTTAACAGGGTTACTTGGAGTATTACGGGTGAGAGCCTTGCTCTACCCCTCTCTTACCTCCTATTTAGAGTGTGTGTTTCCTCCCTCTCTGTTTGTATACACTTGAATAAAGCAGCACATCTCTAGCCCACAATACTGTGAGTAAAAGGAGGAGCTCATTTTGCATCAGTCTGTAAATTTAAAACAGCCCTGTTATAAATGCGTCAAGGCTGGACACTTAGAAAATGTAAAAAGCAAAAAGCATCTCAATTCCAGGAGGATAGATCCAAAAGGGATGTCTACATTACTCCTGGGAGTGTGCCTCGTAATGTGGGTAAACAGATTAGTAGACGCTCTGCTCAACTAACATGCTAATAATAGCAGTGTGGATGCTGTGGCACATCAGACTAGCTTCCTGAGTCCAAGGCCACCTGACCTCCTGCATCCATGCTTGAGATGTTATCCCAAGCTGCCACCTGTGCTACACATCCACTCTGCTATTTTTAGTGTGCTAGCATGAGTCTGTCTATCTGTGCTGGGAGACATGTTCCCAGCTTTTGTACCGATGTACCCTAAAAGACCAGAGGAAAAATAAGAAAGCAGATGGCTTTTTACCTTGAGGGTGGAGGAGAAGGACACAGAATAGGAGGTACACACTACGTACTGTCCAGAAGGGAAGAAAGTGGGATCTTACGAAGTAATGGTAGAATTAAACAGTCAGTAGAAATGGAAGCAGTTACAGGGGTTTCAGTTACTGTGATCAATGAATATACAGCTCAGTAATGTAAAGCTGGAATGAGTGCACTAGTGAAAACAGAAGTGGTCCCTGAACCTACACCAGCAAACCTGTCAGGTGGCAAGTTCTATGTTTGTCTCTGTAAAATAAATACAAAAAAGAGAAAGTTGCCAGTCTTACTGACCCAGGGACAAAGGCAAAATCTGTTAGGCCACGACTGGTTGCAGAGAAAACTGAATTAGTAGTAAATTATCAAATTAGACCCCAGCAAAACACCAGCACTCCAGAAAGAATTCATTGCTCAGCCAGTCATTTTTAAAGAAGGGCTAGGGATCTTGGTGAATGTAGCGGCCACGATTTGTATCCAGGATTGGGTCAAACCAAAATGTGTTAAGGCTTAACCAGTTCATTATGCCCACAGAGAAATGAATGAGACTGAGTTAGGCTGGAAAAAGAAGGTCTCATTTTACCAGTGTAGTTTTCTGAATGGACCACACCTATAGTGTTTGGAGTTAAACTAGACAAAACCATCCGCAGTGCAGGGATTATAAAGTCACAGTGAATCAGATGTCCAAGTTTGACAAGTGCCCATTCTATGGATGGAGGACTTGCTGGCAGTGTTACGTGGATGTCAACAATGTAGTGAACTGGATATGTAGAATGCTGTACCAACAGATGAGGTTGGAGAAGTACTGTACGGAATTTACCACTTACAAGAACTCTCACAATCAATTGCCATATGGAATATCGTTAGCACCTGGGATTTTTCAGAAAGCCATGGAAATTTTGTGAAAAGGTATCCCATGTTTTGTAGTAAGGAATGACAACTTCCTCATCACAGGCAAAAGTGATGCTGAATATCTGTCAACAACGGGGAAAGTACTTTAAAGATCTGCTGCAACAGGACTTCAGTTAAAACAAAGGAAATGCTTTTTTTATGAGACCAGAAGTGGGGCATCTGGGCTACAGGATACAAAAGGAGGAGATTCACCCTGTGGCAGACATAGGAACTGAACAGGCCCTAGGCCCTCAGAAGTCAACTGAGTTACAAGCACACTTAGGTATGTTAAATTATTATCATAGGTTTCTCCCAAGTGCTTTGGCCCTTTCAGAGACCTTGCATCACCTCCTGAGGAAGGAGACCCCGTTATATTGGGGAAAGAGAACAGAGAGAGCTTTCCAGAAGTCTAAGTGGTTGGAGCTCCTTGTTCATTTTGACCTGGGCAAAGAATCCTGTCCCGTGATGCTCCGTCATGTGGGGTAGCGACAGCTTTATCACACAACATGAGGGATGTTGGAGAACAAGCAACTGGATATATCTCTAGATCACTGACTAAAGCTGAACAGGGTGATTCTCAATCAGGAAGAAAGTCTAGCTATTATTTTTGGAATAAAAAGTTCCCATCAATATCTATATGGAAAGCCTATTACCATTCTGACAGATCTCAGTTCACTTGAAGGACTCTTCATCGAAAACAAGGGTGTACCAGCCATGATAATGTTAGGCTCTGACCTTAGCTGCTTATGAGTATAAGATGGTCTATAAGGCAAGGCATCTGGATGCCAGTATGGATGCCTTCAGCTGATTGGGTTGAATGGAACTTCCAAGAGAGATTGTTTTACTCATGTAACACCTCAACCAGACACCATTAAGGCTTCTTCACAGATAAGGAAATGGACTACACAGAATCCTATCCTGCCCTGGATGCAGCTGCACATACTGCAAGGCTGGCCAAATCAGCACGAAGGGAAAGAGTTTCTCCCATTTAGGGCCAGGAGTGCAGAAGTGAGCTTAGAGAATGAATATCTATTGTGGGGCGCAAAAGTCGTTATTCTCCCACAAGGATGAGGTAAAGTTCTCACACAGTCACATAAAGCACATCCTGGCATTTCACATATGAATCTTTGGCTGGGAGCTATGTATGGTGACAAAACAGGGATGAGAATCTGGGACAAAATAGTGAAGGGACGTCACGAATGTCAGGTTCACCAGCAGACCCCAACACTGGTGTCCCTTAACCCCTGGGAACTGCCAGGACACCCCGTAGTTCTGCACATAAACTTAGCAGACCCTTACATGGGAAGCATGATTCTAATCATAGTGGATGTACATTCAAAATGGTTTGAAGTGCTGGGATAACTCTGACGACCTCCCCTGCTACCTGAGAAAAACTCAGAACTGTGCTACACACAGACTACCAGGAGTAATTGTCACAGACAATGGAGTAACTTTTACACAAATAGAGTTCAGACATTTTTTAGTTAAAATGGAATTAAACATATTCAAACTTTCCTATATCTTTCATCTTTCAATGGACTTTAAAAGAGGGGACGAGGAAGATGATTAACGGGATCTCAGGAATTAAGTTGGCTCAATTTCTTTTGAAATACAGAACCAGACATCAAACTATGATGAGCATGAGCCCAGCCCAACTGTAGATGGGATGGATGAAAAGAACTCACTTGGATTCAATCCATCCCAACATGAAAGGAAGTGTTAAAGAAACTAGCTTTTCAAAAACAAATCATGCTAAAGTCATGATAGCATGACTATCATGCTAAAGACAGAGAGCTGGAGGCAAAGAACCTGGTTTATACCAAAAGTTTCAGTACTCACCAGCCAAAGTGGATTCTGGGGTCTATCACAGAGCAAACTGGATCCTTGTCTTTCAAAGTCTGTTTAAGTGACTTTCGAATCATCAGACGACATCACAATCATGTCTACTTGTGTAGTGTTGTGCAAGCACCAGAGCCTTAACCCTTGCATGCTGACCAGCTGTAGAAGCCACGGCCAAGAAAGGAAGCCATTTTGCCAGGAATGCCAAATGTGGGGGCACTTACAGAATTGCAGGATCAGTAGACTGGGGAAAGTGACAAACCTTAAAGATATTCTTTTCAGGCAGGAGGTAACTGACATCTTACTGCCTGTCTGTCTTTTCCTGTTTTATGTATTGTATGTCCAGTTGCATACCGATCCAAATGTGAATTGACTGATTGTGAAATCTTCAAGAGAGGAAATCTACAGGAAGAAACAAACAGCTGGGGGTGTCCTGTTTATGAATAAAGACAAAAGATTAAACTAGTATATCTTGGAGTGCAAAGGGACACACTGGATACTTCACCTAACAGACAAACTGATATTGTGCTTGTCTCATGAAAAAAGGGTCACAGCCAGCCTAGCTGTAAACCACTGCAAAGATTTTGGGTGCGCGATGCTCAACACCAGTGGTTCTCAAAGGCGGGCCGACACTTGTTCAGGGAAAGCCCCGGGTGGGCTAGGCCAGTCTGTTTAGCTGATGCTTCCGCAGGTTTGGCCGATAGTGGCTCCCACTCACCACGGTTCGCCGTCCCAGGCCAATAGGGGCTGAGGGAAGCGTCACGGCCGAGAGATATTCTGCCCTTCCCTCAGCCCCCGTTGTCCTGGGACGGCGAACCGTGGCCAGTGGGAGCCGTGATCAGCTAAACCTGCCGATGCGGCAGGTAAACAAACAGGCCCAGCCTGACAGGATGCTTACCCTGGTGAGCCGCATGCCAGAGGTTGCCAATCCCTGCTCTAGAATCTGCATTATGGTTGTATTTCATATATAAAAATTTGTTTCCAGTATTTCTACTTGCTATTATTTAAATCTCTATGCTATATTAAATAAACTTAAACTTGATTTCACTATAAACACATCTAAGTGCCTTGTGTGTTAAGTGGAGCAGTGATCTGAGGTAGAGCTGGTAAGCTGGGGTGTACTGTTTCTTTGGAGCAGCAAATCTGTGAATACTATGAGCATCCAGTGGTACCAGGTGCTGGACATGGAAGGGAGATGCTTAGAGGGATTGAGTTTTGAGATGTGCCAACTGCTAACTTGTAGAGTGACAGTGTGAGGCCTAGAGGGGTGTGCTTGTGTTGCCCGTGCCAAGCGGAGTTGGGGAGCTGATCCAGGGCAGGCTCAGAAGGGGCTTCATGCTAAAGGAAGTGGTTGCGAGATGCCTCTCAACCTTGGGTATCCCAGGAAAGCATCCCAGGGAGCATATCTGCCAAGACATCAGACTTTAAAAAGCCTTTCCTTCTGCTACTCATGTGGATTGTACATAACCTTTAAAGATGTTGCTTTCTCTCCATAGTTAGGTAGTGTATATGGTCTATCATAGAGTCACTAAAGCCAAATTAGTTCATTTTTACTGAATATGTTTTATATGCCCTGAGGCAATGAAAGAAGTCAAAGATGTAATGCAAGCAATCATGAAAATTGCTTGGTTGGAATGCCTCTGCATTACAAACTGTAAAATAAAAATTAAAAAGCACCTAATGATACTATCCAAAATTGCCAAATTTTATCTTGTTTGTAGTATTCAAATTTATGCACAATAAATCAATAATTATACACTTGTTTACTGAGAAGTAGTCGTTGTAGACTCATTTTACAATTTATAACAGCCTTCAATTGCTTATTCCCCACAAGTAAAGAATTCTATTATCTTGTGGCAGCCTGAAAGAAGGTAAATAGGGTTTTCAAGTAAACAACTTGGATTGGAAGTGGCTATTCTTCTGATATTAAATTTAGATTTGATAAATGTTTGAGGCAATTGAGAAACTGGTCTACTGTAAATAAAAAATAAAAGAAAAATTAAGTACAACTGCATTGTGAGATCAAAGCTAATCCAAAATGCTTTACACTCAATTGTCCCCCACTTCTCTGTGAAGAATTGAACTGAATAACCACTATTTGAAAGGCTTACCATACAAGAATCAGTACTTAGTCAAACAATAGCTGCATAGTTTCACTTCATAAAACCAGTTACAAAAGTGGAAGAGAAAAACACATTCAAGTGCTTTTCTCCAACATTTTCACTATGATACCAGTTGATACTGTCAAATGAAGAGAGAATCCTGTTCCTGATCATGAATCATTTCATGAAAACACTCTAAGGATTTAGTGCTGGTGTAAGGTGTTGGGCTGAGGACAGATTTCCCTTACAGGGTTCTCTCAAGCGGTGGCAGTAGAAGAACCATATTTCTTGCACCCCTCCAAAGAGAGGGAAATAGATTTGTAGGAACCTAGCAGTAGTGTGAGAAACCTAGAGAGGGGCTGCTGTGGACTGGCATTAGCCCTATTAAGCCCTGCCCCTATCATGTCCCACACTTCGCCCCTGCACCATTCTTTAACTCTGCCCTCAGTTGCTCCTGTCCTTCTCTTTCTCCCATGTGGCCCCTCATTACACCTCTCATTTCCCCCATAGCTTCTGTCACCCTTCCCCCCCTCTAAAGTTCCTCTTGCTCTCTTTTTTCCTCATAATTCCTCATAGTGGGCAGGGATGGTGTCCCTAGCCTCTGTTTGCCAAAAGCTGGGAATGAGCAACAGGGGAATGGATCACTTGATAATTACCTGTTCTGTTCATTCCCTCTGGGGAACCTGCCACTGGCCACTGTCAGAAGGCAGGATACTGGGCTAGATGGACCTTTGGTCTGACCCAGTAGTGCCATTATTATGTTCTTATGTTCTATTTTCTTATGTAGTTCCTCCTCCAATTACTCAATAGCTCCTGGTTCCTCCCATCTCCCTTCTCCTCACCTCTCAGTAGCCACTCTTGGCTCCTGATATGGCAGTGTTACCTCTCGCTCTCTGTCTCTTTCTCCACTGAGCTCCACCAGTCTGGGAGAAGGAGAAGGAGCAAATACCATTCTGACTGGTAGACAGAGATGCTATCTGGCTGCCTTATCAGCAGGTTGCCACAGCAGCCCCAAGTGGTGCCCAAGCTGAGCTACAGTCCAAACCTGCTTGCTTGAAGCCTAGCTGAATGTGGTGTTGTTGAATTTCACAATATTTTGGCTTTTGATATTTTTCCTTAAAGCTCCAGCTCCTGGAATCCAGTGATTATGTGAGAATCTCAGTGATCATAATTTAATAACAAAGAAGTTTCTAGCCCATTTTTGTTGCAAACCAGAGCACAAAAAGATTACCAGAGTGCAGTTCCAGGCAAACAAAAAAAATATATAAAAATCTCATGATTTGTAAGTCATTCTCATTATATTTTCAGTCTTGACTCATTTTTGAACTGTTGTGGTTGGCAATACTATGAATGTATGACATTGAGCCTGGACTGCAGGAATGTCTGAATGGTGATTTGCATGTGTGGGTGTAATGCAAGGTGTGTGGCAATCGACAGAGCAGCACTTTCAATATATTTCAGCCTTGTTACTTTCTTTCTTGTTTTCACATACTCTCCATTTCTTTTTTCTTACTGTCTGTTTCTAGAGAGCTCAGTAGTACCTTGTAGACTCTGGGGCCCTATGTTGGGAGCAGTATGGATGCTCAGTGCCCAAGGGAAATCACTGGAGTAGGGCTCACTGGCTGAGATTCCTGGCATGACATATATTGTAATTATGTTGTTTGGCTAGTAGGTTTCTCTATGTTCCATTTGGGATAGGAGAAAAGGGAGTCATTTCTAGCAACTGAGTCAGAAGACGTAGTCCATTTTGTTTTCATTGCATCTTGTTGCTGTACTCTCTAATACCTCATATTTAGGGATGACTGTCGCTCCATATACCATGACACATGGGGAGTGGGCTTGCTGCTACAATAGGTGCACCTTACACTTCATTTGTACCCAGCCAGATCAACTGGGTCTGTGCAAGGAGGGAGGCAAGATCATAGCTCCACTTCTACCTTTCCTTCTCCCTTTGGGGTGTCCTGCACCCAAGGGAGAACCAGAAGGGGGCAGTTATTGTTTTTGAGGAATCACATGGACTACAACTTTACTATGCAGGGACACAAAAGGGAGACTTTATGCATCCTTCCCTCCCCCTGCATTTTCCCTGGAGCAGCTCAGCCCAATCTGCTCCAGAAATAGAGTTTGACACTCTACAAATGACAGTCTTCCACTCTTTCTTTTTTATATTTTTTTTCATATCTCCCACTCTCTTACACCATATATTTTTTAACTTTGTTTATTATCAAATGGAGTCTTATTTCAAATGGAGTCTTCATTTAAAATATCTTTGCACCGTTGCCAGCTATTACTATTTTATTCTGAGTCTCACAATATTTTATGTTTTTCTTAATGCTTCAGCTCCTGGAGGCAAATGATTATGTGAAAATTTCAGCTTTTATTGCTATTTATTTATTTATTTAAAGGAAGCTTTCAGCCATCAAGGTTGCGGAGAAAAGCTTGAAATGTGAATCCTAATGATAAAGATAAATATAATAACCCAACGTTTATTATTTTCAAAATCTCATGCCTTTTAAGCCAATCTGCTGATTTTGGGAAGGCTGACTCCTGATTTTTGATTATTGGAAGTTGGCACAAAGACAGCCAGTGGCACTTGTTCCTGTGGCCTTTCTTTGTCCTTAATGCATACATGACTTGTCAGATTAAACAAGAACAGCTGGTGCACTGTGGTGTGAGGTCTTCAGTTTTAGAGGCCTGTATGTACTAAGGAATATTGTGCTAAAATTAATGTATAAGTAAACTGCGTTGATTTCAGTTTTGTGTGTGGAAATGGTCTATAGCAGTAGCACATAGTGGAGAAAGCAAGAATGGGTTTCCTGTGAAGATATACTGTTCATCAAAAACAAGGCAAATAACCCAGCCATATGGACATACATACATACACATAAACCAGACCCTGTACAAGCTGTCTCAGCTAGTACATGCCATGAAATGATTTATTCTGTATTTCTCTGTCTATCTTTCTTTCAAACACACCCATACCCCTACTTCTTTTTTCTATTATTTCCACTGGAACCTTAAGATCTGTTTAGAGAAAACAGTCTGCCTCACTGCTGTAGTTAGCTCTGCTTTCTATCTTATGGTGTGTAGCTCTTGCAGAGACAAAAGAAGAATTAAACACCTTTGTTATAATGTTTAAAAGCCAATTATAGAAAATTAAAAAATAGTATAAACAAATATAAGTTTATGCTAAAAAAAATACTCAAGACCAGACTAGCAGATGCCCAACAATCCCTATTTTCTGTTTTATAGATAATATATAAATCCTAAAGGTAATATTGGCTCAGAAAACATCGATGTTTATCCTCAGGCCATCAGCAATAAAGCTGACTTCATGTAGCATGATAAGTAAATGCAGATACATATTGAAGGTATTATTGGTTTACTACCTTCCTATTACTATTTCCTTCACATTGCAGGCAAAAGCTTCCATCTGTTGTACAACATTAAGCTCCCATGTTTAATCTCCTTATTGTTTAATTTTATTTGTTTGATTTTTCAAGGTCCAATCATTATATATTTTTTTTGTTTACCGTAACTGTATTTTGCCAGCACTGTCTATGTTATTTTCCTACATTTACATTATCTAGAGCTCTCAGTGGCCAATCTAAGGGTATGTCTACACTATGAAATTAGTTCGATCTAATAGAAATTGATTTTTTAGAAATCAATTTGATACTGTTGTTTGTGTGTATCCCCACTAAGTGCATTAAGTCGGCGGTGTGCATCCACAGTACCGAGGCTAGCGTCGACTTTTGGAGCATTGCACTGTGGTAGCTATCTCACAGTTCCCACAGTCTCCATCCCTCATTGGAATTCTGGGTTGCTCTCCCAATGCCTGATGGGGCAAAAACATTGTCGCGAGTGGTTCTGTCAGCCCCCCAGTGAAAGCAACGGTGCTGCTGACAGACGCAGTACTGCAGTGCTACACAGCAGCAGCTCCTTGCCTTGCAAGTTGGCAAGGATGATTACCAGTCATACTGTACCGTCTGCTGCTGTCATGGGTGCTCCTGGCTGGCCTCAGTGAGGTCAGTCTGGGGTGCCTGGACAAAAATGGGAATGACTCCCTTGGTCATTCTCTTCTTTAAGTTTTGTCTAATGGAGATTCAGTCCTGCCTAGAATACCAGGCAAGCCGACTAACAAACCACAAATGCAACGGGCCGCTCTGGGTCAGAGCTCCAGACATCCTGCAGAAATGATGAACTGCATGCCATTCTAGGGCGTGCCCCTGAAACAACCTCACCCGTTGTTTCCCTCATCCCCCACCCCTTCCAGGCTACCTTGGAAGTTATCCCCTCATTTGTGTGATGAAGTAATAAAGAATGCATGAATTTGAAACAACACTGACTTTATTGCCTCTGCAAGAAGAGATCAAAGTGGGGAGGGGAGGGTGGTTGGCTTACAGGGAAGTAGAGTGAACCACCATTCTGCACTTGCTCAGCTTATAGTTGGACTGTTCCTTACTACTGTCCAGGCTTCATGAGCCATGGGAGCAAGGAGCAGGCTGGGGTAGGTGTGACCACGCAGTGCTGCCAACTGGGAGAGCAGCCTGATGCAGAAACCTCCAACTGGCATGATATTCCAGCCAGGACTGAATCTCCATTACACAAAATTTAAAGAGAGAATGACCTGAAGTCATTCCCATTTTTGTCCAGGCACTCCCGACCGACCTCATCAAGGCCAACCAGGAGCACCCATTGGACAACAATGATGGCTACCAGTCATACTGTACCATCTTCTATCCGCAAGGCAAGGCAATGGGATGCTGCTGTGTAGTGCTGCAGTACCGCCTCTGCCAGAAGCATCCACTAGTCAGTGAGAGTGAAAAAAGACGAGAAACAATTTTTTCCCGTTGCTTTCAAGGGGATGGGGAGGCTGATGACATGTACCCAGAACCACCCGTGACAATCTTTTTGACCCATCAGGCATTGGGAGCTCAACCCAGAAATCAAATGGTTGGCAGAGACTGTGGGAACTGTGGGATAGCTACAGTCGTCAATCGCCCCTCCTTGCAGCAAATGTGAAAAATCGGGATGGAGTGGGGAATAATAGGAACCTATATAAGAAAAAGACCTCAAAATCGGAACTGTCCCTATAAAATCAGGACATCTGGTCACCTTAATACTACCAAAACTAATAAACTATTTTAATTGCTGCCAAATCCTCTCTCATAAATTACTATGCTTATTTTGGTTCATCTTTTGTTGTATAAAATATGTTTCTGTCTAGCCTCAGGTGCATGTACATACATTTTAAAATATCCAATTTAAACTATAAGCAATTTGACAAAATATAGCACAAAGAAATGTTCTTTTAAAAGCTCAGAGTCTTCTAAGTAGGTGTCTAATAGCTTATGTTACAATCGTGCCTCATTTTGCTCATGCTTTCTGACTCCACTGATTTCTTTAGTGTTTTAAAGTGCTGGACGATATTATAAAATAATAAAGGCTGGTTCAGCTTCTAACAATGTGAAAAGAAACAACAGTTTTTGCTGCAGTCAAACTGGGGCAAATCAAATAAAAATTAAGTTTAAAATTCTTTAGTTAGGATTTCATTAACATTTCATCAATTTTAATATTATAGCCTGGACCTCAGATGGAATAAGTTTACAATGACACCTTTTCTAGATATATTTCAGGTCTGGGGATCTTGGTTTGAAGTTTAAAGGGGCAGGTAAGTCTGGACCAAGATTTTCAATCGTCATATCAAAGTATGATGAGAGATTCCAAAACAGCACCTGCTATATAGCAGATCAGATGGACTCTACAAAACTATACAGTTTGTCATGTGGTTTCATCACACTTTTCCAGTGATGGCACTGTAAGGTAGCTGATTTACAAGATGTTGCTGACAGGAAAACAGCCCTGATGTGTTTTTTTTCCAAAGTGTGTCCTTCTAGTTATGTAATTGTCATTTTGAACTGTTTTGATAACGTTAATCAGTGCTGGAGGAAGGTTGTACTGTGATCCCTTGAAATGTCTGTTTTCCTTTTATTCTTTTAGGACTTTTTTATTGTTTGTTTTATGCTTGTTTTTTATACAAAAAACATTAAAGAACCACCATAATTTTTAAATAAAATTGGCTTAATTAATTAGTTTTATAAAATGGAAGCAAAACTACATAGTCAAACTGTTCTCAGTTACTCATTCATGTAAATATGGAGTAGCTGCATTGAAGTCAGTGTAATAGTGAGAACATAATTTGGCCCAAAGTTTGTTTTGAACATAACTGACAAGGATTTGGTATAAAAAAAATGGGTTTTCTAATGTTTCTTTCTCAGTTCTGAGAAAAAAAGATAACATCTTTGGTTGAAGGAATATAAATACTTTACTTGGATTGTGTTTTTGATAACTTATTCTGATTTAGTGAAAGATAATCAGTAAGTAAGGACATGATTGGTAATAGGGCCGTTTGGGGATTATTCTCTAGTTATTTAAATAGTAAGCATGTTCAGTTAACCAGATTGAGTCTCAGCATTTCAGTTGTCACAAATAAAATTGCATATTAGAATTCCTGAAGCTCAATGCTGAATCTGATTTTTGTTAAGTGCTTGTGAAATATTGAAACAAACACTTTAATTAGGAAAGGAGTTGTGAGTTTAGCTCTGTAGAAAACTAATGAGTGGGGTCAGAGTTCTCCATAATATACGTGACAGAAGTGCATAACTTTTTCTTTTGTTATTACAAAAATCATAGATGGCTATCTAGGAATCCTGGATCAAATAATTGTAATAGTCCCTTCTGGCCTTCAAATCTATAAACCCCAAAAGCATTAAAAAGGAATCCAGCTTGTACTAGTGAACAGATGAGGCTGTCTGCATACACTGAGGTTAGTTAAGGGCCAAAGGAAGTAGTCTTAGACCAACATCCCTAGTTAACATTTCAAAGACAGAGATTTGTACTACTTAAACTCAGTCACTTTCAACAGTCATTTTCCAGAGATCACGTGAATAGTCACACACAGGTGAATTTCTAAGAAATCTATTCAAAGCCCATTTTCATGTAAACATTTTGAAAGATATAATCAGGAGGAAATTGTTCTATTGTATGGAGTAGGGCCTGTCAAAGTGAAACTGGGGCTAATGAAGGGCTTCATAATTCCAAGGGCAGTCAACACCCTGTGACACAGAAAGGGTGGAAGGCTTAGAGTATAGGCATTATGAGGAAGGTTGGAAGAAACATGATACTTATCTCCCAGCCTTGGATCTGGTAAGAAATGTTTTAATTGGTTCCTATCCAATGTGTCTATGCAACTACATTTTCCAAATAGCCAGAACAATCTGGAAATGTCATTATAGTGATTAACTATTAACAATACTTTATTAAGTGTTCAAAATACATCATGGAATGGGCCACCCAAATACCCCCAAGAGAACCTGCTTCAATACAGAAATAAAACCCCCTCTGACTATACAGCCCTGGTTGTCATCTACCACCACGAACTGGAGCCCCTTGATGGGGACCCCATCCTGAAATAAATCTTTCCTGAACCTCCTCTTCTGTTATTTAAACAGCCCCCCAAACCTCTCCAAGCTCATTGTCAGAAGCAAGCTCCCCACAGACCAGGACTCACCAACTCAAAGCACCACCAGACCCTGCCAGAACAACCAATGCAAAACCTGCAGACATATCTTCACTGCTACAATGAGCAACACCCTGCACAACACACCTTTCAAAATCCATGGATCCTATACATGCCTATCGTTACATGGGGTGTACCTCATCCAGTGCACTAAACACTCCAACAACAACTAGGGGTGAAACCAGCCAGTCACTACGCTCTCAGATGAACTCACACAGGAAAGTGATAAGAGGCTAAAACACCACATCACTCATGGATGAACACTGTTCAAAAAGTGATCACTGTATGGGCATGTTTACCCTTAAAACGCTGCATCGGTGCAGTTGCACTGATGCAGCTACTCTGCTGTAGCGGTTTAATGAAGATGCTCTACACTGGGCATAGTTAATCCTTCTCCCCGAAAGGCAGTAGCTACGTCAGTGGAAGAAGCTCTCCCACTGACAGAGCACAATCTACATGGTAGGTTAGGTTGGTATAACTACATCACTCAGGGGTGTGGATTTTTCACACCCCGAGCAACATAGTTATACTGATGTAGGTCTGTAGTGTAGACCAGGCCTATATCTGACCTATCAGTCCTCATCCTCAAAGGAAACCTTTACAACACTTTCAAAAGACAAGCCTCGGTGTTTAAATTTATAACTTTGCTAGACACTAAAAATCATGTTCTTCATAAAGGCATTGGATTTATGGCTTATTATAGCAATCTGTAACCATTTTTTCCCCTTTGACTACAAGATTGTTAACATGCCACTTCACCTTGAATGGTTTCTTAGAATATGTGCAAACTATTTATGCTAAACTATCTGTTTGACCTTGTATTTAGTTGTGACACTCTGAGTACTTTTCCCAGACCTGTGGAAGAGCTCTGTGTAACTCAAATACTCATCACTCTGACCAACAGAAGTTGGTCCAATAAAAGAGATTACTTCACACATCTTGCCTCAACAATACTTTAGTATTTTTCTCTGCTGAATGACATTGCTTTGTGACTGTCAAAACCTGTATAATAAATAAGTGTAGCCTTAATCCAAGAAGAATGGCTACATGGGCTCCTTTCTATGACAAACTAAAGAAATCTCTATGCACTTTGTGACGGCCCATTCCCCTAGGGTCAGAGCAGCATGGCCTATCGGTTACAGTCTACAAAGCAACCCTCTGGCACAGGGCAGCGTTGAGTCTATAAAGTAACCCTTCAGTGTAGGGCAGCATTACCTAATGGCCATAGTCTATAGAGCCATCCTTCGGTGTAGGACAGCGTGGTCTAGCGGCCAGAGCCTATAATGTTGGGGCACCCACTAAGGGGTATACAGCCCTGGTAGGGGCGCTCGAGTTCACCCGACTCCACCAGGCCCTGACCCAGAGCCTTAACAGTGGCATAGCAACTTGCCAGTGACTCAGCAGGGGGGTCTTACCGAAACATGCTGAGGTTTCCCGGGTTGGAGGTACCACCTCATTACCTTCCCTGGGTCACTTCCTACCAGAGTTTGTACTGAGGTTTCCCATGAGATGTCGGTTTCCCTGTGTTCAGTGGTGCCAGTCGTCTCGGGGTCCCTCCAGTCCCCGGGGTGTGGGCAGGCTGTGAAAGACTTTGATTCTCAGTGCAGTCAAGGGCTGTGGCTGGCCCTCCACAGGAGTTTCCCAGGCGGGTCCTTCCCCTGTGGCCTCCAGCCCAGAATGAACTGGTCTCCCTCCCTTTATATTACTAGAGCACTTGGAGCATGCCCTTTCAACTGTGCAAAAGAGAGGGAAAATGTTACCAAATTAGAAAGTGAGCACTCACTCGAACTCACTTTTTCACAGACGTAAAGAATTGGATGGATGTGGACATTCATGCCTCTATATGACTGAGGAGTTTTTTCTGAAAAATTTGCACCACATGTTTCATTTGCTTATCCATTATCAGGGAGCTTTCCCTCATCACCGCAGCACATTTACATAGAGCCAGATTCATGGCCTCTGGTATGACCAGAGTAAGGAGGAACTGGGTTCCCCAGCTGGCACAGAGCCAATATAGCCCACTCCAGGCCACCCACTCCCACCCAACCTGGTGTATGGGATGAGTCTGAGGGAGCTGGAGGTGGAATAGTGTTTTGCGCTGTGTAATCTTTGGTTTCATAACAGTCCCTAGAACAGGGATTGGCAACCTTTGGCATGTGGCCCACCAGGGTAAGCCCCCTGGCGGGCTGGGCCAGTTTGTTTACCTGCCGTAATTGCAAGTTCAGCCAATTGCGGTTCCCACTGGCCGCGGTTCGCAGGTACAGGCCAATGAGGGCTGTGAGCAGCCACGGCCAGCACATCCCTCGGCCCGCACCACTTCCCGCAGATCCCATTGGTGTGGAACGGCGAACCACGGCCAGTGGGACCCGCGATCGGCCGAACCTGCAGATGTAGCAGGTAAACAGACTGGCCCAGCCCGCCAGGGGGCTTCCCTGGTGGGCCGCATGCCGAAGGTTGCTAATCCCTGCCCTAGAAGCTGTAGCCAGCCAGAATAAACTATAGCAGCATTGAAGCTACTCTAACTTTAACAAGGGGCTGAACTAACCATAATATCTCCAGGACTGTGTAGCACAAAGATGACCTGCCACACCCTATGTATAAATGAATGCTAAATCGGCATTTGATAAACTGAAGTGAAAGCAAGAAAGAGGACAGAATAAAAAGAAAGAACATTGTTGGCTTGGCTTGTTTTAAAGAAACAAAGCTAATTGGCATCTTGTCTGAGTGAGATAAGAGCCATGCAGACAGTTTCGACTTCGGTAGCATGGCATGGGTGCAACTAAAGGCAGATTTTGGTTATACACCTCATAAAATTTTCCCCACTTGTTCAGATTTTTTGTAATATTTGGTTTACTCTCTTTCTCACAATGAGTTTTATTGACTTGAAGATACTGCTAAGAAACACACCTGGAAGCATATACATTATTCAGAAAAATAAAGCAAAACTGTACAGCAGGCCTCCATTTGGGAGTTCTCTATTTTTATAGAGGTCAAAAGGCTGAAAACTACTAAAAAAATAATGGGTCTGAATTCATCCCTCATGTAATGTTATTGCTCCATTGCCTTCCTTGGAGTTGCACCTGGGATGAATCTGACCCAGTAGCTCCAGGTACATTTTTAAATGATCAATTCCTCATTGTAAAGAAGCCTCACATTCTGGAAAATAATGACTTTGTCAGCTGTCTCAGCACAGGACAAAGGACTTTAAGGGCACAGAGAGTCCCTTTCACTTCAAGAGTGGGTCACTTGAGGTCAAGACTGAGGCACATTGGCAGGAAGCTTTCAAATGTGGTGCCTGTACCTGTTCTGTGGACAAATAGGATTTCTGTCTCCAATATTGTCACTTTGCAATATAATAATATACAATATTGTTAAGATAGGTTCATATCTACATGTATCTATGGCATGCAGGATAATGTGGTGTGGCAAAAGCATTTTATCAACATGCCATGTTTCTTACCAGTAGTGAAGCCAGAAGAGAGTTGCATTATGTAGGTCAACCAAACCCTTGCAAATAATACTTTTTAACCACATCCATGTTGCCATGTATTGCCACTGAAAAGCTATTTGAGAACTATTTTAGTGAGTTTTTAAAAAATATCATTGCTGGTGTTTTCTTTTCTTATCCCTCCCTCTCTGAAACCTTGTCCTTGGTCATCCTAAGTCCAACTGTACAAGGCTCAGGGGAGCCATACTTTATCTTTAAAATTCATCTAAAATGCCATTTGTATGCAAACAGTGTCAAAAACAAGAGCTCTGAATACCATTTAGAAGCTAGGTAACTCCTCTTTTTTTTAATGGTATGTTTCAACTCCTGATGCAAGATATCAGTCCTTAAATTTGTCACTCATCTAGGTTTAACTATTATGCACCCTAGGTTCCCTCAAAGGAGAGGAAGAATTCTGAAATTAGGGGAAAGAAGGAAACATTCCCCTGGAAGGCTATTTAAAAAGAAAAAAAGCAGATGAAGGAAACTATTGAGGGGTTTGGTATGTCATGGATAATCCCAGATGAGATGGATTAGGAGGCAGAAGGCAAATGTGTATGAATAATTGTGAAACCGTGTGATAAACTTTATTAATCAGTTGGGTCAGCAATATTACATAGATGTTGCCACTGCACATGGTGTACACCTGGTATATATCTGTATACCATATGCTACTAGATCAGGATAGATTACTGTTCTCCAAAGTACAGTCCGGTACTCTAAACGTTTCTTTCAGCTTTATTAAAATAATAGGACAAATATTCAAAGAAAAAAATCAATAATGGCTCAATTTTAGCTTTTAAGAGTGTAGGCCCTGCTGAGGTGAGAGAGGGAGGAAGCATAACCCTTGAGTGGAGTGTCTGGAGGCATTATGCTTTTGAAAGCAACTTCTTCAGCATGCAGCAGGATTATTGCAATGGAATTCAGGTCAACACATCACCATAGGATGCCAGATATGGATAAAACTCTTATAGGCAAGCCTTTCCATCACATTTTTGCACTGATGCCAGCTAATCCTTTATTAGAAAAACACACACACAGCAACCTTAAAAGTCAGTTGTAGGAGTCCCCTTTCTTTCAGTGACAGAAAAGAGCTCTTTTGCTAGAACCACTGCTAGAAGGCCCTAGCTACAAGGGACTGACAACTCTGTAGTCTGCTTGGTAAATAGGCCTTCGCTTTCAGTGATGCAGCTAATTATGGGCTCATGTCAGCAGCTATTACTTTTTATGTTAAGTCGCAATAAAGTACATAAAGAGACACCAGTTTAAAACTCTATATGCTTTTGACACACATTTAGACAAATAAACTAAAACCAACAACTAAGGTCACCAACAATCCCAGACAAAATTCCTACCCTGTGCCCAAAGCCAAACAAATAAATAGCCTTACAGAGTAGTCTAACGGTCAAAGGACCCAGGCTAATTTAAATAATTTAGATGTCTATCTATTCAACTGTGCTTTCAAATCAGGCAATTAGAAACCTAAACTAGGGCTCTTTGCCTACAATTAATTGCAGGCACAGAACTACACACACGAGGCTGGGGTTAAAGCCTCCTTAAAAATACACCTCTGTACTGCATGTCTGTAATGCCAACCAAATGCAATATGGGTACCTGTTTCTGAGTTGTGGCCAAAAAGCACTTCTTCAAAAGCCAAAAAGATTCATTAACTTGTTCCACCCTAACCCCAAAACAAAATATCTAGGGGAAGAACCCAGAGAAAAAATGTCAACAGGGCTAGGCAGTGTCCTCTTTCCTCCATCTCCGGCAATGGTGTTCTCCAGGGACCCCACCCTATCCTACTTCCAGGTAACATCTCTTTATTTCCTTCTATTTTGAGCTGAGCTCTTCAGCTGGGCTAGGTCCATATTTCTGGGAAAGGATTTCACAGCCCAATAGATTTTACTCTCAGGATATTTATATAGATATTCAGCCTAAATTTCCCCATTCTCTATTTCATCCCACTACTCCTTGTATCATCCTAAATAATAATTCATCATCCTTGAATTTTATACCCTTCAGCTACATATAGCCTGTAAACTTATCCACTACAAGTGACTCTTGTATACCAAATGTCTCATTCTGCATGTCTTTCTCAGGCAAATTTTCTATTGCTTTCAATGGATAAGTACTGCAGTCTTTGGACCATAGTAATTTCAAAAGTTGTAAAGTACATTGGGATTCTTTGGAATGACAGTTTCATATAAATGTATAGTATTTATTAATGATGATGTTGCCTGGTACCGTAGTCTTAATAGATCCAAAATTTCTATTGGGTCTCATGGGAATTTTACCTGCATTAGGACTGTAGGCATAGGCCAATTATTCTTATTACAGTTGCTACTTCAGGATCATTGGGGAGATTTTGTGAAGTATATTTTTACATTTCAAGTTTTTATCAGCTGCAGATCAATAAGGAAGGAGTTGTTGCTTTGAAATTGCACAACAGCTGTGGACAACAATAATTGGAAAAATTATGTATTCTTAAATATACTGAAATCACTAGAAAAAAGCAATTTTAAAATTCAGCACAGAAACCCAAAACACTGTGCAGAAAAACACAGACTCTCTTGGACAACATTAAATATCTAAATGTAAATGAACCACTGTTAATGTGTAATAGTATTAACCTACAATAATGCTGTCTTTTTATTTACACAGTGCTGTTTTGTTGCCTTATAATGACAACTGGAAAACATGAAAGGAAATTGAGCATTATTGCAGCTGAGTTCATGCTAAGTTCGCTATGAAATACCACATCCTTCGGAAGATGCAGGGCTGGAACCAGCAACCACTTGGGAGTCTCAGCTACATTGGCCTGATATGAAAAAGTTTAGAACAATTTAGTATTTTCTATCTTACGGCCTGCCCCTAGCCATGCTATTTGTTGAGACCTGTGATCAGATTACTGAAAGATTACACTTTAACCTACATTTAATCTAAACTAAACAGGTCTCAGAAGCTGTTATGAAATTCAATTTCACTGCTTTCAAGAGTGGGGCGAAGAGTGGTTTTTGTTATTTTTTTTGGTATATTAAATGCTGCTGAGCAATAGTAACATGTTTCCATTGGGGTTTAACACCAGTGGAGTGAAAATGTAACTTGTCCTCTCATATCAAGGAGGATATGTTGTATGCAATTACTTCTACAGACATCAATAATATGATGGGCACAAGGTCAGGAGGAATTACACTGAAATGTATGTCGGTGTAAATCTCAGTGGAAAACATACTGCTTTTATGAAACATTTCAAATACAAGCCATGGAAATTTAAAATCTGTCTCTGTATATTTATTTTTAATAGTAAAGTACAGCTTGTCATTCTTCAATCCTTTTCAATTAGTATTCTTTTTTTTGGGCTACTTTGAGTCCCGTAACTTTACAATCTCTTTTATACTCATCTTTAATAAGCATTTACAGTTGACTAGACTTGGCTTATACTATGTTTATTAGTTTCAGACTTCATCAGGGCTTAGGCAATTTTATCCTCCTGTTCTTATACACTATATAATGATAAAGCAGCAAATAAAAGACTTTGTGATGACAGGGTTTTTTTTTTTCAATTTTGTGCATGAGTCACTTTACTTGTATAGATGACAAATGTTATCTTTAATTTGACTTGCATATCATTTAGACATTACTTAAAGGGTCAGACATTACTCGCTTATTAACGGTTGCAGGAGGTCTTTTGGGTCTACAGTAGTGAATCAGACACTTTATTTAGGGTGAGATGTTGTCAAGTCTTACCCAAGTAACCAAAACTCTGCAGTGTCTCTTTTTCTGCCCCCAGTGCTTAGTAGATACCTCAAGACAATGCAAATTAAATCAATTCTTCTTTTTTTATTAACATAAATACAACAAAAAGGCAAATGTTATAACCTTAAGTGGAAAATCTATTCAGTTTTGGCTGGTAGCAAAACTTGGTTTTTCCTAACTGAAAGGGAATAAAGTAAAATTTTAATTTACTTCATGGAGAATGCGTCCTTCCAGTTCACTCTAGTAGCTACTTAAACAATTTCTGTTTAATAGAGTCACATTGTGTAAGGCCAGAAGGAACTTTTAGACCATCTAATCTGGCCTCCTGTATATCATAGGGCATTAAATTTCACGTCTTTACCCTGTGTGGCATGCAATAACTTGCAGTTGACTAAAGCATATCTTCCAGAAAGGCATCTAGTCATGATTTTAAGACCAAGAGAGGGAGAATCCACCACTTTCCTTGGTAGTTTGTTTCAGTATTTTATCACTCTCACCATTAAAATTTTGTGCCTAATTTCTAATTCAAATCTGTCTGTCTTCAGCTTCTGGCTATTGGTTCTTGTTATGCCTTCTCTGCTAGATTAAAGAGTCCTTTGTTACCCAATATTCTCTCCCTGGTAAGGTACTTATACACTAGCATCAAATCACTTCTCAGTTCTCTTTTTGATAAGTTAACTAATTGAGCTCTCAGATGCTCATTGTAAGGCATTTTTTCCCTAGTCCTTGAATAATTGTTGTGGCTCTTTTCTGCACCCTCTCACATTTTTCAACACCCTTTTTGAAATGTGGGCACCAGGACTGGATGCAGTATTCCAGTATTAGGCTCACCAATGCCATATTCACCTCTCTACTCCTACTCATGACTCCCTATTTATATATCCAACGTTCATATTAGCCCTCTTTGCCACACCTTCACCCTGGAGCTCATGATGAGCTGATTGTCCACTACTAGGTCCCCTAAATCCTTTGCAGAGTCACTTCTTTCCAGGAAAGCATCCTCCCATTCTGTAGGCACGGCCTACATTTCTTGTTCCTAGAGGTATAACTTGGCATTTGGCTGTATTTAAACTCATTTTGTTTGAACAGGCCCAGCTTAACAAGCAATCTATGACTGACCAGCACTCATAATTATTTATCACTCTGCCAAACTGTGTCATCTACAATTTTATTTACAGTGATTGAATATTTCAGGGGTCGGCAACCTCTGGTACCCAGCTCGTGAGTGTAAGAACCCTGGAGGCCGGGCCAGTTTGTTTGCCTGCCATATTGGCAGGCTCGGCCAATTGTGGCTCCCACTGGCCATGGTTCCCCGTCCCAGGCCAATGGGGGTGGCAGGAAGCTCCGCGGGCTGAGGGACATACTGGCTGAGGCTTCCCACCACCCCCATTGGCCTGGGACAGTAAACCACGGCCAGTGGGAGCCGCAATCGGCCGAACCTGCCGACGCGGCAGGTAAACAAACTGGCCCAGCATGCCACGGTGCTTACCCATGTGCCAGAGGCTGCCGACCTCTGGTATATTTACTTCCAGATCGCAAAAGTTGATATTATGAGCCTGATACTGATTACTGCTGAACCCCACTAGTAACAACCCATGCAATGCTGATTTCTTATTGACAAATACTTTTTGAGATCTACCAAGTTACCAGTTATTAATCCATTTAATATGTACTTTACTGATACAGAATAGTGCTAATTTTTCATGTGCCTAATTTTTCTTTGTGTGGGGGGGAAAGGGGTAATTTTTTAAAGGAATAAAAACTGCCTTTCATTTTTGGTTGTTGTCATATTAATTATCATTTTGTTTCCTACTCTTCCTCTTCTCACCTCTGTGCTGTTCCTGCTTGCCTTTTGGCAGCCAATTCAGAGCTACATTTCATGAGAGTATATAAAACTAACATTGTTATGTGGTTCTACTGACAGAAGAAGTGCTCGTGGAAAGCAAGATGAATGGGATGTCAGTTTTCCCTATCAGGGGATCTTTATATAGTGACTTAGAAGAGAACTGAGAGAACTTGACACAGAGGCGAGACAGAACCAGATATGGATTTAAATGCAACTCCAAATCTCATATCGTTTTGAAGTTACTACTGGAGTACAAAATTTGTCATAAAAGACTTGTCAGTGCAGAGTTCATTAAAGTAACGGATGACAGTGTTTTATCTGGCTACTACTAAGCCCTCCTGTGGTAGGTCTGAGTTCTAGTTACAGCACTGAAGAGAGAGGAAAAAATGCTTTTCCAGTGTTTTCCTCCAGGTTTACCTTAATTTGAATCTCTGTGGAGTAGCTTCTCCTAGCATCTAAGTATTTCTTTTCCTTATTTCTCCTTTTTGCCTTCTTTGTTAAACTCAGAGGTGTGTATGTGATGTCAATTCAAAGTCACTTGAGACTTGGCTGAGACTTGAGGTGAGGTGTTAAACCTCACAAGGCTGAATTGAAACACTTAAGGTGAGAGACAGAGCTTTAATCATTTGCTCTGTGGCTGCCACACTAGAAACTTTGTGACCTTGCTTGAGTTTTCTTTTCCTTAAAGTCCAGAATCAATAAAGGCATTCATGACTGGGGAATGACTTGTGTTTAACTCTTGCCTAAAAGTTGAGTAGGCATCAAAAGGGCTTATTGATCGGATGTGGAGAGTTTACAAACTGTGGCTCTGAAGCTCTAAATTTCACTATTTTGACTTCCAGGTTTGTAAATAATTCAAAGCAGCAGCACTGTCCCCGATAGAACACTTAATCCTTCAGCTTCACGTTCATATTTTCTTCGCATTTGCTGCACATCACAGAGATTTGATCTTGTTTTAAGTTTAGTGATGCACCTCAACATTTTCTGGCAGAGGAAGAAATTGTCTATGTTATTATTACTAAATTTCAGTTTCTGGGATTTGGGTGAATTACTTACACTCCCCAAAGATCATATTTTAAAACATTTTTTTGCTGACATTAATGACCTAGATTGACAAATATTTTTTTTTATAAATGCTGAAGAGCAAAGTCATCCAAATGTACTGATTTATAACGAACCTAACAAAGCTGAAGTCCTGACAATATCGATACAGCTCTTCACAATACAGTACCAAACACATGTTAATATGGTATTAAAAACAGTGTGGCTATCTTAAAGAAAAAGGAGGGCTGCATTAAGAAGTCTTATATAAACTCAGGACAGTTCTCTCCATATATGGTGGGTATCTAGGTGAAAGTTAAAATTGCATTCCAATAAAACAGATTTCATGCCCAATGCTGTGTATGAAGAGAATCCCTTGAACTATGCAGGAGATCACACTGATATTATACTCCAGTAACCTCCAGATAACTTAGGCAGGGTTATCCCTACCCCTTTATCCACTATGTGTATGCACATCTGTTAGTGTTTTTGAAGCTGGGAGGGATGAGTCTGAGTCCCTAGCCCTACAATTACATCTTATCTCTTGTTGCACTTGAGGTGTTTGTGGATTGAAACTTCAGGTTGTAAGATCTGGAGGGCAGATTCCTCTCTTTTGGTTGCTCTGTAAAGTGCTATGCAAATATGTGGCACTACATGAAGAAACACTGCATAGTCTTTCCTTCCTAGCCATTCCCAAAATATGAAATCAAGATGTGACTAATTGAAATTATCAGATTTCAGGGCTATGGAACTCACAGCCTTAGAACGTCACTGAGGGTATGTCTACACTGCAAAAATGGCATGTTTTTAACTTGGGTTAGCAAACTTAGGTTAAAATAGCAGTGAAGACATGGCAATTTGGCTTTTAACTTGGTTAACAGTTCAAATTAAAGTGTACAGAGCACCGCGGGGTTGGACTCAAGCTGCTAGCCTGAGTAAAAAGTGGTGTTGCCATGTCTTCACAGCTATTTTAATCTGAGTTAGCTAACACAGGTTAGCTACTCTGAATTAAGAGCTCACCTTTTATCTGCTGTGTAGATATTCCCTGAGCCAAGTAACCAGCAATTCCATGTGTTTGATAATTTGATGGCATTTGTAGTTTTTTGATGTAGATATACCTATAATCAAATGTGGTCAATCAAGATATTTTCCACTGCATGCATCTGATGAAGTGGGCTTTAGCCCACGAAAGTTTATGCTCAAATAAATTTGTTAGCCTCTAAGGTGCCACAAGCACTCCTCATTCTTTTTGCAAGATATAAACTGTTCACCCAAAGAGGTCAGAAAGAAAATTTTCCCCTATAGTGCATTCAACATTATGGTATGAGCAATTTATTTTTCCTCCGACTGATCAGTATCTACAACTGAAGTACACAGGACACTGGTCTTGATTGTTTGACCCAGGATAGCAAATTTTATGCTCATGAGTTCCTATGTAGGATAAGAAATTGGAAGAACAAAATCTCATTCAGATTTTTAGTTACAGACAAAAGAAATTTTTACCTCAAAGGACTCTCGAATGTAAAAAAAAATCATTTCATGTTGATTGGAAAGCAAGCTTTGTGGTTTCTTTGATCCAAAATGAGATCTGCGTTCCAAGAGTCTCATAATCAGGGAAACAATTTCCTCAAGCTGATTTGTTTTGGGTCTTTATTTTATTTATTTATTTACATTTAAGGTTAATAATGTGGAATTGTTTTATCTCTGGAGAGCAGAAGCCCGTTCACAAACCACCTGCAGTGTCTTTTCATGAGCACCAAAGAAGTTCCCTTTCACCTAGCTTGTAGATATTGTATATGATCCCTTTTCAAAATAAGTGTGAACATTAATCCTCCAAGAAGGTTTAGTATGACTGCTGAAAGTATTTATCTCACTTGCACAAATTACTGCTCATGCCAGAAAAGGAACAAATGCCAGGGTGGGAAGTGTGGGTATTGCCCAGATTATGTCCTTAATTAACCTTTCTTCAAAATGATGTCAGCGGAGAGGACAAGATATGGCAAGATCTCAGGACATTAACAGTTGGCTGAACAACCTGAAAGCTTTTGCTTCTGCTTGTTAAAAAGTGGGCTGTCCACTTGAGGATTTGAAGATTGGTCTGTTCAATGGTCACAAATCCTAGCAAGTCCCCCATTTGTGATCATCTACCAGGACAGCTGTGAGGGGAACCAAGCTAGAACCTGGCAACCTGATCCAAACCCAGTGGGACTCCACTACAAGTGTCAGGTTCAGGATGGGTCAGGTCAGAAAATAACTTGATCCTCTCGGGCTCAGGTAGTGACCTCTTCTGTCTGTGGAGACATCTGGTCATTGTCTGCATGCCCTGCTCCTGCCGGCTGCTGCCACCTCACTGCACTGTGGGTGTTGCAGAGTAAGTGTATTAATGAGTCTCTGTGCCTTTCACGTCTCAGCACATACAGTGCAGCAAGGCAATGATGACTTGCAAGAGTGGGGCATGCATCCATTTCCTCACCGACCCCGTGGGAAGGAGGCAGCTGAAAATGGATCACAGGCATAGGGCATGTGGAGTTGGGAGCCCCCAGTAGGCCAAGCCCCAAGGATGAAGTGGGGGCAGTGCTGACACAGGTTTGGGGGAAAGTGTTGGGTCTGGGTCAAGTCTGCTAAGGACTCAATGCTCTCAGATTGGGTGTGGGTCTGGTATACCTGAATCAAGCTCAGATCCAGGTCTAGTTTTAAAATTAGACCAGAGCAGACCTCTAATCCAAGCCTGTGTGCTCTGAATCTCCTGGGGTGTGTTAAGCTTTTGAAGCCTCAGCAGACTTCAGCACTGGTTCTTCCCCTTGTTACCTGATTTGGGGTGTGTTAGTAATGTTCATTTGATTTATTAATGTAATTTAATTTGTATTTTAATTAATTTTAATTAATTAATAATAATTAATCATTTATATTAATTAGTATGGGTTTAGGCTCACCAATTTGTTTGATCAGAAGATAAAAGTTCATGTCCTGAATCAGGCTTCACAGAATTTATAAAGAGACCTTTGGGGTTATGACAGGAAGCTTACACTGAGACAGATATAGTTATAAAGACTTTTTATTAAAATTAATGAAATAGTAAGTAAATGGTAAAACAGTTAGAATTGCAGAATTACAATTGTATTACTGTTATTCAAGAGATACATATGATAATACAATATTATGTGCTGCAAACTTTGCTTAATACTTACACCCTGTTTTGATAACCTGGTGTTGGAAGATACAGGACCTCACCTCTGGCGGTTCCGGTTTTACATCTCTTGCAGAGGCATGCAGAGGAAACTAATGCGAAGAGCTGTTAAAGCTACTTTAGAATTTACTTTCTAGCTTAACTAAAATAATTTAATACACAAACTAAAATAAAGTTTAGCGAGACTAAGCTTAGACGAGTCCCTTTTGAACTTAAAGTTTGAAAAGAAAATAAGTACAGCCTCCTACGAAGTGGGTATTCACCCACGAAAGCTCATGCTCCAATACGTCTGTTAGTCTATAAGGTGCCACAGGACTCTTTGCTGCTTTTACAGCCTATTAGTGGTTAATAACTGTCATAGATGGATAGCATCAATACGAAGTTGAAGATGAAGATAGTGAAGTGTAGTCAAGACAGGAGTAGTGGAGAGTAGAGAGAACTGAGTGAAGTGAACAAGGAGGAGGAGGTGGTGTTGGTTCCATAGTGAGGTAGGTTACCTCTTTTTATAGGAATAAATGCCAGAAATCCTTCCTTTTATGCCCAAATTTCACTCTTCCCCCACAGAAATATTAGGGTACACTTACCCCATAGGCTAATATGTAAGTGTGTATGGATGACAGGTATGTGCGCACTTGTGGTGTACTTGTTAAGTCTGTGGGTACAACTTTGAAAAATTCCCTATGCCACTCTTCATTGTCTATTGGTCTAGGTAACTGTCTTAGACCTAGGCATAGGCACTTTATTTGGGTATAGGAAAAACAAGTTTAAAATGTCATTTTTGCTTTTCTGAGTAAAAGGGCCAAAAATGGATATAGCTATGCTAACTTTGCTTTAGCTTAACATGCAGGTTTTTGGCCTGTAGATTTTTCGCATTACAGCCAAACTTATTTTTAATATGATTTTATAAAACTATTACAATACAATACTTATAATAAAATATATATTTATGCAGGCAAGCAGATTAATCCTGAGGGCTACACCCTGGCCTCTCTGGCACATTTTCTAGGCATGGAATCTCAATCCGTTTCCCCTTCTCAGAAGTGTGGCTTCTCAACCCCCCTGTCCTAGGTGCGGCGGTCAGCACTGACCCCTCCTAGTTAGTTAAACCCACTCTCCTCCCAGAACTCAACCCCAAATGTATTAAGCTTCTGATTTACAATTTAACTCTCTCAGAGGCATGCAGCAGTTAACCCCACACACTTTGCACAGTCTAACACTTTTATATTTAGTCAAGTAAAGCTCAGGTAAGTATAGATCACTTGAAACAATAAACACGAAACACTTGTCCCTGCCTCAGTTTCATCAACACTCCAGAATACTCTTTATGCCAAGGTCTAAGTCTCTTGGGTTGTCCAGAGTCCTGGAGTGTATCCAGGCACAGAAAATCAGGCAGTGACCCTTGCTGCATGGGGCTGATACATGCTGGGTGATCTCTTCCTCCTAGAGATCCCTACCCAACTTCTGTGACCTTGTTCTCTCTTCCTCCATGCTTCCTGGTCCAGTCTGACTCCTGTTTCTGTGTATGTATTTATGTAAACTTCTTCTGGTCACTTGGTTTCTTTTGTTCTACTCCTGGTAAATTTTCACTGCTCCAAGCCCTGAACTGCTTTTTTAACATAATCTTTGTGCAGTCTACATCCCTTCCTTAACTTAAGCATTTCACTTTGTATCTGTCTGATCTGTACATGTTATAGGGCCTTTCAGCAACAGTGGGTCCACATATTATATAGGCATTCATGATATAGCCATTTTTTACAATACAGCTTCATAGTATCAGTCGGAATTTGTAAGTTGTACAGCCTCAGCTCATCACAACCATAGGTGGCAGGTTATATATGTTTGCAATGCTCGAGCACCAGGAATATTCAGGGCTGGGGGCCCTGCTCCAGCAATATTTGGACCTGGATCTCTCCCCCAGCCCTGCCTGGAGCGGGTCCTGGCCCCCGCGGGTCTCCCTCCCTGCCCCGCCTCATCCCTGCCTGACAGAAAGCAGTGCAGCACCTCTCCCCTGCCTGCTTCTGCTGCCAGAGTAGAACAGCTCCTGGCAGAAGTGCTGTCTGCTGCCCCAGGGTCCTAGTGCCTGCTGTCCCCTCTGGCAGGGCAGGCTGCCCTCAGTCTGCCCTTTGGCCCTAGCCCTGAGCCTCTCCAACACTCCAAACCCCTCACCCCCCACACCTTAATCCTCTCCCTCAGCTCTGAGTCCCTGCCCATCATAAATCCCTCATCCTCAGCTCCAACCCTCATCTCCCTGCACCTTAATCCTCTTCCCCAGCCCTGACCCCCCCACAGCATGAACTCCTCATCCTCAGCCCCAACCCTCATTCACCTGCACCCTGATCCTCTGCCCCAGCCCTGAGCCCCCTGCAGCATGAACCGTTCATCCTCAGCCCCAACCCTCATCCCTCTGCACCCTAAACCTCTGCCCCAGTCCTGAGCCCCCCAACATCATGAACCTCTCATCCTCAGCCCCATAGCCCTCACCCCACACCCCAACCCTCTGCCCTAGCCCTGAGCCCCGTCCAGCATCATGAATCTCTCATCCTCAACCCCACAGCCCTCACCCCTGCACTCCCTCCTATCCCCAAACTCCCTCCCAGAGCATGCACCCCTCACCCCTTCCTACACTCCCACCCGCAGCCCAGAGCCTGCACCTAAACTCCGTCCCAAAGCCTGCACCCCTCACCCCCTCCTGCACACCCACCCCCTGCCCCAGCCCGGAGCCTGCACCCAGCAGCCAAACTCCATCTCAAAGCCTGCACCCTGCACCCCTCCTGAACCCTAATCCCCAGCCCGGGACCTGCACCTCAGACCTCCCCCCCCAAGAGCCTTAGCCTGGTGGGGGCGGAGTTGGGGGAGCAGGTTCTAGGCACCACCAAAATTTCTACAAACTTGCCATCCATGATCACAACAGCTTGTGTATTCTAGTTGATATTGTGCAGTTAAGAAATTTCTGTATTTTTGAATGCCTCCAAGTGTATGTGAATTCTGCCATGGCTAACAAGCCTGATAGCATATCCTCCCCGGAATAGGCATAATGGGGAATACTTGACTCTTATGACTGGTCCATAGTTATGCTAAAGAGTAACTGCATCTTAAGGGAAACCAGTTTTACCTTACTTGACTGGAAAAAGGTTAATGTAGTGCCCATCTTTAAAAAAGGGAAGAAGAAGGATCTGGGAAACTACAGGCCAGTCAGCCTCACCTCAGTCCTTGGAAAAATCATTGAGCAGGTCCTCAAGGAATCAATTTTGAAGCACTTCGAGGAGAGGAAAGTGATCAGGAACAGTTAGCATGGATTCACCAAGAGCAAGTCATGCCTGACTAACCTAATTGCCTTCTATGGTGAGATAACTGGCTCTGTGGATGAGGAAAAAGCAGTGGACATGTTATTCCTTGACTTTATCAAAGCTTTTGATATGGTCTCCCACAGTATTCTTGCCAGAAGTTAAAGAAGCCTGAGCTGGATGACTAGACAATAAGGTGGATAGAAAGCTGGCTAGATCATCAGGCTCAATGGGTAGTGATCAATGGCTCCATGTCTAGTTGGCAGCCAGTATCAAGCAGAGTGCCCCAACAGTTGGTCCTGAGGCCAGTTTTGTTCAGTATCTTCATTAATAATCTGGAGGATGGCATGGATTGCACCCTCAGCAAGTTTGCAGATGACACTAAACTGGGAGGAGTGGTAGATACACTGGAGGGTAGGGATAGGATACAGAGGGACTTAGACAAATTAGAGGATTGGGCCAAAAAAAGAAACCTGATGAGATTCAACAAGGACAAGTTTAGAGTCCTGCACTTAGGACGGAAGATTCCCATGCACCACTACAGACTAGGGACCGAATGACTAGGCAGCAGTTCTGCAGAAAAGGACCTAGAGTTACAGTGGATGAGCAGCTGGATACGAGTCAACAGTGTAACCTTGTTGCCAAGAAGGCTAACAGCATTTTGAGCTGTATAAGTAGGAGCATTGCCAGCAGATCGAGGAATGTGATCATTCCCCTCTATTCAATATTGGTGAGGCCTCATCTGGAGTACTGTGTCCAGTTTTGAGTCCCACACTACAAGAAGGATGTGGAAAAACTGGAGAGAGTCAAGTGGAGGGCAAACAAAATAATCAGAGGTCTGGGGCACATGACTTATGAGGAGAGGCTGAGGGAACTGGGCTTATTTAGTCTGCAGAAGTGAAGAGGGGGAGATTTGATAGCTGCTTTCAACTGCCTGAAAGGGGGTTCCAAAGACGATGGATCGAGACTGTTCTCAGTGGTACCAGATGACTGAACAAGGAGTAATGGTCTCAAGTTGCAGTGGGGGAGGTTTAGGTTGGTGTCATAACATTTCTTCCCAGATCTGGACCTTAGCGTCCAAAATATGGGTGTTAGCATGAAAACCTCCAAGCTTAGTTACCAGCTTGGACCTGGTAAGTGCTGCCACCAGCTAGGAATTATACAGTGCCTAGCTCACTGTGGTCTCCCCAAAACCTTCCCTGAGGGACCCCTAGACTCAGATGCCTTGAGTCTTACAACAAAGGGAAATAACCCTCTCCCCTTGTTTCCTTGTTACTTCCTCCCAGGCTCCCCTCCCTGGATGACCCTAGGAGATTCCCTGCTTCCAGTCCTGGTAACACAAGTACCGAGAGATCTAATCTCTCTTGCCCCTCACCCAGAGGGTATGCAAAGTCAGGCTTAGCAAATCTAACACAAAGAGATTTTCCCTCTGACTTCTTCCTCCCACCAATTCCCTGGTGAGCTGCAGACTCAATTCCCTGGAGTCCCCACTAAAGAAAAACTCCAACAGGTCTTAAAAAGAAAGCTTTATATAAGAAGAAAGAAAAAGAACATAAAATGATCTCTGTAATAAGGTGACAATATACAGGGTCAATTGCTTAAAGGAAAAAATGAATAAACAGCCTTATCCAAAAAGAATACACTCCAGCAACTACACACATGTAAATACAAAAAAACAATATAAACCTATTGTCTTACTATCCTTGTACTTACAACTTGGAAACAGAAGATTAGAAAGCCTGGAGATTCCTGTGGTCACTCTCAGAGCCGAGAAAAGAACAGACCAAGAACAAAGGACTCACACCCAAAACTTCCCTCCTCCCAGATTTGAAAAAGTCTTTTTTCCTGATTGGTCCTCTGGTCAGATGTTTGGTTCCCTGTGTTAACCCTTTACAGGTAAAAGAACATTAACCCTTAGCTATCTGTTTATGACAGTTGGATATTAGGAAAAACTTTTTTCACTAGGAGCATGGTGAAGCTTTGGAATGGATTACCTAAGGAGGTGGTAGAATCTCCTTCCTTAGAGGTTTCTAAGGTCAGGCTTGACAAAGCCCTGGCTGGGATGATTTAGTTGGAGATTGGTCCTGCTTTGAGCAGGAGGTTGGACTAGATGACCTCCTGAGGTCCCTTCCAACCTGATATTCTATGATTCTATTATTCTACTTCTCTGAGGGGAGAGCGGAAGTAGAGAGTGGAAAGATGCCAAACAGTACAAAGAAGCTAAGGTGTTGGTAGGGATATATAAACATAATCAAATAGCCTTACAGGAAAGTTTGGAATGAGACACAGGAAGTTTGGGCAAAAGCAAGGAAGTGCTCAGACCAAAGATCAAGGAGGTGAGCTGGGGAAGAGGGCTCTGTGTTTCAGAACCCAAGCCATGCTCTACAGCAGAATGACCTGGATACCCCCAGAAGATTTCAGTCCCAGCCTAAAGAATGCTGTGGAGCAGTGGTGGGCAACCTGCGGCCCGTGGGCTACATGCAGCCCATCAGAGTAAGCCACTGGCAGGCCACGAAACAGTGTTTACATTGACTGTTTGCAGGCATGTACGCCAGCAGCTCCTAGCCACTGGGAACCACAGCCTCTGGGAACTGTGGGAGGCAATGCCCGCAGATGGTCAATGTAAACACTGTCTCATGGACTACCACTGGGTTACCTCGATGGGCTGCATACGGCCGGTGGGCCCCAGGTTGCCCACCAATGCTCTGGAGGGTTATTAATTTGTATGGATCTCTGTATGTTTCATGCTATTAACAAACAATAATGTGCTACCCCTGGGGCAAAGTGTCTATGTGTGTTATATGTGTCACAGTTACCACATACCTCTGGATAACTAAACTGTAGTCCAGAGAGCCTGTGCCTTTGGTGTGAATCTGTAAGAGCATGTGTGTAAAATTACCGGGGTATCTTGGGGCTCAGTGCTGTTCCTGGGGACCTTAGGCATGCTCAGGAGCTATGTTTCCATGAAGGGGAACAAACTGATAGTCAAAGCCCAGGAAATGTTCCAGAGAGACAAAGAAGTGATCCACTGCTGCAGCCTGCTGAGATCTAGGAAAACTTAAAACAGCTGGGGATCCAGAGATTGAGATTAGAGTGACCAAATAGCAAGTGTGAAAAATTGGGATGGGGATGGGGGATAATAGGTGCCTGTATAAGACAAATCCCCTAATATAAGGACTGTTTCTATAAAATCAGGACATCTGGTCACCCTAGCTGAGTTTCCCCTCACAGTAGTCTAGTGAGTGACCCTGCAGGAACTTCCAACAGGAACTGTGATACAGGCCTTAGGGGGAGCATGCAATGGACATTCCAATAGTCTGGTAGAACTTTCTAGACACAAACAAATAGCTTGGATGCACCTAAATCCTAGCACTTGTACATATCTTCTCTCCTGTTTATGTTAATTATAATGTAACACATTATAAGAGTCTGAATTTCCAAGGATACAACTGGAAACATTATCTAGTCTGTTTGAGAACCAGGAAGGTAGATTTGACAGGATACACAATCATTATGAAAAAATAACTTCAAATAAAGAAAGCAATCACACGGGAATAATCTAAGTGACAGAATTGTGAAACAAGTAAAGGTTTGCTTGATACAAAACAATTATCTCAAATTCTCAGCTCGATGAAGGATAAGCACCCAAGAAAAAATGGCCTGGCTGTTATGACAGAAGTCTGAGAATAGAGAGTCGGAACTGGGAGAGGTGGTTCAAGAGACCAGCACAAATGCAATAGTAATCCACCAGTGAGTTCATGCAAGACTTTTCTCTCTTTGTGCTGATATACGCAGGATATAAGTTGTTACAGCCCTAGCTAAAGTACTGTGCCTTTTTCACACAAACTGTAGCAGCTCTTGCTTTTAGCTCTGGAGATACCAGTACACGCCTGGTTGTATTATACAACATGGCAGTTGTCACGTCAATGGGCAGGGAAACAGGAACTGTCCAGTTGCCTTCCAAAAGCATAGATCTTTACCTATTTTATTTTAATATTGATTTAATTGTTTTAGTGGGGGGGGATAGAAGTTAAGCTGAGAAATGGAAATTGCCAGGATCACTTTTTTTATGTCTTGAAAATCAAGATGCCACTTTTTTATTACTATTATTATTTGCTTTTCTTCAATCTTCTAGTGCCTCACAGTTCGCCCAACTCTAAATTCATAGATATATCGATTTTAAGGTAAAAAAGAATATGAATATCTGTTTTTACCCTTAGCATAACACAGGCCATTAAACCTCTACCTGTAATTCCTGCATCCAGCCCATAACTTCTGTTTGAGCTATGACATATATTTTAGAAAGATATCCAGTCCTAACTTAAAGTCTTGATACTCCACTATGTACCCATTTTAAAGTGTGGTTATATTCTGAAAAGGGGCTATAGGGAAAGGGCATGTAGGGTTCAATATTCTCTCCAAAACTTTCTCAATGAAAAATTGATTTTTTCTATTGCCAGATTTGAAAATCTTACCTGGCATCTGAAAATCAAGCTATGTTCTTTCTGGCTGTCTAATACAGATTCAGTAATCAGAATGTAGCTAACAAATTTGTCTTTCAAGCAGGAGACTTCAGCTAATATTTTCAGAACTGCACTAATTCTGCAGGGCTAACTGTAGAGTAAAAACTTATTATGGTAAAGCAAAGTAGCAGATATGACTCTGAGGAACACACAGAGCAGATACATTGAGTATGAAGGGCCCATTATAGTCATAATTAGAATTATAACCTGACTTTTATATTAGTAAAGCTGCTTGTCCTCTCAACTCATCAAATTGCTATTTAAGGAATTCATTTAATATAGTTATCACTTCTCATGTTTAAAATTTAATCCATTTTAATGGAAGATAAAAGGGCAAACAAGTGAAATAAGGGTAGAGTTCTTAATATTTATTTATTTATGTTTTAATTTCCTACCTGCTCTAGTGGCCTCTACGTAACTAATATGCATCTGAAGAATTATTCTGTCTGACTAGTTTGTCATATGTTTGGAAAGCATTTCTGGTTATCTTTAACAATGAACTAGAACTAGATCAAGATAATTGATAACTATAACTGGTGGTAAATTTTTCAGTGGAACAGTTTTGCATCAGAAAACAGTTTAATCTAAATCATAGTTGCAGGAACTTGTCAATTTTGAAAATGTTCAAAGAAAATTTTTTGAAATGATTCAAAATCAAAATGGCTTGTTTCGTTTCATCTTTCTTGTTTCATTTCATGCTAACTTACCTGTTTGACTTTTATATGATTATATATAGCATATTTAATATCTATATACTATATTTAATATTTTATATTACAATTCTTAACATTATCAAAGCAAAATATTTCCAAATCAAAATATTTCAAAATTTTCATTTCACAAATATTTTGAGATTTCTACTTTATGTGTCAATTTGGGACTAAAACAAGCCTGGGACACACATAACCAGCTTACAAGCTTGCAGGTCACACCCTGAAGTGTCTGCGTGCTAGACAGCCAGGTTTAGCTGCCCGTCTACAGCCCTGAAGCCTCATTCTGGTTTCCACCAGCCTTGGTTACTACCACACTCCCAGTCCTGAATTTTCCCCAAACTGTGTGCTTTGTAATGTCCAGCTCTCTCCTGGACAGTTCAGAGAAACAATAAAGGCACAAACCCAGCCAGCTTGCCACATCAACTGGAGTGAACATTCACTTTAATTCAGACACATCAGTGGTGGTCTAGATTAATAGTCATACTCATTTATTAACAAAAGAAGACAGGATTTTAAGTGAGTTGATGTATAAGTGATGAACTTAGATCAGGTTACAAGCAAATAAAAGTGAAAACACTCATGTAAATGTCTAAAATTTAATCTAGCAAGGTACAGGCTTTGTTCAAGATGGATTTTCACCTTTATTCAGATGTCAGCCCCCACTTCCCCTGCCTGACGGTCCCATCTTTCTCAGCTTACAGAAGCTCTGTTCTCATGGGTCTGTTTAGTGATGAATGCTAAAGATGCCTTCTGTCCTGGCTTATATCTTCCAAAGTTCAATGACTTTGTTCCAAGAGGCAGGATGACCTCATGTCATTCTTCCCTTCCAGTGGGCTTCCCATCCCCCTGTATATAATGAGGCTTCCATTGTTTTGATTCCACCATTGTCATAAAAAGATAGTTAAGGGTTAATGTGTCTTTTACCTGTAAAGAGTTAACAAACAGTAAACCAAAAACACCTGACCAAAGGACCAATCAGGAAACAAGATACTTTAAAATCTCGGAGGAGGGAAGCCTTTGTTTGTATTTTTTGGGTTTTGCTTTGTTCTCTCTGGATTCAGAGAGGGACCAGACATGTAAGCAGATTCCTCCAATCTGAAAAAATCTCTTCTGTTCTAATTTTAGGAAGTACCAGGAAAAGGCAAGTTTAGTCTTTTGATTGTTTTCTGTATTTGCAAAAGTGTAGTTTGCTGGGAGCATTTTAAATTGTACTTTGCTGGGAGTATTTTAAATTGTATTTTGCTGGGGAGAGGCTTCTCTCTAGTGTCCATAAGCTGAAAGACCCTGTAAGTTTTACCATCTAAATTACAAGAGACAACTTTTACTTTTTTTTTCTTTTTATTAAAAGTTTTGCTTTTTAAGACCTGTTTGATTTTTCCCCTTGTTGAGGCTCAAGGGAATTGAGTCTGTACTTACCAGGAAATTGGTGAGAGACAGGGAGAGAGAAGGGAGGGGGGAAAGGTGGAATCCCTTTGTTTAGATTCATGGAGCTTGAATCTATCTCTCCAGGATAGCCCAGGGACAGAACGCCTGAGAGGGGAAGAGAAGGCAGGGAAAAACCTGTTTTCTCTGTGTTGTGATTCAAGGAGTTTGAATCACAGTGATCTCCTAGTGTACCCAGGGCAGGAAAGATCTGGGAGGAAGAAAGGAGAAGGGGGGGAAATGGTTTATTCCCCTTTGTTGTAAGACTCAAGGAATTTGGGTCTTGGGGTCCCCAGGGAAGGTTTTGGGGGGACCAGAGTGCCCCAAAACACTATATTTTGGGTGGTGGCAGCTTATCAGATCTAAGCTGGTAATTAAACTTAGAAGAATTCATGCTGGTACCTCATTTTTTGGATTCTAAGTTTCAGATAGGGGAATTATACCATGACAACCATGCTTAATTTGCATAGAATACAGGCATATAGCTGCCTTTTCTCAGGTTTGGGAGAGCACCTGTTTTTCCCTGTTTGGTCACAGACTTTAAAGCATATCATTAAGTATGCATATTTCCTCATATAGCGTTAATACATTTCACAATAATATTAATCACCAGCATGTTATTAGCTTTCAGAAAAGACCTTGCTCTATACATTCTTATATAATACAGTAATGATGTATAAAATCAATTGATTAAATTGCTTATCACTTGAAGTTCAGACCTTGTCTTACAGACCAGTAAACCTTTCAAATGTATTCCTCAGAGGGTTACCCCTCAAAGTAAAGTTTATTCAAGCTGAGAGGAAGGTGACATTGAGTCTGGTGGTGAAGGAAGCTCCATGATCTTTTTTCCCCCTGCTGTTTTTTGCTGAAATGCAAATTGTTCTGTTTCCTGCCATCTCCTCCCTCCTGCTGTCTTGATGGTCCTGTTCACTGCTTAAATGTAAATATGGACCGTCACTATCTTTGCCTGAAGATCAGACCGGTCAGAGAATCAAATACAGACTTCTTTTTGTCTAAGGCAGATCTATTTACTAACTCTTCTGACATGCTTAGTTTAAATACACTTTAGTTGCAATTCTACGATAGATCCATAACTCTCAATAGCTACAGCGTACATACATCACTCAAGAATATTAATGATCAATCAGTTATTAGTTTTCAAATGATACTGCAAAAGACATATTTTGTACAAAGATTATTACAATAATATGTATGGTATGAATACAAGGTTGCTTAGTCTTACGGGGTAGAGTGGAGGGAGAGAGGGCAAAACACAAAGAAACTCAGAACAGAGAACAACAAAGAGTAGAACGAGAGAGACAGCCCAAAGGAGCACCTGAAAGCATGGTGGCTGACACTGGGAGAGGAAGAGGTTTTTAAATCAGAGAGTCAGGCTGAAATGAGTACTCTTGGTGCTGTGAGCAAAATAAGATCTTTCCTGTTATCTGATTCTTTCTGGAGTCAGAAACACAGGACTATATGTTCTTCGCAAATGAAAAAAAATACATCAACGAAATACCAGACTGTCACTAATTTCTACTCCCTACTGGAACACTCATAGTGCCTCAACATTGACTAGCTAGTCGGATTAAAAAGGTCAACAATAATTATTACAATATAAAAGTCTTTCCCAGGACAATATGCATGTAATTGATAAGAGGAGGTTATTTGCTTGTAACTGGCGGTTCTTAGAGATGCATGGTCCCTATCTGTATTTAGATCAATGTCTACACTTGGAGAAACAGAGATATGTTTTTTAATGTGATCACTCAAAAGATAAAGGAAATATGATTGTCTTAGCAGAGGTGATCTTCTAATAAAGATGGAAAGAAACTTCAGACCACTTATCTGAGAATACCATGAAGACTGGAAGCTGCCTAATAAATATGCTTTCTTTCACAGGTTTATCGTATACTACAGTAAGCTTCACATCATAATGTATGGCATTGGATCAAATCTATCTTCCCACTCCAAAGAGAGATGCATAAAGCCTGAGTAAATTATATGCACAGTGGAAAAAAATCAGTGGATGTTGATAGAGAGTCTTCCCACCACTGGCTAGTCTCTTCACCCTGTTAACTGCTGCATTCTCACCTAATTCATGGACAGGATAGAGACCTACCTTACACTCTTAAGCATAGTGAGTTCCCATACACTATAGCTCTATGATGCACAGGAGATAGGAACATCCCCCCCACCACACACATACTCCAGGTTTCCTGCACCCAAGCTGAACTACACTGGTTCCACTGTATTTAAAGCTTTTCATAGCCCTTATTTGGCTGGAAGACTTGGCCTTTGGTTGACAGAACTGTTCTGCAATCAGTTTAAATTCCTAGTTTTCCCCATTCTGAGGACCGTATAATGCCCACAGATGAGACATGGAACTACCATTCGCATCTGTGGAAGTTCAGCATACAGTCGAAGATAACATATACCCCTAGGAATAATGAAACCAGCCTTCCTAATTTGCTACAAATTGTAGCAATTGTAATATGACTAATACATAGAAGAAACCAGGCTTCCCGCAGCTCCCATTGGCCAGGAACAGAGAATCATGGCCACTGGGAGCTGATGCCTGTGGATAGTCAATGTCAGCAAAATGTCTCACGGCCCACAATCAGATTACTCAGATGGGCTGCATGTAGCCCACCACTAATGTAGACCCTTGGAAACCTGAAGAGTCCCAGGACTGAAATCCAGAAAGCTCTTAGAATGTTAGCTGCTTTCATTTGTACAATTCAATTCACAAAATGTAGTATAGCAGTACAAAAGTTAGTTATGCACATTTATTCTAGTGCTGGGGGGCATGGATCAGTGTTCACATCTCACTCCCCATCAGTACTCAGCCTGAGCCAGGAAAACAAATGATCCAACCAGCAGACCAAATTCAGTGATGAAGCCTGGTCACATGCCAGCTGAGACATGTTGCACATATGCTAGGAAGATTCTAGTGCTCTTAAAGACAATTTTCAGTGTTAAACAGTGCCATTAATGGGCAAATTTGACCTCTGTGAGGGATAGCATGATCTGAAAAGCTGCAGAATTATTCTGGTTTCACAGTGAAGGAGGAGCAGCCAAGAGGAAGCTACAAGAAGGATACTGCAACCCATGTGTATGCACTGGTTCTCTCTGGATTGGAACTGGTTGAGGAGGACAGAGGAGGTGTGGGAATGAGGCCAGTATGCCAGGAAACTATGTGAATCCACTTTGTAAGTTCCCTTGCAGGAGGGCATAGTGGGTCACAATACTACTACACCATGGAGGCTGCAGCAGCAGCTCTGGAGTGACTGTTCCATGCTGGTAATCTGAACTGAAGGGTGGATTCCTTCCCCACACTCCTCTTACACATTCCCATGCAAAGCCTCTTTACTTGGGCTTTGAGCAGTTCACAAGGCTGTTGATCCCAAGAGCACTGCATATTACTCCTCATCATATCTCAATAAAGGAAGCCATCAGTTCCAAAATTGACTCATAACAGACATATATTCATAACAAATTAGAAAAAGGAAGACAAAGGAAGAAGTCTTCATTTAAATTTTCTTTTTCACCAATCTCCCTTCAGAAATGAGAGACTTTCATGGATTTTCTGTTACATATAACAAGGCTCAGATTTGATGTTAAACGAATCAAAATCATACAGAGAAGGAGAAAAAAACCCTCATAATGCTGTTTCTGTGTTTTTTTCAAAGCCATGTCCATCACATATGACATTTTGTGTCATTGCATACTGACATAAAGGCAGGCCAAATCCAAATCTAGAGGCTTCATAAAGCAATGTTCAATCACCCAAGATGTTTGGGTTTGGCATTCAGATAAATCTGGACACACAGTATGGCTAAAAAAGCATGAGAAATGATTTTCTTGCATTATTTCTGTGTTCTGTGCTTTTCATGCGTGATGCTATTTGGATTTTTTCCAAACCATTTACTCAGACCTAGTTCTTTCTAACTGTGTACTTTTAATACCTCTGAAATGAGTTTTTCATGGAAAAACTGAAACTGCAGTGTGGAAAAGTGGACAATGTTCTTAGCAAAGGATTCTGTAATTGTAGATGGAAAACACCAATATGAGAAAACTCACATGATTAAGATATCTATTAAAAATAAATTGTACTCTAAAGTAAGCTACAGCTCACATTAATATTATGTAGAAACAGCAGGCAGGAACATTTTCAGAGCACTTATCCTTAAATCTATTTGACCGATGAAATGAACATTTTACAATTCTGTACCTTGTCAGCAGTGGAATTTATTTCCCGCCGTTTAGCTGCATTCACTTTCCCTCCTTGCTCCAGTTCAGAGAAGATAGGGGAATTTCTTTCAATAATAAGGTAATAATGTCTTATTAATCTAAATTTCACTGAAATTCAGACCAGTATCTGCCCTCCTGCAGAGATACCCACAGGGGAGGACTCAAGAAATTCCACAAGGTTCACCTTGCAATATCTCCTTCAAATTACCCCTTCATGGTAAGGAGCTTGGGGGTCAAAAGAGGAGGCGGGGGTGAGGGAGATCTACCTAGACTCTCAAAACCCCAGGGTTTGTGGAAAAGGAAACCTCTCTCAACTCATGTGGAAGGTTGGCCCCTTCACGCTCTGCCCCTCCAACCCCCGCCCCCCAGCCAAGAAAAACTGCTTCTAAAAGAGCTATGCTGCCATTGGCTAAGCATCCCATTCTTGTCTAATTTCCTTTCTGAGAGATTTTCAAGCATGTTGCCTGACTTAAGGCCACTTAAAGCAGTGTTATTTTAAGTAGGTCTATCAGCACGGAAGGAAGCATAAATGCATAAATGCTGCAGAAAATGGCTTGTCACTCTTCTTCCCCTTATTCTATTTGAACTATTTCACATTTGGGGACAATATATACCTTCAAGTCAATGGCACTGCTATGGGTACCCGCATGGCCCCACAGCATGCCAACATCTTCATGGCTGACTTAGAACAATGCTTCCTCAGCTCTCGTTCCCTAACGCCCCTACTCTACTTGTGCTATATTGATGACATCTTCATCATCTGGACTCATGGAAAAGAAGCCCTCCAGGAATTCCACCGCGATTTTAACAATTTCCATCCCACCATCAACCTCAGCCTAGACCAATCCACACAAGCGGTCCATTTCCTAGACACTATTGTGCTAATAAGCTATGGTCACATAAACACCACCCTATACCGGAAACCCACTGACCGCTATACTTACCTGCATGCCTCCAGCTTCCATCCAGGACACACCACATGATCCATTGTCTACAGCCAAGCTCTAAGATACAACCGTATTTGCTCCAATCCCTCAGACAGAGATAAACACCTTCAAGATCTCTATCAAGCATTCTTAAAACTACAATACCTACCTGCTGAAGTGAAAAAACAGATTGACAGAGCCAGGAGAGTACCCAGAAGCCACCTACTACAGGACAGGCCCAACAAAGAAAATAACAGAACGCCACCAGCCATCACCTACAGCCCCCAACTTAAACCTCTCCAGCGCATCATCAAAGATCTATAACCTATCCTTAAAGATGATTCCTCACTCTCACAGATCTTGGGAGACAGGCCAGTCCTCGCTTATAGACAGCCTCCCAACCTGAAGCAAATACTCACCAGCAACCGCACACCATACAACATAAACACTAACCCAGGAATCTCTCCTTGCAACAAAGCCCGATGCCAGCTCTGTCCACATATCTATTCAAGTGACACCATCATAGGACCTAATCAGATCCACCACGCCATCAGGGGCTTGTTCCCCTGCACATTTACCAACGTGATATATGCCATCAAGTGCCAGCAATGCCCCTCTGCCCTTTACATTGGCCAACCGCACAGTCTCTACGCAAAAGAATAAATGGACACAAATCTGACATCAGGAATCATAACATTCAAAAACCAGTGGGAGAACACTTCAACCTCTCTAACCACTCAGTGACAGACTTGACGGTGGCAATTTTGCAACAAAAAAACTTCAGAAACAGACTCCAAAAAGAGACTGCTGAACTCGAATTAATATGCAAATTAGATACAATTAACTCAGGCCTAAACAGAGAGTTAAGTTAAGTATGTTAAGTTCTCCTCATACCTTCTATGGGTCATCTTAATTATCACTTCAAAAGTTTTTTTTCTCCTGCTGATGATAGCTCATCTCAATTGATTAGACTCTTCCTGTTGGTATGCATGTTTCCACCTTTTCATGTTCTCCGTATGTATAAATATCTCCTGTCTGTGTGTTCCATTCTGTGCATCTGAAGAAGTGAGCTCTAGCTCACAATAGCTCATGCTGAAATAAATTTGTTAGTCTCTAAGAGCAGCAAAGAATCCTGTGGCACCTTATAGACTAACAGATGTTTTGGAGCATGAGCTTTCGTGGGTGAATACCCACTTTCTCAGATGCATGTAGTGGAAATTTCCAGGGGCAGGTATATATATGCTAGCAAGCAAGCTAGAGATAACGAGGTCAGTTCAATCAGGGAGGATGAGGCCCTGTTCTAGCAGTTGAGGTGTGAAAACCAAGAGAGGAGAAACTGGTTCTGTAGTTGGCAAGCCATTCACAGTCTTTGTTCAATCCTGAGCTGATGGTGTCAAATTTCCAGATGAACTGAAGCTCAGCAGTTTCTCTTTGAACTCTGGTCCTGAAGTTTTTTTGCTGCAGGATGGCCACCTTAAGGTCTGCTATAGTGTGGCAAGGGAGGTTGAAGTGCTCTACTACAGGTTTTTGTATATTGCCATTCCTAATGTCTGATTTGTGTCCATTTATCCTTTTCCGTAGAGACTGTCCAGTTTGGCCGATGTACATAGCAGAGGGGCATTGCTGGCATATGATGGCGTATATTACATTGGTGGATGTGCAGGTGAATGAACCGGTGATGATGTGGCTGATCTGGTTAGGTCCTGTGATGGTGTCACTGGTGTAGATATGTGGGCAGAGTTGGCATTGAGGTTTGTTGCATGGATTGGTTCCTGAGCTAGAGTTATTATGGTGCGGTGTGCAGTTGCTGGTGAGAATATGTTTCAGGTTGGCAGGTTGTCTGTGGGCAAGGACTGGCCTGCCACCCAAGGCCTGTGAAAGTGTGGGATCATTGTCCTGGATGGGTTGTAGATCCTTGATGATGCGTTGAGGGGTTTTAGCTGGGGGCTGTATGTGATGGCCAGTGGAGTCCTGTTGGTTTCTTTCTTGGGTTTGTCTTAGTCTCTAAGGTGCCACAAGTACTCCTGTTCTTTTTTCAGAGATGTTGTGCACCTGTGGCTCTGTTGGTATTTGTAGGTGAGCAGCATTTCTGAATGTCAAATCACTTTACTGAGGAGCCTAACTTTAGGCACCCACATTTTGACATAATGTCCAATGCAGACAGAATTCTAAAACTGGTCAAAAAATTTAAAAAAAAAAAGGCTTTAGTAAAAAAATGGCCTTTTTTAAAAGCCTTTTTTAATGAATATTTTGTTCCTTTTCCCTGATGTTTTTCCCCTCAATTTGTATTGAAAACATTATAACTGTTATTTAAAAAAATATAGAAACTTTTTATTAACCAAAAACTGGGTTTCTGGGAAATGAAAAATGCTGATAATCACTTTTAGGGCTGTCAAGTGATTAAAAAATTAATTGTGATCAATGGCATGATAAAAAAAATTAATTGTGAATAATCTTACTCCTAAACAATAATTGAATACCATTTATTTAAATATTTTGGATGTTTTGTACATTTCAAATATATTGATTTCAATGGAAACACAGAATACAAAGTGTATAGTGCTCACTTTATATTTATTTTTTATTACAATTATTTGCAGTATATAAAAACAAAAGAAATAGTATTTTTCAACTCACTTAATACAAGCACTGTAGTGCAATCTCTTTATCATGAAAGTTGAACTTACAAATGCAGAATTATGTCCAAAAATCTGCATTCAAAAATAAAACAATGTAAAATTTTAAAGCCTGCAAGTCCACTCAGTCCTATTTCTTGTTCAGCCAATCACTCAAACAAGTTTGTTTACATTTGCAGAAGATAACTCTGCCTGCTTCTTTTTCACAATGTCACCTGAAAGTGAGAGTAGGTGTTCTCAAGGTACTGTTGTAGCCTGCGCTGCAGTATATTTACATGCCAGAGGTGCTATAGATTCACATGTCCCTTCATGCTTCAGCCACCATTCCAGAGGAATGACAGATTCTGCTTGATAATGATCCAAAGCAGTGCAGACTGACACATGTTCATTTTCATTATCTGAATCAGATACCACCAGCAGAAGGTTGATTTTCCTTTTTGGTGGTTCAGGTTCTGCAGTTTCCGCATCGGAGTTTTGCTCTTTTAAGACTTCTGAAAGCATGCTCCACACCTTGTCCCTCTCAGATTTTTAAACCTTGGGTCAAGTGCTGTAGCTATCTTTAGATATCTCACATGGTACCTTCTTTGCACTTTGTCAAATCTCCAGTGAAAGTGTTCTTAAAATGAACAACATATGCTGGGTTATCATACGAGACTTCTATAACATGAAATATATGGCAGAATGTGGGTAAAACTGAACAGGGGACATACAGTTCTCCCTCAAGGAGTTCTGTCACAAATTTAATTAACACATTACTTTTTTAATGAGCGTCATCAGCATGGAAATATGTCCTCTGGAATGGTGGCCGAAGCATGAAAGGACCAATGAATGTTTATCATATCTGTCACAGAAATACCTTGCAATGCCGGCTACAGAAGTGCTATGCAAATGCCTGTTCTAACTTTTTGGTGACATTGTAAATAAGAAGTGGCAGCATTATCTCCTGTAAACACATTTGTTTGTCTTGGGAATTGGCTGAACAAGAAGTAGGACTGAGTGGACTAGTAGTCTCTGAAGATTTACATTGTTCTGTTTTTGAGTGCAGTTATGTAACAGAAAAAATATACATTTGTAAGTTGCTCTGTAACAACAAAAAGATTGCAGTATAGTACTTGTATGAGGTAAACTGAAAAATGCTATTTCTTTTGTTTATCATTTGTACAGTGCAAATATTTGTAAAAATATTTATTTTTGCAGTGCAAATATATACTATCAAAATAATATACAGTTTGATTTCAATTACAACACAGAATAGTATACAAAAGTGTAGAAAAACATCCAAAATATATAATAAATATCAATTGGAATATTATTGCTTAACAGTGCAATTAAAACTGTGATTAATCACAATTAATTTTTTGAGTTAATCATGTGAGTTAGGTGTGATTGATCAACAGCCCTACCATTTTTATAACCTTTTTAACTTCACATTTCTAAGTACAGAATTAGGTTATTATTTTTCAATCTGTTCTCTAAAAACTTTCATTGATTTAAACAGGAGTTTTTCCTGCATCAGAACTTTGGGATTGAGGTAATAAATTTGAGAGGTCATTTTTGGTTTTGCTACTGCAAAAACAAAAATATAAAAACTGTCCAAAGTAATCAGTTTAATGACAGTGAAATATTATGCACGTGAAGATCAATGTGTTCACAAATCATCATACAGAATTACAGATTATCATTATACTTAGTAATTATGTTTGGAAAATATAATTATGCATTATGATATATATGTATACATTACAAGTAATTATGCCCCCTCTCAAACAATATTTCATGAATAATTCATTTAAAAACAAGGAAATTCATAAAACAAAAACTACACTAAAGTACTCTTTAGAGTTTTTAAGATTGAGAAAAGAGTGACAAATCAAGGAATTATTGAACTTCCAATACCTGCAGAAAGATAACAAAGAGAAGTGGAGCAGATTAAATAAAACGCAAATCTGATATACTAGTGGCTATGGAAAGGAGAATTTATTTGAAACTACTCTAGTATTGTGGGTTCTACATTCAGCAAAAGAGTGGAATTTGTTAAGTCTTGTGTGTGTGTCTCCACAGCAGAACTCCCATCTCTTCTCTATCTCTTGACCTGCCCTTGCAATCACAGAATTTCTGATTTAGTTTTCTGCTTCCACCGTACCAACCTAACGTTGTGTTCCAGAATGCTCCACTCCTGACTATTGCAATGTAAGACAAGCTGCCACAAAACACTGTTCACCGTGTAGTAAGTAGAAGAAAAGTATTCTGGGTGGTGTAGGCAGCAGGACAGTCACCATCAGGAAACAAACTCTGGACTTTGCTAATGACGATGACAAACTGATGAGACAGGTTGATAATGAGGATCATGGATAACTGAATTGCAAGAGAAAGCAGATTAAATTTGCAGCTGGGAGAACCAGAAATGCTGTGCATCAAGAAAGAAGATCAAGGGATATTTCTATGGTCTGGTTACATAGACATGCAGATTCTGCGGTGATGAGCACAATATTAATGAATAGTCAGACAGATCTCTGTGTGAGGGGAAGAGGCAATACTATAGGGGGAAAGGGTTTTACTGAGCCATTATGATACTAGATGTGAGAAGATTTCATCTTGTGGTGGGTAGCTGAAACTGTGCATATGGCCACTGTCATTTAGGTGGACTTGGCAATGCTGCTGGGGAGACATTGTACCAGAATGGGTGTGCCGTAGGCTGTACATCTAGTGCACTCCCTTGTGGTGGCAATGGGTGCCTATCTTGTTCCCCAGCATCATTCTCAAGCTGCAGAGGTTGCTAGGGAGTCAGTTGGAAGTGTGTCCATGCCCCACCAGCTATAAGTCTTAGGGAGCTGGTCCCCATGCCTCCCTTGCTTTGGGGCTTTAACAGTAGTTCAATCAAAAAAGGCAAAGTAAAACTGGTCTGCAGCCCACAAAATAATCTGGTTTCACCCCACTTTCCTTGCAAGGTAACTGAGTAAATAGTTTCTGAGGTAAGGACTGGATCTTTTAACCTCCTGTTGGTCTGACGGGACCCAGGCTGACCATCCTGAGGGGAACACAAAGAAAAGCAAAGAAGGTCTCTCTACCTCTCCAGAGGGTACTGAGCTTGGCTCCTACCTTTAAGGAATGGCTCTTCTCCAAATACAACAGGCCTCACAAATGGCCTGGATTGGAGAAGATTGTGTACAGAAGTGCTTGTTAACCCCTTCCTGACTAGGGGTGGGAACCTGTCCTACCACAGGATGGCAGAAAGTGGAAGTAACAGGTATACCAGAGACAGTCTAAGTACTTATAAGAACCCTATCTTTGCAGCATGTGGGCACACCCCATGTTTTTAAATAATAATCTCTTTTCCTTCCTTTCCGGAGTATAGAAGAAAGCACTTGATTCATTTACACTTTTGTTTTAATGTAACTTATTGAGACTAAGCAAAGTCAAAGAGATGAATTTTTCATTTAGTTTTGAACTGAGTGAGTTGGACAGTGAGTCCCAGAATCTAGAGCCAGCACCTGTGCAAGTTTTATCTCCTACAGTCATAATTCTCTCCATTTTGATCTAGATTTTTTTTTATTCCAGTAGAGCAGAGCTGCCATGGGAGAACATGATCCTTGGAAGTCATGTCAGGACTTAATAGCAACCTTAGACTGCTTAGCAACCTCAGAATAGCAACCTTAGACTGCTTTCAGAATTCAGTGGAGAGCAGGTAAAAAGAGCATTGTACCAATTAGCAATTATTTGGGGGTGTGACTTTAATCTTAGACATACTGAGTTGCACAAATAAGATTGAGGGTCATTAATACATGGGTCAGGATGGCCAGATCCATGTGCCATCGAATTGGGCACTGTCTTTTGGCTAGTCACAGACTGAACTCTGAATCTTGCCAGCGTTTAGCTTTAGGCAGCTGCCATTCATCCAGGCGCTGATTTCAGCTAAGCTTTGGGATTGCTGGGAAATGGTGAAGATTAGATTTGATGTAAAGATAGTACCGGGTGTCATCAGCGTACTGCTGGCACTTCAATCCATGCTGTCTTATCGGTTTTTTTTTCAAATGGCTTCATATAGATGTTGAAAGACTATGGATTAGAGGGCTTTGAAGGTGGAAACGTTTCCCCAAGATCATACTTCGGGTTCAGTCTGAGAAAAAAAAGACCTAAATCATTTCACAATGATGAGTGCTGGCTCTATGCCATGTCTAGCCTAGAACCTGTATGAGAGTGATCTAGGATGCTGACAGTTAATGGGTTGCATTGGAGAGTGTTTTATTTTGCTAGATTCCAAATTAGCTTGTTGTCTGAGAGAGGAAAATATTTTAATATGGAAGGGTTGTTGAAGCAGAAAATGAGTCATTAAGATCCCGTAAAATATACCTTTTCCCATCTAAAATTAATGTTCAGCTTACAAATCGTCAGACTAAAATAGATGGATACATATAAGTGGAAGACTTAAGTACATGGGATGGGGTAATTCTTCAGAAAAGAAGACAATGGAAAGAAGAGTTAAAAAACAAAGTTTAAAAATAATAAGCTCAAAGACGGAAGAAACAGATGTTGATCAGCAAAAACAATCTGCCTTGTTCTGTACAAGAGCATTAGGAAGCAGCCAGAGAGATGTCCTGCAAGACATCTAGATTCCAAACATGTAAGGATGATGACAAATAATGCCTTTATCTGAATTATAATACTAGTTACTCTAACTACAATACTTATATCTTCAGTCACAGGTGAGATGCTTAACAAGGCTTGACAAATGCACCCGCCCACTACCAGTGATGAGAGGAACCATTCCCTGGCATGTTGGGACTTACCCATCAGTTTCTGCAGAATTTAAAGTTTCGTTTAAAAATCAAACAAACACACAAGTACATAGAAAGCAGAAAGAGAAGGAAGGCTTATTTTTCTAGGCTTTATTTTTCTGAAGAAAACCTCCCTAACGTGTATGATGCAGTACTAGCTTCCAGAATCTGAGACAGCCTGAAACAGTAAAGCAATGTGAACTGCCTAAAATGTGATGTACATCACCCTTTGTATCTTTGTTGTATTAGTTTTACTCCTCAAAAGTGGTAAACACCCAGAACTTCTGGGAAATTTAAAACATTCCTATCTTTCCCCCAATTTGTCATGCACTTTCAGCACTCTCGGCAACACAGAGATATTTTCTGGGTGCTAGCATATTGGGTGATTTGTAAAGGATTTCTCTGACTACTGTGTTTCATATACATTGTGTTCCTTTTAAAATCCTTCACATAACATCAACTAATAATAATCCCATGAAAACGATATATATATACACACACACTCTCAGAGATTAAAATAAAACTATGAAGATGAAGTTAAGGGGATTGTAGCTGGTAAGAGTTGCTGCTGAGAGAAATGCAGAGTGCTAGCACTGCCTTCTCCCCTATAGTTCCTACGAATACCTCCAGCAGAGATGGAGCCCACTTGGGAGCTGTGACTAACACCCATTCCTTTCTAGGGCAGAGACATAAGGAGGTAATCTAATCCAGCCCCCTGCTCAAAGAAGGACCAACGCCAACTAAATCATCCCAGCCAGGGCTTTGTCAAGCTGGGCCTTAAAAACCTCTAAGGATGGAGATTCCACAACCTTCCTAGGTAACCCATTCCAGTGCATCACCACCCTCCAAGTGAAATCATTTTTCCTAATATCCAACCTAGACCTCCCCACTGCAACTTGAGACCATTGCTCCTTGTTCTGTCACCACTGAGAACAGTCAATCTCCATCCTCTTTGGAACCCCCCTTCAGGTAGTTGAAGTCTGCTATCAAATCCCCCCCTCACTCTTCTCTTCTGCAGACTAAATAAGGCCAGTTCTCTCAGCTTTCCTCATAAGTCATGTGCCCCAGGCCTCTGATCATTTTCATTGTCCTCCGCTGGACTCTCTCTAATTTTTCCACATCCTTTCTGTGGTGGGGGCCCCAAAACTGCATGCAGCACTCCAGATGTGGCCTCACCAGTGCCGAATAGAGGGGAATAATCATTTCTCTCTATCTGCTGGCAATGCTCCTACTAATGCAGCCCAATATGCCGTTAGCTTTCTTGACAACAAGGGCACACTGTTGACTCATATCTAGCTTCTTATCCACTGTAATCCATAGGTCCTTTTCTGCAGAACTGCTGCTTAGCCACTCAGTCCACAGCCTGTAATAGTGCATGGGATTCTTCCTTCCTAAGTGTAGGACTCTGCACTTGTCCTTGTTGAACCTCACCAGATTTCTTTTGGCCCAATCCTACAATTTGTCTAGGTCATTCCGGACCTTATCCCTACCCTACAATGTATCTAGCCTCCTCACAGCTTAGTGTTATCCACAAACTTGCTGAGGGTGCAATCCAGCCCATCATTCAGATAATTAATGAAGCCGTTGAACAAAACAGGCCCACAGGACCAAATCCTGGGGCACTCTGCTTGATACTGGCTGCCAACTAAATATCGAGCCATTGAACCTGATGATCTATTCACCTCATAGTCCATTCACCCAACCCATACTTCTTTAACTTGCTGGGAAGAATACTGTGGAAGACGGTATCAAAAGCTTTGCTAAAGTCAAGATATATCATGCTCACCACCTTCCCCATATCCACAAAGCTGCTTATCTCATCATTGAAGGCAATCAGGTAGGTCAGGCATGACTTGCCCTTGGTGAATCCATGTTGACTGTTCCTGATCACCTTCCTTGGGGACCTGCTCCATTATTTATCATAAGGTAATATCTGAGCATTTGCACTGTGAGCCCTGGTCTATACTACAAATTTAGGTCAAATTTAGCAGCATTAGATCAATTTAACCCTGCACCCGTCCACACGATGAAGACATTTTTGTCTACTTACAGGGCTCTTAAAATCGATTTCTTTACTCCTCCCCGAGGAGAGGATTAGCACTGAAATTGACCTTGTTGGGTCAAATTTAGGGTACTGTGGATGCAATTCGATGGTATTGCCCTCCAAGAGCTATCCTAGAGTGCTCCATTCTGACCACTCTGGACAGCACTTTTAACCCAGATGCACTGGCTCTGCGAACTTTTGAATTTCATTTCCTGTTTGGCCAGCACGGTAAGCTCAGAAGTGACCATGCAGATCTCATCAGCCCAGGTGACCATGGAGTCCCAGAATTGCAAAAGAGCTCCAGAGTGGACCAAACAGGAGATACTGGATCTGATCGCTGTATGGGGAGAGGAACCCGTGCTATCAGAACTCCATTCCAAAAGATGAAACGCTAAAACATTTGAAAAAATCTCCAAGGGCATGAAGGACAGAGGCTATAACACTGACCCACAGCAGTGCTGCGTGAAACTTAAGAAGCTTAGGCAAGCCTATCAAAGAACTAGAGAGGCAAATGGCCACTCCAGGTCAGAGCCCCAAACATTCCACAGAAATGATGAGTTGCATGCCATTTTAGGGGGTGCCCCTACAACTACCCCACCCCTGTGCTTCCCTCCTTCCCCATCCCTCCTGGGATACCTTGGCAGTTATCCCCCCATTTGTATGATGAATTAATAAAGAATGCATGAATTTGAAACAACAATGACTTTATTGCCTCTGCAAATGGAGATCAAAGGGAGGAGGGGAGTGCGGTTGGCTTACAAGGAAGTAGAGTGAATCAAGGGGGAGGGGTTTTCATTAAGGAGAAACAAACAGAACTTTCACACCGTAGCCTGGCCAGTCATGAAACTGGTTTTCAAAGCTTCTCTGAAGCACAGTGTGCCCTACTGTGCTCTTCTAACTGTCTTGGAGTCTGGCTGTGCGACTCAACCTCCTACTACGCCATAAACATCTCCCACTTACTCTCACAGATATTGTGGAGCACACAACAAGCAGTAATAACGATGGGAATATTAGTTTCACTGAGGTCTAACCAAGTCAGTAAACTGCGCCAGTGAGCTTTTAAATGTCCAAAGGCACATTCTACCACCATTATGCACTTGCTCAGCCTATAGTTGAACTGCTCCTTACTACTGTCCAGGTTTCATGAAGCATGGGAGCAAGGAGTAGGCTGGGGTAGGTGCAACTGCGTGGTGCTGCCTACTGGGAGAGCAGCCTAACGTAGAAGCCTCCAGTGGCATGATATTCCAGGCAGGACTGAATCTCTGAATTAGACTAAACTTAAAGAAGAGAATGACCTGGATTCATTCCCATTTTTGTCCAGGCACCCCCAAATGATCTCACCGAGGCCAGCCAGGAGCATCCATGTCTGCCCAGGCGCCCCAGACCAACCCGACCACAGTCTACCAGGAGCACCCAAGGGATGATGACTATGGTTAGCAGTCATACTGCACTGTCTGCCATCCGCAAGGCAAGGCAAGGGGATGCTGCTGTGTAGCACTGCAGTACCATGTCTGCCAGCAGCACCCAGGAGACATATGGTGACAGTGAGTTGAACAGGCTCCATGCTTGCCGTGGTACATCGTCTGCATGGGTAATCCAGGAAAAAAGGCAAGAAATGATTTTTTGCCATTGCTTTCATGGAGGGAGGGAGGAAGGGGGCTTGACAACATGTACCCAGAACTACCCGCTACAATGTTTTTGCCCCATCAGGCACTGGGAGCTCAACCCAGAATTCCAATGGGCAGCAGAGATTGCAGGAACTGTGGGATAGCTACCACAGTGCAATGCTCCGAAAGTTGACGCTAGCCTCAGTGCTGTGGATGCACTCCACCCACTTACTGTGCTTAATGGGGACACACACAATTGACTGTATCAAATCAATTTCTATTAAATCAACCTAATTTCACAGTGTAGACATACTCTTAGTCTCTGTAACTGTGCAAATCACCAGACAGGAAAGAGACATTAACTAATGTGAAATGTTGGCCTCCAGCAGAGGTTATGTCCTGCCTCACAAGGAGAGCCCATCAACACCAGATGAACTATTGTGGGTAATCAAAGAGGATGAAAGACTTTGCTAATTGCTTTCTCCCCACAATGAAGAGGAGATCTGCAAGTGAATTCCTCTCATCAGGTGAATTTGCAATTTGAAGCAGAAGGGGGAAGGGATAAAACCTTTACACGAAGAAAAATTATCTTTATGCTGCTTGTATTGTGAGGAACAAGGATTACTAAGTATCAGCAAAAGATCCTCAGTGTTTAGCATGGATTAGCCCTAAAGGCCATATAGAGCTTGATTATAGAAGCTTCTATTATTTTTTTAAACATAAGATTGGAACTCATTTCTGTGTATATATGTTTACCTGCTTTAAGCTTGTAAATAACTCTCATTTCCTTTTCCTATATAATAAATCTTTATATAGTTAATTATAGGATTGCTTATAAGCATTGTCTTTGGAGATCTCCGGTGCAATTGACCTGGGATAAGTGACTGGCCCTTTGGGACTGACAGTAATCTAAATATTGCTGTGATCTATAGTATAAGGGAACATCTATCACAAAGGTAAGCTTACCTGGGTGGCAGAACATATTATAATACCAAAGGGACTGTACTGTTTACACTTGATAACTGGTTGTTGAAATCTAAGTATAGAACTCACTACCAATTTGGGGTTTGCTCCCTGTTTCCTGGTACCCACATTGTTGAACCACTGAATGGCAGATTGACACCCATATCAAGTCAAAGTGAATGAGGAAGCTCAAATAACATTAAACAGATGAGAAAGTGGAAAACAAGTGATGATCAGAATGAAATGAAACAAGAAAGTTGAAACAAAATAAGCAAGTGAAAACAAAATATTTCATTTTTATTTTTAATGATTTCACAATTGACACATTCCCACAAAACATTTGTTTCAATGAAATGGTATTTTCTGACAGAAAAATTGTTTCATCAAAAATATGGCTAATAAAAATATAAGCAAATAAAAAAACCTAGAAGAGCAGAAAAGTTGAAAGAAAGGAGGTGATAATTCATGACTGAAAATCTGCATATATTTCCATATCTGGAAGTAGACTACATAAGCATTAAAATGGGAAAGGCGCAGAGACACTGTTTTCATTAGAATGAACAGACTCCACTAGCTCAACTATAATATGGAAAAAAATATTTAGATCAATTTGAAATAGAATTGGCTGCAATCAGTATAGATCAAGCAACAACAACAAAAATGTTTCCTATTATATTTAGCAGACCCCAAACTGTGATTTCTATACAAACATTCCATTAAATGATACAGTCATATGACAAGTACAGGCAGGCACTGAATTAATATTTTTATTCCAGGATAGGTGCAGAATATGAAAACTTTAAAAGAGAAAAGCAAAGCAAAACATAGGAGAAAACATAAATGACCATATCACAAGACTGAGAAAATTGGAAAGAACAGGTGACTTAAGAGGTAGGTTCTGAACTAAAAACCAAATTATGATTTCTTTCGCATGTGGGCAACTAAGAGAAAAGCCTTAGATCTAAGATGAACTGAAGAACTATTGATAATGGCTAGAGGATTTGAGTAAGCAGAAATTCAGCCTAAAGAAATTGACTGTAACACGAGTGATTTACAAATGTGCAGCAAGAGGGAAAAAAGAAAATTTTACAAAAGAAAAATTCACAGAACCAAAAAATAAAAGCTGTGAGTGATGTGGAGATGGATATCCTCACAAGGATAGATGTTCAGCATTTGAGAAAACAAAGACGTGGGGAAAAATAAATCACTTTTCTACAGTAATTTGGGACATTTAGTCATCTCCAGGCATGAGGCACAGAAGAGTCCAGCATAAGCAATACCAACAAGGAGAATTTTTACACCAAATTGGAAACAAAAGGGAACACGAAGCACAGAGAGTAAGACACCTGTCTGAAGTGCAAGATGAAGCTATTGAACAAGATAGCAATAGTAAAACAGATTTTGTTCTCTTTATATACCATGCAAGTAGAATTGGTACCCAAAAAAATCACTTTAGATTTAGCACAAACTAAGACTGATAACATAGTAGACTCAGGAGCATCAATAGCTATAAAAGATTACCCCAATTTCAAGAAAATAGCTAACAGAATCACATTAAGGCCTGCAGATATCAGATTTTATCCACATGGTACAAAAAGTCTGCTAGATGAGAAAGTCTTATTGCAATCTATGACTTCAGGAAAAGATAAAACAAACACACACAAAAAATTGATGTTGAAGCGTTAGCTCAGGAATATAATAGTCTTTTTCAAGGAGTTGTTGAGCTGAAAGACAGCGCTGCACATAGATAAGACAGTCCAGTAGAACAAAAACAGAGGAGGATACAATATAATAGGCAATCACAAGGAGAAAAGGAACTACTGTAGCACAAGGAGAAAAGCAGGACATTATTTAAAAAGATGTTTCAAGGTTTGCTTATACTGACTGTACCTAGAGCACACATCACCAGTAAATTCGGGATATGTGTGGCCTATGACAAAGATGCACAGCACTTGCATGGATTATATCCTATATACTATAAATGGACTGAATTTATTTTCAATATTTGATCTTAACAAAGGTTATTATCTGGTAAAACAAGGAGGAAATTCAAGATCAATAATTACCTTGAGGCATGAGTCACTTGCAGGTTTAAACTACAGTAAATGGTGGATTCTCAGTAACTTGATGTCTTTAAAGCACGATTTGAGGACTTCTGTAACTCAGCCAGAAGTTATGGGACTATTACAGGAGTGGGTGAGTGACGTTTTCTGGGCTGCAATGTGCAGGAGGTCAAACTAGATCGGGGTCTGCAACCTCTGGCACGCGGCTCACCAAGGTAAGCACCCTGGTGGGCCAGGCCAGTTTGTTTACCTGCAGCGTCAGTAGGTTGGGCAGACTGAGGCTCCCACTGGCCACGGTTCACCGTCGCAGGTCAATGAGGGTGGCGGGAAGCTGCAGCCAGCACATCCCTCGGCCTGCGCCACTTCCCGCAGCCCCCATTGGACTGGGACGGCGACGAGCAGCCAGTGCGAGCCAAGATCGGCCGAACCTGCTGATGCGGCAGGTAAACAGACTGGCCCGGCCCGCCAGGTGCTTACCCTGGTGAGCCACATGCCAGAGGCTGCTGACCGCTGGTCTACACTCAAAGAGGATACAAAAAGTTATCAGATAGAATTCTAAAATAGATAAAATTCTCTAAATTACTAGTCTGGTAATACAATTTATAGTAAATGCATATAATTTCAACTGTTATATTCTGATATCTGAAAAGCAATGGAAAAACCAAAGAGGCTTGGCAAAAAAGGATTGGAATGCTAAAAAAATTCAAAGCCTAAATGGACAAGGAAAAATGTGATTTTGTGGAGGGAAAATTGCATTCCTTGAACATACTATTTTTCTGAATTAGTCCCAGTCCTATGAAAGTGCATGGAGTTACAGCTGCAGAAAGGCCCTTTTCTGGTGTGCAGCCATTCTAGCCATGGCACATTACTGTGCTAGATTTATTGAGAACTATTCCAGGCAAAGTACGCCTTTGAGAAATTTGAGTAAACAATAACAATATTTCAGTGGACTAAAGAATAAATAAATAAATAAATAAAAATAATTAATAGGAGATATACCTATCTCCTAGAACTGGAAGGGACTTCAAAAGGTCATCGAGTCCAGCCCCCTGCCTTCACTAGCAGGATCAAGTATTGATTTTTGCCCCAGATCCCTAAGTGGCCCTCTCAACGATTGAGCTCACAATCCTGGGTTTAGCAGGCCAATGCTCAAACCACTGAGCTATCCCTCCTCATCTAATATGAGACAGCACTTTAGAATTCAGCTGAATGAACCTGCAACTGTGTCCTACCTTATTTTAAACCACCAGCATAGACAACAATTATAGATCTGTACAAGCTGCCAGTTCAGAGGGGCTAGAGAAACAGTTTTTACTATAGCAGAAAGCACAAAAATATTTCATACTCAGGTTGCATTTTGACTAAGGTGGATCAGAAATATTCACAAGTAGAGAAAAATGTACTGACTTCAATCTGAAGATACAAGCACTTTCAAATTTGCATCATTAGAGCTCATTTTTGAGTACAGTTGTTGCAGACTACCAAACTTTGACTTCATCATTTGGAAATCAGAAGATAAAACAGCAAGCAAGAATAGAAAGATAGAGCCTGAGATTACAAGATTATGATTCAGAGATAGTACTCAAACCTGACAAGGACAAGAACCCAGCAGACTGTTTGTCTAGACAATGACTACACAATGTGACATGCACACTTTCCAGAGCAGAGGAATATTACTGCAGAAGTATATATAGCTAATGATATAAATTAACAAATATAATTAAAGTTACAAAAGACTATTTTTTATAAAGCCTGTCTGAACTGCTGCTTTTTCAGTGTCTCTTTTGATGGTTCTTAATCCTTCCCTCTTCCCCTCTCTGTTGGTATCTCTCAGGGATTGGTTCTTGGCCTCTCTCTTTTTTTTTCTAGACACCTTGTCTCTGTTGACTTTATCTGCTTGTAGGGGCTTATTGATCATCTCTGCACCAATGACTCTCAAGTAAACTTTTCCACTCCTGTTCAGTCTCCTGTGCTTCAACTTGGCATCTCTGTCTCAGACATCTCATCTTGGATGACTCACCAACATCTCAATTTCATCATGGCCAAAACCACGCTCATAATCTTTCTTCTTAAACCTTGCCCCTACTTTCATTTTCTCAAATAGTTCACTATGTTCTCAGTCACCTAGAGCCACAATGAGGTCACCTTTTGACTCACCCCTCTCCTTCTCCTCCCAAATCCAAGCCCTAGCCAAATCTTTTTGCTTCTTCCTCCACAATATTTTGCAAATCCACTCTTCTTTTCTGTCTCGTTTACCCCTTTTGCTTGTAACATTCTTCTGGAATCTGTTCACTGAATCATTCCCAAATCACCACTTCTATAGTATTTCTATAAGATTGAGTTTGTTTACACTAAGTTTATATACATATATAGTATGGGCCAGATCTTTAACTTGTATATTTTGTCATTTCTCAGCTGCACTCAGAGAATCTATGACAATTTACACCAGCTGAGTATCTGACTCCATATCTATATCTAGTCCTGAGCATCTGCATAATCATATATCTGTAACTCACTTTCTTCCTTGCTTCTCCCCAGCCCCAAAGAACATTATATCATCACCCGTCTCATATCTGTTATTTAGAAGGGCCCTGCCTTTTCTTTGAAGTTCCTAGCATACTTGTAGATACTATAGAAAAAAATGATCTAGTTATTATTATTGCAATTTATATTATTCATGTTAAGTTGTTTGCAGAATAACAAATTTGCAGAATGGAAGGAAATAAGGAAATAATACTACCTACATACAGGGGTGGGTGGGTCGCATATTCAAGTTATCTAAGCTAATTTAGGCAAAGAAATAGTGGAACTGGTGAAGCTGTGTCCATTATGCCTACAAATTGAACCACAAATTAGATCACACCCATTCACAGATCAAATTTTTCAATTGCCAAGTAGGATGAAAATACCAGAAACTTTGATGGGCCACTATAGAATGTTCAGTACTTGATAGAAATTATTAATTGTGCATTACAGATTAAATGGCTTAAAAGCTGGCTAACTGATAGGTCTCAAAATGTAATTGTAGGGAATGTAGGGATTTGTAAGGATGACAAACATAAAATCATCACTGATAAAGTTTGCAGATGGAATGAATATTGAGGGAGCTGCAAATAATGAAAAGGGCAGGTCGCTGTCACAGAGCAATCTAGATCAGTGGTTCTCCAACTAGGGCCGCCAGTACATCCCTCGGCCCGTGCCGCTTCCTGCAGCTCCCATTGGCCTGGAGCAGCGAACCACGGCCAATGAGAGCTATGATTAGCCAAACCCATGGACACAGCAGGTAAACAAACTGTCCTGTCCCATCAGGGGCTTTCCCTGAACAAACGGCAGCCCTAGTTTGAGAACCACTTATTTAGATCACTTGTAAGCTGGTGCAAGCAAACAATATGTATTTTAATATGGCTAAGTATAAATGTATATATCTAGGAAGAAGGAATGTAGGCCATATTTAAAATATAGGGGACCTTCTCCTGGGAAGCAGTGGCTATAAAAAAGATTTGGGGGTCAATGGTGGATAATCAGCTGAACATGAGATCCCAGTGCAATGCCATGGCCAAAATGGCTAATGCTATCCTTGGATGCATAAATAGATGAATCATAAATGAGAGCAGAGAGATTGCTTTACTGCTATATTTAGCACTGGTGTGACCACTTCTGGAATATTGTGTACAGTTCTGGTGTCCACAATTCAAGAAGGACGTTGCTAAATGGGAGACGGTTCAGAGAAGAGCCATGTTTAAAAGATTAGACAACATGCCTTATAGTGATAGATTCAAGGAACTCACTCTATTTAGCTTAACAAAGAGAAGGTTAAGAAGTGACTTGATTACAGTCTATAAGTGTATACTTGGGGAACATATTTAATAATGGGTTCTTCCATCTAGCAGAGAAACGTATAACGTTTGTCTAGCTTCCATGGTTGGACATAGAAGCTAGACAAATACAGATTGGAAAGAAGGTGTAATTTTTTAGTGGTAAGACTAATTAGCCAATGGAACCAATTGGTGGTAGATTGTCCATTACTGACAATTTTCAAACCAAGACAGGATTTTTTATGAAAGATATACTCTAATCATTATTTGTGGGCAAGTTCTATGGTATGTGTTATACAGGTCATCAGAATAGATGATCACCATGGTCGCTTCTGGCCTTGGAACCTATGAATCTATGAATTATTTACTCAGATCTAATCTCTAATCTTGGAACAGAAGAACATAAGGATGGCCATACTGGATCAGAACAATGGATCCTCTGGCCCAATAATCTGTCTTCTGACAGTGGACAGTGCCAGATGCTTTAGAGCAGTAGTGGGCAACCTGCAGCCCATGGGCTGCATGCGGCCCGTCAGGGCAATCCACTGGTGGGCACCCAGACAGTTTGTTTACATTTGTATAGCTGCTCGGAGCTCCCGATGGCCGCAGTTTGCTGTTCCCAACCAATGAGAGCTGCAAGAAGTGGCGCAGGCTGCAGGGACCTATCCTCCATGAACTTTTCTAATTCTTTTTTTAACCCAGTTATAATGTTGGCCTTCACAATATCCCATGGCAATGAGTTCCACAAGCTGACTGTGCTTGTGTAAAGAAGTACTTCCTTATGTTTGTTTTAAACATACTGCCTATTAACTTCATTTGGTAACCACTGGTTCTTCCATTATATGAAGGTATAAATAACACTTCCGTATTCACTTTCTCGACACCATTCATGATTTTATATACATTTGTCATATCTCCCCTCAATCCCCTCTTTTCCAAACTGAACAGTCCCAGTGTTTCTAAATCTCTCCTCATATGGAAGCTATTCCATACCCCTAATCATTTTTGTTGCCTTTTTTCTGTACCTTCTCTAATTCTGATATATCTTTCTTGATATGGGGTGACCAGAATGTATGCAGTATTGATGGTGTGAGTGACTGCTGCCGTACATTAAGCAGATATTTTCAGAGAACTATCCATGATAACGCCAAGATCTCTTTCTTGAGCTGTAACAGTCTAATTTAGACACCATCATTTTGGAACAAAACAGACATCCTTATTTCTTTTTGACAGCAAACATTAAAATTTTCTTCATTATAAGTTGTATGAGCTCTCTATTGATTTTTTAATATGCTAAGGCACAACTTAAAAAAATAGCTACATTTTTCTTAATTCTCATCTTATATATCTTGTCTGATTTGCCTAATATTTTGGGAGGGGAAAAACACCACTTTTGGTTATATCACATATATGAAATTTCAGGACGATTGATTTAATTTTGGTGAAATTAGATAGGAAATGTGCATTGAACTCCATCTTATATTGGAATGCTTACCTCAACCTTAATAGCTACATGGAGAGATTAGAATCTCCACTATTATATGGAAAATCCCCATATTTGGAAGTAAACAGAAATTAAATAGCACTAAATGGTATAATTATCCATTTTAATCTTTACAAATAACTAAAATCTTCTTTTCTTCCTAAAACAGATGAAATTAATAATAACAGCTGTTTTGGATACAACCCTGTTGGTATTTGTATGACGTTCCATTACTGTAAATGGGATTTGGCTTTCTGCCAGATTCTGATGTGTTCCCCGCCTGCTTCAAGTACCAGCAAATACTGAATCATAGTCAATCTAAATATGCATAATCTATCACCACTGTGGCAGTATATATAATATTAGAGTGAGATGCTGCACTTGTATTAACTCTAGCATGAGATGCAATGTGTCACTAGAGACTAAATCCACAAAAGGGATTTTGTACACCTAACTGCTACTTTGGGTATCTAAATCCAAAATTTAGATCCTCAAAACTCCCACTCAGTTGCCTCCTAATCTTGTAGGTGCCTAAATTTCCTAGGCATCTAAGGGCAAGTCTATACCACAAAATTAAGTCGATCTAAGTTACATAGATTTATAGCAACTGCAGTAATTAACTACTTTTGCATATCCACACCAGAAGTTCTTGCACTGATTTAATTATCAGTGTGGGGCATTGTGGGACAGTTTCTGAAAGGCAGCAATAGTCAATATAAGCAATGCAGTGTCTACAGTTGACACTACACCGACCTAACTACATTGACTTAAGCACTACACCTCTCACAGAGGTGGAGTTATGAAATCGGTGTAATAGGTATAATATAATAGAGTTACATCAGTGGAAGCTGCATTTTAGTGTAGACACTTACAGACTTAAGACAATGTAAGCTGCCTTACATTGACCTAACTCCGTAGTGTAAACCAGGGCTAAGTATCCACCAATAAAGTCCCTCAGGACCCTAAAAATCTGTCATGCACAGAACCACAATGCCTATGCCCAAATGGGCTCCTCAGAATAGCTGTTCCCACACCTATCTCATCTGTGGGACCTGATCCAGTGGGTGTGCTCAAAGACCATCTAATATAGAGAGTTCGACATAAACCAACACTGGAGGAGGAGGTGTTCAAGACCTTTTGGGCAATGGACTTAGGTAACACCCCTCTCCTTGACATTTCCTACCGGCTAATTTATGTAACTCCCAATTCAGTTTGCCAGCTTTTGTGAATTTCTTTCTCATCTGCCTAATTCTCCCCATGCATTGTACTGGGAGCCTGGGCACATAACTCAGGGTTATGGATTCCACAAGACACACAGCTGCAGCCCATATGGCATCCTCAAGACCATATAGACAGTATATATTATTCCTGGGGGAATTCTATGCCACTGTACAATGCAGAATTTTTCAGAAATTAATGTTTTATGCACAGAATTTCCTTTGCCTCACAGAAATGGGCTGCAGTGCTGCTGGCTGCCACTAGGAGACGCTGGACCAGGCAGAGCTAAATCGCACATAGAAGACACTGCCGGGGAGGAGGAGCTGAAGCATTCCCAGCAGCTGCAGTTACCAGTACATCCTGAGGGAAGGAGAGGGCAGTGTGCAGGAAACTCCACACACACCTGGGACTGAGCATTAGCCTATTTCTCCCTCTGGATTCCTGGGTTCTGGGGGGGAAGGGGATGTATGTCTGGGCTGTAGGGGTCCATGGCTGGGCTCAGGGAGGAGGGAGGCTAGTGTCTGGGTTGTGGGGGGCAACACATTGGCTCTGGAGGCAGGGAGGGTCGGTATCTGGGTATTGGGAGACTCTGTGGCTGAGCTTGGAGGAGGGGGGAGTGGCTGTGGGCATCTGGACCCCTGGCTGGGCTTTGGAGTGAGGGAGGGGGCAGAGAAACAACTCTACTCCTGAGGGAATTCCTGTGTGTTTCTACACTGTTGCAGACATACTTGCTGATCGGTATTTTGAAATAAATTACCAAAATAATTGAAACTGGCAAGATTATGTAATGTTATTTCAACAAATAAAATGTGCAGAATTTTGCAGAATTTTAAAATATTGTGTGTAGTATTTTTAATTTTTTGGCACAGAATTCCCCCAGTAGTGTGTGTGTTTGTGTGTGTGTGTGTGTGCATAGTGTGAATGCAGCCCAATAACATAGAGAGCTGCATATGCAGCCCACAATGGTCAAATGGTTGATAACCACTGCCTTAGAACAAGATGTTTAAAGGCATTCACTCACCTAAAGATGCCAATACATGCTCAGTGGGATTTTTGAAAGTAACTAAGCACCTAACTCACCCATTGAAATTAATGAGAATTGAAAATTCCACTAGGCACCTATTTGCATCTTTAAGTACCTGAATACTTTAAAACATCTGGCCTTTAGGAGTCTATGTCTGACTGGAATTTGCAAAGGTACTTAGGACTTGTCAATATTGTGCTTGGCCAACACCATAGAGGGGTGTGATTTGTAAAGAATTTTAGCATGTAACATTCTAACTGCCCCATGTAGACCCTGCTGGCATGTTCTAAAAGGTACCTAGTTCACATTAACATAGCTCTGTTTCAAACAAGACTACTTTAACAGGACTACTTTAAAGAAAACTAGGTACCTTTAGAGCATGCCAGTAGGGTCTACACAGGGCAATTACAGGTCAGCACATTAGGCTATATCTTCATTGTACTGTTGCAGCTGAGCCACTGTAATGTCTCCTGTGTAGCCGCTGTATGGCGGCAGGAGAGAGCTCTCCTACCGGCATAATTAAACCACCCCCAATGACTAGCAGTAGCTATGTTGGCAGGAGATGCTCTCCCACCGACATAGTACTGTCCACACTGGCACTTTTGTTAGTGAAATTTATGTCAGTCACGGGATTTTTTTCACACCCCTGAATGACAAAAGTGTTAGTGTAGACAAAGCCTTAATGTGCTTTACAACTCACATCCTTCAGGTACCACACTGAGGTAGACAAACCTTAAGGAGCTTAAGTAACATTTGAAAATGGGAATTAGAGTTCTAATTCACTTTGGTCATTTTGAAAATATTACCTGAAGCCTTTTTTACTTTAAACTTAAAGTACGCTGGGGGCAGAGGGAGAAGAGAACTTTGAAGAGTGCTGTTTTCTAGACATATGTTTGAATTCAAAGATCTGTGATTGGGGAAAGTTTTGATGGGAGCTGCGCTAGGGGTAAAAGCTTTGAAGAGGGCTGTGCTTTGGAGAGAAAGCTGTGAGGTCTGTGCTTGTGGGAGAAAGCTTCCATTGGTTCTGCTTTCTCAGAGTCCTCTTTATTTTTCTTGATTTTATTTATAAGGGATATTTTGTGGTTGGCTGTTATTTCTGCTTGGGTGTTTTTTTCAGTTCATTCTCTATTCGGTTAGATTGGCTTCTTCTCCTGAATTTCCATTGGAAAATCTGAGAGGACAAACTTAAGATGGTGCCAACAAATGTATGGCATGTATGATGGAGTATAAGATATTAGTACCAACAAACAGCCCTTTGCACTGCTTTTGCACTGCAGGAACCCTGTAGCTCAGGATGCAATGAAACCTTCAACTGTAATTTGTGATGCTACTGGAATGTGAATGATGTGGGCACATTTTGTGGTCAGTTACCATAGTTATGAATTTTCCAGTCTGCATGGGTTAAAAAACGATTTTAGATCATGAAAAAAGAGTGCTGTTTAAAATATATTTGTGAAAAAATTAGCCACTACTTCAATAGCAAGCAAATTTGTACGAAAATGTGATCCACAGTATGCTGCTTTTGGAAATTTCTTGATAGGATTTTAGAGTATTAATTGCTTACTGTTTACTGAACTTTTTTTGAGTTTTTGCTGTGGCCTTGTGTCACAATCAGATCAGTCTTCCTCTCTGGGTGACACGTCTGTCGTTATTGGATCCAACCACTGACTCTTCTGTGCTTGTAAGCCTTCTGGGTTTGTGTAGTGACTGATCACTGTTCCTATCTCTGGATCTATCAGGTGCACTCCCAGGACCAGACCCTTCTTGGGTAGAAAGACTCTGCACTCCAACTGCCTACACACTGGAACCATTCCTGAGCCCCCTGTCATAAACAGATAGCTAAGGGTTAATGTCTCTTTCACCTATAAAGGGTTAACAAACAGTGACCTGCAAACACCTGACCAGAGGACCAATCAGGAGACAAGATACTTTCAAATCTCGTGGAGAGAAGCCTTTGTTTGTGGGTTTTGGGTTTGGCTTTGTTCTCTCTGGGTCCTGGACGGGACTAAAGGTGGAACAAGGTTTCTGCCAATCTCCCTGCTACAGTCTCTTAGCTATTCAGAATTGTAAGTAAAAAAAGGCTGTCATAGTCTTTTTAATTTGTTTTTTTTCATTTGCATATGTGTACTTGCTGAAAGTAGCTTAAATTGTGTTTCTGCCGAAGAAAGTTTCTTTCTATTGTTTATAGTTGAAAGACCCTGTAACTGATTACCATCTAAAGTGCAGAGATAAACCTTTTACTTTTTTTACTTTCTTTTTTATTAAAAGTTTTGGTTTTTAAGACCTGTTGATTTTTTTTTCTCCTAGTTAAGCTTCAAGGGAATTGTGTCTGTACTCACCACGAAATTGGTGGGGAGAAGGGAAGGATAAATTTTCCCTTTGTGTTAGATTCACGCAGCTTGAATCTGTACAGCCTCTGGGTGAGGGGGAAGGTAACACTCCTCTTGGTGTGGCGATTCAAAAAGTTGAATCAGGCGATCTCCTAGTGTTCCCAGGGCGGGAAGGAGCTGAGAGGAAGAAGAGAGGGGGAAGGGAATGGTTTATTCCCCTTTGTTGTGAGACTCAGGGAATCGGGGTCTGGGGGTCCCCAGGGAAGGTTTTGGGGGGACCAGAGGGTATCAGGCCCTGGAAAATTCCTGATTGGTGGCAGCATATGAGACCTAAGCTGGTAATTAAGCTTAGGGAAACTCATGGTAGGACCCATATTTTGGATGCTAAGGTCCAGATTTGGGAATTATACTACGACACCCCCAGTTTAGACAAGTTCCTCCCAGCTCCCAACCAGAGTGCACTGTCTGTGGGGAGCTCGGGTTTCCTACTCACAACCTGCAGAGACAAAATGGGAGTAAAGCAAGAAAACATAGGCTTAGCAAAGGAATTGCTTATTCACAAACTCTTTACTCTTAAAAAAGCACAAGAGTTACTGATCTGTGGAAAAGAACACACTTTCCCTTGGTGCTGATGTCCCAGGAGTTTGGTCTAAATCCTTAAACCAGGAAGTTCTTCTGGCCTTCTTAGCTTGGCTGTCTTGCTTCTGGCAGTGGAATGGCCTCCCTTGCTTAGAAATGTACCTGTTTTAAAACTGACTCTGCTTCCTGTTTCCCCATGTGCTTCAAGCTGGCGGGGAGATTAAGGCTCCAATCCTCACCCCATGACACACACACACACATCCTCTGTGTAGATAATTGTTCAAGGTTAATACCCCTAGTAGCAGTAGAAACCTCATTGTTCCAACAGAAGAGAGCCGATCAGTGTTGATGGCCTCTGATTGCTCTGGCACAGCTTATGGGACATAGTCTTTCCGAATTCTCTGCTACAAAATGGATGCCCTAATCCACAAGGAAAGTTACAATCACAAATGATGTTCACAAAGGAAAGTGGAATTCACAATTTATCTCCCACTGTCACACCCTATTCAATGCTAGATTGTATACATCTAAGATTTTGTAATTTTCTGCTGCTACTGTTCAGTGACTTTGTGAAACTGAGATATGCATCTTTTTAAAATTCCAAAAATAGACCATTAGAGAGACATGGTAGGTGAGGTAATATCTTTACTCGACCAACTTCGGTTGGTGAGAGAGTCAAGCTTTGAAGCTCACACAGAGCTCTTCTTCAGGTCTGGGAAACTAAAGCTACGTCTACATGTACAGCACTGTAGTGGCGCGGCTGTACCAATACAGTTGCACTGGGACAGCACACCTGGTGAAGATGCTCTATGGCAACAGGAGAGAGTTCTCCTATGGGCATAAAAGCTCCACCCCCCACACTGTGCACACTAACACTTATGTCGCTGTAATTTATGTCACTCGGGGGGGTGGAATTTTCACACCCCTGAGCAACATAAGCTTTGCTGACATAGGCAGTAGTGTAGACCTAGCCTAATTCAAAGTGTCACTGCTAAATACAAGGTTTGAACAGATTGTTTAGCAAAAGTAGGAAACATATATTTCAAAGGACCATTCCCAATGAAGTGGGCTATTAACACCATTTCAGTCATAAGGAGGAATGAAGAAAGTGGGGAAGAAAGAAACTGTGGAAGGCAGGATTGTTGGTGGGTTACAGATTATCGTAATATGCTATAAATCCAGTGTCTCTCTCACCAACAGAAGCTGGTCCAATAAAAGATATTACTTCATGCACCTTGTCTCTCTAATACCCTGGGACAAACATAGCTACAGCACAACTGAATACAAAATATATATTGTATAGTATGAAGCATATTAAAGGATCTGAATGTAGAACTATTTTTTCTTATGCAGGATTTTAAACCTGATCTAAAAATTGGCAGTCATTTTGCTGTCTTTTACCCAACTTTTATTTTGTGTATGTGGCTATTGTCTCCTCATATTAGCACATCCAGGTTCAATGAATGCGAAGAGGACATGATGCATCATGTAGTGATGGAGCAAAATTGACATTAGCACTGATGCAACAACAGCTTCTTTTTCCAAAAAAAAAAAAAAAAAAAAAGAAATCAATGGGAGATGCAAGTACTTGGAAACTCTGAAAATTAGACCACTTATTTAGTTGCCTGACTGTGTATCCAGGGGTCTTTAAGCACCTAGGTCTGAGCATTTTGGCCTGAGTTCTCTCCCACTATCTGCTTCACAAGTGAAGGCTCATTTTAAACTCCATGTTTGTTGGACTCTAACACAGAAATACACTGAATCATTTTTAGCTTAACTATTTGAAAAAGAAGCAATGTGTAAATTGAAATTCTATAAATTCATTATACTATAGAAATCAATAAACTCATGACAAGGTATGCTGTGTTAAATATAAGTAGTGACAAAAAACCTGTTGTGTCAATTTGTAACCTGCTAAACCACCCACTATTTACTCTATGTTCTTGGGTTTATATTTTGTCATGACACTTGAGTCTTGAAGTACACATACCATGAAATCAACAGACCTGCAAATGATTATGAAGGTTCTTGTATGTTTTTCCTTTTTGTCACCACAGATGGTGTAATTCAGATCATTGGCACTTTGATTTAAATCCTCGTAAGTGCTACATTCAATATTGAATTTTGGTGAATATTTATAGCATGCAGAAATCAGACTCATTTAAACAATGTAACCAGTAGTTTCATCTTAAAAACAAGGTGAAAATTAGGTGTTAGTATCTCCAAGCTCAAATAAAATTGGTAATAATTGATATATAACACTAGATTCTTCATACATGTGCCCTTAATTAGCTGAATCATTGGCTTCAGATAGAAAATCCTGAAGCTCTCAGTTAAATTCTAGCCAAATGGCATAGGAAATAGAACTCAGGAGTTTCTGGTCTAAAAAGTCAGCCTCTAACATTTATTATGATTAATTATTTCACAACATCCAGAAATATGCTAGACATTTCATAAAAGTGTGATCTTTGCCAAGGGGAGATTGCAATCTAAATATGATGTGACACAAGTGAAAGCAATGAACAATATAAGTGAAATAAAATGATGGGAGGATGAAGGTTACAATAATAAGGCTGTGTCGTCACTTACACTGCTTATGTGCGCATCTTGGTAGTTTAACATCTAATGTATCTATATTTTTTCCTTTTATTTTATCTTATTATTTTTTCCACCACAGGAGAATTTATATTCCCTGCATGGTATCCATGAGGTGGCATCAGAATCACAAACACCTGAATAAGTCTTATGTTTGATTCAGCAACTGTAGTCTGAGTGCAGGATTATAAAACAAAAGTTTCTACATCCAATCCTGCCTCAGTCATAGTCCTTGGGCTAGTCACTTTACCAATGAATCTCACTTCTCTCATCTGGAAAATGCTAAGTCACTGTGAAGCTAACCTATCTTATCCGGGCACATCACTATCTAGTAGGGGGCAATAATACACATATTAGCTAGTACATTACACTATGGACTAAATTCTTACTTTTATTATTCCTGCTGATTATTCCTGCTGATGTCAATGGCAGATGTGGGTCTGCATCCAAGGGCAGAACTTAGCCCGATGTGGGCAACTTAGTCAAGTTAAGACAGAATGCAAAGCATAAAATCATAAGGGCATGTAAAAGATATAAACATGTTAGTCTAAAAGATTGGTATAATCCAGAGTATAATCAAATATCATATATAAATGTTAGGGGGATGTTGGCCATTTTTTGAAATGGAATGCATTTTTTTGGTTGGCCCTCTCCCAATACCAGGAGAAAAGGTAGGAGGAGTCAGGATCATGAGACTAACAGATCCCAGGGCCAATGGGGAGAAGCCAGTAATCCAAGTCAGCTGGATTGGCTGGGCAGGCAGGCCAATGAGGGAATCAAGAGCACAGGGCTTGTCCTCCATGTGAGCTGGGGCTGCCAGGGCAGAGTAAGACAGAGCCCAAGAGAGTGCAGTTTCCTAGAACTGAGGTGGGGAAAGAGCAGGAGGCCAGAACCGGAGGGACCAAAGCAGCAGGTGGCACTCAGTGAGCCACAGCCAGAGCTGGGGTAGCATTGGGCCGATAAGAATGGGGTGCATCTCCTGCTCTTGCAGCTTTAAGGAGACGTGGCCCCTTTCCCAAAATCTGTTCCCAGGGCATTAAGTGACAGAGGGAGATGTGGCCTGAGAGAAGGCTAGAACTGAAGGTGGAGAACAGGTTCTGTCAGAGTCCAAACCCATCCTGGTGGGTGAGTGCCCCACTAGCAGTGTCACAGCAGCACATCCAGATCCAGGAAGAATCCATCAGACTCATAATTTTTTTGTAATCATCCCACACTGGAATCCATATGGGGTATCGTCAGACAAATACAACCCGTACTTGTTGGGGACTCCACCCTGAAAGAAATCTTTCTTGAACTCCCACTTCTAGCCTTCAAACAACCCACAACTTCTTCAGGATCATCATCTGCAGCAAGCTCCACAGACCAGGAGCCACCAACTGAAAGTGGCACCACATGGTGCCTTAGCAACACATGCAAAATCTGCAGACATATCTGCTACAATAATCAACACCTCCCACCACCCACCCTTCAAGATCCATGGGTCCTACCCCATTGGTGCTGGATTAGTAGGGACCAGGAGACCATGGCCCTCCCAATTTTTGAAAATGAGATAGTTACTGCCCCCAGACATAGCTAGTTATCACCCATCACTTTTTGTACATATTGGTTCATTCAAAGCAACTCTACTAAATACTGTCATCCTGACCTTATCTTTTAGGAGGGGTCAGTGTATTCCTGTTATCCTTGTGGAATGTTTTGTTATCATCATTTATAATGGGATGTTCTGGTATCCCTTGACAGCTTACTTTGCTTAAGAGCCTTTGGTGAAGGACCTTGTTAAAGGCTTTCTAAAAATCTAATCAAGTGTCAGAGGGATAGCTGTGTTAGTCTGTATCCACAAAAACAATGAGGAGTCTGGTGGCACATCAAAGACTAACACAGGGGTTGGCAACCTCTGGCACGTGGCTTACCATGGTAAGCACCCTAGCAGGCTGTGCCAGTTTGTTTACCTGCTGCATTGGCAGGTTTGGCTGACTGCAGCTCCCACTGGCCGCAATTCACTGTCCCAGGCCAATGGGGGCTGCGGGATGCAGTGCAGGCTGAGGGATGTGCTGGCCGCGGCTTCCTGCCACCCCCATTGGCGTAGGATGGTGAACTGCGGCCAGTGGGAACTGTGATCAGCTGAACCTGCCAACGTGGCAGGTAAACAAACTGGCCCAGCCCACTAGGGTGCTTCCCCTGACAAGCCGCATGCCAGAGGTTGCCGACCCCTGGACTAACAGATTTATTTGGGCATAAGCTTTTGTGGGTAAAAACACACTTCTTCAGATGCATGGAGTGAAAATTACAGATACAGGCATAGGTATACTGGCACATGAAGAGGAGGGAGTTACCTTACAAGTGGAGACCCAGTGATAACAAGGTCAATTCAATCAGGGTGGATGTGGTCCACTCCCAATAATTGATGAGGAGGTGTCAATACCAAGAGAGAGAAAATTGCATTTGTAGTGAGCTAGCCACTCCCAATCCCTATTCAATCCCAAATTAATGGTGTTAAGTTTGCAAATGAATTGTAGCTCTGCAGTTTCTTGTTTAAGTCTGTTTTTGAATTTTTGTTGTTGTTGAAGGATGGCTACTTTTAAATCTGTTATTGAATGTCCAGGGAGATTGAAGTGTTCTCCTACTGGTTTTTATCATGTATGTTATCATTCTTAATGTCTGATTTTGTCCATTTATTCTTTTGCATAGTGTGACAGACCCAGGCCAGTGGTGTACAGGAGTCTGGTAGAGGGCAAATATACTGGTCACTGGCTGACTGGTTTTCTGTTCCCTGAGTGATCAGAGCAGGGGCTGCACTAGAGTAATCAGGAACCTGCTAGAACCAATTCAGGCAGACAGGCTGATTAGATCACCTGCAGCTAATCAAGGCAGGCTAATCAGGGCACCTGGGCTCAAAAAGGAGCTCACTCCAGTCAGACAGAGGGGGAGCCAGAGTAGTGGAAGTGTGTGTGAGGAGCTGAGAGCAAGAGGCACAAGGAGCTGAGAGTGAGAGTGAGAGCTGCTGGAGGACTAAAGAGTACAAGCGTTATCAGACACCAAGAGGAAGATCCTGTGGTGAGGATAAAGAAGGTGTTTGGAGGAGGCCATGGGGAAGTAGCCCAGGGAGGTGTAGCTGTCATGCAGCTGTTACAGGAGGTACTATAGACAGCTGCAATCCACAGGCCCTGGGCTGGAACCTGGAGTAGAGGGTGGGCCCGGGTTCCTCCCAAATCTCCCAACTCCTGATCAGACACAGGAGGAGTTGACCCAGACTGTGGGGAAGATCACTGAGGTGAGCAAATCTGCCAATAAGCTCAGGACCCACCAAGGTAGAGGAGGAACTTTGTCACAATAGAGACAGTCCAGTTTGGACAATGTACATGGCAGAAGGGCATGGCTGGCAGATGATGGCATATATCACATTAGTAGATGTGCAGGTGATCGAATGCCTTATGGTGTGGCTGATGTAGTTTAGTCCTATGATGGTGTCGCTAAAGTAGATATGGGATCAGAGTAGGCAATGGGGTTTGTTACAGGTATTAGTTCCTGGCTTAGTGTTTCTGTGATGTGGTGTGTAGTTGCTGGTGAGTATTTGCTTCAGGTTGGGGGGCTGTCTGTAAGCGAAGAATGGCCTGCCTCCCAAGGTTCATGAGAGTGAGGGATCATTTTCCAGGATAGGTTGTAGTTCATTGATGACATGCTGGAGAGGAGAGGTTTTATCTGGCGGCTGTATGTGATAGCCAGTGGTGTTGTTATTTCCTTGTTGGGTCTGTAGGAACTTCTGGGTACCCGTCTCGCTCTGTCAATCTGTTTCCTCACTTCCCCAGGTGGATATTGTAGTTTTAAGAATGCTTGATAAAGACCTTGTAGGTGTTTGTCTCTGTCTGAGAGATTGGAGCAAATGCGGTTGTATCTTAGAGCTTGGATGTAGACAATGGATTATGTTATGTGTCTTGGATGGAAGCTGGAGGCATATAGGTAAGAGTAGTGATCAGTAGGTTTCCAGTATAGGGCGGTGTTTATGTGACCATCACTTATTTGAGCTGTAGTGTCCAGGAAGTGGATCTCTTGTGTGGACTGGTCCAGGTTGAGGTTGATGGTGGGGTGGAAATTGTTGAAATCCAGGTGGAATTCTTCAGAGGCTCCTTCCTGTAGGTCCATATGATGAAGATGTCATCAATGTAGCGCAAGTAGAGGAGGAGAGTTAGGGGACGAGAGCTGAGGAAGCTTTGTTCTAAGTCAGCCATAAAGATGTTGGCATACTGTGGGGCCATGCAGGTACCTATAGCAGTGCTTAAAGTATAAATTGCCCCCCAATCTGAAATGGTTGTGGGTGAGGACAAAGTTACAAAGCTCAGCCACCAGGTGTGCCGTGGCCTCATCAGGGATACTGTTCCTGATAGTTTGTAGTCCACCCTCATGTAGAATATTGGTGTAAAGAGCTTCTACGCCCTTGGTGGCCAGGATGTTGTTTTCAGGAAGATCACCAATGCATTGTAGTTTCCTCAAGAAGTCAGTGGTGTCTTGAAGATAACTAAGAGCGTTGGTAGCATAGGATCTGAGGAGAGAGTCCAAATAGGCAGATAATCCTGCTGTAAGAGTGCCAATGACTGAGATGATGGGACATTCAGGATTTCCAGGTTTATGGATCTTGGGTAGCAAACAGAATACCCCTCATCAAGGCTCTAGGGATGTATCTGTGTAGATTTGTTCCCATGGTGTGGGGATTTTTTGGTACTCCTCAGTGGGACTGGAGGATGGTGGCCTGTAGAATGTGATGTTGGAGAGTTGCCTGGCAGCCTCCTGTCAATAATCTGACTTGTTCATGATGACTACAGCACTTCCTTTGTCAGCCCCTTTGATTATAATGTCAGAGTTGTTTCTGAGACTGTAAATAGAATTGCATTCTGTATGGCTGAGGTTATGGGGCAAGTGATGCCGTTCACAGTTACAGCCTGTGCATGTCTGCAGAAGTACTCTGTGTAGAAGTCCAGTCTGTCATTTTGACCATCAGGAGGAGTCCACGCAGAATTCTTCTTCTTCTAGTGTTGGTAGGAGGGTTCCTGAGGGTCAGTGCACTGTACAGTGGTGTGTTGAAAATATTCCTTGAGTCGGAGATGGCAAAAGTAGACTTCCAGATCACCTCGGAACTGTATTATGTGTGTGGCGGTGGTGGGGCAGAAAGAAAGTCCCCGAGATAGAACAGACTCTTCCGCCAGGCTAAGTGTGTGGTTGGATAGATTATGAATATTGTTGGGTGAGTTAAAGATACCACTGTTGTAGCCCCCTATGGCATGTAGGACTTAGATAGTTTACTGTCCTTTTTCCTCTGTAGAGAAGTAAAGTGTGTGCTGTAAATGGCTTGTCTTGTTTTTGTAAGGCCCAGCCACATGGAAGTTTGTGTGGAAGGTTTGTTTTGTATGAGAGTCTCCAGTTTTCAGAGCTCACTCTTGATCTTCTCCTGTTTGCTGTACATGATGCTGATCAGGTGGTTCCTCAGTTTCTTTGAGAGTGTGTGGTACAATCTCTCACCATAGTCAGTGTAGTATGACGATTGCAATGGATTTTTTTCCTTCAGTCCATCTGGTATGATGTCCATCTGTTTGCACTTGTAGAGGAAGATGATGTCTGTCTATATCTGTGCGAGTTTTTTCTTGAAGTGGATGGATTTCTACTTCATACAGCTAAATTCAGTGCCTTGCCTTGTTCCCTTGTTTGCAAATGAATTGTAGATCTGCAGTTTCTCACTGAAGTCTGTTTCTGAAGTTTTTTTTGTTAGAGGGTGGCTACTAAAAATCTAAGTACACTATACCCACTGGATCCCCCTTGTCCACATGCTTGCTGATTGGGAAGGCATGATTTTCCTTTACAAAAATCATGTTGATTCTTCCCCAACAAATTATGCTCATTTATGTGTCTGATAATTCCGTTCTTTACTACAGTTTCTACTAGTTTGCCCATACTGAAATCAGGATTACTGGCCTGTAATTGCTAGGATCATCTCTGGAGCCCTTTTTAAAAATTGGCATCACATTAGTTATCCTCCAGTCATTTTGTACAGAAGCTGATTTAAATGATAGTTTACAAACCACAGTTAGTAGTTTTGCAATTTCACATATGAGTTTCTTCATAACTCTTGGATGAATACCATCTGGTCCTGGTGACTTCTTTCTGTTTAATTTATCAGTTTGTTCCAAAATCTCCTCTAATGACACCTCAGTCTAGGACAGATCTTCAGATTTGGCACCTCAAAAGAATGGCTCAGGTTTGGGAATCTTCCTCACATTCTCAGCTGAGAAGACAGATGGAAAGAATTTATTTAGTTTCTCTGTAATGGCCTTATCATCCTGGAGTGCTCCTTTAACATCTCGATCATCTAGTGGCTCCACTGGTTGGTTTAGCAGGCTTCCTGCTTCTGATATACTTAAAAGAAAATGTGCTATTACTTTTTGAGTCTTTGGCTAGCTGTTCTTCAAATTCTTTTTTGGCCCTCCTAATTATATTTTTACACTTCACTTGTCAGAGTTTATGTTCCTTTCTACTTTCCTCACCAGTATTTAATTTCCACTTTTTAAAGGATGCCTTTTTGCCTCTCAGTGCTTGTTTTACTTTGTTGTTTAGCCCCAGTAGCACTTTTTTGGTTCTCTTATTATGTTTTTGAATTTGGGATATGCATTTAAGTTGAGCCTCAATAATGGTGTCTTTAAAAAGTTTCCATCCAGCTTGCAGGGATTTAATGTTTGGTATTGTACCTTTTAATTTATGTTTAAGTAACCTCCTCATTTTAGTGTAGTTCCGCTTTCTGAAATTAAATGCTACAGTGTTGCGCTGTTGTGGTATTTTTCTCACCACAGGGATGTTAAATGTAATTATATTATGGTCACTATTACTCAGTGGTCCAGCTATCTTCACCTCATGGACCAAATCCTGTGCTCCACTTAGGACTAAATCAAGAATTGCCTCTCCACTTGTGGGTTCCAGGACTAGCTGCTCCAAGAAGTAGTCATTTAAGGTGTCAAGGAACTTTCTCTCTGCATCCCATCCTGAGGTTACATGTACCCTGTCAATATGGGGGTAGCTGAAATCCCCCATTATAACTGAGTTTTTTTATTTTTATAGCCTCTCTAATCTCCCTGAGCATTTCACGGTGACTATCACCATCTCTGTCAGGTGGTCGATAGCATATCCCTACTGCTATATTCTTATTATTCAAGCATGAAATCACTATATTTAGAGATTTTATGGTATAGTATGGTTCATTTAAGATTTTTACTTTATTTGATTCTATGGTCTCTTTCTCATATAGTGCCACTCCCCCACCAGTACGACTTGTCTTTGTGGTATATTTTGTACCCTCATATTACTGTGTCCCATTGATTATCCTCATTTGACAAAGTTTCTGTGATGTCTATTATATCAATATCCTTATTTAATATGAGGCACTCTAGTTCACTCATCTTATTATTTAAACCTCAAGCGTTTGTATAGAAGCACTTTAAAAATGTCACTTTTTAGCTGTCTGTCATTGCATGGTGTGATTGAATGGGACTTTTTCATCTGACTGTTTCTCATCAGATCCTACCTGTATTTTATTATCTTCCATCATCTCCTCCTTACTAGGACATAGAGAATCTCCATTAATAGACCCTCCCCTAAGGGATGTCTCTGTCTGAACCATGTGCTCCTCCGCACCTTCAGCTTGAATGGTCCCTTAGAATATATTCTAACTACTTCTGTTAATCTATCTCTTTGATCTTGTATTTAGCTCTGACATGCTGAGTACCTTTCCCAGACCTGAAGAAGAGTTCTGTGTAAGGTGGAAATACTTCCCGTTTGGGCCAGGACAGTCCCTTTTTAAGCCCTGTCCCGGCCATCCTGCCTTTTTTTGGCACAAGTGATCATTTGTCCCATTTGCTCTTGCCAACTGATCAGGACAAATGCCCACCTTTGTCAAAAAGTGGGGTGCAGAGGAAGGTGCAGGGGGGGAGTGGTGATGCCAGCCCCACACAGGGTGGGAGGCAGGACTTGGGCACGGGGCATGTGGGGCTTAGGTGAGCAGTGATGCCAGCCCCAACCTCCTGGGTGGGGGCAGTCGGAATCAGGCAAGCAGTGATGCCAGCCCCAGCATACTGCAGGGGGCAGGCAGGGCTCGGGAAAGCAGTGATGTCAGCCCTGCACAGGGAGGGGGGCCTAGGCCAACCCCATGCAGGGTTAGATGGGGCTCAGGCTAGCCCCATGCCGTGTCCCATTTTCCCTTTAGGAAATATGGTCACCCTGCTTCTGTGTAGCTTGAAAGCTTGTCTCTCTCAAGAACAGAAGTTGGTCCAATAAAAGATATTACCTCACCCGCCTTGTCTCTATCTGTAACTATTAAGTTTATTGCATATTAGAGACTGCTGCATTGAACTTTACCCAAGCCATTATTTCACACTGTGTATGCTGTGAATTATTCTTTAATGCCCAAAGAAACAGTTTTGGTGTAAATAAATTATATGTACGTTTAAGTGAATTGCAGCGATTACAGGTTAAAAGTGAGTTAGGAGTATCCTGGAGCAGGGCACCCTCATTCCTGCCCAGAATTGCCCACGGACAGACTGAGGTAAATACCAGGAACCCCTGAGCTGAGTCCTCCCTGTACAGTGTAAGTCCTTCTCATGAACGACTGGGAAGGAAAGTCAAGGTGAGCACATACTGGGATGATGTGAATCCATGTGAGGACTCAGATCCTTTTGTCACTTGGATCAGCCAAGGTATTGTGGACATAGAAAAATTCCACTGTTACAATGGCACAAATCCCCCACATACATAAGGTAAGAAGCAATGTGGATAAAAGGATTGCTCATATACTCCAAAAGATTCTTTTTCCAGTCATATACAAATAATGTGTTTCAAGGTAAAATGAAAGTATTTTTTCTTATCCAGTAGTAGAAGTTGCTCATTATAACAATATAGGCAGCATTTTCCATCTGCTGTTTCTTTGTGATGTACTGTACAGAGCACATCTGCAAGTCAAGGGGATTAAAAAGTTCCAAGGAAAGTGAGATAACTGTAAAAAGGGTTCCCCCGCTCCCATGAATAGGCCTTTAAACTTTTTTTTAAAAATGTGATTGTCTGATAAATTTATTTTAAAGAGTCTTCCTGTGTTACCTGGGGTACTTTCAACCCAAAGCTCTTGATAACTTTTATTCTGTGTGAGATGGTGTCAGGAAATAAATCAGGGGAGACACAGCCATCTGACTGATAGATGGCTGGCACAAACAGGACAACACAAGAGTGCTTTCACTTAAAGCTAAACTTTACTTAGTCTCAAGCACTTACACATGTCTGCAACAGATTAGTAAAACACCCCCAACCCTCCATAATTACCGAAGCTGAGCGTGGCCTTCGAGTAGCACTGTGACAGGTTTCCGCTGGCCAGGCTTCCGTCTGGCCAGGCTTCTGGGACCACAAAATGCATCCAGAGGATGCGTCCCTGAAGAGCCCCTTCTGAGAAGTCCAACTACCTCAATTTTTCCCCTTTATTTATACATTAGTAATACAATGACATATCCCTTAAAGAAAACTTGCTAAGCAAGCAGGTTTAAAAGGTCAAGCACCTTATGATTGCCAATTAATCAGAGATTTTTTTTTCCAGAGTGTCTGTGCCTTGGAGCCCTGACAAACATTCCCAGGGCATATATAAACAGGCTTCTTGTTTTTCTAAAATACATGCATCAGCAATTTCAACATCCTTAGCAAGAAGAACGAGGGTCAAGCTGCCTTGTCTGTGGAACCCAAAAGCCCCCTCCCCTACTTTAGCAACAAGCAATAGTGGTTTAGGCATTTTGCTGGTTTGCCAAAATCTCCCCGTACACCTGGGCCTACCAATTTGCTGGACTCTGCCGCCGGTGTTCTCCTCCTTTGGGTATACATTTATAGTATATTTCCTTTAAAACTAAAGCAGACCTGCAGGGCCCTGACATCTTGGCAATGTGGGACCCGTGAAATCCTCTTCATTATAATCTGGCTTCTATTCTGGGTTCAGTTCTGTATCTATTTCCTTTTTCAATACCATATCTCCATTATCATCAACACATTAGTTCACTTGACTGGGGCTCAAGAAATCTGGGCTCAGTTTCTGGTTCTGTCACCGACTTCCTATATCATCTTGGGCAAATTATGTAATCTCTTTATGTCTCAATCCCCTATCTATTAAATGGGATTAATAATACATCCTTTCTTCTAGCCTTTGTCTACTTCATCTATTTTGCAATTTGAGGCAGGTATCATCTCTTGCAATGTGTTTGTACCATGCCTAGCATAATGGCATCTCAATGGGACATGTAGGCACTGTGGCCAAGATCCACAATAGGATTGAGGTGCCTAACTCTCACTTTAGATACTGTTATGTTCACAAAAGCAGTTAGATAAATACTCTTGGTGGAAGGTTGCAATATAATGCTATTTTTTTCTTAGAATGTAGAATGATTACACACGAGAACCCGAGAGAGAGAAAGACAATAGGCTGCTCCCTAAAACAGCCAGACATAATTTACCCCACCTTGCATTAAGCTGGTTCTTTTCAGCGTGACTCAGACTGTATGCTTTTCTATAGATCTTATTAGCCTACAAGTAGGAACAGAGACAGTTTTCAATACACCACACTCCTTCCCCGTAAATCCCTTATTTAGTAAACATAATAAAAAAAATCACAAGTTTAATCTTATGGGAAAGTTGCAATTTTACTGCAGCCAGTGGCACTGCCAGGAAGAGAAAGTGACATCTGAGTTTTGTCCTGTTTGGATCACTTACAGCAGGAGCACTCTCCCTCTCACTCTTTCAGCCACCATCTTATAGCACCATCTCCTCCTCTGGCCAAGAAAACCGACACTCGTCTTTACTAACTTCAGAAGTCACATCCCAAAACTATACTGAGTTTTATCTGGTAACACTTGTTCATTGTAACTTTTCATATCTTCCCTTTTACTTCTACCGATATGTCTTTGGTCCCAATATCTGCTTTACAAAACTTTTAGCCCCACTTCATCCCTCCCCTGTCATTTTGTACCAACACTGTCTGCCTTCAGCAGAAAAATTGTGAGGTTTATGTTATGGGTTTTTCATTGTTTGCTTTTCCACAATCTCTCTTAGAACATATGGAACAGCTTTGTATTTTAATGTCAATTCCCCCACTCTGCCTGGCTTGTGGTGTACCATACTCCAGTCCTATTTAAACTTGTATAGTCAGTTTCTTCTCATTAGTAGGGGGCCATTTCCTTCCATTACAATAAACATTAATAGTTAACACATATGTTCATAAGTTACAGTGACAAGGAGACTGTCTACTACTCTTATCTCCCTTTTATTGTAATTCTATAAAAACACATTTGTTTCTCTTAAGCTTTTCCCAGGAAATATTTGTTTGGAAACCCTCCTCAGAAATAACAGACATTGCTGCTGTCATAAACAGATAGTTAAGGGTTAATAGTATCAGAGGGTAGCCGTGTTAGTCTGGATCTGTAAAAGCAGCAAAGAATCCTGTGGCACCTTATAGACTAACAGACGTTTTGGAGCATGAGCTTTCGTGGGTGAATACCCACTTCCTCAGATGCATGTGATCTGAGGAAGTGGGTATTCACCCACGAAAGCTCATGCTCCAAAACGTCTGTTAGTCTATAAGGTGCCACAGGATTCTTTGCTGCTTTTAAGGGTTAATGTCTCTTTTACCTGTAAAGGGTTAACAAACAGGGAACCAAAAACACCTGACCAGAGGACCAATCAGGAGACAAGATACTTTCAAATCTCGGTGGAGGGAAGCCTTTGTTTGTTTTTGGGGGGTCTTGCTTTGTTCTCTCTGAGTCCTGAAAGGGACTAGACGTGCAACCAGGTTTCTTGCCAATCTCCCTGCTACAGTCTCTTATATATTCAAAATAGTGAGTATTAAGTAGAAAGGCGGTTATAGTCTTTTGATTGTTTTCTGTATTTGCAAATGTGTAGTTTGCTGGAAGTATTTTAAATTGTATTTTGCTGCGGGGGGAGGGGAGGCTTCTCTCTAGTGTCTATAAGCTGAAAGACCCTGTAACGTTTACCATCTAAATTACAGAGACAACTTTTACTTTTTCTTTACTTTCTTTTTATTAAAAGTTTTGCTTTTTAAGACCTGTTTGATTTTTTCCCCTTGTTGAGTCTCAAGGGAATTAAGTCTGTACTTAACAGGGAAGGAGAAGGGAGGGGAGAAGGGTGAAATCCCTTTGTTTTAAATTCACGAAGCTTGAATCTGACTCTCTCTCCAGGATAGCCCAGGAAGGGAAAGCCTGAGAAGGAGAGAGAAGGGGTTTGAATCACAGTGATCTTCCAGGGTAACCCAAGGAGGGAAAGCCTAGGAGAGGCACTGGTGAGGGAAAGAGTTTACTTTCCTTGTGTTAAGATTCAGGGGGTCTGGGTCTTGGGGGTCCCAAGGGAAGGTTTTGGGGGGACCAGAGTGTATCAGGCACTCCAAGTCCTGATTGGTGGCAGCTATCAGATCTAAGCTGGTAATTAAGCTTAGGGAAATTCATGGTGGTACCCCATCTTTGGGACTCTAAGGTTCAGATTGGGGAAATATACCATGACAGCTGCTTCTGTATCTATTTCCATTTTCAATACCACATCACCATTATCATTAACATAATAAGAGTGATAATATATCTGTAGATTTTCCATCACATACAGTTTGGTGAAATGGTACATCACACACATCTTTTAATCTGGAGGACAACCTATTTCTGAGCCCAGCTCCTCCACAGTGACATAACTAGTTCAGTGGCTCCTATTTGTAGGCACTGATCGCTTCTTTTTGGCATAGCCTTCAGGCTGGTATGGTGCACTGTGGCAGCCAGGATGGCATGTCTCCTCTTACCTCACTTCTTTCACTGCAGTTTTTTAAAGAAACACTGTTCCTGCCAGTGTGATATCCCTAAACAGCAGAGAAATGGCTCCCTCTGTTTTCCTTGGATCCTGTACGAGCAGAGTCATAGAAGATTAGGGTTGGAAGAGACCTCAGGAGTTCATTTAGTCCAACCCCCTGCTCAAAGCAGGACCAACCCCAACTAAATTATCCCAGTCAGGGCTTTGTCAAACTGGGCCTTAAAAACCTCTAAGGATGGAGATTTCACCACCTCCCTAGGTAACTTATTCCAGTGCTTCACCACCCTCCTAGTGAAATAGTTTTTTCTAATATCCAACCCAGACTTCCACCACTGCAACTTGAGACCATTGCTTCTTGTTCTGTCATCTGCCACCACTGAGAACAGCCTAGATCCATCCTCTTTGGAACCCCTTCCCCTTTCAGGTAGTCAAAGTCTGCTCCCAAATCCCTTCCCCATCTCTTCTGCAGACTAAATAAGACCAGTTCCATCAGCCTCTCCTCATAAGTCATGTGCCCCAGCCCCCTAATCATTTTCGTTGCCCTCCGATGGACTCTCTCCAATTAATCCACATCCATTCTGTAGTGAGGGCCCCAAAACTGCATGCAATACTCCAGATGTAGCCTCACCAGTGCCAAATAGAGAGGAATAATATTTTCCCTAGATCTGCTGGCAATGCTCTGACTAATGCAGCCCAATATTCTGTTAGCCCTCTTGGCAACAAGGGCACATTGTTCACTCATATCCAGCTTATCATCCACTATAATCCCCAGTTCCTTTCATCTTTTTCACCTTCTGCTGAGGCCTTTCTTCTCAGACCTGGCATGATAGGGCCAATTTATTTTCAATTTTTTAAACATTTTTCTTTGTGGGATTCAAACAGAGCAGTCTCCAGTGCTTCTCTAGTGGCAGTTCCTTGTTGCACACAACATTCAGCAGCCTCCCTCTTAATCCAGGATGTTTTAGCCCCAAAACAAATTAATCTCTTCCCAAAACGGTAAGACAGTTTTTAAGTTTTATCAAAAAAATCAGGGAAAATTTCATCTTCTATTTGGTTTCATAGATGAAACATATCACTCTATTAAAAAATGTGTGGTAGTCACATAATGCTACTTTAGAATCTGTATTATGTCCTTCTATTCCAGCTCACCAGATTCTTGTAGAAAACATACATTTTTAAGCAGTGCAAATGTTTTACACATCAATCTTAGGAAAAAAGCTCCTCAGCAATATCTTCCATTACATCTATTTCATCCTCTGGCCAGGAAGGATCCTAAAAGTTGGGAGTTATGATGTCTAAGTCCCTTTGTGAATTTGGGCCTACCTTATTACAAATAATAAATAATAACTCCTGATGACCTAGAACCCAAACAAGCAACAAAATACCTCACAGCCTTTTCACATCATTAACATGTCCATTTCGATTAATAAAACATACTTAAGAACTGGTTATGTTAAGGAGGAGGGGAATACTTCCATAAGGAGAATGTTGCTCTAAACCCAGTATCTTACTGATTAAAATTTGAAATACACTGCACAGGTGAAATTCCATCGCAGTCTCTCATTGCAACATTCTGATTCTAATCCCTACATGTTTGTACCAGAAGGGAGTGTCAGTCTGAGCTCTTCAGATGATCTCAGCTGTTCCAACATTTTCTGTAATTTATACTATTTATTGTCACTGCCCTGCATCATTTCAATGAGTAAATCATTATGGGATAGAGTTTGTGTGAATGACACTACACAAAATAAAGCTGTACTCTACTTAAATGGCATATCAGCATTACCTGTAGACCTATTCACAGTGGTTAACAGGTGCAAATTGGTTCTATACTAGCAAAAAAATCCCTACTGGTGGCCCCTCCATCAGTTCATGCTGCTTCCCTGCTTTGCTCATTTGCAGAAAACAATTGCTTTTGCCTTAATAGGCTTTTTTAATGTTTAATGTTTTCTACAATTCTTATTTATACAGCAGTTCACAAAATGAAAATATACAAACATCACCACATTCCCATTAATATCTCATAATCCTGAATACACTTCCTTTTTTTACTGAAATATATTGTGGGCTCCTAACACTTAAATCAAAACCAATCAACCAAAATCCTAATAACTGAAAACACCTAGCTGCAGATCTCCAAAAAGACCCTAGATTGCAGGAATATAAATGGTTTCTTGTTTTTACTGCACAGTAAAATGGAAGCCTGTACCTTTAAGGCCAAAATACTCAATGCCAGATCCTCAGTTATGGGGAACTCATGATCAGAGCAGCTGGGGATGGAAGAGAGGGCACTATCTCTAAACCACTTGTCCACCTATCCCAAATTTGGGACTATTGGGAGGGACATAATGGCTCTAGGCATAATTTCGCAATATAAGGGAAGTAGGAAAGGGCCTGCCCTCAATGCTCTGCCCCACAAAATTCACTTATACTTCCCTTCATAGACCTTATAACATTTAAGGATGGAGTGAATTCTCATCTGTACCTCTGAAAGTCCACAAGGGAATTGCTCCATGCATTTGGATCTTAGAATATGTATAAGTGTTGGATTTCATTCCTGAAGACCTCGTTAAATCAGTAGGAAAGATGTGAAAAACCCCATATTAGTCCCCAGGGCCGTTTAAAAACAAAGGAAACTCCCAAACAGAAAAGTGTATTGAGGTGAAATTGAGGTTGAGAGCATGTTAGAACTTACGGGTAAAAATCCTTACAAGAACACTGTATGTTGGGGGGGGGGATAAAAACAACAACAACAAAATCAGAGTTAAGATCAAATCTATAAAAAAGCTAAACAGTTAGAACAATGGAAATTCACAGTCAGTCTCTCTCTAAAGATTCACTGCAGTTCCTTCTTGGCAGGTTGAGTATCAAAACCTCTAACTAAAGAGCATGAGTTTTTTAAATATAACACAAATGTCTGATACTAGCTCATCAAATTAGCTTTTATTTCTTTTCATGTAGGTGCTATAATTTCATTATCTTCCTTGTGTGTGGAGACATATTAATGACAATTAGATAATGGCTGACATATGGAATCACAAATCCAAATCCTATGAGATGCTGAAGGTGCCCAAGATTTTTGTCTGGGAATTGAAACTGTCTCTTGCATGTCAGAGCACTACTCAGAGGTCACCAGGTTGGCCTCCAGCTATTGTTCTCATTTTATAAAGGAATCCAATTAACTCTACAATTAAATAGGGAACCAGGCAGCATAACTATCTTAGGATATGATGAGGAGTCTTAAGGCCATTCTGCAAATCTCTGCTGCTTATAACTTGCATGGGCCTCACAATAAAACTTAGAACAGTTTTGCTATGAAAAATGGATTTAATTACTATGATGAAATTTTTTATCACACTAGCGAATAGCATTAATGTAATTAAAAACTTTCTGTAGGGTATAGAATATGTGATGGCAACTATTAAATTGTTACAATATTTACCTACCACTTATCAAAACTGAATAAACAATTCTCACTATTTCTTCTCTTTTGATCCTGTAAAGACAGCGTTAAACCTCCAACTCCCCACATACCTTTTTATTGATAGGTAAACATGTAAAGAAGACAATGCAAGAGAAGAACTTACAGTCTAATTTTGCAAAGTGCTGAGACCACTCAGCTTCCATCAAAGCCAAGGTGAATTGAGTGTGATTGGTGTCTCACAGGAAGCACTCAGCGCCTTTTAGGATGAAGCTCTTAAAGATCAATTTTATTTGTTCCTTCTATGTATTTAGGGACATTTTCTGCAGTGGGGAATATTTGCTTAGAGCTTTATATTATTATCATTTATTTGTATCATCCTATCACCTAGAAGCCCCCATCATGGATTAGGACCCCATTGTTCTAGGTTCTGTACAAACATAGAACATGTTTTGAAAAGGTGCAAATCACTTTTATGTTATTGTAGAAGTGCTTTCCAGTTAAGTTTCTTCTGGTAATGCATAGGGACCTCCACCATAAATAGGCCCCATTTTGGTAGGCATTGTACAAATGTGAGTGGAAGAAAGCCCTTCCCCAAAGCACTTACAGTATAAACAGTCAAAAGAAGCAGAAATAGACAAAAATATTGTTAAAATGTTACAGTATAGTTCCTACTTCCTTGCTACTCACATAAAAATCCTTACTCCCTCCTCTCTTCTGTCTCTTTGCCTCTCAGTCCACTTCACAGCACTGATTAACCCCAAGTGTCCTCCTTCCGTTCCTAGACATGCAGCCTCATTAGGCTGTAGAGAATTTATATCAATAAAACCTGCCAACATTGTCCAAAGGCATAGTCTCAGCCACTCCCATCCCCCAAGGCCCTCACTGCTCCTCCTACTCTATATTCTCTATATCATAAGTGCTTTCTCAGAGAAAACTATTAAACATATTATTATTCTGCAGGAATGGTAAGCCTACAGACCACCTGGTCCCAGTATGTTTTGCTATAAAAATGATTTATTAAATATGGACTATCCCCTTCTATTCTCTACTTCGTATTTAACCTGTGAAGCAATCCTTGAAGGGGAAGAGAAATTATATATGACAACTTGTACTTTGCAAGAACTGAGTCTGCTTCAGTGAACAATGGCATTACCTGAGATAGTCTGGAAGTCCAACAATAAGCACATGGGTCAGGCAATACCAGTCCTCCATCAAATGGGAGAATGTGCCATCTTAGACATTTACCTTCTTGTGAAAGTGCTAGTGTCACCTTGCTCAAATGACTGGAAAAGGAGGGTGGAGGGGAGGGGGGAAAAGTACACACAGGCAAAGATGTGGCAAAACACAATAAAGGGGAAAAGTAATCTTTTAAATCCCACTGGACCTGGCTAATTACAGAGAGGAAGAGACTGAGGTCTACAGTTTAAGTATATCTCTTGTAGTTTTCTGCATTAAGAAAAATACCTGAGTTCATATACATGTGATAAAGATTTAAGATCACAAGAGCCTAAGCACAATGTGAGATATAATGTAAAGCCAGCTTAAAAGGTAAATGCAGTTAAGAAAAAGCTCCCTTCTGCATTTAATAGACAATAAATGAGATTCTATCAAGTTAACCTTTCACCTGAGGATTTCAGGGAAATGGCAAGGCTGTTTCAGAAGACTCAAACAGGAGGGGTAAGACTGGAAGAATCACAGTTTAAATTATTCTGGAAGATATGATATGCATATAATGAAATACTGTAGAGTGTTCTAATTCCACCATGCACATATTGTGCCCAGCACAGAAGGAAAGGCCAAGGGTCTTTTAAAAAGAGAAGGAAGAAAAGGAAAGATAATGATAATGCATCTGATATATTTTTAATTCCGATTGATACCATAAGTACATTTTGTAAAGTTAAGAGAATCAGAAATGTACAGTCACTGCTAATAAATTAAATGAATCATTGAGAAAGTTGTCTACAGGAGATGGTAAAATATACTAAGAGGAATTATGAGCTTCACTGCAGAGGCAGGTAGGTTGAATCCTAACTAGTGTCTGCCATATCTGAAGCTCTTTCTGCAAGCATTTGAAAGCTCAAGCTTTACTATTATGAATATTTTTGCAAACTCACTTCTTAAAAAGTACAATATTCAGTGAAGATGAATTTCAAATCTTCTATTTCAAAATGATTGCAATATCCTCTGGGTTGGTTATTTCTATTTGTCATCCAGTCAGGGAGCAAAAACAATTCCACATAATTTATGGAATGTATTATCACAGCACAAATTGTGAATATTCACAATTCAAAGTTTGCAGGCTACACCAAGAATGAAACCCTGAAGAAACTCTCAGACTGTTTTTAATAGAGAATACATAGGAGGATTTCACAGTCTGTTCCCAGACAATTTAGGAACAGAATAAGAAAGGCAACATCTGTCACATAAGTTATCCACTGGAATTTTTTTGTACAGCTCTACTTCTTGGCAAGCAAATAAACAGCTCAATCTCTCCATTAGGGGGCCTCTTATAAGAAGTATTTTTACCTCCAGAGTACAAAATGCTGAGTTTTCAGCTACTGATATTTCCAGAATTATTGCCTGATTCTCACTTAGGATCCAATTCAGCATTCAGGAAAGAACTTATTGTCATGCTTAACTTTAAGCATGTGCTTAAATCCCATTGAGTATGGTTTAAGTGCTTTCCTAGATAGGGGTACTTTCCTGAATTGAAGTCTTGATTAGAACCATCCTCTGCTTCTGACATTGACTTTAGTCAATAAGTGTTGCAGACTGCTATCTAGAGACTTCCTACTTATCTGGACAATTTTTCCTAAGGGGAAGGAGGAAAGCTATGACAATGCCATCAGTTATGTTTGTCAAATCCTTCCTTTTTCTGGTTCATTTTCCCCCCGTTCTCTCCTCTTTCATATGTGTGTATGCATATTAATGCTTGCTTTAAACTGCAGAAGTCCTGGGAGCTCATTGGAGGAGTTATTTTACCATCTGTTGTTGATAGTTCCTTTGCCTCTTCATTTCCTAATGGGTAAAATCATAACAAAAGCTGGCCTGTTTGGATCCTGGATAACACCAGCTGTTCTGGAGTACTCTTTCCTGGAATGGAAAAGAGGAAGAACTATAGCAAAGGTAATTGTAGATGGAGCTATTTTAAGGGTCAGTGATAAAATATGGGCTACAATGTCTTCAGTGTTCAGAAGACAAGCAGCCTTGCAGATCTAGTCCTGCATCTGTTGAAGTCAGTGGCAAAACTCTAATCAACAATGCAGGAGCATAGCCTGTATCTGCATTTTACCCAGCCTAAATTCTGTATATGAACAACTCACTTGTGCCTGAGACTGGGACTTGGATAAAAGGTTGGTTGGCGGGGACTCACCTCAGACAAAGAGGAGGTGATGCATGATGGATGCAATTAGAAGAACTAGAAATGGTTATTTTAGCTCCCTTGATTTGGGAAATTTATCCACCTTTTAAGACACTTATTCACAACTTGCAAGTTTTATTGGCCATAATAGTGGTGAAGAGTCTTGTGGATGGAGACTTCATGAAAATTATCTAGGCCTTTGTCACTTTGATATGAGATTAGTAAAATGCATTACATATGGGGCTATACCAGAAGACTAATTAGAACCTCCAGGTGATGTGGAATTATACATTTCACCTGTTTTTGAGTGTTTTTTTTATAGACAGCACATTACACTTATGCTCCATGATCTGCACCCTGCTGCCCATTCAAATCCAGGTGCAATTAAATATTTAGTTTTAATTGATCAAGCTCTAAATGGTTTAGGGCCTGCTTACTTTACAGATTGCCTCTTGTCTTGAGTGACACCATGATAGTGGATTAGGGAGTTCAAATAGGATGCTCATGAAGCTGGCTGTGGTCCTCAGTCCACAGTTTGAAAACTGCTTTCTGATATGATTTCTTGGATGGCCCAAGAGTTTGGGAGCAACACACTACATTGGCCATAAGAGATACTAGGTTTGGGTGCATCATATCATTGGAGGAGGTTGAGAAAATCATGTATGTGACATGTATCTAATATTGAGCAAAGGTGATTAGAAAAGAATATATATATATATAAATCTCATAATTGTATTTTAAAAATCAAATCATATAGTATCCTATGTAGCACATAGATTAACTTTATATATATAAAGTTACATAATCTATGTGCTACATAAGATACTATATGATTTGCTTTTTAAAATAAAATTATATGGGAAGGGGAAGGTTGCTATGAGTGTAAAAAATATTCAGACAAGCCAAGCATCACCAGTAGTATTGTTTATTCCATAGTTGTTTCTGACACTGAAGGAGACTCTAGAGCACGTGAATGTGATACTGTGAGTGAATTTCTTAATCCTTAGTGATGCAGGGGAAGTTCAATCTTGGCAGCACCAGCGATATCACAGTTTTTCAGAAGCACTGCATGCACCAGTGCCACCCTTCAACGTACTAATTCCTCTTCTTCCCCATTCTCCAAGAAGCATGATGTGCAGTGACCATAACATCAGCTGCTAAAAAGCAACTAACCTGTGTAAAGCTATAATATTGTAAAACAAATTTCATTTGAGCCTTGTAAAGCTACATAATGGGTGAAACATCTTCTCACCGATTAACCATAATGGTAGGGTAAGGATGTGAACCCAATGTCAGGATGAGCCTGATTAAATGATAAAGGACATGTATAAATGGAGTTCTAATCCTTATTTCACAAATCACACTTCCATACTCGTATTCATTGTAACCACTTACTTCTAAAACTCTGCTGCAGCCTATTTACTTGCATTATCAATAATCTGGTTTAGCCTCTTATCACTCTGTTTTACTTCCCTTTAAAGTCTATTAATTTAAATTAGCAGCAGCATCTGTCAATATTCCGCACAACACAGCTTTAAAGATCCATGGGTCCTACACATGCCTATCACAACATGTGTTGTACCTCATACAGCACACTAAATGCCTCAGTAACAACTCTGTTGGTGAAACCAGGCAATCACTACACTCTCAAATGAATGCACACAGAAAAATGATAAGAGACAAAAACACCATATTATCTGTGGGTGAAAACTTTACATAAAGACTAAGGTGCCACCGGACTCCTTGTTGTTTTTGTGGATACAGACTAACACGGCTACCCCTTGATACTTTACATAAAGTAATCATTCCATATCTGCCAGTCCTCATCCTCAAAGGAAACCTGCACTCAGCTCCAAAAGATGAGCTTGGGAGCTTACATTCACAACTTTGATAGACACTACAAATCATGGACTCAAGAGACACTGGATTTATGATTTATTACAACAATCTGTAACCCACTAACCTCCCTTTTTGTCCTATGACTACTGGGGTGTTAACTGGCCACTTCACCTTGAATAGTCTTTTTCAACATATGTTAACTTCTTCTGCCAAATAATCTGTTCCACCTCATATTTAAGTGTTATACTCTGAGTATGTTTCCCAGACCTGAAGAAGAGCTCTGTGTAGCTCAAAAGCTTGTCTCTCTCAACAACAGAAATTGGTCCAACAAAATATATTACCTCACCTACCTTATCAGCCTCAGTTAGCAACTCACTTTAAGAGTTTATATCACACTTGTACTTATCAATACAGTATTAAGATGATGTAATTCCAAAGACAGACTCCCCTCCATATACTCTCTGTCCCTGGTAGCCTCAAACCAATCTGATGAGCTATTGATCTAAGTTGCACCTCAGCTTATGGATCAATGTCCTAACAGATAAAGCACAAGATGTAGTACTAACTGCTATCTTCTACGGACCATCAAATCACACTGGGGATCATGATGACCTCTTCCTTATGCACCTATCTACACAGTGTATGTGTGTTTGGGAAACTGTGCAATCATGGGGGACATCAATTTGAGTGACATATGCTGGAAGTCCCATGCTGCCAGTACTAAAACATCCTTGGAATCTCTAAACATTATAGATGACAATTTCCTGACTCAAGAAGTGTTGCAGCCAACATGAGGGTGTGACACTGCACCCCATATTCTTCACTGTGGCATTTGAGAATCTTCCATATAAAATGAATAACAGTAGCAAAGTGTACTCCGACATTTCTCCCTTTTAAGCAAGGGTTTGGTGGCATAACATTTGGGAATAGAAGCAATGTTCATACTGTGCTTTTACACAGTGTTCATACAGGCAGAAAGGCTTTCTCAAAGAGAAAGGTAGAAAATGCTATAGATGTTATTAAGTCATAGTTATTGACCTACTGGACTCTATAACAGCTAATAACAGTTGGTTAATGATTTCTGAAAACATCTATTAATCATGGATTAATTATTAACAATTTGCACCCTATTATCAATATATGAACATTTAAAAAGTAATTTCTTGAAGGGCTTCCTCATCCTCAAACTGCCCTTGGTCCTGGTCTACACTAGGGAAAATTCCCCCCAAATTCTATACAGATTCAAAACCTAGTTGGTAGCATAAACCAGGCTCTAGACTACCTGAGACATTTTTTACTGAATATTCCCTGGTGTAATTCAGGCCTAAATGAGTTCGCACAAACCAATCAATGCTACTGGCTAAACAAATAATTTAAACCTTCTCACAAGTGCTAACTTGGATAAATATAGAACTTTAAATGATAGAGGTATTATATTTATATCTTTAAACCAATATATCCATTGCTATATCCAAATCCAAAAATATATATAAATTGCAGAACTATGTGATAAACTGCAGAACTATGTAAAATTACTATATTATGCATCTTTGACTGCATCATCTGCCCTCCTACCAATGCACCACTCACCCCAAAATTTATTCTAACACTCCTATTCCTTGAGCAGCTTCAACCTGATGCCATTTTTTAAAAATTGCCACAAAAATGCTTCCTCCTTCCCCACATAAGTTTGGTTTCTATCCAAAAATTCATTGGGCTTCTGAGCCAGGCTGTTTAAGAGTCAGTCCTGGATCAGTAGCAAGATTTGTATACATAAACATGCTGTGACTTCAAAATTTATTATCTTGAGGTCTTGCAGGGGTAGAAAGGGGAGCGTCATAGCCCTGGAAGTGAGAGAGTCTGTTTTCCAATGGGGTGCACAACTCTTGCATTTAGTCCTAGAGGGGCCCAAGAAAACAGATATTAAAATTATTTATATCAGGAATAGCTATTTTTGTCATTATTAGAACTGGTTGGAAAATAATTTGTTTTGTTTTTCCCCACACCCCCCAAAAAATAAAAAATTGAACTATCTCAGCTAAAAATCTAGATAGTCCATCTTAACACTTGCATGATTTGACACTAAATACAATGTGGGAGCTGTAGTTCAAATAACTCATGCTCTCTTTCTCTTCAGTAGACAGGACATCATGATCAGACTATATCTCCCATGATGCACCACATCATGGCAGTCACAATGCCATATTGCATCAACAGAGATTAAGTCAGTCTGGAGAATGCAGCCTACAGAGAAGAATGGACTGCAACTCCCATAAGGCATCTAGAGGCCAAAATATTTCAGTTTTGAAGTGCTTAGTTTTTGGATGAAAAAATTCATATTTTTTTTCAGAAAGTAAATGCTTTTTGCAAAAAAATTAATTTAGCCAAATATGATTAGATGTTTGTGTGTGTGTGTGTGTGCGTGCGTGCGCGCACGCTCTCTCCTTGTGTACGGACTCAGCTCTGAGCAAACAGTGGTACGGCAGACCTCGAGTGAACCACCCAATGACCACAAGATCCGTCAAGGTACGAAGGCACCAGGACAGGTTTATTGTTGACGAAACACAGTACTGGTATCCCACAAACTCTACTGGACCACTAATACATGTATGCCCATAACAATGGAACAGCTCAGTGAACAGCAGGAGTTTCCATTCCTCCCTAGGCTAGACAAAGACACTCCATGTGAGATAAATCTTTATACGAACAAGTTATGTACTGCCACTCTGACATAGTGAGTTATTACTCCCTAACATGGCTACTTATCACCCACCACCTTGTACATGTCAGTTTGGTCAAAAGATCTTTATTAGTTACTGTCATTCTGACCTTATCTTTTAGGAAGAGTCAGTGTGTTCCTGTTATACTTATGGAATGTTTTTGTACCATCCTTAATATCGGGATGTTCTGGCAGAGGTTCCACTTGATACCAGGATGTGTTTGCATGAGTACTCTGTGCCTAGCACTTCTTAGGAATGTGTATTTTTGCAAAATCAGCCCTATTCTTGACAGATTCTGTGAGCAGGTCCTGCCTTTTGCCCACAACTTGTCTTTGCTTTATATCAGTAAAGCTTTGACTACTACTTTAGCCCAGGCCTCAGGCCTCATACCAGGCCTCTGACACAAGGGCTTATGTCTCAGGCTCTCTTCCTACTACACCAAAAACCCAATTTTCCACTAAAAAAACAGTTTAAATAAAAAACTGTGGCCATTCCTACTCAGTATTCTATTCTTTCTTCTATTGTTAATGGAAATCAGTGTTTCCAGACTAAACCTTTCTTTCTGATATTTCCTGATGTTTGAGTGCTTTATCTCACAATCTGAACTTTGACTTTCTACAGTGATTTGCATTTGTATAGGTACTGCATGCAAAATAATTAAACAGGTACATAATAATAATTTAGGCTGCACAGGTAAAAATAAAATCATATGGACGGGATATGCAAAAGTTAAGGCTGCTGCAACAACATTTACATGGCCATGATGCACAAATATAGTATTTTTTATTCCTGTTCATGGAACTATCCATCACCACCTCAGAAATAAGAAAAAGAGAAAGCAGGGGAAAACTACATACAAGGAGCTGACTATTTATTAGATGAAAGGGATGTACCACCTGCAACAGCCAAAAGCAAAAGGACCACCGTTAGGCCTTTCAGCTGGAAGATTTCAAGGCTGATTACAAGGAATTCATGTTGGGAAAGACTGCTATAAACATGTGGAGTTCAGTGATGGCCAGGAAAAAGGAGAAAATTCTCATCTCTTGGAGCACTAGGAAACAGAAAGAAAGATATCCTGATATTTCCAGAACAGGCTCCAGATGAGTTATGTACCACTTTCATTTGTTTTGCTATGACTAAATAAATATCCAGATGTCTTTTGGACAACAGTTGCTTTTGATTTACCATCACAGTGTAGTTTAATATATATTTCTGTTTATGTTGTTTAATGTATGCTTTAAAACATACAGGATTTTCAGTGTGACTTCAGGAAACATGTTTTTTTTTTTTCCTGACTTTTTCATCTCGGCTATTCTGCTTTAAATTACATCAACATAGGTTTCATGTTTAATATCCTCGCGGAAAAAGCTGAATGGAAAGAAGGAAAAATTGCCCATGTTTAATAATGGTATTAACACTTAAATTGCCAAAATAATCTTTGATATTCACACCCAGTTAGAAGTAAAGGGTGTGGGACGGAGGCAATGAGTACACCCCATTGAGGAGAATGGTGTGGCAGAGGGCTGAGTTTCGGTTGTTAGCGGCCATTTTGGCAAAGCATGTGCTCAAGTGTGTACTTGTTCAGCAAATCACTTAAGCACATGCTTCACTTTAAAGCACACATTGAAGTCAATGTGATTTCATCACCTGCTGGATAGAGACGAATGGTTGAGTTGAGGCCTCACTGTTGCTATTGTTGGACTTCAGACAGTTTTTGGCAAGGCTCAATTAACAAGAGACCAGTACACATTTTTATATTTGGGTGGATATACCTGGGCTTAAATGTTAAAAAAAAAAAGTACATCTTACATTAAGAAAAAAAATAAAACCAAAACCAAAACCCAGCTTTAAAAGACCTCAGATGTTATGGATCGATGTCACATTTAACTCTGACCTTTATGCACATTTTTGTTAATATTTATCCTTAGCAATTTCTATTTCTTTTTTGGTAATTATTTTGAATCCTTTTCAGACAACTCCCGCAGAAAGTCACAGCTGCTCCCACTGTCTTCAGCAACAGTTGTGGATGCTCAGTACTTTTGAAAACAGTGCCACATCTAATGAGTTTCCTAAAAATGGATTTAGGAGCCTAAATGGGCAAAAAGATATGAATTTTGGCTTCTGCTCCTTAGTGCATACTCAATGTCTTCCTGTCACCCCAGTCCAATGATTTACGTTGACCATTATCTCTGAGTTCCAAGAAGATTTTTAAGTTCCAATGGGCATACATGAGATGAATAGAGGTTCTATATGCTAGATGTGAGGCACATATGTCATACTCTCAGGCTATCAGCACATCCGAATATGTGTCAGGGATCACTTCCTTGCCCTCAAGCCCCTTTCATCTTGTCCATACAGCATCTATAAGAAGGGCATCATCCTTGTATATTCTACATGGGTAGTCAATTATTTTCTGTCAAGGTCCAAATTTCTTGTCAAGATACAGTCAAGGTCCACACTTCAGAGAAAATAATAAAAAATATTAACAATAATAATAAGTAATTAAAAAGATGTGAGGGTCCGTTCAAAAGCAGCTGGCAGTCCAGATTTGGCCCATGGTCTGCTTATGTACTATCACTGTTACCCTGTCATCTTATCTTCTAGAATTACCTGAGCCATTGTCTGATTACAGTAGTACCTTATCTTAATTCTATGCCATTTGTATAGGAGGGAATAGACAAATGAAGGCCCAGCTGGCATCCCTCTTCCCATTCCAAATAGACAGAGAGCTCAGTTAAATACTTAGCAGTTAATACTTCTTCTAACTACGACATGGTTCAAGGCCAAATTTTCTGCAACTAATTGCAATCTTTCAGAAAAGCTTACGTCCTGGAAGCCACTTTTCTTCAGCTGGAGTGACTAAATAAATACAATCTGTATGATTTGGCTTCCCACACTAAATTCTTTCTTTTGGATGCTTTGGATACTGAATCAAACCAGCCTTTTAAAAGAAAATAAACAGGACAGTGCGCATTTGTTTGGGCGGTGAAAAGGATTCGCATTAAAATGAGAACTATGGAAAAGCCAGTGTTAAAGGAGGCCTTGCTGCTATATGATTTTTATTTTTATTACTTGGCAGCTTATTTGAGAACAGAAGTTGTCTGAAGACATTGCCACTGGGTGGCCTTGGACAGAGAAGAAATGAGATTAAGAAACTCTTGTTATAGTCAGGGCTGGCTCCAGGCCCTAGCGCGCCAAGCGTGTGCTTGGGTGGCATGCCATGGGGGGCGCTCTGCCAGTTGCCGGGAGGGCGGCAGGCGGCTCCGGTGGACCTCCCACAGGCATGCCTGCGAGGGTCCACTGGTCCCTCAGCTCCGGTGGAACATCCACAGGCATGCCTATGGGCGGTCCACCTGAGCCACGGGATGAGCGGACCCTCCGCAGGCATGCCTGCGGGAGGTCCACCAGAGTCGCGGGACCGACGAGCGGCAGAGCACTCCCCGCGGCATGCTGTCGTGCTTGGGACGGCAAAGTGGCTAGAGTGGGCCCTGGTTATAGTTATAGAAAAAGGAGATGCATGAAGAAAGGAATGTTCTAATCTCATTTCACACTCTTCACTATTGCTCTCTTCTCAGTTTGATTTTGCTTTTGGCCCCACACTTTGATTTGGCAGAGTGGATCCTTTTCACTGCATCTAATATGGAGAAGTAGGGAGCTAGATTGTGTATTATGGGCTTAAACTATTGGGGACAGAGTTATTTATGGAAGAGAATTTTCTGTTATTGTTCTCCTCAGGTTCTTATACTGCAATATCAGCAGCCTTTGGCACGCAGCCTGTCAGGGAAATCTGCTGGTGGGCTGGGACGGTTTGTTTACCTGCCGTGTCCTCAGAGCTGCGATTGGCCGACAGGGGCTCCAGGAAGTGGCGTGTGCCGAGGGATGTGCTGGCCACTGCTTCCAGCAGCTCCCATTGGCCTGGAATGGCGAACTGCAGCCAGTGGGAGCTGCGATCAGCTGAACCTGTGGACGCTGCAGGTAAACAAACCGTCCTGGCCTGCCAGCAGATTTCCCTGATGGGCTGCATGCCAAAGGTTGCCGATCCCTGTTATACTGCAACCATCACTATGGTATCCAAATGCCTGTTACACAGTTGTGATAATGGGGGGGGGGGTAGCTCCCTTTGATGGATACCCAGCCAGTCAATTAGCTGTAAAATCCCTCATGGTAGCTGTTCTCTACTTGTTTTACCTGTAAAGGGTTAAAAAGTCCCCCAGGTAAAGAAAAAAAAAGTGGGCACCTGACCAAAAGAGCCAATGGGAAGGCTATAACTTTTAAAATGGGGAAAAAAACTTTCCCTTTGTCTGTTGGTCTCTGAGCTGGAGGGACATGGAGCAATGCTATAAGCAGAAATGCTGTGTAAGGTTTGAACCAGGTATGAAAAAGTATCTTCCATACCTAAAAGAAATTATTTGGATAGAGAATGTTTAGTTAGACACAATCAGGTTTATTTCTTATTTTGACTTGTGGCTCTCCTCTGTGCTAACCCCTGATGCTTTGGCTTGCTTGTAACCTTTAAGCTGAACCCTAAGAAAGCTAGTTTGGGTGCTTAATTTTTGGAATTGCTCTTTTAAAATCTAGCAAAAGCCTAAATTCCAGATGTATTTTTTTTCCTTTTTGTTTTTGATAAAATTTACCTTTTTTAAGAAAAGGATTGGATTTTTGGTGTCCTAAGAGATTTATGCATATGCTGTTTGATTAGCTGGTGGCTACAGCTAATTTCCTTTGTTTTTTTTTCCTCAGCTCTTTCCCAGAGGAGGTGGTGGTGAAAGGGCTTGAGGGTACCCCACAGGGAGGAATTCCCAAGTGTTCCTTCCTGAGTTCAAGGGTTGCTTTTTTGTTTTTGTTTTTTTTTTCTCCATTTGGGTGGTGGCAGCATTTACCAAACCAAGGTCAGAGAAAAGCTGTAACCTTGGGAGTGTAGTACAAGCCCGGAGTAGCATGTGTTATTTTTTAGAATCCTTGCTGGCCCCCACCTTCTGCACTCGAAGTGACAGAGTGGGGATTCAGCCTTGACAACATGAGAAATAACATTAATGCTCCTGAATTTCTTTTTTATTTGTATTTTTCAATTTCGCCTCTTTGCAATTCACAGGGGATCAAATCCTCTCTAATTAAGGAAAAAGAACTTGCTAGTTGGTAATATTACAATCATATAGCACATCTTCCACATGAGCAACATAATGTATGAATGCCTCCTTGTTATTCTTCCATGATCTTTCTGGCAAACTGGGCCCTTGCTTTGGAAAGCATAACGTCTGGATTCAAATTCTTTTATTCTTCTGTACACGTTAGAGCATCATTCTAACTTGCTGTATGTGACCTTTGAATGATTGAGTGTTCTGTTCCCTAAGGAAATGAATCAGTGCTGGATGAGATGGGAAAGCAAGCATATTCTTTGAAGATGTCCAACATTACGATTTTGGAAAAAAATCACTGCAAATAATAGAATGCATAACACATCTTCGGATACCCTTATCTCAAATAACACATTTCCTGGAAGACAACACAGACATCCATGTCAAGATAAACTTTAGTGGCTCCTCTGCTCTTGTCTGGTATGATGGCTACTATCAAACTGTGGCAAAGCAAAGACCCATAAGCTGTCATGGGGTGACTTAGAAAGACCTGTATCCTTGCAGGCTTATACAAGTACTGTACCAGGGCAGACAAGGCAACAAAACAAACTGTATTATGAAGCACCTTCATATGGTATTCCTGTGACAGATGTGAGACCTAGGAAGTGCAGAGTTCAAATGACTGGATTGAAATATGCTAGACGAGCAAGGACTTCTGAGACAATATATGTGAAATGGTTTTCTTGGGGAATCCCTGAAGGGTGGGTAATACCATGCCAGTTATGCCACACCCCCCCTCAAAAAACAGCCATATGAAGCTGCACTCTGGAGCGAGAGCCTGTCATAAACAGATAGTTAAGAGTTAATGTCTTTTTTATCTGTAAAGGATTAACAAATAGTGAACCTGAAACACCTGACCAGAGGACCAATCAGGAAACAAGATACTTTCAAATCTCAGTGGAGGGAAGCATTTGTTTGTTTTTTGGGGGGTTTGCTTTGTTCTCTCTGAGTCCTGAAAGGGACCAGACGTGCAACCAGGTTTCTTGCCAATCTCCCTGCTACAGTCTCTTATATATTCAGAATAGTGAGTATTAAGTAGAAAAAGCGGTTATAGTCTTTTGATTGTTTTCTGTATTTGCAAATGTGTATTTTGCTGGATGGATTTTGATTGGTATTTGTGCTGGGGGGAGACTTCTTTCTAGTGTTTATAAGCTGAAAGACCCTGTAATATTCCATCTTGATTTTACAGAGATTTCTTACTTTTTTCTTTCTTTTATTAAAAGCTTTTCTTTTTAAAAGACCTGATTAATTTTTTTTCCTTGTTAAGGCTCAAAGGAACTGAGTCTGTACTCATCAGGGAATTAGTGGGAGAAGGGAAGGAGGAGTGGGGGAGGAAAGGTGAATTTCCTCTGTGTTTTAGATTCATGGAGCTTGAATCTGTCTATCTCTCCAGGATAGCCCAGGGAGGGAAAGCCTGGAAGGGGGAGAGAAGAGGGAGAAAAAACTTGATTTCTCTGTGTTGTGATTCAAGGAGTTTGAATCACGGTGATCTCTTAGTTTACCCAGGGCGGGAAAGATCTGGGAGGAAGAAAGGAGGGGGAGGGAAAATGGTTTATTCCCCTTTGTTGTGAGACTCAAGGAATTTGGGTCTTGGGGTCCCCAGGGAAGGTTTTTGGGGAGACCAGAGTGCCCCAAAACACTAAATTTTTGGGTGGTGGCAGCCTATCAGATCTAAGCTGGTAATTAAGCTTAGAGGAATTCATGCTGGTACCCCATCTTTTGGACTCTAAGGTTCATATTCGGGAATTATATCACGATAGAGCCATCAACTGGTGATTACCTTTTCCTGTATATTGGAGATCAAAGGCCCAGGCTATATAAAGAAATGACTGATCTCCCCATCCTTGGTACTGGTTCCTGATCTAAAAACTGATATGAACTTGGGAAAACCCAGTTGTGGAGTTTGAAGGAGTGACATCTGCCAGAGCCCTATGTTGGAGTTGGGGTTGATCTCTGGTAAACTTTTTAGCTTGTGTGTATGTTCTTGTATTGTTTTTATGTGCTTTCTCTGTAATGTTTTATCTTAAGAACAAATGTGGTTGCTTAGCAGGAGGTGGGTGGTAACTTGTAACTGCTGGCAATATGCTGTTCATAGCCATCAGAGAGAAAGAAAAGCATGGGCTTTCAGACAGAGTGGCTTGCTGGAGATATTGCAGTCTAAGGCAGGGCGCTGTGCAGCCTTAAATCACTGATCAGAAGGCAATTAGATGCAGGTCTCCACCCATGAGAGGTAACCATTGAAAGCCAGAAAACTTTAGGCAAGTGCCCTTGAGGTACCCCAGTGAGGAAATACAGATGTCGTTACCCTGACAGGGTGACACTTTGCTCTTTGGCCTTCTAAGGACTGATCTTGCTAAATCAATACTTTCTTCTTTAGGCAGTCTTCTGTTCTTTCTTTTTCTCTTTGAGCCAAATTCTATCTTGATTTACTCCTGTGCAGCGTTGTGATGTCAATGGAATTGCAGAAGGAGAGATGAAAGAAGAAATTGGTCTTTTTTATACTAATGCATGGTCATGGTCTGACACTTTGTTTTAGATTACTCTGTGGATTGCCAGGAGGGACAAGGAAGAAAGGAGAAAAGATGACTGTTGTTTTTTATCCTGCATTTCTTTGGCAAAATTGGGAATCCTTGCACTCAGGCAGACAGTGCAGAGCTAGCGCCACTGTCAGTACTAGGCAGTAAAGAGCACAAAAGAGGCAGCATAAGGATGGTCCAGTCCCTGCACCAGTCAGAACAGCTGGATAGCTCTAAGAGAAAGCACATTTCTAAATGAAGTGTACAGGGAGAAGACTGTTCTAGCTCCATTATTTGCTGAGACACTAAAGAAAAGAATGGATATACTCCACAATGGGTGTGAGATGCTTGTGACAACACTGGCATACATTTAACACAGGCATGTACTGGACCTGAACTTTTAATTCCTGTGTATTCAAAACTCCTGCGGTGTATGGGATAGGCAGTACATTTGAGTGTTTCAAGCTGCCACACTCCTTAAGTTGTTCTTTTCCTCTCTGGTCCTCACTGTAAACCCAGCTCTCACCTGTGGCTCCAAGTAGCTGTAAGAGTAAGACAGTGATCACGCCCCAGTAAGCTGCCTCAGCAGGCAGGCTAACCCAGATGAGAGTAACCAAAAGTGTGGAAACTGACAGTGATTTAGGAGTTGTCCTCTCAAGCCTACGAAGACTGTTCTGGTAGCCAAAGCAAAAGAGACCATATATTGGTCCAATGACTTGAAGAGCAGTGCAGCGATGTATCGTGGAAGGTGAAAGGCATGATGAGGCACTACAGGAGTCATGGCTATCCACTGCAGCTAAAGGAGCCAGCTGTAACATCCTTTGTGCCACTCAGCCAAACTTCAGCAGCTGAGAGAATGGGATTGTCCCAGTGCAACGACTCTTTAATGAGCTTCAGCCAGCAGAAATGGAGTTCCAAAGAGGATGGATCTAGACTGTTCTCAGGGGTGCCAGATGACAGAACAAGGAGTAATGGTCTCAAGTTGCAGTGGGGGAGGTTTAGGTTGCATATTAGGAAAAACTTTTTCACTAAGAGGGTGGTGAAGAGCTGGAATGAGTTACTTATGGAGGTGGTGGAATCTCCTTCCTTAGAGGTTTTAAAGGTCAGGCTTGACAAAGCCCTGGCTGGGATGATTTAGTTGGGGATTGGTCCTGCTGTGAGCAGGGAGTTGAACTAGATGACCTCCTGAGGTCCCTTCCAACACTGATATTCTATGATTCTATAACTTCACACGTCACTCATGGATATCTCTCTTCAAAATTCCTGTGGCGATGGGGCAGTGACAAAGCAACAAGTGAAGATGATTACTGGCAGTCATAGTCACAAGCCTGCAGGCAGGCGGCCTGGGACATTGGTCACCCATCCCTGACTCAAGGGCAGCAGGGAAACTCAGCAACACCCCAGGTGATAGAGCAGTCCTTTTTTAGGATTGCACTGCTCTCCCTTTGTAAGGGAAGGGGCTAGAAAAGGTACCTCAAACATTGTCTGCCAAAAACTCCTACTCAAGTCAATGGGACTTTTGGATTCTCAAGGAATGCAGGATTGGATTCACTGGTTCATACATTTTCTAATTATTCAAAACAAACCCCTGTTCAGACATGCTCACTGTTTTCATCTCAGATGCACCAAAAGTTAATTTCTGAAAACAAATTGTCACTAGAAAAAACTGCATTTGGAAAGATATCTTAACACTTTGTTCTTTCAGCCCCTTTTATCATGGTTGCTGTCACTTTATAGAATGATCTGCATTAGAATAATCAGGGGACACAATCTCCCCCACCGATAGCCAGATGGGTGGTCCTTTTATGAATTTTTATTTAATACATATTCTGTTTTTCCACAACATTCTTAATATGTAAATAGAAGCATTTAGTGCACTGAGACAAGATTCAATGACATGTACAAAAAGACTAACAACATTAAAACTCCTGTTTATAACAAGCCAAAGAAACCCCTCATTGCATAATGTCCACACTGATGTCAGCTTCAAAACATCCTCCATTCTGATGAAGAAACAGCAATTAGTCAAGTTATCCCAAAGCGATGTCAAAAGCCTACAAATTAAAGTGGCTGTAAAACTCAATCCCACTAGACTCCTACAAACTTGTAAGTTAATGCCATTGAAAAGCAAGGTAATCAGGTGTCATTTATCTGAATAATAGCTGAGACACAACAGAGATCTATGCATATCAAAGACCATTTGTGTAATGAGGCGATAGCCACCATTTGAGCAATTAAGCACGCTAAACAAAGTCAGCTATTTAAATAGCCCTACAGGTAAGCATGAAAATCAAAAACCACAGAGACCCTGAATCTGCTGTATTTGCTCAGGCTAAACTCCATTGGCTCAGCAAAGAGCAAAGAGCTATTTTTCCAAAATACCACAGATTTTAAATCGCATCAAAGTTTGACTCAGTCTCTGAGTTTTCAGAAGTTTTCTTTATTATTTGCTCTAAAAACTTCACCGCCATATTCTTGCAGAATAAAGCTCGACATGGGCCCAATCCTACATGGTGCTGAATACCCCTACAGCATTTGTAGTCAATGAGGAATGAAAGCAATCTGGAGGTGCTCAGCATCTTTCCACAACCACTCATATTCATTAGCTGAAGTAGATGGATGTGTGCCAGTTCAAGTGTTTTCCCTCTTGAACTTCTGATGGGTGCCATGTTCTGAGTGCTAGATTCTGACTAGTAATGAAGCAGGATACATTTTGTTGAATGAACAAATTCAAGGAGAGTCTGAACAGTCTGACTCTTTCCTAGATCAATCACTTTGAGCCCCCACACCTTTGCCCAGTGTCCTGTTTACAGCTTTCTGACTAAGCCTCAAGAAGACAACACATATTGCGGCTAAAGTATGTTGGCCAACGCTGTCAAGTGAAGACTTGAAAGTTGACTTCAGTAGTTCCAGGTTCTACTCAGTGCACTAGGCTATACTGCCGCTCTGGTATGCGCATGGCATATGAATCCAATCTTTCACTTTAAATTATCCAGAAAATATTTTCCAAAGCAAGCAGCTGGATCTGGATATTTCCTCCCAGGGAAATAAAAATCCTTTGGTGTTAAGGATATAGGGCCAAACTTTGAGTTACAGCAGTGCAAAGGGTGATTTCTTTCTTAACAGATTGTTAGCTAAGAGATCTGGGCCAACTTCTACTGCTGTTTGCTTAGGTGTCCACAATTGTTTCCCCCCCACCATATAATTATCCATCCTGCCCAAGTTATTCATCCTCCCTAGCCAGTTGGTAAACTGTTTGGATTGAAAATGGTAGTGACAATCATGATTATGTGATTTCTGTATTTTCTGTCCTGATCTCACAGGTTTACTCTTTAGGGGGATTGCCTTACTAATTTATTTGATTTTAGTTTTAAGCATTGTCACAAATACTTTCTGAGAACAGTGACAAGGTGAGACATGCATTCCCAAAAATAGCTTAGAAAAAGACAGAAGCTTGTTGACAGGTCATAATTACTCACAGTCAGTGCTCTCAGTCTCTGTAGAAAATAAGTTCCTTGAATTTCTTCATAGTGATCTTTCTGCCCAATTGAGGAATAAATGTTGACAAGTTCTAAGCTTTGGCAGAGTCCTGACAGAGTCCAGTACAGAGCAGCACCAACTCTAGGGAAACGTGGGGAAGAGTTGTAGCCCAGGGAGTTGCACTCTTTCTCTATGCTCCCAGTTATGCAGGTTGCATCATCCTTTTGGCTAGTGCAGCCTGCTCCTGTCAGTATACCTGGCGAACTCACCCTCCCCTTTTTTTTCTGGGCCGGGAGCAGGCTTGAAGATTTACAAAAACAAAATAACCCCAAGAAAAGTGTCTGAGTAAGGGACCTCCTGGGACAAGAGACAATAATCTTTAACTGTATAAGAAAGAGGAAAGGGAACAAGATTTGATCCATTATGGAGAAGCCATTCTGCCAGTGCGGCCATCTCAGAAAAGATGGCTCCCAGCTTTCTGGTGTGAATAAGCTCTGTAAGAACTATCCATCGGGGGGCGGGGGGGGGAATACCTTATTAAGCAGGAAAGTTACTTGTTTATAAGTATAGGCTATAGATTATGGTTTATGTTTTTCTTTTACTTGTAACTTTTCAGGCTGGCCCTATTGGTACACCACCTGGGCAACCATCCAGGGGTGCCATAGTTAAGGGGGCACCATGCAGCAGTGCAGAGGTGTGCACTGCTGATGTAGAGTTGGAAACTGCTCCCAACTGGCAGGGAAATGCTGCTTGAGAGAAAAGTGGGGGCACTCTGATTTCTCCCTGCTTCCTGCTGTCGAAGGAACATGGAGGGGAGGGAGGGGAGTTGTGATACACAGATACTGCTTCCCCCCACAATGTTCCTCCGCCCCCCTTGAGGGCTGTAAGGGCTAGAAGTGAGGAGCAACACCAAGTGCTCCATGCATCCAGGTCTCTTTTCCCACTTGGACTGTGCTGTGAGGCAAGCATCAGGAGCTGCTGCTCTCTACACTCCTCTTAGACATCCAAGGTGAGGAAAGTGACCTGGATTCAGGGAACCCTGCCACTGCTCCATACTCCCCCCATCACAACCCCCTAAGGGTGCACAGAGGAGCAACATTAGCTGGGAGAGTGAGCAGCAATGCCAATGGCTCTGTGCTTCCAGGTCAGTTTTGCCACACGGGTACCTATAGGTGGTTGCCCAGGTGGCCCACCAATAAGGCCAGGAAGAAGATTGCAGGAGTTAGGGCATAAGAGGGGTGGGGAGCATGGGCAGCCCATGGGGACTAGGGGCCAGAGCAATGGGGGGCACTGTGCCCATGGGGGCCAGAGGCACCAAAATACAAGTTTGCCCAAGGCGCCATTTTTCCTAAGGCCAGCACTGAACCTTATGTTTCCAAATCCTTATATTTACCTTTATTTGAAGCTCTATCTTAAGTTCTGTTATATAAACTTCAATTTTGTTTTACTATAGATATATCTAAGTTCCTTGTATAGGAGTAGGATTTTATATTTATATTAGAGGTTATAATGATTGACAGTTATAATAATGTGGTATGTATTAAATATATTAATGTATGATTTGATTTCACCCTGCCAGCCACCCTTTTTTATTTCAAGGCAAGAATAGACCAGAATAGTTCTTATGGCTGATTATGGTCACCTTTTGTTTTAGGATAAGATTTCATTACAGTATTTGCTATAAGGTCTTGCTTCTTGAATGCATTGCAAACTAAGTTGTGTATGGTTCTTTTGTAATCCCTTTAGTAACCATATAATCCTTTCCAAAACGTTATCCTGTCTGAAGTCTCTGTAAAATTGTTTGGTGTGAGTAAAGGATGTGTGCATGGTTAAGAATGAGTGTGAAAGCCATCACAAATGTCCAGATGGTCAAGAAAAATGAGAGACTTGGAAATACCAGGAGACAGTAAGAAAACATCAATTGTATCCAATGCTAAACATGTTAGCAACATTGATGACCTTGAGGTGAGGCAGGCACCCCTGAAGGCGAGACAACAAATAGGAGATAACGATGGGAAGCCTGACAGTAACCATCAAATGATAACAGCAGAAAAACCCAAAATTAATACCACTTAAGGACTAATGATTACAGGGTGAAATTGTAAAATGCATGGACTCAAATGGGAATTTACAACTATAAAGATCGGGTGTTTTGCCGTGAAACTCTGGGTTCAGTCCTGCAAAGCCTCAGAGCATCGGATCACGACCAACAGAACCAAGCTCCTCAATCATATTAAATCTAACTGGCCATTAGATTGACTCGAGCTACGACAGACTGGTAACTATAAAGACCATCTGCAGGACTTGTGTGTGTGTATGTTGTGTAATTGAATGCATATGCTAACTGTTGTATTTTCAATAAATGCGGCTTACTGCCTTTTTCCCTGAAAAAGATCCCAAGTGCTTTGTGTGGGCATAACACTTGTACTAGAGAGAGTGATGAACTGAGATGAAGCCAGTAAATTGGAGCGGACAGCTTCTATGAAGGCAGCAGATCAGTGTATATTGCAGGTGCCCAGAAGACAAGGGACTGGACACTCAAGTGTAACAAAGTGGGTGTTTAAATTGTTAGCTTGCAGAGGAAAAGATGGGGCTCGCAGAGCCCAGGGCAGAGTGCAGGTGTTGCCACCAGCTGGTTGCTGGGGAGAGCTTCCTTTGATGGGCACAGACGGGGCTCTCCACCACTGTGAGCAGTTTCACCCCCAACATCTTAGGTAACCCTGAAAAGTGTCACACACACCCGGGCACAAGAGTTTACAATCTTATTCCAACTCTTTTTAATGCCAGTGTTAATTGTTTATATCCTTTGATCAGCTTTCTCAGTCCTTTTAATAGCATTGAAGCTAAATTCTCCAAGAATCAGAGATATGTTTCCAACAGCAGAAACCAACTAGATTTTAAATTCCTGTACCCATTGCTGCAGGCATGTAATCCCATTCCCCCTATCTGAAGGTCTCCAAGTCACAACCAAATGCACTATTTGGAAGAATTTTGTAAAGAAAGCACTGCTAAAATCTATGACCGCTGTGACAGTACCTCCCAAAGGCTTTATGGAAATATGCTTAGAATGTGTTTTATGCTACATATGCCATGTAACATATCTCCATAAAGATTATGATCTACTGAATGTATTAATCCTATTTGTATGCATGTAGCATTTTTGTATTCGAAGTTATGAATGTTATGAACATTAGCTGTATACTTGCTTGATTTCTAACTAGCCTTAGTTAGAACATTTGGTCACTTTTTGGGAAAGGAATGTGCAAGTTAAGTGCTCAGTCAGGAAGCACTTAACAGACGAAAGAGCTTGGAAGACTCCAGTCCACATAAGAAGTCTACCTGAGGACATTCAAGGTAGCATGTGGGTAATGACTGTTACCTGCAAGTCCTGAGTTATGCATGGGCATGTGACTTGCCCATGTGATTCCAAATCTCCATTTTGTGACTGGAGTCTACACAGGGGGAGGGAGGGATGTCTACCCAGAAGAGAAAGTCCATTTAAACCCTTGGGAGACCCCTCCATGTTGTCTTCAGCTGGCTAAAGAGAGAGCCTCTCCACCCCCACCCAGGATCCTGAAAGTAACTGGAACGAAGGACAAAGACTGCAACGGGTGTGAGTGATTGCTGGACTCAGGCTAAAAGATTAGTCTGTAAAAGGGACCACTCTGGAACTGGTGAGGATCTTATCTGTATTCAATTTGATTAGACACAGATTTGCGCATTTTATTTTATTTTGCTTCATGACTTACTTTTTCTGTCTGTTACTTCTTTGAACCACTTAAATCCTACTTTCTGTATTTAATAAAATCACCTTTTACTTATTAATTAACTCAGAGTATGTGTTAATACCTGGAGGGTGCAAACAGCTGTGCATATCTCTCCATCAGTGTTATAGAGGGTGAACAATTTATGAATTTACCCTGTATAAGCTTTATACAGAGTAAAATGATTTACTTGGGTTTAGACCCCATTGGGAGTTGGGCATCTAAATGTTAAGGACAAGCACACTTCTGTTAGCTGCTTTAGGTAAAGCTGGACTTTTGGGGCAAGAAATTCAGACCCTGGGTCTTTGTTGACTCAGCAAGACAGGATGCTGGAGTTCTGAGCTGGCAGGGAAAACAGGAGCAGAGGTAGTCTTGGTACATCAGGTGGCAGCTCCCAGGGCGGGTTCTGTGATCCAACCTGTCACAGCTATTAGCTGGTGAATATTCTAGGCCAGGGGTCGGCAATCTCTGGCACGCGGCTCACCAGGGTAAGCACCCTGGCAGGCCGGGCCAGTTTGTTTACCTGCCACGCTGGCAGGTTAGGCCAATCGCAGCTCCCACTGGCTGCAGTTCACCGCTCCAGGCGAATGGAAGCAGCAGGAAGCTGCGCCCAGCACATTCCTTGGCCCGCGCCGCTTCCCACCACCACCATTGACCTGGAGTGGCAAACTGCAGCTAGTGGGAGCCGCAATCAGCTGAACATGCCAACGCGGCAGGTAAACAAACTGGCCCGGTCCCTGGCAAGCCACATGCCAGAGGTTGCCGACCCCTGTTCTAGGCCTTGTGTCCTCTAATAAAGCCAGTTTGTTATGGCTGTATTAGGCCCTTTCCTGGTAGTCTGGTATTTAAAATTTCACTCATTCGAGCATTCTCATGAGATACAACATTTGGTTTCTTTCCCAAAATGTGAAGATCCATATTCAGTAACGAGATATTTATGAACCAGATATCAGAAAATGGCATTTTTCATTAACAAAGAAATAACAGCAGTTCTTAGCCATTTTGGAAGAGATTTGTTTTCAAGCATTCAGTAAGATAAGATATAAAATGTCTTTAAATATTTTATATTTAGCTGAGACTCCCATCTGATCTTGTTGCCTGCCTTAAGCTCAAAGATGGGATTTCTTCCTTTTCTGATATCAAAATGTCTGCATTTAGACTCTGCATTTTCAATTCTGAGTGTGTGTGTGAGAGAGAGGATTTAAAGGCACGGTGTATCTAATACTCTAAGATCGATAATCACTTCTTGACCCCTTTTCCCATTAACATGGGGTCAGAAGTGTCACAATTCTTTGCCACCCCTTCCAGTCCATGCCAAGAGTTTATAGGTCCTTTTCTATTCAAACTTATTGTGACAGACTCTTTAGATCTTATCCTTAGTCTTCCACATCCTTCCTTGCTGTCCTCTTTCTCCCAGGCTTTCTTTGCTGGTTGTTCTTTTCCCAGTCTTATCACATGTCCAGCCTGCTTCAAATGAGCAATCTCAAGCCTATCAATCACTGAGCATTTCAAACTCATCTTCTCCCTAAATTCTTCCATGTGCATTCTGTGTACCCTCTCCTTGCCTGCCATTCTCTTCATTATATTATTTTATACTATTTGCATCTTCTTTTCCTCTATCTCCATAACATCCAGTTTTTCTAAACCATAAAGCAGGCAGGGACAAACACATGCAGCATACACTTTTCAGGATGTTACTTAATTGGAGGTCCCACAATACTCCTGTCACCTTTTTACTGCCACCCATGCACACTGGGTTCTTCTTTTCAGTTATCCAGATCTCTCTATGATGGCTCTGAGTTTATCTCTCAAGTACAAAAATTATTTCTTCTGCTTCAGCTTCTCTCCTAAAAAAATAATCAACAGATCTTTTTCCACCTTCCCTACTTGCATAACTTCAGTTTTCTTTGAGTTTATCTGTAAACCATGGTCTCCAAACAAAGATGTCCACTCTGATACCACATTTAACAATTCCTCTTTGCTGTCATCAGTATATGTTAGTTTTCTCTATGAATGGTTTATATGTTGTTGTGGGCCGGGATTGTATACAGCTGTTCCAGAACAGGTGAGAACGGGCTAGATGTAAACCTGGGAAGTGCTATGAATTTCAAAGGAGCAATGGACCAGACAAGAATGGATGTTTGGAACATACAATGATAAGACATTTTCCTGAGAATCTCTAGAAGAGGTGAATGAAAATAGCCCCTCCTCCATTTATGCAAAAACCCAGCCTTTTCAATTTATGACTTGAGGAGAAAAACATTGTCTGTGGATTACTTGTTTTGGACATCTGAAAGTCAAAGGCTGAAGCTTTATAAAGGGAAGGCTGAATTGTTGCTTAGAAAGGTATATGGTTTTTCAAGATTAATAAATTCTACACCGTAGCTGTGCTCTCAGTTTATCATGCTTTCAAACTTCTGACTCAGTGCAGATATTGTGCCTATTAGTACTCTTTCCTTTCCTAAAGCCATGTTGTTCCCTCCTTTATTTTCCTCCACCTTGCATCTCAACCTTGCCTTCAAGTCTCAAAGGACCTTGAGAGGCTAACATTAAAAGGGTGAAGCCCTGGTATGTGTTTGGATCATTTCCATCATCTTTACCTTTCCAAAGAGGTACAATCAATCCTGTTCTCCAGTGATATGGTATTCTCACTTAATCCCAGTAAACACATAGTAATGTACGAAGCCACTCTACTCCAGCATCTCGATTCCAGATGTGTTGATCATATCAGCAGTTATCTCATCTTCACCAGCTGCTTTACCATTCTCCATCTTGTTCAATGCGTCTTCTACCTTGTCTACAAAGATATCCGCAGTTCTCTCTTCTCATTTAACAGCTTAGATCAGCCTTAGTAAAATTTTGATTTGAAAGATCAGAAATGTTCAGCTCACATTCATACTGATTCATTTTTCTCAATCTGTGCCTCCGTATGAGAGATGGATGGTTGGACATTTTGTGATATGTAGTGATTATTCCCCCCCATCCTAGTCAAATCTGCTACTGGAAAAATAATTCTTGCTGTAATTTATAATGCAACTGTTGAATTAAAAAAGTTAATTTATAGGAGAGTTTATAACACATAACAATAATTTACAGATCATTTTGCTTTGTGTGCTCTACTAATTTTTAGTGTGTCCTTCAGTTAGATGTTTCTCCCAAATTCGTAAGTTAAGAGACATGCTTCTCTCTTTACCTGCCACTGCTTCTTTTTTCACTCGGTTGACTTACTCCTCATTAAATTTAACAATGTAACAAACATCTTTTCAAACTTTGAGTCAAGAAAGCAGCTGATCTTCAATTTTATGAGGCAATGGAGAAACATAGAGGATCCTGCTAGTGTCTCTTCAAGCTCTACTCTCAAGTGGTTCTAATAGCTTATTTTTCTTTGTGAAGAAATGTTTCCTATTGTCATAAATGAGTAAGTCAATCAAGCCATCTCCTTAACAACAGGTTGTTTTTTTTTAAATTGAAAGTATGTTTCACCATATACAGTTGTTGTAGATGAACACAGCCAGATACATGGTCATGATACTAATAAGATGATAACTTCTTACAGATAACCAGTTTACAAAGTCAGAAATCTTTTGGCAGTTGTAAACCAGGGATTGTCTTTATTATTGCTATTATTATCATCTCAGTGTACATGATGCAGAGACATGGGATGAAATCTTGGCTACATTGAAGTTAATAGGAATTTTGTCTTTGGTAGGGCCAGGATTTTACCCACACTGCCTCTATGAAAGAGATTACAATGTACGTTGAGCATGTCAAGCCAGGGTGCCACAGGAAATTACATCAGAAAAGTGGAGATGGGGGGAGGAAGATACAAAAGCAGGTCATGGCATTATGATTGTAGCACAGCACGCACATCATACACTCATCGAAGGGACCATTAGATCATCTTGTCTGCTCTCCTGAATAGCACAGGCCATTACATTTCAGCTAATTACCCCTGTATTGAGTTGCACTAAAGCAGGGGTCGGCCACCTCTGGCATGTGGCTCGTCAGGGTAAGCACCCTGGCGGGCCAGGCCAGTTTGTTTACCTGCCATGTTGGCAGGTTCAACCGATCTCAGCTCCCACTGGCCACGGTTCACTGCTCCAGGCCAATAGGAGCTGCGGGAAGCCGTGGCTAGCACATCCCTCTGCCCGCACCTCTTCCAGCAGCCCCCATTGGCCTGGGATAGCGAACCGTGGCCAGTGAGAGTTGTGATTGGCTGAACCTGCCCATTCAACAGGTAAACAAACTGGCCCGGCCAGCCAGGGTGCTTACCCTAGCCAGTCATGTGCCAGAGGTTGCCGATCCCTGCACTAAAGCATCTATTCCAGAAACGGAACCAATGTTGATATGAAGACATCAAGCAATGGAGAATACAGTACTTCCCTTGGTAGTTTGTTCCAATGGTTAATCACCCTCACTGTAAAAAAATGGTGGCTAATTGCAAATTAGAATTTGTTTGGCTTCAGCTTCCAGTCATTGGTTCTTGTTATGTCTTTTTCTACTAGATTACAGAGCCCTTTAGTACTCAAGAGTTTGTCCCCAGTAAGGTACTTATGCACCATAATCAAGTCACTTAAATTTCTTTTTGATAAGCTATACCAACCAAATTCTTTAAGCTTCTCAATGCAAGACATATTCTTCAGCACTCAGATCATTTTTATGGTTCTTTTTTAAACCCTTCCAGTTTCTCAACATCCTTTTGAAAATGCAGATACCAGAACTGGACACAGTATTAAAGTATTGGTCATACCAGTGCTTGTTTATAGAGGTAAAATCAGCTCCCTCCTTCTACTCATGACTCCCATGTTTATATATATCCCAGGACCACAATAGTCTTTTTGGCCACAGTTTCACACTGGGCACTCAAGTTCAGTTGCTTGCCAAGTCCTTTTCAGAGGCACTCTTTCCAGCGTACAATCTCCCATTCTGTAGGTATGACTTTGCATTCCTTGTTCCTCAGTATATGAGCTTGCACCACTCCAACTCATCTTAGTTCTCCCCCTCCACACACACACTTAGTAGAGAATTAGTTTAGAGCAGGGATCGTCAGCCTTTGGCATGTGGCTAGCCAGGGTAAGCACCCTGGCAAGCTGGGCCAGTTTGTTTACCTGCCGCTTTGGCAAGTTCGACCAATCGCAGCTCCCACTAACAGCAGTTCGCTGTCCCAGGCCAATGGGGGGTGGCGGGAGCAGCCAGCACATCCCTTGCCCACACCACTTCCCACAGCCCCTATTGGCCTGGGACTGCAAACCGCGGCTAGTGGGAGCCACGACAGGCCGAACCTTCAGATGCGGCAGGTAAATAAGCTGGCCCAGCCTGTTAGGGTGCTTACCCTGGCAAGCCGCGTGCCAAAGGTTGCTGACCCCTGGCATAGAGAGTAAAACTGGGGGAATGGTTAATTGAAGAAGGAATGAAAGAAAAGATGGGGTTTGGAAGTGAGGGAAATTGTGTAGCATGCAGGATCAAGGAGCATATTACAAGCACATGTGGCAGCAAGTTGTTGGATTACTTCCTTGTTTTCTTCCAACTGAATAACTAACGTATTTGGCTTTGGCAATTTATGTTCTTTGCCAGTGATGAGATCAGTTTCCCTGATGCTCTTAATTTTTGCTGGTGTTCAATTTCAGTGCTACAGGCAGTATTCAATTTTTCAAAAAAATTTCACCAGCTACATTTAAGTCCTGTAAGCACCATCTTAGTTCAGTGGTAATATTCTCATTGTCCAATCCAGTCAAAATAGATGGTAGAAATGACTTGGGACTAGTTCAGTCACTGTCTTCTCTGATGCAAAGATAATTTTGTTTCATAAAGATCCATTCCGTGTATTGGGAACTCCAGTAGAGTCTCTTGGGGTTCTTGAATCTTAGGTAATTGCTGATAATCAGAGGCATTTTCTTCAGAATAATGTGTTCGTAAATTCTATCTTAGCTTGGGCAAGAGGCTGTCCATAAATTGCATAATGTATTACGGGGGTGGATCGGTCCTTAATTTTGTGTGTTTGTTTCACTGTTACAAAGTGTTACAAGGGTCACCAGAAGCAGTGTTATATAATTTGTGAACAGTCCTCAATATAAGATCACTCTTGCCTTCCAGATAATTTTGGAGTTTTAATCCTGGACTGACTTCACTAATCACATCTATAATTTCTGATTCTGGATAACCCTTCTTTCATCCAGTTTCAGAGTACTAAAACTTAACTTATCCTTTTGTGTGGAATCACCAATCTGCCCTGTAATTCTGAAATCTTTCCTAAATACTGCTAGCAGGTTTTGATGGCTCTGAGGCTGTGTTCTTTATTACTTTCATGTTCAACAGGCTTCACTGATTCAGTTTTCATCAGCTTAACTCCAAGCTGCTGTTGTCTTTGTTGCTGCAGCACTACCTGTTCCCCGTTCTCAAAAACTAGTAAAGCTTCTTTCCATTCCCGAGACTTTTTTTTAATCTGGTTCTCCTGTCTCTTTCTGAATCAGATTTTGAATCTGATAATCCATATGGGAGTAATATTGACATTCCCTCACCCTCCCTTGAGCAAAAAGATTCACACTCTAAATGCTGCATCAACCTCGGAGGCTTCCCCTCCCTCGCCCTTATATTTGTTTGAACATCCTCTGTGATTTGCTGTCCTTTAGTCATGGCAAGGAGATCCGGCTCTACTAAGAGGCACAGACAGGGTTCAGCCTCCAGCAGCAAGTTTTCAGTCACCACCATTTTGTGGCCTGCACAGCTGCACTGTTTCAAAAGGGCCCAACAGAGGCATAGCGAGCGCCCTCCATACCCTCCGACCGGAGGGGGCCCCGCAAGGAAGGGGGCCCCTAAAAGTGGCAAAAAAATATATAAGGTATAACTAGGTAAGTGACATTTATTGACGCTATTGCACAATCCATGTCGATTTTACTGACAGAATCGTGAAGTCATTATGATACATCATAATGCTATTGGCTACATCAGTTGTCTGTCGGTCAGTTTCGAATTTTAGTTGAACCCATTCAAAGAATGTGTATTTGTGTTCATAATGGCGGTCGGCGGATAAATGTTATTAATTTAGTTGTTTTGTTTTTTAATCGTTTCTGCATTGTAAGGGGCCTCGGACATATGTTCGGAGGGCCACGTTCTTTGTTGCTACGGCCCTGGGGCCCAAGAATAAAATAATCTGACTGGAGAACCCAAATTTGTTACATCAGTAAGCAGAAGACTCAACTTTTCACAGAGAACATTGTTGATGCTTGGATTCAAACCTCTTGCTTTAGGAGCTTCTTGCAGGCCAAGCCCTGCTCAGCCTCCTCTTACAGCAGCAGCAGCAGCAGCAGACACTCTGAGCACTCTAGGCACTGGAGAAGCTGACTATTCATAAAGGGACAGCTTCCTCTTCTCTTTAATACATACAGTAATAGACAAATAGTCAAGTTATTACTAAAAATAAACATAGGAATCTGTTTTAAAAAATCCACTCCAGGGACTTCACATGAGATGACACAAAGGTACTTCTTGTGGGCGGGGTCTTTCTTTTCTGTGGTATTTGAAAAGCAGTGGAGTGGGATTATAACTGAATTTTGAGATTCTAAAGCCATTCTAATGCTTCTGGGGTAGCTTTGTGCCATCACTGTAAGTGTGAATGGGGCAGTTGTCTGTGATGTGTCACATGGTTTCTACGTCACTACAATCACAATTTGGCAATTCTTTGGTATTCCATTTGTGGAGGAGATATCCACATCTTCCAAGTGCTGGCCTAATGCACTTGAGGGTGATCCACTGCCTACAGGGAAGGCAGAATCCTGGGACTTCTTTCATTGATCTTCAATCAGGTTTTGTTTGGGAGGTGACAAGTGGCCCACAATTTGAGCCAGCATTGACACAAGGATCCAGAAAGGCTTACTGATCACAAGTTGGGAGAGCAGTAGTGAATTGAAGTCTTGATGTATCGGTAGCTTTGGCGCAGCAAGGATCTTGTTGTAGTCTCAGACCACAGCAGAATCTTGCCTGATATTGTCTGATGTAATGCCTGCCCAACGTGAGAACCACAGTATTGGCATGGATTTGAGAAAGCCACTAACAATTCTGAACACAGCACTAATCTCAGTGTCAAGGTAGAGATGAGTGTTTCTGAAGCTTTGGGTTTCAATTGGCACATGAGAGCTGGCAATGCAGTCACCAAACTTTGTAGTATGTTTCAAATGTTTGGAGGTTGTTGTTCACCTTTTCTGTGGCTGTTACAGAGGATGTTCTGTGTTGCTAGAACAATGTTGTCTGCAAGAGTGAATTTTCAGGATAATGTGACCAGAATGTTGCTGGTATAGAGATTGAATAGTGCAAGTGCTAAGGTGGAACTCTGTGATTTGCTGGCAGATTCACCAAGGTATACTCAGCATCTTGGTGATGAGTCTGATTGTTGATTGGCATAGGAAAACTAATGATAACTTCATCAGGAAACCTATGCACCATACTGTAGTAAGAGGAGGCCCTGAGATATAAACCTTGGTATCAGAGGCCTGTTATGAGGCCTAAGACCTGAACTAAAGTAATGGACAAGACTTTGCTAACATAAAGCTAAGTGAAGCTCTGAGCCAGAGGCAGGCCCTGCTCACAGAAGCTGGCAAGGAAAGGGCTGATGCTGCAAGAAGATACGTACCTAAAAGGTACTGAACACTAGATATCAGAACATTCACATACTTGCACATTCCACACAGATGACAAGGAACAGACTGACCCATAGCAATGACAGGGCCAAAAGGGTAATATGATGGATAGAGTTGTTTTGTTCCAACAACATGTACAAGGTGAGAGGCGTCACCTTACTGCATAGAGGTGTTGTACCTTGCTACGTAGAAGGGTTGCACCTCAATACGTCAGGAGTGATGTGTAACTTGTTGGTATCTGTGTATAAGAATGCATCCCTGGGGCTGTGTCTTTGTCCGGCTGAGGGGGCAGTGGAAAGTCCCACTACTGACTGAGCTGAGTCCGTTGTCAGGGAGCACATATGTACTGGCTAACTGCAACTTAGCAGCACCTTGGACTATGTTTGCTGGGGAGCTGGAGACTGTGTTTCTCTTCGACAATAAACCTGGCCGACGTGCCTTCGTACCTTACTAGAGTCTGTGGTCATTGGGGGTTCCTTTCGGGTCTACTGTGTCAGCTATCTTTGAAGAGCTGGGACAGCACACAGAGGGAACACACACGCAGCCGAGTGATATCAACATAGAACAGAGCAGAGCACCACATCGGTAGCATCTGACAACACATACAATATCTTATGTAGAAGAAAGGTCAATGAATGCTACTGCTGCTTTTAATTATTGCTGATAGCCAGATTCAATGTAGCTGGTTAAGGCCAGCACCTAGTCACGGCAGTTATGACCAGTTCTAAATCCAGCCTGCTCTTTGGAGACTAGTTCCTCCAGTATGGACTATAAAGTAGGGGCATCTCCAACAGTTTATAGCAACTGCTAAGAAGGGAAATGGGCCAGCAGTCTTTGGGGTCAATAGGTTATTTTTCCAGGCTTCAAAATGGCTAAGATCCTAACTACCTTCCACTCTTTTGACATTATGCCAGAAAAGTTGATGTTGCTGAAAAAGTCTGCCAGCCACCTCCCTACCTTTGGACCAACATTCTTCAGGATTTTTTAATACATTCTGTCCATTCCTGCTGCTTTCCCATACTTAGTCTTGGAGATACCCTTGTCCACTTCATCTACTGAAGTCAACTGCCATTGGTTTAGTGCACAGCAAAGTTGTTTATGGACTTGCTGCCTGATGTTTTTATCTATTGGCATATGGGAGCTGGCAATTAACTATGCAGAGAGGGTATCTCCACTTATTTGAGGTAGTTTGAAGGCTGCTGGAGCCACACTGCCTCAAAAGACAAAGGAATATCCAGGCTTTACAGCTTGATCTTGTGAAGCCAAGCACTTTCATGGTTTTGCACCATCTTTTTCTTCTTGCTGAGTTGAAAGACTCAGGCAATGCCATTGTAGTTTTGGGGTTTTAAATAGTTTAATATTGCTGGAGGAGTGGTTAGTTCTCTTCTATCCATAAAGGAGTGAATGCTTTTCTGAATTCCATTGCAATGCTCAATTTGGTGGTCTATATTAGTAGGCCTGCAAAGTGGTAGTAATGAGCAGGTGTGACGCTGGCAGACCAGCCAACCTGTGTATGACCTGTAATAACTTAACAAGTTATTTGTAATCAAGACAATCCACTTATGGAGAGGTATCAAATAAATGTTAATTAGCAATCCCCAACTCATTCAGTTTGTACTGATAAGAATCAAAGAATAGTTGCTAAGTGTACTTGTTTGTGTTTACCTGCATCTTGTTAGAAATTTACCAAAGTAACTCAATTAGCTTTTAGATGTTAATTCCTTTTCATGTCTGGTACTTGACTACCCTAGACCTGACAAAGGGGTACTGGCAGATTCCCCTTGCCGAAGACACAAAGGAAAAGACTGTGTTCTCTACACCAGAAGGTCTTTTTCAATATACTGTCCTCCCTTTTGGACTCCATGGGGCCTCAGCTACTTTCCAGCGCCTCATGGACAAGCTATTACGCCCACATACCAGTTGTGCTGCTGCCTATTTGGACAATGTGGTCATTCATACCCCAGATTGGGAAACCCACCTAGAGAAGGTGGAGGCAGTCCTTGACACTTTCAGGCGAGCTGGCCTTACAGCAAACCCTGCCAAGTGTGCCGTGGGGTTTACGGAGGCCAAATATCTGGCTACATTGTGGGAAAAGGTCTGGTAAAACCCCAAATGAACAAGTTGGAAGCCATCCACAATTGGCTCCGATCACATCTCAAGAAACAAGTCCGGGCATTCCTATGTGTAGTGTTGTATTACTGACGATTTATCCCCCCGCTTTGCCACAAGGGCAAGCCCCCGACAGACCTAGCAAAAGCCCGTGGACCTGATCTGGTAAGATGGTTTGACACAGCAGAGGAAGCATTCATAGACCTAAGGACTGCCCTCTACAGTAACCCTGTACTGATAGCCCCTGATTTCACCAAGGAATTTATCCTGCAGACAGATGCAACGGAAGTAGGATTGGGGGCCATTCTATCACAGATGGTTGGGGAGGAGGAACATCTATGCGAGGTATGGAGTATGCATCGAACTGAGATACTTCGTTTAGTCTCTGGAAGTTGTTCCAAAACCTTATGATGCCATCAAGTTTGGGCATCAGCACAATTGGGCTGCACCACTGACTGTGGGATTCTTCGATGATCCCCAGCTCCAGCATTTTTTTTACTTCTGCTTTTATTTCCTCCCTTTTGGCCGCTGGTACCCGATAGGGTCTCATTGTTATTCTGGCCCCAGGCTTCGTGATGATGTGGTGATATACCTCGGTTGTTCGACCTGCTTTTGTCGAGAACACATCTTGGTTCTGGAAGATCATCTCAGACACCTCATTCTTCTGGTCTGGTGTTAAATTGGGAGACACTCTCACCTGTTTGGAAGGCTTGTTTTCCTGGGTTAGGTTTTTTTGGACAGTTATGCACGCCTCTTGTGCATGCCAGAGTTTCAGAAGGTTGATGTGATAAATCTGTTCTTGTTTTCGGCGTCCTGGCTGCTGTACCTTATAGGTTACTTCCCCCACGAGTTCAACCACCTCATAGGGCCCCTGCCATTGGGCCAGAAGCTTGCTTTCTGCCATGAGTAACAACACCATCACTCGATCCCCTGGTTGGAACTGTCGGACTTTTGTGTGGCAATTGTAATGGGTTCTCTGGGCCTCTTGTGCCTTTTCCAAATGTTCCCTTACAATAGGGGTGACCCTTGCTATCCAGTCTCGCATCTGTATTACAAGTTCTATTATATTTCTCCCTTCATTGGGTTCCTCTTCCCAGATCTCTTTGGCGATATCTAGTATGCCACGGGGGTGACATCCATATAATAACTCGAAGGGGGAAAACCCAGTTGAGGCCTGAGGTACCTCCCAGATAGCGAACATAAGATAGGGTAGTAGGGTGTCCCAATCCTTCCCGTCCTGATTTACCACCTTCCGTATCATAGCCTTGAGGGTTCGGTTAAACCTTTCTACCAACCCATCAGTCTGTGGATGATAGACTGAAGTTCTCAGGTTATGTATACGAATCAGGGTACAGAGGTCCTTCATTAGCTTTGACATAAATGGGGTTCCTTGGTCTGTTAATATCTCCTTTGGTAGCCCCACTCGAGCAAAGATCCCCAGCAGCTCTTTGGCTATTGTTTTAGAGACTGTGTTCCACAGGGGTACAGCTTCTGGGTAGCGAGTAGCATAGCCCAAAACAACAAGTATATATTGCTGGCCCCGAGGCGTCTTCTCCAAGGGTCCCACTAGGTCCATGGCTATTCGCTCAAAGGGGACCTCTATGATGGGAAGGGGTACTAAAGGTGCCCTCAGGTGGGGATGGAGACTGTGCAGCTGACACTCCGGGCAGGACACAGTACCTCCGCACTTCTTCATGTACTCCGGGACAGAAGAATCATCGTAGGATTCATGCCAGGGTCTTCTCTACCCCCAAATGCCCCCCCAAAAGATAACTATGAGCAAGACTTCATACAGCGTTCAGGTGTTTTTGAAGTACTAGGATCTGCTGTACCTTCTGCCCCTGTACTGGTGCAACCCAGTATAAGAGATTCTTCTTCATTATGAAGTAGGGTCCTGGTCCCTGGGTTTTCCCTTCCACGGGGACCCCATCTATTTCAGTCACCTCCTTCCTAATGTTGTTGCACTTTGGGTCTTCAGCCTGGTCTCATCTAAAATTTCCTCTCCCGGGGCTAATCTGCCCAAGAACTAGGGGCCCAGTCTCTGTTGCCTCTACTGGTTCAGAAGCATTAGGGTCTGGGTCAGACTCAGGTGCCTCTCCCTCCTGGGTGGCCTCCTTTTCAGCTGCTCGGGTCTGCCTACCTATGAGAGCGACCCTCTGGCTTTGAGTCAGTATTCAGGTTCCCAAGGCCTTAGCTCCCCTCCTTTCCCTTTTCAACTTTCTGCCCTGTCTGGGTATGGAAAATAAATCTGGGGATATTTCAGAGAAGACGGGGAGTTGACAGTCTACTGTGGATGCCTCACTAATTTCAGGGTTCCCCTCTTTCTCCAATCCTCCTACTGGGAGTAAGTCTCCAAACTCTGGGAAGTCCGTCCTTATGAGCACCGGGTATGGGAGTTTAGGGACTACACCTGCTACTACCTCAGTAGTGTTCCCCTGAATCTCAATTTTTTCAGGGATGATGGAGTAATAACCAACTGTCCCATGGACACATGTTATCCCCATATGCTTAGCTCGCAGCAGCTGACTACACTTCACGAGCTTCCCCAAGACAAGCGTGATAGCACTCCCCCAATCAACCAGTGCTGTGGTCTCTAACCCATTTAGTTTTATTGGTCTGGTGTACATATGTGGGGTTAGTGAGACCCCCACAAGGTGGATTAGGGAGCATGGGTCTGTCCAGTTCCCCAGGTTACACTGCATAGGCTCCTCCTGTGCAGCTATATGTCCCCACTCCCCACAGGCATAACATCTGTATGGGGCCTTAGGCATTCCCTGGTCTCCTGGTTTGGGCAGTCTAACATCACGATCCTCTTCTCCCTCAGTGCTCTGATTCTTTGTGGCTTCTGGTGGGCCTTCAGCCCTTCTCTTTTTCCACCTGTGATCTCCTGGTTGCCCAGTCACCCAAGCTCTAGGGCTTGGTGCTGCTAGTTTAACCCGGGATGCCTCTTCCTTAACTGGTTGGGTCAGTTCCCTCACTGTCCTTCACCTCTCTACCAGTGCAACAACCTCATCATAGGTGGAGGGTTCGTTCTGGCTTACCCAGGCACAAAGGTCTGGTGGAAGTCCTCTCATGCATCGGTCAATGACCAGAACCTCTAGTATCTCTTCCAGATCTAGGACTCCGTTCGCAACCACTTTCGTGTGAGATGGATAAGGTCATACAATTGGGACCACGGGGTTTTGTATTCCTTGTACCTCCAGTCGTGATACCACTGGGCCCGCACTGCGGTCGTTACCCCAGATCTGGCCAGGATCTCTGCTTTCAGTTGGGGGTAGTCTGCTGCAGCCTTTTCAGGCAGATCATAGTAGGTCTTCTGGGCCTCCCCACACAGAAATGGGGCAAGGATGCCAGACTGCTGATCTTGAGGCCATGCCTCCCGTAGGGCTGTCCTCTCAAAGGCCAGAAGATATGCCTCTACGTCATCTTCCCACATCATTTTCTGCAGCCAATGGCTGGCCTGTATGATCTGCATCCCATCATGGCCGCGGTTCAGCTCTGTAAGGGTCTTTAACTGGATTACCAGTTCTCACAAAATAGCTCTGTCTTGAAGAGCCTGGTCCATCAGCAGGTGATTAGTCTCTTGCTGCAGCCGCACTGTTGGGCGGCTGCCTGGACACGGGTAGCCTCCTGCTGGGCCGCCATAGCTTGTATCAATGCCCGCACTAAGTCATTCATTGTGGTGAAAAAAAAAAAACCCTCTACCTTTTTTTTTTTATATCACCCTCCTTCTTCTGCTGTGCTGTGCACACCAAATCCCATTTCTAACACCAGTTGTGACAAAGTTCCTTCTCTACCTTGGTGGGTCCTGTGCTTATTGGTAGATTTGCTCACCTTAGTGATCTTCCTCACAGTCTGGATCAGCTCCTCCTGTGTCTGACCAGGAGTTCGGAGGTTTGGGAGGAACCTGGGCCCGCCCTCTACTCTGGGTTCCAGCCCAGGGCCCTGTGGATTGTAGCTGTCTATAGTTCCTCTTGTAACAGCTGCATGATGGCTACAACTCCCTGGGCTACTTCCCCATAGCCTCCTCCAAACACCTTCTTTATCCTCACCACAGGACCGTCTTCCTGGTGTCTGATAACACTTGTGTTCCTTAGTCCTCCAGCAGCACACCCTCTCACTCTCAGCTCCTTGTGCCTCTGGCTCCCAGCTCCTCACACACACTTCCTCTCCTCTGGCTTCTCCTCGCCTGACTGGAGTGAGCTCCTTTTTAATCCCAGGTGCCCTGATTAGCCTGCCTTGATTGGCTGGAGGTGTTCTAATCAGCCTGTCTGCCTTAATTGGTTCTAGCAGGTTCCTGATTACTCTAGTACAGCTCCTGCTCTGGTCATTCAGGGAACAGAAAACTGCTCATCCAGTGACCAGTATATTTGCCCTCTACCAGACTCCTGTACTCTACTGGTTTGGATCTGTCACAACTTCAAATCAAAGGTCCACATACTGTCTACATTGCTTATTCTTCCCCAGAGGAATGCTCTGCTGTGACAATTTCTGTGAGGAGGCTTGTCAACTGCTAAAGAGCTATAAAAGAAAAACCTCTGGCCACATCCTTTCATCTCAGGTCTGTTTAATCTTTAACAGGGAAGGTCTAAGCCATAGTACTGAGATCTCCAAGTAGTTACTTGGATTACCCCGGAATTCTCATGGTCCTGCGTTGATCAGTTGCCAAGTTCATATGGATGTCTTTATCGCCTCTATCTATAACTTTTGCCATTGCATTGTGAGTGGCTCAGCTTTCAGACAGTGACTGAGGAGTCACCTGCCAGTTGAATTGCCCATAATGAAAATTTCCATTACAGCAGCAGCCACTGTAATGGAACAGCTATGGCACTGCTTCTGTGTTGTACCAATTATATTTAGACCAGCAAAAACCAGCAGGATCTTATTAAAGGGGACAAGGCAAAGATGCCACATTTATTATGATAACAATTTATGACTAATAACTAATATCTTAATTCTCAAACACACACATTATACCTAATACCTATACACACACACACACACACACATTCACACACACACCCCCACATTCATCAGGTGTTCTGCAGCTGCTGCATAGTTACCAGTCCTGAAGATAGCTTAAGTTCATGGCTTGATTTTGCAGCTTGGGTTCGTAGCTTGTGGCAGCTAACTGGCCAGGAAAGCTGGGCACAAGGCTGAGCTGGATCTCTGTTGGGCAGGCACTGATGTTCTTCCATGTTGACAGCAGAATGTTACCCAGAGTCTCTCATCTCACCCTTCTTTTTTATAGGCTTTTAGTTTGGATTCAAAGTCTATAGGTCTTGCTGTGTCACGCTGCCTCAGGGTTTAGATTGATCACCCATCAACTGCAGGCGTGTCTTTCAGCCTTGGACCTGGCTTTGATCTTCCTTCTGTTGTTCTGTTGTCCTTTTCTTTTTAGGGTGGATGCTTCTTACTTTGTTTAGGGCTGTTGTCTAGGTCTTCAGCCGTTGGTATTTGAACTTTATCTCATCAGGACAGGCTGGAGCTGGAGGTTGATTCCGTCATTCATACATACCTCATTCACACATCTAAACTAAACTAATAAGATTACAGCAGCGTTTGCAAAAATGAAGGTTGGAGGAAGCTTTTACAAAATGGAGTGAGTGTTTTAAAATGGGGTTTGAATTACAATGTGGAACAGAAGTTACAGTATAGGCAAGTGTAGTGAATGGTGAACAGAAGTTACATTGATAAAGTGAACAATTGAAAACAATTTCATTTATCAGTTCTACATCTGTAGTGCCATAATGTTGGCAGTTCCTTTATCAATGGAATGGATTTTTCCATCAATGTTGTTAGTCCATCTCTCCAAGAGACAGTAGCTAGGCTGAAAGAAGGCTCTTCCTGTTCACTTAGGCATGTCTATACCAGAGGTTAGGTCAACCTAACTATGGCATTCTAGGCACAACATTTTTCAAAGCTCTGAGCTACATAGCTAGGCTGACCTAAATTTTAAGTGTAAACTAGGCCTCAGAAACAGTTACTGAGCATGTCTGGTGACTGCCACACTCTGCTCTGGAAATTTCTGGGTCCTTCTATCTGAGTTACCCTGTCTTACACAGAATATCCAGCTATAATCCATGTCTCCTCCACTCAAGAAACAAAGCCAAATGCTGCAGTAGTAAGCTTGTGTAGGTGGGGGTGCTGCACACTGGCAGTTGTTGAAGTTCACGGAAATGGGTTGATTTTTTGGCGGGGAAGAAGGGACTGAATACTAATGGGCTTTTGAGAAAGAAGTTGTGTATCTGTTGTGCAGGCATATTGGGGTATGTGTGTACAGGCATTAACAGCTGCGGCAAAGGGCACTATGACAACATTTGGATGTAAAGAAAAGAGATAGATAAGTGTAAAAGAGAAGTAAGTTGGGTGGTATTTCCATTTATTTTATTTTATTTTTGAGTGGGCATGGAAAAATCCTCATGACCTACTATGGGCAAGTTTTACATGTAGGGAGGGAAAGGAAAATATAGATTTTAGAGATGTAGGGGAAAGAAAAAACTAGATGACTCACCAAACAGCATATGAATGATACAGGAGAATGACGAATCAAGGAGCACACTAAGTCTGCAGACCTGAGGAATGGGAGTGATTTGGGAATTATAACCATCTTCACATAGGTTTGCCTGATCAGCACCTCACTTCTGGGGTTTGCACTTTCTTGAAAGCACTTTAACCTTAACTACAGAAATGACACCATTGCAGAAATACCTTTGAGCACACAGCAGCTCCCAAGCATGGCACAAGGTACAGACTGGGGTAAAGATATCAGCACGCCCAGTGTCGGTTAAGCAGCAGGAATGTGATTCCCTGGTAATGTTTCAAGTTTCATGGAACCTTTACATCTATTTTGTTTTATTACAAAGTTTTGAATTTAACAAAATTATTGGGAGTTCCATAAGACTCTCCCTACGTCCACCCACAATTTAAACAGTTGATTTTTCCAAGGGAATTTCTAATAAAAAAATGTGCATTTCTAACTAAGTGAAAGCCTGTGCTATGCAAATAATAATGATTCTACCTTGAAAGCAATTCTTGCCCTGCTCCTAGGGCTACCGTCGGAATAAAGTTTAAACAGAATCAAACAACAGTTCAAACATAGCAGCCCAGAACTCATGTTTTGATAAGAATCAGATGGAACTCATATCTCAAATTTTAGGTTCTATTCTAAGTCTAGGACTACTGCAGGCTGAATAATAAAATAATAATTATATAGATATAGATATAGATATATAGATATATAGATACTACTATTCAACCAGCAAAAGTCCACGAGTATGGAAAGAAGAGTAAGATTCATGAATATATTTTGCTGAGTTTGGTTTGCTGTGATTTGTGGGGTCATTTAGTTAATTATTTGTGGGTCAGAGATCCCACTATCTGTTATACCAAGACAGCTGCCAGCTATAATCCCCTTCTAGTTTCATGATGAATGATTATTTATCTGAAAGTCAATACTGTAAATTTGTTATTCACTAGTAATTATTTACTATTCTCTTGTTTAAACGGATTCAGTCATTCAGTGAGTAAAAAGTGCACCATGAGACCTACTTGACACGGCAAATAGTCAAAAGGAACAGATTGCAAACAATCCATATCCAGAAAACTACTCATCCAAAGTAGCCAACAAATATTTACAAATAAAAATATATTAAAAAATCAAGATCAGTTCATGAACAATTGATTAACTTTACAAAAAGGGCAAATTAGTAATGTATATTATTCATGACAATTCTATCCAGTTCAGTTTGTTGCCACAGGGCTATCAGATCCTCTAGTCTCATTAGCTATTTCTGGGATTTGTGATTTTGTGGTTGGGTTCTAACTTTGAATGAGCTCTTTCATTTACAATAAGCATTGTGTTTAAAAGAAGAAAATACCAGTTGATTGCAACAGAACATTCTGCAAGTCCCCTTTCACTAAGCTAGGTTGCCTCTCATCTTGCCAAAGGCGTCATTTATTCTGTGTTCTACCTCTGAAGGAACATGCAACATGGAAAGTCATTTTTTCCCTTCTCTTTTCTCCTCTTCTCACCATTTTGGAAGAGAAAGCTGACACAGCAGGCTCCTTAGAACTCCGCTACCGTAGCAGGCTTCAGTGGGCTGGAGGAACATAATTTGCAGTAGGTGTTCTATTCTGTGTCTTTCCCTTGTCATCTTGTCTCCTTTTCTGCCTCTCTCTCTAGCTCAGGATTTTTCAGAGAGAGCATGGGTTGGGCATACAGAGCTGCTTTGAATGCTTTCTGTGAGCCTTTAATTTGTGTAATGGTTCCTGTTAAAATAAAGAATCAATGGCATAATTACCAATAATCCATAATAATGAACTACATAAATAAAATGTTATTTGGCTGGCACTCAGACCAGACTAAGGCATTCATCTTCTTCAAACAGCCTACCCATATTTAAAACCTTCTAGAAAACAGCACCTCTTAATGCACAAAGGAAATATGAGAAGGGATAAATTATTGGTTGGTTGGCCAGCCTTGACCCTAAACTTTTGTACACCACACAAAGCAAAAGGAAAACCAAATGGTCTTTACTGGTTCATGCTTCTCCCATACTAAAAACAATGATATTCAGTATCCCTGTCCTTAAACCCTGATCTAAGCAATTGTGTCCCTCAATCCAGGAAGCCACAGATATAAGCAAGCAAGGCTGAATTTTGCTTCAAAAAGGCAATCAGTAGAGTCCACCATTGTCAAGGGAACTGATCAGTTCTTGGCTTCTAAAATAAAAATAGTTTAGCCCCATCTTTAAGAAAAAGTACATAGTAGGATGCTGAGTCTTAAATAGCTCACTTCAATTCAAACATACTTATTGCTGTGACAAGCTCTTGCAGTTTCTCCAAAGTATAATAAAAAAGAAAAAATACAGACATTTTGAGTACCTGTCAGTGGTAGCTGTAGTACATCGAACATCAACTTATGATAGGACTTCACAGTAATGCCTGGGCTTTAAACCCCTGTCATCGTTGTTCATTTCTGACTGTAGAAGAATCAACATTCCTGTCTTCCTTTCAGATAAAAAGAACTGCAGTGCCTCCCCATTTTTCTTTAAATATCACATCCTCATGGCACATCATTTTCCCAGTGCAGAGGCGATGTCCTGTCTCATTTTCTGCATCTAATCTTCTGAAAAGCTCATGTGATTTTCAGCTTTGTCCAAGCATTTTCTGAAAGTGTCTAATTTAGTCTTGATGGAAATGTAATTTCTTAGTTCGCTAATACAACTATTCACTTTATCCATTCCTCCTCTAATTTTAAAGATTATGTCTTCTTCTGATCTCATTATTACTACACTTGTCATTCAAAATGAGAGGAGGAGGAAAAGAGTTGGAATTATGGCTCCCTGATGAATTCCATCTGTGCTTATAGAAATCAGGGATGTGAGGTTCATTTTGAAGTGGCATCACAGCAAGTCAATTCAGGAGCACTAACCTATACAGATTAATGAAATAAACACAGGTTAGAAGGCCAGTTCAATGGCCATGTGCTGCATTATTAGGAGCCCTAGTCTTGGACCAGGCATGGGGGGAAAGGTCTATTGTTCCTACTTCTTGCCCTTTTCAAATAACCACATCCATCTAAAATAATCAGTACAGTTAGTTCTTTTCCAAAGTGTAACATCTTATAAAGTTTCCATCTGTATCTCAGACCAGGATTCTCAGAACAAATAAAGTATATATAGTCCCTGGAGAACTAGAATGTACACAAAAAGAGCGCATGATGGGAAACCAACAGTTTTTAATTAGTTTAGTAGTTAATTAGTTATGAGTGAAATTCAGTAAACCTTTTCAATACCTTCTTTTTTAAAAAAATATTTTTATATAAAGTGTAAATGCAATGAAATAAAACATATGTAAATACACACACAGAAGATGGAAATAGCATGCAACTAACAAAATTCAATGTTCATTATTTGCAAAACCTGGAAAAAACAAAACAAAACCAACCAATTAGGGTGAGCAGATAGCAAAAAATCAGGATGGGAATGGGGGGGGGATAATAGGCACCTATATAGGACAAAGCCCCGAATATTGGGACTGTAAAATCGGGACATCTGATCATCCTACTACCAACCAATCAACTCCCTGAACCCATAGAGGGCATGCAGGGCATCAATTATTAAAGTGACTAAATACATAAATAAGTGAGAACATAATCTCTGAGTATTGGGGACTGACATATACTTAACTGTAAAAGTATGCAATAGTTATATGTGTGACCAGACAGCCTCATATTTTTTCCAAGTGTTTCTATTAGTCAGGTCATTTTTTTCTACTAATGCAGAGAACTCACTAATGCAATCTGTGTATAAGGGAGGAATTGCCGATTGCCATTTCCTCAAAATAATTCTTTTGGGCAATACAATTACTGCAATCCATTTCTTAATGTTAACTGGAAATACCAACTCATCCAGCCCCCTTAAAATATACAAGCTTAGAGATGGAAAGATAGTGACACAAAGTTTTTAAGAGAGCACTGAAATATGGTGTTCCAGAACACATGTATTTTTTGACAGGTATAGAGGATGTGTGAAAGGTTGGCATGTGGCTGCTTGCATCTCCAACATTCGCTGTCTGTTGCCAATCTAGCCTTAAACAAACATTTTGGAGTCCAATATATCTGTTTAACAGCTTGTTCTTAAAGAATCACAAGGATAAAGAACTTGACATATCTTTCACCTTAAGTCATATAGCCTCCCAGGTTTCTGTTGCGACATTAAGACCAAAGTCTTTCTCTCCTGAGTCATTTCTCTCCCAATGAAGAATTAACTTACTCTAGTATCAGAAGGGTAGCCATGTTAGTCTGGATCTGTAAAAGCAGCAAAGAGTCCTGTGGCACCTTATAGACTAACAGATGTATTGGAGCATGAACTTTCGTGGGTGAATACCCATTTCGTCGGATGCAAGACTAACTTACTCTAGAAATCCCAAATGCTCCCTCACTGGAGAATCTCAAATGGATTGTTTAGTGACTGAACCTGCTGCGGGTGCTCAGATAATGATTAAAGCACCCAACTTACTAATTCTCTTTTCATACCACTATGGGATAACTTGTGCTTCAAGATCAAGGCCAGCTCCTTGTTTAAGACTCCTTGGAAAGAAAAAAGGGTTAACAAACATTAAAATGATAATAGAATGGTCTCCTTCAGTTATATGTGTAACAAATATCAGTTACTGCTGTCTCAGATTTCCTTCTTTCAGTTGTTATGCTCAGGGCTTCATGCAAGGCTAGGGAACAACTGTTCTGTTTCTATTCTATTGTCTCTAGAAGAACATGTTAAGAAATATGGAAACAAAAGTCACTTTGTAGGAATTACTTATAGGTGGTTAAATGCAGTCTTATGGGTGCCACTAAAAGTCACTCCCTCAGTGACATTAGAGCTGGTGTCCAGCAGGAGTAATTTTGTTCAGTATCCTACTTCAACGTTACACTCAGGAAAAGGTCATTGGTCACAGCACCCCGACAATGGATGTGTCTAGTGATACTTGACTGGTGGAGCTGGAGAAACTGTTAGCCCAGTTTCTGATGCCAGGTCAAATATTCTATTCCAGGGAAGCTGTTAACTTCCCTTTTTTATCATCTGTACCAGAACATTATTTAATACTTAGTTTTACTGTCCAACCCTGTAAAATAGAGCAGCAGACCAAATAAAGTAGTTTATAGTACGCTATGATGAAGCGTAGTAGACAAGATGTAACAATGGGTTCTAAGTGCTTCAGTGCAATGTAATTTATGTAGTAGGACCACTGCCAGCTACTGCAGCAGTACAGGAAAATAGATAACATGGCCTGTTACTCCTTTCCAATGTGTGTTGTGAGCTATATGAATCTATGTCTTGCTCAGACCCACTGGCTACATCCGCATTAGTGGCAACATATCTATTCCCCTTCACCCATGTTTCTCTGTGGAGACATGCACCATGCTGCACAGGGGATTACAGAGTCTCCACATGAAGAATTTCCACTGCTTGGGCCACTAGCATAGTGAAAACTCATCATTTTTACCATGTTGGGCTCTACATGAGCATGGAAGACCATTCAGGACTTGCCCCTTAGTCACATTTTAAAAACACAGAGACTCAGCAGTTGGAAAAAGCTGATGGAAAAGCCATTTTGGAAAAATAAATGTATTTTTTTAAAGAGTTCCTTCTCCATGTTACCAACACCTTAGAATATTAAAACTGAAAAGATGTTACTTAAGCTGCTTGCTGCATTTCTCTCAGCATGGACAATGAAAATAGATTAGTCAGTTACAATTTTGTTTACAATCACTTGAGTTGCACCTATGAGGCTGCAATGAGTCACTAAACTGTATCACATCTCTTCTTCTTTGAGTAGATGCAGCCGTGTATTCCACTTAGACGTGTGAATCCCCAGTGCACTGGAGCCGGAGAACTTTGCCTAGGAGCACCCACAGAGGGGTGGTGCTCAGGCTTTGTGCCCATAGTCCTTCCCCTGGCCATATGAAGAGGCTCTGCCCCAAACCCAACTCAGTTACTTCTTACAGCCTGTGGGGGAGTCAGAGCTTTGTGTGGTTTTAATCTCAAAATTCCTCTAGTTTTAAAGATTTTTCTGGTTGTATATCATTAATTAGTACTCTTAGCATAGCGTTAGTTAGTTTGGTGTTAGTTAGCTGTGGTTTAAGTGTTTCCCTGGTGATGCCATCATCAGGGTTTAAACAGTGTCTGTCGTGGGGGGAGTGATCAAAAACGCTGCCCACATCCGGTGCTTGCTGCTAAGCTCATGTCAAGGAGCGGTGTTTGATTTGCAGATCATTCACCAAAAGACAGGTGGCAAGGGAGCAACACTTGCTCGAAAAGAGCATTGTGGCCTGCTTTGGCACCAACACTCTCATCAGACAGGAGTGAGGTTGTGAGGGTGCTGCCGCTTTACATCCTGGAGCTGGCCATTCCAGCCATTGAGACACTCCAGGTCCCAAGAGGACTCATTGCCCTCTTCCAGGAGAAGCGTGGATTGTCACAGGGTGAATGTCAGTGTGTGGGGTGGTTCAGTACTGACAATGGCACTGACTGTTTCTGCGTTGGCAGCATATCGGCAGGCAACAAACTTCCTATACCTTTCTGTCCTGATCTCACCCTTGGTCTAGGACTTTCCCAAGGCTGCATCTTTTATAGCCCTGTTGATTGGGTGGGTTGCTGAACCTGTGTGTCTTTCAGCACCATACCCGGAGATCTCCCTTTCACAGAGAATGGAAATATGGCCGGGGCCAGGCTCAGAGCAAGGGACTTCCCCAGTACCAGGAATGTCCTTGGTTTCCCTGCAACTGGTGATGCTGATGTTACCATGGCAGCACTCACTGCCCTCCACTTTGGCATCTTCAGTTATTTCAGTGCAGCAGCTGACTTCAGGGTCAACACCACTTCTGGCACCAGACACAATGGAGGTGTACTCGGTGCTGCCAATACCATTTCCACTCTTGAGACCAACTCCTTCATCATTCTGGGTTATGGACAAGTCAGACTGGTTGCTCAGACCCTCAGGACTGGCTCTACCTCTATCCCCTGAAGCCCGAGACTCTTCAGTGTCTGAATCAGGATTTTCCTCCTCTCACTCTACATCAACTGAACCACATTGGGGGCTATTCATGGAACGTTATGGGCACCAGGAGTGGCACTCATCTTGTGGTTGGGATGGGGGCCCCTGGCCAGGTGCCTACTGGCCACCAATGCCCTATCCATACCAGTGACCTCCAGGGAATCCATGGGACATGCTTTGGTTGTGGAGGTCCCACTCCTCATCTCACTTAATGCTGAGATCATTGATCAGGTCTGTGGTAGTGACCGTCAATCCACCACAGTACTAGGCACTAGTGACAGAGACATCACATCCATGCCAATCAGTCCTGGAGCAGAATCCAGCTCTGACACAGTTAACAGCTTCATTTTCATCCTTGGATAATTACATGGTGATGGGCTTTTCCTCCTCTTCAATACCAGAGGATTTCAAGTTGTACCAAGACCGTTTTCATCATGTTGCTGTTTCCCTAGGTATCCAAGTGGAGTTCCTGCAGAAGAACACCCACAAGTTAGTGGATATCCCACAGCCATCTGCCCCTGAGAGAGTCACCCTACCTATTAATCTTCTCCTCTGCTCTCAAAGCCAGTAAACAGTGCACCTTCATGAGAGGAATCCCTGAAGAGGAATGGTGAGGGAGGATGTGGGGAGAGAGGGAGAGGAACTGGATGGTATAGTCTGATCTGACAGTGCTTAGGACCTAGTTGTCGGTAGTGATCAAACCCCAAACATTGTGGGAGCAGTCCAACCTGTCCACAAATGTAATGATACGGAGAATGGCAAGCTGTCTAGAACATGGCTCTGGACCAAAGAGTTAAAATGGGTGCTTGAGGGATGCCGGTAGAGGTGTGTGTATTGGTCAAACATCAGACTTGACTGCTTCCTCCTGTGGGATCTATGCCACTTTTTGGAGTAGTCCCATTGTCTTGGGGGAGGGAAACTCTGCTCAAATGTGCTGCCCAAATCTAAAAGAGGGGTAAAAAATCCACTCTCGACCTTCACAGCTGCAACAAATATATCAGATACATGAGGTTCTGAATGCTCACTCGATGAATTATCTTCCCCACGTTGTCTCAGAATGACTGGTTTGCTGCTCTGGACCTTCAGAATGCCTATTTTCCTGTGGTGATTTTGCCAGACCACAGAAAACTCCTTTGATTTGTCATGGCAGAGCTGACCAATTGTTTTCAGGCAACTCACCACCTTTGCCTGACTCTGCAGTCTCAGCCTTCCACAACAGTTTGGAGGTGTCTGAGGCTTTTGGGCCACATGTCCACTTGCATTCAGCTGGTCAAGTTTGCAAGGTTGAACCTTGACCCCCTCTAAATTGGCTCAGGATGGTTCATCATCCAACTCTTCATCCCTTGGACAGACTGGTCCATCTTCCTCAGCTGGCCCTAGACTCCTTTCAGTGATAGATGCATTCAGAGAACATTTGCTAGAGCATACCCTTTGTTTGACCCTCATCAGCTAGGTCTTTGGTCACCGATGCCTCCATGGTGGGTTGGGGAGCACACCTGATTTGCTAAAAGTCGAAGGTCTGTGGTCGGGGTAGGAGACCTCATTGCATATCAATGTGCTGCAGCTTTGGGTTACCTACGATGCATGTCACACTCTTTTGGACCATAGCAGGGGCTCAGTGGTTCACATACTTACTGACAAAACTCCTAGGATGAATTATATGAAAAAGAATAGGGAGCATGCTTCAGGATACTCTTCCAAGAGGTGATCAGGTTGTGGCAGTTCTGCATCAAGGAGAGCATTACTATGATAGCTGACAACTTGCCAGAGGTCCAGAATCATCTCAAGAACCATCTCAGCAGGATTTTTTCCCTGAGTCACAAGTGGTCTCTGAAGACAAGTGTCCTCTGTGTAATTTTGGCTGCTTGAAATATCCCAATGATTGACCTTTTTGCTGCAAGGGACAACAGGAAATGCCATCTGTTCTGCTCTTGAGAAGGCCTCAGTCTGAGCTCCCTGTCTCATGCTTTTCCTCTCAGCTGGCAGTCAGCTCTTCTCTATGCTTTCCTCCAACCCTGAACGTCCCACAGGTCACCCTCAAGCTAAAGGCAGAGCAGTCCAGGCTCATTCTCATTACCCCAGTGTGTCAGAGGCAGGGCTGGTTCTCCAACCTCACACTGTCAATTTGACCTCCCAAACCACTTCCTCTCCATCTCAAGCTACTCACCTACTCTTAATAGCCACTCCTTGCATTCCACACTCAGCTCCCTGCATCTCACGGTGTGGCTTCTTCACAGCAAATGAAGAAGAAGAGCAGCGTTCAGCAGCTGTTCAACAGGTTCTACTCAACAGCAGAAAGCCCTCTACTAGAATAGCCTATTCAGCAAAATGGAAGCAGTTTGCAGTGTGGTCATTGGCCTGCAGAATTCAACCAATGTTGGCTTCTGTCCAGAACATCTTGGAATACCTTCAGCCATCAGGACTTGCCCTTAATTCACTGAAAGTCCATCAGGCAGTGATATCAGCATTTGACTCCTCATTCAGGGAAGTTCAGTCTTCTCCAATGTCTTAAACGGGCTTTGTCATCTACTTCCTCTAGTCAGCAAACCACTTCTTCTGTGGGACCTTAACACAGGCTATAATAGAACTTCTGTTTGAACCCCTTGCATCTTGTTTCTTTCTGCTTTTTGTCAGAAAAACTGCATACCTAGCAGTGTTAACATCCACAAGACGAGTGTATGGGTTGCAGACTCTTATGGCGGAGTCTTCTTATACACAATTGTTGAAAGACAAAGTGACTTTATGATCACACCCAATTTTTTTGTCTAATATGGTTTCTCAATTTAATTTGAACCAGTTGGTGTATTTTCCTGTGTTTCTTCCTAAGCCACATTCATCTCTGGAGGAGCAGTGCCATTATATGTCAGATAACGTCTGGCCTCCTATCTATACAGGACTAAATCGTTTTTTGCTTTTCCTTGCCTGTTTGTGTCATACACAGATCATATGACAGGTCAGGCGGTCTCTTCACAGATGATCTCTAAATGAATAACATCTTGTATCAAGACTGCAGGTGAAATAGGTTTGGCTGTGCTTCCTTAGTGGGCATGAGTTCATTCTACAAGAGCTCAGGCTATGTTAATAGAGTTCCTAAACTACATCCCAATATTGGACATTTTCAGGGCTACTACATCGTTGTCCACACATGCATTTACAAAGCACTGTGCCATCACTGCATCTCCCATGGCAGATGCAAGTTTCAGTAGGGCAGTCATGAAGTCCTTCTTTAGGTAGACTCCAAGCACTATCTCCTGGGGGGTTGCTGCTCATGAGTCAGCTAAGTGGAATATATGGTTACATCTACTCAAAGAAGAAGAAATGGTTACTGACTGTAACTGTGGTCCTTCAAGATGTGATGCAGACATGTATTCCATGATCCACGCTCCATCCCCTCTGTGCTGGAATCTCATCTCTGTGCATTTCATGTGAAAGAACTGAAGAGGGACAGGGTGATGCCACCTCATATAGCCAGGAGAGGAGCTATGGCCCCAAGGCATGAGCACTGCCCCTTTACAGGTATTGCTAGGCAAAATTATCCAGCTCCAGCATGCTGGGCACACACATACTAAATGGAATACTCATCCGCATCACATCTCGAAGAACGATAGCTAGAGTAAGTATCCTTTTCTTTTCTATTGTTTTAAAGTGTCTGTTCATTTTGTTATATAAATAACTACAAAGAGGCTATGCCAAAAACTGCCTTTTGTAACCACACAGGTGCATCTCTGTAAATGTGCAAGTATCCATGGATTAGAGGTTCTCAAACTGTGCAGAGTGTATTCTGAGGGAGTATGAAGAGTTTAAGGGAAAAAAAAAACTTACTGCAAACATTCAGAGCTGGGTGGCCAGAGAGTGGTGGCAGCTGGCTGAGTACCCAGCTCTGAAGGCAGCGCCACCACCAGTAGCAACAGAGAAGTTAGGGTGGCATGGTAAGGTATTATCACCTTTACTTCTGTACTGCATCTGTGGGCTGGATGTCCTGGCCATGGCTTCTCGCAGCCCCCATTGGCCTGGAGCAGTGAACCACAGCCAGTGGGAGCCATGATCAGCCGAAACTGCAGGCGCTGCAGGTAAACAAACTGGCCTGTCCCGCCAGGGGGCTTACCCTGGCAGGCCGCGTGCTTAAGGGTGCCGATCCCTAAACTAGATCATGCCATTGGACTAAGGAATGCAGAAAGGTACAGATTTAAATAAAATTGCTTTAATCTTGTTTTTAATCTTTAAAAACATCACCTTATTCATTTGGACAATATTTATTATGTGTGGGGAGGGAGTACATTAAACTACTCCCTCTATAACGATCCTGGTTGTGAAGAGCTTCAGTTAAAATGTGTTTGTCAGCTTGCAAGATTGTCTTCACATCTGTAGTTTTTCTCTGGTTGAAACTTGCTACAATTTGGATCCAAGGCACCTGCTTCAGAGAAAGGGGAAAGCCCTGACACCTTGACTTGTGCAGAGTGCCAGATGAAAGATCGGAAATTGCAAGGGGATTAGGGAAAGGAAATACACTATAAAGGGATCAAACCCCAAACTATACTTTTAAGACCTGCTTCAGGAAAGAACTTTAGCATGTGCTTCAATTTAAGCACATGCTTAAATTTCATTGATTTCAACAAGACATAAGTACACCTTAAACTTAATAAGTACATGTGTATGAGCCATTCCTGAATAGGGTTCCTTTAACAGTTTGTGATGGTCATAAACATAAGTAAGGGGCTGGGTCCAGTTAATCAAGTTCTTTAGTCCTGCTTCTAGCAGGAACTCGCCCTCAGTTCTCTTTCTGGAGCTGGGGAGGGTAGCATTTATGACTTAAGTCAGCTGTAAGTCTTTTCTTGGCTTCTTGCAGCTAAGCATTCTTTCCACTTAGTCTCCCAGTCTGGACAATTCAGTAACACAACCTTCCCCTGCCAGTCTCTTCCCTGTTCGGAGAGAGGAGGTGATCTTTATGGTGGTTTCCTTCTCCTCTTTCATCCCTCATTGATTGGGAAGAGGGGAACTCAGCCCTGACCACTCTCCCAGGCTCCTGATCCCAGGTCCTTAAAGAAACAGGGTCTGAGTCTGTCCCCACCTCTGCTTCTCCTGGGGACCTCTTCCTCTCTGTCTCTGTCCCCCTTTAGGTCTTCGTATTTTCTATTGTAACCATCAGATCCTTAAAGGGCCATGCCAAGTGGTAGGGTGGGCTGACTAGTAGGCCCTACTGTCTTTAAGAGCACACTACTCTATCACACAGCTACTCAGACAAATTCTTCTCTCAAAACTGTATTTTACATAGCAATAATGATAATTAAAGATGTTGCATTTAGTACCCCAAGTGAAATAACAAAGAAAACATGAGTGGTATAGTGCTGTACCAAATCTTTCTAGGCAGCCATCATTTTAAAGCTTTGAATTAAAATGTTAATGCAGGGATGGCCAACCTGTGCCTGAGAAGGTGCCAGAATTTAACAATATACATTGCCAAAGAGCCACAATAATACGTCAGCAGTCCCCCATCAGCTCTCCATCACACTCCCAGCACCGCCCGCTCACCGGCAGCTCTGCCAATCAGTGCCTCTCCTTCCCCACACTTCCTGATCAGCTGTTTCGTGGCATGCAGGAGGATCTAGGCGGGGGGAGCGAGGACATGATAGGCTCAGGGGAGGAGGAGGGAAGGGGTGAATTGAGGACCGGGTCTGAAGAAGAGCAAGGGGTTGAGCAGTGAGTATCCCTCGGCACTTTGGAAAGTTGGTGCCTGTGGCTCCAGCCCCAGAGTTGGTGCCTATACAAGGAGCCACATATTAACTTCTGAAGAGCGCATGTGACTCTGGAGCCACAGATTGGCCACCCTTGTGTTAATGCACTGAACAGTTAGACAACTTTCCATATGTAGCATTTGAAAAACATTAACTGGAAACCTTTTTAAAGTGAAAAAAAGAATGTTACTAGGTCTGTGCAATTGAATCAATTACAATTTCACAAGCTTCTACACAATGTGGACTTGAGTGTAAAAGGCTCTCTCCTTTGAATAGCACGCTTCAAAGCTTAGGATTCCATTCAGTGAACTTTATACCGCTCTTCTTCTTCTCTCTCTCTCTCTCTCTCTCTCTCTCTCTCTCTCTTTTCACCTTTGAAACATTTGTGGGCAATGTTTTACAATAAGTAGTTAATGATTATTAATACTATTAGTATTCACTGTAATAACGTCAATGTGACTGGCACAATGTAATTATACAAAGATACCTGTGTAATTTAGCTTTAAATAATGTTCTTTAAATGATTAACATTGAAATGGCCTGATTTACACCAGTTCAACTACCATCCCATCAATTATGTACCACACATGTACATATTATAAAATGGAGATGGAGCCAGTTGAAAAGAAGTATTTCTGGCATTTGCAAGCTTGTACTGTGCTTAACTTTGTCTCAGTGTCTCTTTATAGCATTAAGAATATAATCTTGTGGTTCTCCTAAAAAGCTGTAACAGACCTCTGCTTTATCTTAATACTTTTGTCTGTGTAAACTTTTGTGCCCTTGATATACATAATAATTTGGAGTTTCACAAATGATGCGAAAAATATGGAAAAATCTTATTTTTGAACACTGATTTTTTCTCAAAGTAAAATTTATGAGTTCACAAAGAAAATATACAGTCCAGTGAATGAGTAGCTAAAATTACTTATCCCAGAGAGTTTGAAAAACATAATAACAGTGTGCAACTGGAAAAGCTGCTTCATCATTAAGGTAGTAGTATTATAATAAAAATAAACATCCATCCGCTTCTGTATAATAAGGCTGCTACACCATCAAGAGTCCTTGGTGTATCATAAATCAGGAAAGCAAATAATAAGTGATTTAATTCTGGAACATCTATAGATCTGGAGACATGGATGGTGTCAATTTTAGCATTCCCACAGACCCAGGAGCCTCAGGTAAATAAAGTGTCAGAAGTTCAACAAAATACTTCTGATAAGACAGAAATGGATGAAGTTTCTATTTTGTAACAAATGGCCTAATGTATTGGTATATTCCATGGGCTCTGGATGATGTCCCATTAAAGTGTGCTCTGAGGATATGCTTTACCTGGTGGGGTTTGGAATAGTGGACAAGAATGAAGTCTTTGAGCATAAAGCTGCCTGCATCTGGAGATACAGCAGGAAAGGTTTGACCCCACTGAGAAATACTCAAACCTAAAGTAAGATGCCTAAACCTCAGTATGTTATGAATGATAAAAATTCTACTCTTTAAAGCCATGAACCAGCAGATAATTATGCACAATGGTTAACTTTGACTTCAGTGGGTAAAGCTAAGCATGCACATAAGTTTGTAGGTATGGGACCCAATTGTCTAGCATATCTTTGGATCATACCATAATATCCTATAATATTGTCTGCTCTCCAAGAAGGAATTTTAGGCTAATGAGGCTGTCATAAACAGACAGTCCAGGGTTAATTCCTCTTTTACCTATAAAGGATTAAGACATTCACATAGCCTAGCTGACACCTGACCAGAGGAACCAATGAGGGAACAAAATGTTTTCAAAGCGGGAGGAGGGAAATCAGTCTTTGTCTGTTCAAAAAAGTTTGTGCTGGAGTAAAGGATCCAGGAATCAGCCATCTAACATTTCTTAAAAGTAGTAAGTGTTTAGAGAAGGAATGGATTAAATTATGTTTAATTCTTTTGGGAGGGAGAATCAAATTGAGTGTCTTTGTGTAACTAAGGTTTTTCCCAGAGGAACATCCTCTGTGTTTTGAATTTGTTGTCTATGAGAGTAGCTTGCATGCTAATCTCACAGAGGTATTCCTTTGACCTTTTCTCTTTAATTAAAAGTCTTCTTTTAAGAACTTGATTGATTTTTCCTTGTTTTAAGATCCAAGGGTTTTTTGAATCTGGGCTCACCAGAAATTGGTGGTAGGTGAATCAATCTCAATCCTGCTAGGAAAAGGGGGATAAAGACTGGGGAAATATTTTGGGGGAAGACAGAGTTTCCAAATGACTCTCCCATAAATGTTTGTTTAAACTATTTGGTGATGGCAGCTACCAGACCTAAGCTGGTAAATAAGCTCAGGGGTTATCTCATGCAGGTCCCCACATCTGTACCCTAAAGTTCAGAGTGGGGGGGTGACACCTTAACACAGGCTATTACCAGAGGTCAGCCAGTGCTGGGATCTGCAGAATCTAATGTTCTTTTGGATCCTCCTTACAGTTTCCAAAGTTACAATTCTGGAATGAAATTTTTGTATTAATTTATAGAGGTTTTTATAGTGCTCATCACCACCGTATCTGAGCTCTTCATAATCATGGCTTAATTTATCTTCCCAACAACCCTTGAGTTACGGAAATGTCATTCCTAATACAGAAAACTGACACACAGAGAGATTAAGGCCAATATTTTCAAAAGTGATCAGTGATTTGATCTTTCCCAGTTTTGGCCTGAGTGGCTTGCCATGGTATTATAAGAAATTTGTGGTACAGCCAGGAACAGAAACTAAGTCTTTGGAGTCTCAGTTGAGCAGCTTAACCACAAATTCATCCTTCCGAAGGATGTCTGGACACTACTCAGCCCAGATTTTAAAATGGTAAATGCTAGTTTAATATGGTTTTCCGGATTTCCTAGATCTTTTCTGTTTCTCTGAACCTTTTCCCCCTGTTCCTTTTTTTGGTTTTAAACCGTCGCTGTTGTCTGCTGCTTTCCATAGTGCTTACTCACAACTGAACCAACTTTTAGCTTTCCCTTTCCATTGAAATCGCTACATCGGGAGTTCGTGATGCTTGAGTTAGGCTTTGTCTACACCAGCACTGTTGTTAGCAAAATGTTTGTCGGTTAGGGGTTTGAAGAAAACCATCATCCTGACATAAATTTCACTGACAAAAGCACCAGTGTGGACAGCGCTATGTGGATGGGAGCATCTCTTATCATTTTCTTGTATGAGTTCATCTGAGAGTGTAGTGATTGTCTGGTTTCACCCACATTGTTGTTATTGGAACATTTAGTGCACTTGCAACAACAGATGCAAAATCTGTAGCCATATCTCCAGTGCCACAACACACCTTTCAAGATTCATGGGTCCTGCACATGGCTGTCATAACATGTATACCTCATCCAGTGCACTAAATGTCCCGATAACACTTATGTCACAGGTGTTTTATTGAATGTAGACATACCCTCAGATCTGAAGAACTCTGCATAAGCTTGTCTCTCTCATTAACAGAAGCTATTACCTCACTAGTCTCTCTAATATCCTGGGACCAACATGGCTACCACAACACTGCACACTACTGTGGAAAGGCAAGATACCAGCCATATTGTCTATTATTAGAGGTTGGATTAATATTGGAGGAAATGTTGAGCCTAATTCACTACTCCATTACATAGTGTTATTGAAATGACTTCAGTACACTCACAGCAATGTAACTTGGGTGTAACAGAGTGGTGAATCATGTCCAGTTTGTGTAGAATGTTAAAATACACTGTGTCATATACAGGTAAACTCTGACTGTACAAAAGTCCTTCCCCAGCCTAATAGATTTTTTTTTTCTCACAGGTTTTATAAAATCCTAATTTTATGAAAGTTCTGGGTGTGGCCACTAGATCTATTTTCAGTCTATAAGAAAAAACATCCAAAATACCATTTAGGAATTCATATTTAGCCCAAAGGCATCATACCTGAGTGCCTTTATATGGTTTTATGGGGCATAATTGAAGCATCTTTTTAGTCTCCAGCAACTCCTCTTCCCCTCTGTCCCACACCTGGGGTTCTTGTTAATGATGGACTGCTATAAAGAAAATTCAATAAATGCTCAATATAAATTCCAACCGCATATAAATAAACCAGTTCAATCTATAAATTGACTTATTATAAATGATTTTTGTATGTAGCATGCTAGTTTATAGTTCATAAGGAAAATGCACTGAGGGATATTTTGGAACAACCTACTCAATAGTGCTCATGTTGTTCAAGATTAAAATTAAAACAATAAACTTGACTCTGGATGTGTCTTCATTACTAAAGCACTGGATCATTTACTTTAACAATGTCAACCTGCTCTCACTATTACATTCAATTTAATTAGGAAAGGAAATAACATGCAAGAGCACACTCATAGACTCATAGACTCATAGGTCAGAAGGGACCAATATGATCATCTAGTCTGACCTCCTGCACAAGGCAGGCCACAGAACCCTACCCATCCACTTTTATAACAACCCCTAACCCAGGACTGAGTTATTGAAATCCTCAAAATTGGTTTGAAGACCTCAAGCTGCAGAGAATCCACCAGCAAGCGACCCATGCCCCACGCTGCAGGGGAAGGCGAAAAACCTCCAGGGCCCCTGCCAATTCGCCCTGGAGGAAAATTCCTTCCCGACCCCAAATATGGCGATCAGCTAAACCCTGAGCATGTGGGCAAGGCTCACCAGCCAGCACCCAAGAAGGAATTCTCTGCAGTAACTCAGTTCCCATCCCATCCAACATCTCGCCGCAGACCACTGAGCAGCCCTATCTGGTGATAATCCAAGATCAATTGTCCAAATTAAACTATCCTATCATAACATCCCCTCCATATACTTATCAAGCTATTCCTCATGGTATTCCATTACCTTGGAGGAATGTGTGATCAGCTCCTAAAAATAAAAGGTACCCTTGCCCCTTTTCTCCCCCCATGTCATACCAGCTACACTGTGGAAGTCTGAGAGGAAACTATTACATGATAAAATAAAATGGTGCAGAAAAAGTAAGTATCTGCCAAATTCAGAGGGGAAAAAAAGAGGCAAAGCACTTGATCCTGCCCTCTTTGGAGTCTATGGGAGTTTTGACATTTACTTCAGTGTGAATAGGATTGGGACCATTATGCACTAAGGAATCTTTTCTTGTAGATGAGAGATACGGAGGAAGGGAAAGATGAATGCTTTGGATCTGACTGGCCATGCATTGGCACTGTGTTTTCATCTGGACAGAAGAGCTGCCATACTTTTATGATATATTCTCCAAAACAGCTGTACAAGGGAGCCAGAGGTCACATCACTGCCAACAAAATCTAGCAAGTGATTTTTAAAAAAGTTTATTTCTTTATATTCTTAAGCCACTGGTTGCTTTTGAAGAGTATAATTGACATCACTGGCAACTGTTTTAGTTGAGCCAATATAGAGCATTTTTTGCAAGAAAGAAAGAAAGAAAGAAAGAAAGAAAGAAAGAAAGAAAGAAAGAAATCCACAGTTTTCCAAATTATTTTCTTTCATAAACTGTTTCCATTATGAAGACATTTTAAAAAGAGCAGATCTTCCCCCCGTACAAAAATAATAATCCTTCGCTCTACATGAGCCCAAATTGGAAGTCCTTACCCCATCATTATTCAAGGAACACTTCTACTGACTTCCATAAAGAGTGAGGAAAAACAGTCAGGATTTAGCTCCATATGACAGAAGATGATACAGCTATTTCCCAGCTTGGTGGCTAGCAGCACTATAGAAAATTCTCTACACCTCCCAGATTAGAAAGATAATCAGTACTTCTCACAGCATTTGTCATGCCTGGTTTCTCTTTGGCCTTAAACTATAATATACACTTTGAGATAGAGAAAGTTCATGAACATACACTCATTTAAATGCTTGGGTAAGCTCAGGAAGGGCTGTGTGCAAAGGTGCCCTCCTTAACCCTCAATTGCTCTAAACTATGCTGAATGACAATAGCCACCAGGGGCTGTTCTGGCAGCTGGGAATCACAGGAGTGTAAGGACATCCTGTTCATATTCCCTGCACTGGGGTTGGTAAGAGTGACACATGAGCCACTACAGTAGCTCTAAGCCATCCAAAGATCACCCTAAGAAGGCAGACCATAGGTAGAACTGCCATCCTGGATAAGAACCCAGGTCCACCATGGATGCAAGAGAAGGTGTAAGTAGATGTGGGATAATCTGCCCCCCATAGGTCATATCTTGGACTCTAAATTGAATTGAAAATGGGAAGTGGAATCCTTGAGTGGAGGGACAGGCTAGTTTTAGGACAGTTGTGCACTGCAGAGCACAGTAAAGCTGCCAAAACACAGCCAAGAATTTGGCCCAGACAGTGGAAAATTGGGTGCATATCAATGGTCACATTTAACTCCTCAGTTTCCTATGGAAAATCAGGCTGTCTCTCTCACGGTGGAATTAATTAGAGTTGTATGAAAGGACCTTGAACCCAAACAAAATCAGAATTTGCTTTTGCTCTAGCCGATCCTGTGAGCCACCAACCGACGTCCACCACCTCCATTGTACCTAGGATGATACTATGTATACTGCCAAACTCTTAGGGTATGTTTACGCTGCAGCTAGGAGCAAGCTTCCCAGCCCAGGTAGAGAGACTTGCGCTGGCTCAGCCTGTAGTAGTGTGCTAAAAATAGCCGCATGGACATTGTGGCGTGGGCAGAAGCTCATACTCTCAAGCCCACCATGGGTCTGAGCTTAGGTGGCTAGCTTGAATCTGTGCTGCAAGGTCCACATTGCAATTTTTAGCATGCAACTCCTGCAAAGCTAGCATGAGTCTATCTACTCAGGCAGGGAGGCTTGCTCCCAGCTGCAGCACAGACATACTCTTAGACACTTACAGCTCAGATCCCTTTCTACCTGATCCCTGAAGATGTCACCAACCTTACCTTTGATATCTTTAGGGCATCACAGGTGACCTGGCTCGTTTGCCACATGTACTCACTGCTATAGTCTGGTGGTCATTCCCCAGAATCTCCTGAGAGCAGCAACAGACCACTCCCCCATCTTCCTTTTGTCACCATAATACAGATATGACCTAGGATTGTCAGGTGTCTGGTTTTCAGCCGGAACACCCTGTCAAAAAGGGACCTCCCCAACCTGGTAAAAAATGAAAAAGTGAGTGATGGGGGGGAGAGCCAGTGACGGAGGAGGGGTAATGGAGTGAGCAGGGCAGGGCCTTGGAGAATGGACAGAGCAAGGGTGTTCCATTTTGTGCGGTTAGAAAGTTGGCAGACATCACCATACAGTTCAGCAAACTAGCTGGGATTTTCTAGCAACTAGCAATGCAAATGAATCAAGCCAATGAAGGTGAACTATCCGTGGATAGTCTAGGGTCAACCTCTGCAAATGTACCCTATTGGATTAATCGCATTTAACCCATGAAGTTCATTCCGCTCTAGAATTAATCATGCCAGAAAAGCTGACTGGGCTAGGACCAGGAATGATCTCCTTAGCATTTATCACCACTGCCATAAAATGGAAGAGAAGGAACAGAAATGGGGAGAGGAGAGAGAAAAGAAAAGAAGTGAAAAGAGAAAAATGATTTTTCAGCAGTGTACTATTGGACTTTGATGGATTCCTATTGTCAAGCTACTGTAATTTGTAAAGATCAATGGTTTTAGTTAAACTCTAGTCCATGGTGCCCCATCTTCTAATTCATCTACTCGGTAGATGTTTTTCCTTTTGTAAAGGAAAGTGCACAAGGTTGTTCTCAGGCATTTTTATAGCTTTTTTTTTGTCTGTAATGCTCAAATGAACTGTAAAACTCAAATCCTTAATGGGCATTTTAGCCAATATTTTTGTCTGTAAAGCAAAATGTGCCGATAATGATTCTTGTGTCAGTAGTCCCCATTAACCAGTTCCTGCAAAGAGCATAGGATAGTCCAGTGGACCCCAAAACACATATTCAACATGTCCCCATGTCCCACATATACACACAGCTTTCAAGTCCCCTCTTCTCATGCCCTGACCCCTTTGCCTCAGCCACAAAGTTTCCAATCCAATACAAGCTATTCCAGGTCTTTGGTGGCTTTACCCTTCTCACTAGAACTCTCCCAATACTTGGGACTGCTGCCTCTCACTTCTACTCCCACTGACTTTCACTTTCTCTGGCCCTGTTCTCCCTGTATTCCTCCCTGATAACTCTGCCCTCTTACCACATTCCCTAGTGTTTGGCCAGAGAAGTTTCCACTGCCTGCTGTTCCACTGGATGGGCAAGTGATGGCTTCCCCACCTGTGTGGCTCAAATGACCAGCTACTTCAGTGCAATGGGCAAATGGATAGTCACATGGTCTGAAAGCAACTGCCAGGCACTTTTTATTTCCTCTCTGAGGGTATGAAATCCATCCACAGAATTCTCCTTTCATACTAAAATTTTCTGCGTGGCCACTGTCCAATATTAATATTTGAGTCATTTGCACTAAGTCATTTTTGAGTTATAACCCACATTGGTTCCTGTTCTGACCACCATTTCATAATACTGATATTAATAACTCAAAATAATCTTGAAAGTTCAAACCCAGTCTGGAATGATTGCTGTAGTGCCTTTTGTAAGGTTTGAAGCATTCTGGTGTTGTATTAGTGCTATGACTGTTTCAAAATGCTGCTTAGCTCCCGCGCAATACAAAGAGGTTCTTAAATAAGGAAGTGTGCATTTCTACATTAGGGGACATGGCTAAGTGTGGAATACACATGTGGGCATACCTGTGTAACTGGGTGGTTTCCCACAATAATGAAGTAGCAGCAGCTGGCCCTTGGCTGGCTTGTGCATTAGCTAGCAAACTGGATATTTGCTTTTCCATTCTATTTTAATTGAGGATGGCAAAGCCTTTAATGAATTCTGCCTACAAATGGCAGTTTGGTGAGCCTGAGGGAACACCCTTCTTTGAACACATTTTCTGCTGATGGAAATTAATTGACCCACGTTCCTAGGGAGCTTTTACCTTAAATTAAAATGTATAGATTTGTTGTAGAAAGTACATTTTAACACAAACGCTGTCTGTGCTATCCTTTTACCCTTTGTCATACTGACTTCACATGCTACATTTACTTGTCTGAACCCTGTTTAATCCATTAGTTTTATTTGTAGTGATTATTTTATTGTCAGCCGCTTGTCTATGAGACTTCTATCATGTCCTATTACTGTAATTATATAATTACATACAACTTTCTTTTCTTCCTCCTCCAAGAGTCTAAAATGTTTTCCAGAAACCATTTATTAGCTATAAATATTACATGTATATACTTTCATAACATGTGTTGGTCAGACACCACTCTCTCTGCCTTTCGTCTCTGCTTTCATTTGCCCTAATTGTTGGTGACCTTGATGTCACCTTTGATCCTCTCCTTTTTCCCCTTCCATTTCCTGTCTGCTTACCACCACCTCAGTAATATTGCTGTGTGTGATATTCTGAATATGACAGATCCTTTTACCGTAACTATTGCAAATCCCTCCTCTGTGACCTTTCCCTGACTCCAGCATTAGCGAAATGCTCCTGCCAACCTACTCATGTATACTATGAAATGTAACTATCTCATCTGCGCCCTCATTCTTCTCCATTGGCTGCCCATTCATTCTTAACATCTATTCAAAATCATCATCCTTAATGGCCTATCTAATGGATCTTCCCTCCCAACACCTATCCTCTCAACTGCCTCCTCTCATCTAGTGCCAGCCTCCTTTCTGCCGTTGGCACAGTCTCCTCACAACTGGTGTTAGAACCAGCTTCCCCATAGCTCAGCCCATTTGAACCACTTTCTTGTACCTCTCACCATCTTTGATTCTCCATGTCTTTTTATATCTTGACCCAGATCCTCAGCTGATGCAAATTGGTGCAGCTTTATTGACTTAGTTGTCTAATCTTTTTACTGTATTTAATCAAAGCTAGATGGGCCTGACACTGGATGTAGGGAGGCTCTCAGTGGTGAGACATAAACAATGCTCACTTTTCAGAAAGAAAAGATTCTTTCAACTATTAAGATGACCATATGTTTTATGATTGGAGTTTTATTCATGAACTGTGATTCATCCTCTTAGAAAAAGGCATTTAAAATGGACATTGGTGTTGTATACATTTTGTACTAATGCCATGGAGTAGTGCAGCATAAATGCATTACAACTCACGCTAGGCTCCCCAGGGCTGCAGCTTCAATAAATTGGCTGATATGTATACAGTCAATATTTCTCAGTAAATTCCTAAATGGAAGGATTAGTCAAACTTGTATCGGGCATTGCTACCTACAGTGTTTTAATTCCATCACACTGTTTCCAAGAGTGGGAGTTTTAGCCCAGTTGGGTTGGCCAAATTTTGACTGAGGATTTGTATTTTGCACACCTTCTTGCCCCTGCAGTTTCAGTTTGATAGCCCTTTTGCCTTAATCTGTTGTCATCTGAAGCCATGTACTGTTAAATAACTGGCATATTCCCCCTGAGAAGATTTCAGTAGTGGGTAAGCAAACTGAGAGAGATAGAGAGAGAGAGATATAAAAGGGGTGTATTGGCAGGTATAAAGCTATTGAGGTCCCAAAGGGCACCTCACATTTCTGGTGTACCACTGCCCTAGTTTCCCTAGGAAAATAAGGTGGCATCAGCCTAGATATTAGGACAAGACGGCTCTGAGGGAAGCAGGTACCCAGGAGAGTTCCTTTCACAGTTCAGGGAAGTCAAGACAGAGATTTCCCTTGGGAGTCTGACTCTATAGCAAAAGCAGCTACTGCATTCCTAACAAAGGGTCTTGCAAATTGAGGGCAGGTCTTTCTCAGAAGGAGATTTGGTTTTTTTGTTTGCTTTTCCTCTTTATTTTGCAGAAGCTTCTGGTAGTTTGTGCTGCTTGTGCTGGAACTGAGGCCCAAGCATAGTGCTACCTCAGTGCAAGATATTATTTATTTAATTTTTCACACTTTTTTCACTACTAAAACACACTCAGATTGCTGGCCTCAAGGTATTGCCTCATTCTCTAGCATTGTAAGCCGGAAGAGAAGTGATAGTAAACAACATAAATGCAATCAAAACTGCACCCAAGCCAACACTAGTGGAGAATCTGCATGATGTGACACAACTGCAGTTTTTAATTTAAAATAAGAGATTGAACTATTTCACTGCTTAAAAAGGTGAGCAGTGCACACATTATTGGCAGTATACAGTAGTACAGCATATATTGAGAATAAAGACCCAGAGAATGTATATCCCACAGTGCAAGAAAGACTTTAAGGTCAGAAGGGACCATTATGATCATCTAGTCTGACCTCCTGCACAATGCAGGCCACAGAATCTCACCCATCCACTTCTATAACAAACCCCTAACTTATGTCTGAGCCATTGAAGTCCTCAAATCATGGTTTAAAGACTTCAAGGTGCAGAGAATCTTCCAGCAGGTAACCCGTGCCCCACACTACAGAGGAAGGTGAACGCCCCCTAGGGCTTCTGCCAATCTGCCCTGGAGGAAAATTCCTTCCAAACCCCATATATGGCAATCAGCTAAACCCTGAGCATGTGGGCAAGACTCACCAGCCAGCACCCAGGAAAGAATTCTCTGTAGTAACTCAGATCCCATCCCATCTAACATCCCATCACAGACCATTGGGCATATTTACTGCTAGTAATCAAAGATGAATTAATTGCCAAAATTAGGCTATCCCATCATACCATCCCCTCTATAAACTTATCAAGCTTAGTCTTGAAACCAGATATGTCTTTTGCCCCCACTACTCCCCTCGGAAGGCTGTTCCAGAACTTCACTCCTCTGATGGTTAGAAACCTTCATCTAATTTCAAGTTTAAACTTCCTGATAGCCAGTTTATATCCATTTGTTCTTGTGTCCACATTGGTACTGAGCTATATCATGAGCTTTTTATATTTCAAAAGGAGAAAAAAGATCTCAGAGACCAGGTTCCAGCCTGAGCTGTAATGCTTACACTGTAATTTTTAGCCCTGTGAGCCCAAGTCAATTGATCTGGGCTCTGGAACTCAGTGCTGCAGGTTTTTTATTGCAGTGTAGACGTGCCCAGTGCAAGTATTAGGTGAGGCACGAAGTGAAGTGTGGTGTGCATGGGCAGAAGAAAGGCTAGGCACTAGGGTGCTGTGAAGTGCAGCACTCAAGCATATGCTTAACTTTGAGCATGTGCTTAAATTCTATTCAAGTCAACAGGACATGTGCAAGCTTAAAGTTAAGCCCATGCCTAAGGGCTGTCCAAATCAAGGCCTTGGTATTACTCTACTCTACTAATCAGAAGCATCAAGTCACTTCCACATCTGTTCCATTATTCATAAGAGCACAAGGTGAATATGGGCAGGGTGCAGAAGGACAATGGAATCATCCGATAGATAATGAGTTAACATGAATTTTTCACCATATTAACCAGATACAATCATGCAAGGCAGGAGTAATCTGGTGTCCAAGCAGCAGCCCTTTCATTAGTGCATAATGGGACTCCCCTCCATATGCTGTCTGATTCATTAATTTATATTCACACAAGCAACATTGCAAGTCTGAATTGTACAATCAAACCCTATATATCTAAGGTACTTAGATTGCCCCCATCAAGAAGAATGTGATCACCTCACAATCTTTAATATATTTCTCCTCTTGGCACTGCTGTGAGGTAGGGAATAAGAGTACTTCCCATTTCACAGATGGGAAACTGAGGCAAAAAAAGGCTAAGGACCAGATTTTTAAAGATATTTAGATACCTTATTCCTGTTGATTTCAGTGAAAATCAATAGAATAGAGTTAGGTCTCTAAATTGTCTTTAAAAATCTGACCCTAAGAGACTTTCCCAAGTTCACGTAGGAAGTTTGTCACATTGTCGGGAACTGAATCATTGTGTCCAAGGCCTAGGTTAGCACCCTAAAACTATTCCATCCTTCCTCTTTCAATTTCTTTCAAGGTATACTTCAATGGATTTATTCAGGATTTACACCAATGAATGTGATGTCAGAATTTGCCTAAATCCCAGTGAAATAGGTGGTAATGTAGGGCTCTTAAGCAGTGGTTTAAGATAATGAGACACACACAAGAAACATTGAAACCAACCTCAGTCTATTTTAGTAAGTGAGAATGGATTTATAGAATTTGCTGGTTAAATATAACTGAGGCAGATTGACACAAGCACAATACAATAACTGAAAGTACTAGTAATTATTATTATGGACAGGGGACCCTTCAGACACTCTAAGCACTAAATTACTTTGAAAAATGAATGACTTAATGTTTCTTCAGGACTTTTAAAACTTTTGGGAAAAAATAGTGTTTTAATGCATCATTACTCGAATGCACTGAAAACACTTTCCCCTCCCCTCCAAAAAATGGTAGATTTTACATCATGCAAAATGAAATAATGGAAATAAAGAGGCTAATAACTCTTCTGGCTAAATCTCTTTACAAAAGTCACTTAGCTTTGAAAACAATACAGGAGGAGAACATTTGGGACATACAAAACCAGAGACCTATGCCTAACTAAAGGTATTTTAAATTATATAAGCAACAGTTACTGTAAACGACAAGTTCTCAATATGTTTGCTGCAAACAGGGAAAGCTGGGTAGATCTCTGAGTGTATGTGTGTGAGGTCCTGGTATGGAAAAGGTTGAGTATCACAGCTCTAAACAGTATCCTACACGAATGGTCTGTTTTTAATAACCAGGTCTATAGGTTTAACAATCTGTCACCATCTCCCCTTTATCCTCCTTTCACCACTGAGGCATAGAAAGTGTTGTTAATAGGAAAGGAGACTGTGGCAATGATGAGTAAGGTGCAGCTGCAAACTACTTCCAGGTTTCTTTGAGTATGTCTACACTATGGGATTATTCCGATTTTACATAAACCAGTTTTGTAAAACAGATTGTATAAAGACGAGTGCACGCGGCCGTACTAAGCACATTAATTCGGTGGGGTGTGTCCATGGTCCAAAGCTAGCGTCGATTTCTGGAGCGTTGCACTGTAGGTAGCTATCCCGTAGCTATCCCATAGTTCCCGCAGTCTCCCCCGCACATTGGAATTCTGGATTAAGATCCCAATGCATGATGGTGCAAAAACAGTGTCACAGATGATTCTGAGTAAATGTCGTCACTCATTCCTTCCTCCGTGAAAGCAACGGCAGACAATCATTTCGCATCTTTTTCCCTGGATTGCCCTGGCAGACGCCATAGCATGGCAACCATGGAGTCTGTTTTGCCTTTTGTCACTGTCACCATATGTGTACGGATGCCGCTGACAGAGACGGTACTGCAGCTCTACACAGCAGCATTCATTTGCCTTTGCAAGATATCAGAGACGGTTATCAGTTGTTCTGTACCGTCTGCTGCTGTCGTGGGTGCTCCTGGCTGGCCTTCACTGAGGTCGGCCCGGGGAGCAAAGACAAAAATGGGAATGACTCCCCGGGTCATTCCCTCCTTTATGTTGTATCTAAAAATAGAGTCAGTCCTGCCTAGAATATGGGGCAAGTGTACTAGAGAACCAGTGTATCAGAGAGCACAGCCGCTCCGTGTCAGATCCCACAGAAATAATGAGCTGCATGTCATTCTAGGGGGTGCCCCTGCAACAATCCCACCTGTTGCTTCCCTTCTCCCCCAACTCTCCTGGGCTACCGTTGCAGTGTCCCCCCACTTGTTTGATGAAGTAATAAAGAATGCAGGAATAAGAAACACTGACTTTTTAGTGACATAAAATAAGGAGGTAGCCTCCAGCTGCTATGATAGTCCAGGCAGGACATTAAATGGTGTGGGGGAGAGAAGCCCAGCATCCCGATGCTATGATAGTCCAGGCAGTACAGAATCTTTTCTTTAGACATGAAAGGGGGGGGGCTGAGGGAGCTCAACCCCCAGTTGCCATGATGAAGATGGTCACCAACCGTTCTGTACCATCTGCCAAGAATGGCAGGGAGTCATTCCTATTTTTACCCAGGTGCCCCTGGCCGACCTCACCTGCCACCGGGGAAGGGAGGGGAGAGGATGCTGCTGTTCAGTGCCGCAGCACCGCATCTACCAGCAGCATGCAGTAGACATACGGTGACATTGAAAAAACTCAAGAAATGATTTTTTTCCCTTTTCTTTCACGGGGGGGAGAAAAGGGGTAAATTGATGAGATATACCCTGTACCATCCCAGACAATGTGTTTGATCCTACAGGCATTGGGAGCTCAGCCAAGAATGCAAATGCTTTTCAGAGACTGTGGGGACTGTGGGATAGCTGGAGTCCTCAGTACCCCCTCCCTCCCTCCATGAGCGTCCATTTGATTCTTTGGCTTTCCGTTATGCTTGTCACACAGCACTGTGCTGTGGACTCTGTATCATAGCCTGGAGATTTTTTTCAAATGCTTTGGCATTTCATCTTCTGTAACAGAGCTCTGATAGAACAGATTTGTCTCCCCATACAGTGATCAGATCCAGTATCTCCTGTATGGTCCATGCTGGAGCTCTTTTTGGATTTGGGACTGCATCGCCACCCGTGCTGATCAGAGATCCACGCTGGGCAAACAGGAAATGAAATTCAGAAGTTCGCGGGGCTTTTCCTGTCTACCTGGCCAGTGCATCCGAGTTCAGATTGCTTTCCAGAACGGTCACAATGGTGCACTGTGGGATACCGCCCGGAGGCCAATACCGTCGATTTGCGGCCACACTAACCCTAATCCAACATGGCAATACCGATTTCAGCACTACTCTTCTCGTCAGGGAGGAGTACAGAAATTGGTTTAAAGATCCCTTTATATCGATATAAAGGGCCTCATTGTGTGGACGGGTGCAGGGTTAAATTGGTTTAACGCTGCTAAATTCAGTTTAAACGCGTAGTGTAGACCAGGCCTTTATTTCACTAGATCCCTGACTTTATAGATTAGAGCAGCCCCTAATACTACCCTCTCCCTCCAGCTGGTTTTGAATGCACTTAATTTTTATCCTGAGCACAAACCCCTCATGATTTGGCTGTGGCTGGAAATTTCAAATCACAAATTCTGAGTGTATCTGAGATTACCTGAACTAAATTTGCCTATTCCTAACTAGTATGCCAAGAGCCAAATAGATTAGTTTTATATACGGAGATACTGAAATAAAATAGTAGTGTTTCATAATGAAAATGCATTTCTTTGATCCTTAGCTTTAGTGAACAACTAAGCATCTCTTTTTTCTGCCTCAAACTTTAATGGCAATTAGACTGAATGGGTGGGAGAACATATTATCCTTTAGTATACCTTCAAGTCTATTAAAGAATATTTTAAATTAGAAAATTCTATTGATTAGGTGAACTAATAACACAGTCTTCATGTAACAATGCAAATCCATTTTCTGAGATAGTACATCCTCTCAATATTTACTTACCAGGATTGTCAGGAGTCTTGAGGAAATGAAGGTTTGTTAAAGGGCTACTATTAATTCAGTCTGATTACCATTGAATCTTATAAGCAGCCTCATATTTTAGCAGGAATAACATGCCATTTCAGAGCATGGGAAATAGCATTTGGTTCATACATGTCTATCATCTCAATCTATGCTACAAGCTCCTTATTAAACAGTAAAATTTGGTTTAAATGCATCTTATAATATGTGAATTTTTAATTTCTGTGTTCTAGCTGCTTTGACTTTCCAACAAACTTTCATTTGGAGAATTGATTAATATTGGAAACAGAGAGGAACTTTCATAGTGGCAAAATCTGTGTATGATAAGCAGCTCTGTGATTTAGGTAGTATATGGTTTGTTGATGTTTCTTTTTCCTTTCAAGTAATTTTACATATCAGATTACTGGGTTTAAATAGATAGCTTTCATAGGATAACATATTAAAGCTACTGTACATCTTTAAGAGGCTGTTAGACACTGATTTCCCACAAACCACAATCAGCTCTTTGAAATTGTAGTGTTTGTGACAGAATAAACTCCATTAACTTGTTTTATTAGTACTGTGTGCAGTCAGGAGGATCAATGCTGTAGAACATGATGAAATGACTAACAGTCTTCATCAGTGTACAGCACAATGTTTTCTCCTTACACAAAATATATAATTACTGCTCATACAGACAGGTAGAATTTTTTATCATATTTCTCAGGTAATACTTGGAAATCTAAGGCTTATATTCATGGGAGGAATACAAAATAAATCAAGCTTCCCTCCACCCCCAACCCCACTTTTCAGTCTAATTTGTTGCTTGCTGCTGCTGTAATTTTTGTCTATATTATAGAGAATGATCCATCAAACAAAACACAATTCTAATTCGATTGGTTAATAGAATGACCAAACAGCTCGAGAAAGCCAAACGAGCTTCAGAAAGGAAAGATTTACTGACCAGCTGACTTCCAAAGACCCATTAGTCACAGTTTGACAGCAGTATACTAGGTGAGCTGCAAAGCAGAGTAAATAAAGCAGAATGAATCCAGCGGAACAAAGTATATTTTACCATATATAAGTAAACCTGCAACAGATATCACACCATTAAAAAATAAGATCAGCTGTATATATCAGAAGCAGGTATCTTATACTGCAGATGGCACAGCTGCCAGGACTTATCTGAAGAGAGAGATATTCTCTTCCAGAGCAAGTCTTGCAACATTAGCCACTTCAGAAATATATGGCTTTTTCTCTTCTCCTTGGCCTCCATTTTCTGCTGCATTTTTGCTTTGTCCATTTAAGATGAAAGCTAGGTTCTGAACCAACTAGCTTTATGGAAACTTCGAGCACGTTACATTTTAGCCTAACAAAATATAGGAAACATGAAGGTGAGCAATCACAAAGGAAATGATTAAATGATTGAAAAAAAGACTCAGTACAGATGTAGAATGATGAGAATCATGAAAAAAATTAAAATCTAATCCTATCTATTTTTTGCTAGCAAGAATGAGTTTATGATTTGTAGATTGAATATAACTGGGGAGAAAGGTATTTTCATAACAATGATTTATATATTCAACCTTCTACTGGATAAGAGTTCCCTTTACATTATAGCAGTGTCTGCTCTTGCTCTTGCTGTTATAGTTAAGGGGTTGTCAGCATTTCTATTATATACATCTCTATATTCTGTGGTTTGCAATTTGTCCATAAAAATTCATTGCAGGCTGAAACTTGAAATGTGATTTTAGTCTCAGAGTGATTTTTTAAAACACATTCTGAAATATTAGTCTAATTTTAAATTAATAGGATTGTAAAAAAAAAGTATATTTTTACTGGTTTCAGATTTTGTTTAGGTGGTTGTACCTTGAACATTGTTTCAGATTTAGTATGAGATGTTACAATTGGTAGTCTCTAGTAAATGAAACAGCAGTACCACAGAGCCAAATTTTGCGTTGTTACTTATATTCCACCCAACCTACTTAAATGGTATTGCACACACTTAAGAGATGTAGGAATCTCCCCAGTGATTTTAAAAAGAAAGTATTTCATATGCTCAGTAGCTCCTTTTGTATTCTGATGTTGCCTAGACATCTAACATTGTGGATCCATAATATGCAAATAGGTACTAATGTGAATAGACATTCATAACCAACACTGTAATGGCTCTGATTAAGTGGAATGTGAGTTAAACCCTCAAAGGTCAGAAATTAAATGTGAAGGCTGAAACTCTCTCCTTAAAGGACAGCAGTATCCATTTTAATCAATGCAATAATGTGAAAGTTCACAAGGTAAAAATTCTTTATCACCATGCATAAACTGTACCTATTGGGTTTCTGAAAAGTGGGCGGGCGGAAGCCCGCCCACTGCTAAAGGATCCACCTCCCAGCCTAAGGGGAGGATCTACAGGACCTCAGAACCCAACTGATTTTGGGGGACAGCTAATAAAAGAACAGGGACAGGAATGCAGTCAAAGGGTCACAAGAAGGGACCCTGACGGGGACACCGAGCAGAGAACCCCGGACAGTGCCCACTGCTCCTCAAAGGCATCAAGGGAGCCAGTGGACGCCTCCCAGAGGAACTCTGCCCTGATGTGTGAATGGACAGAGGATTGGAAACAAGCCCCACAGTCACAGGAGTCTCCACTGGCCAACCTCCTCTCCCTGGTTGCATAGATGGCCATTTTAGCCAGGACGAGGAGGAGGTTGACCAGGAGGTCCCGTGACTTTGTGGGGCCACGGATAGGGAGTGCATAGAGAAAGAGGTGAGGGGAAAAGTGCAGCCAGAAACGCAACAATATATTGGTGAGGAGCAGGTATAGAGGCTGCAACCTGGTGCACTCTAAGTAAACGTGCGCCAGAGTCTCTCCCTCAAGCCGCAGAAGGGGCAGGTGTCTGGAGTGGGGTAAACTGCACCAAATACACGTCCATGCTCATGACCCCATGAAGGAGCCGCCAACTGATATCCCAGGCAGGCCTCAGGACCAGGGTAGAGTATAGGCCAGCCCACTGGGGCTCCTCACCCTCCAGAGATGGCAGGAGGTCCCGCCACTTTGTGTCAGGGCGGGACATGAGGGTGAGGAAGTGAAGGGTGTGGAGTACGAGCATGTAGAAATGTGTTCTTGGTGTGGTTTGGAAGCAGACCGGCTGCAGATCCTGCAGCCGGCTTGCAGAGAAGGGGCGGGGGGGCCGGTCAGGTCCATGGGGTAGGGGCCCATGAAAAGGTCCGGAGGGCCCAGGGTGGAGGATAGGCGGGGCATGCTCTCTCACATGACCCGGTCGAGGTAGGCCCGAGCAGTGGGCGGCAAAGAGGCCTTCACCTCCTGTTGTACTTGCCAGGGAGTACAAGGTCTGGAGAGCTTCATACGCTGAGCAAGCGTCAGGGGACCCAACCAGTCTCCCCGGTCATAGTCCAGGAGGTCTCTGACCTTGGTAGTTCCTGCCAGGACCAACCTCTGGTGCACCGTGGGGGACTCCGCCACCTGCACACGGAGCTGGGAATTGTGTAGCAGGAGCTTCTCGAGATCTGCCCCCTCGGTCGCCGCCACAGTCTTGGTTGCAGAGAACAGCTTCCAGGTCTGGAGGAAGGCCTGGTAGACCACCGGCAGCCCAGAGAGCTCTCGCAGAAGACCCCTCGGATCGAGATAAAGGAGCTGCCGGTCGTATCGGAGCCCTCGGAAGCGGCACAGGAAGGCGTGCACCAGTGCTCTCCCTGGCGGACTACCTGCACCATACAGGAGCTTCTGCAGGGCCTGGAGGGGGAAGACGTGGACCTGAGTGCATAGGCACTTCAGGCCCTGCCCTCCCTCCTCCAGGGGCAGGTGGAGGACCCTTGCAGAGACCCAGTGCAGTCCTGGCCAAAAGAACTCCAAAACCACCTTCCGGAAGTTGGCCAGGAAAACTGGGGCCAGGACCAGGGTGTTGAGCCAGTACCAGAGCATGAACAGGACTAGTTGATTGAGTATCAGTGCCTTCCCTCGAAGGGAAAGGCACCAGAGGAGTTCTGTCCATTTCCAGAGCCACTTCGTCACCCTGCCCTGCAAACCTTGCCAGTTCTCCGGTGGAGACAGATGCGTGGCAGAAAGGTAAACGCCGAGATAGAGCAGCGGACCAGTGGTCCACTGGATGGCCTGAAGCTCGGGTGGGAGGGAACCTGACTGCCACCCGTCCCCGACCACCAGGCCAGAGCTCTTGACCCAGTTGACCCGGACGGAGGAGGCCACCAAGTACACAGCCTGGCAAGCCTCCACTCATGCCAAGTCACCTGGGTCCTGGACCACGAGGAGCACATCGTTGGCGTATGCCGACAGGATCAGCCTCAGTTCCAGCTCCCGAAGCGCCAACCCCGTCAACCTCCTGCGGAGGAGACAGAGGAAGGGCTCGATGGCCAGAGTGTACAGCTGGCCCGAGAGGGGGCACCCCTTCCCATGCTCCCTGCCCGAAGCTGATCGGCTCGGTCAGAGTCCAGTTGAGCCTGACCAGACACTGCTGAAGCGTACAGCACCTGGAGTAAGCCCACAAACTGGGATCTGAAGCCTAATGCTGGCAGAATGCCCAGGAGATACCTGTGATCCACCCTGTCAAATGCCTTCTCCTGATCCAGGGACAGGAGGGCTGTAAAAAGGCATTTGAAAACAAAGTTTCGAGGGTGGCACTGCTGGAAGAGGTCTTTTTTCTGGAAAGTGACATCCTTTGTAATACCGTCAATGTGGAAGGAGATCCAACGTGGAAGGATATCAGATGTTAACCTATTTTCTGTCCTACTTAATAATCAGAGCACTAAGGATGAGAATACCTATCCTGAAGAATTTAATGAGGCACTGTAGGTAAGTAAATTTGTCTCTTATACCTCTGCTCCTCTTCTTTCTCTTCCCATCAAAAACAGTCCTGCTTCCTTCCCCACCCCAGTTTTGCTCCTCTCTCTCTCCTCTGAGGAAAATAAGATCCTCTTCATATGTTTAATTCTCCCGTAAGCCTTCTTGAAGTGCCCAAACATACCCCTACTCACAGCCATATTTCTCACTTGCTTCTTATTGCCAAAGACTGCCCCCTTCTACTTCTTCCCCACTGGCAGCTGCCTTTCTGCTCCGTCCCCACTCTGTCCCTGAAATTACAATCCTACCAACTGCACCCCAGCTGGACCCTAGCAACTCTCAAGAATATTGTCTGTAACAACACTGAAAATAGTTTTGTCCCATGTGTGCCAGCAGTTAAACTATATTCAACGTCTATTCAAAGTGATCTATCGCTGGTGACTTTTTTCAGCAATAGTTCAATTAAGTGAAGCCAGGGCTGATGTAACACATGATCTTACTATGGAGACCGTTGATGCTGAATGTTTTGGGGCACTGTTTGGAAAAGTACAAAGAGGAGAAACTTATGTAACTTATCAGTATGAAATGGTGCAAATTATTCTTGATTTAAAAATCACATTCTTGGGGATGGAACTTTTCCCCCTGATTGAATTAGCCATTTTGAAAAAAAGGTGTGAGTACTGTAAGCCTGATGACATTCCTATATGAAAGTCAGGACTGTCTCCATGACAGTTTTTTGCTGGAAATAAACCACATTTTATGATCTGTGCAGGAACAAACATAAATGGGAAACAGTTACATTATGAAGTAATATCATAGTGACAGTTACTCTAATATTGAGATACTGGTATAGTAACTCCTCACTTAATGTTGTAGTTATGTTCTTGAAAAATGTGACTTTAAGTGAAATGAAGTTAAGTGAATCCAATTTCCCCATAAGAATTAATATAAATGAGGGGGTTAGGGTCCAGGGATTTTTTTTACACCAAACAAAAGACTATATATATACACACACAGACAGTATAAGTTTTAAACAAACAATTTAATACTGGTGCCCAGTGATGATGATTGTGAAGCTTGGTTGAGGTGGAGGAGTCAGAGGGTGGGCTATTTCCCAGGGAATGTCTTACTGCTAAATGATGGACTAGCAATTGGCTGAGCCCTCAAGGGTTAACTCTCACATTCTACAAGGCAACAGGAATGGAGGGAGGAGAGACAGCATTGTAGACAGAGACACACACCATGTATGTGAGAGAGTTGCACATTTCCCCTTTAAGTACACTGCCTTGTTAATTAGATCAGCTTGCTGAAACTGCAGCTGTTGCCAGCAAGCTCCCCCTGTCCTGAGCCCTGTTGTGTGTCCCCACTGCTCTATGGAAGATGGGGTAAGTGGGGTGCAGGAGCAGGGAGAGGGACATTAGTCCCCCTCCTCCTCTTCCCCCCTCCCCCACACAGCGAGCAAGAGTCTCAGGGAGCAGCTCCAAGGCAGAGCAGGAGTAGCATATGGCAGTGGAGGGAGGGACAGCTGCAATTGCTAGCCTGCTGGGCAGCTGCTGCACAGGGAACTTAGGGGAGCTGGGAGCTGATAGGGGGAGCTGCTGGGGGGCTGCTGGTCCACCCTGGTTCCAAGCCCCCACCAGCTAGCTGCAATGGGCTGCTTTTCCTGCAAGCAATGGACAAAGCAGGCGGCTGCCAAATGACATTAGAAGGGAGCATTGCACAACTTTAAATGAGCATGTTCCCTAATTGATCAGCTACATAACAATGAAACAATGTTAACCGGGACAACTTTAAGTGAGGAATACATACCTTCAAAAATCAAAATTGGATATTTTGCTCTCCTGGACATAGCACATCAAACATGAAAAGTAATGAGATGGTTGGTCCTGGGTGACTCCTAAACCCATATTCTTTGGGTGACTCCTAAACCCATTACTGTCTCTCACTTCAACTGGAGTTTGGGCTTGGTGTGGCGGAAACCTTGAACCTTACATTTATACCTTTTCCCCCCTTCTTGTAGGCCCTACCTTTCAGCCTTCACTCAGTCTCAAATCCTATTGACTTCACCAGGAATTCTCATTGGGTTTGGCTGCAGCCTTGACCCTTCAATTTGTGAGTGTTTCTGCGTTTGCAAGCATGTTCTCTTCTGCTTTTTTTTTAGGGCTAAACTCCACTTTCACCCCTCTGCACCAGGGCATTTAGTTGTGGTATGATCCAGATTGCGGAACCCTTACTCACAGAAAGTCCTATTTTCATAGTGTTGTATTCCCAAAGGACTCTACAAACTATAACCTTTCACAGTCCCCTGAAGTCTTGCTATGTAAATCTGCAGTGTAGTAACTGCTAGTGTGCTCAATTAATGTAAGCTCAGCTCTGCACCAATCATGACCCTTCTGCAACAAATAGCAGGGAATAGTTCCAAATTGTAAAACAAGGAAACAGACCAACTGGTGCAGCCTTCTGTGTAAAGGTTCCTGTAGCAGAATGTCAAACCTCAGTTTAGCTGACACTGCTGATAACCTTTGTCCTAACTCAACACACACAAACACTGCAGCTGAAATTAATATAAGAAATATGTAGTCTCATACTTTGTTATAATATTTATATACAATTTGCTCAACATTATTTTCTAAATACAGTTATAGTCTACTGCAAGGTTACATAATGTAATACAGTTAGAATGTATCTACCACTTTTCTTACTCAAGGTATCTTAAAGTGTTTTACAAAAGTGTTGCATATATTTGCCTAGCAAACACTATCAGTTCTGCAGAGTGCAATGCAGCAGACAAAATACAATACTTTTGCGCTATTAAATAATATAGTGGGTTAATGCAATCCTATCACTGACTGACTGTGCAGATGCCTTGATACCATGTTGTTTCGGTAGCCAGCCATATGATGCTTTAAGCAATATCCAAGATAGTATATCCCATGATAAAAGTAAAAAATCACTTAGAAAAGTTAGATGCCTGCAAGTCACCAGGGCCTGATTAAATGCATCCTAGAATACTCAAGGAGTTAATAGAAGAGGTATCTTCTAGCTATTATCTTTGGGAAATCATGGGAGACGGGGGAGATTCCAGAAGACTGGAAGGGGGCAAATATAGTGCCCATCTATAAAAAGGGAAATAAAAACAACCCAGGAAACTACAGACCAGTTAGTGTAACTTCTGTGCCAGGGAAGATAATGGAGCAGGTAATCAAAGAAATCATCTGCAAACACTTGGAAGGTGGTAAGGTGATAGCGAATAGCCAGCATGGATTTGTAAAGAACAAATCGTGTCAAACTAATCTGATTGCATTCTTTGATAGGATAACGAGCCTTGTGGATAAGGGAGAAGTGGTGGATGTGATATACCTAGACTTTAGTATGGCATTTGATACGGTCTCGCATGATATTCTTATAGATAAACTAGGAAAGTACAATTTAGATGGGGCTACTATAAGGTGGGTGCATAACTGGCTGGATAACCGTACTCAGAGAGTAGTTGTTAATGGCTCCCAATCCTGCTGGAAAGGTATAAAAAGTGGGGTTCCGCAGGGGTCTGTTTTGGGACCGGTTCTGTTCAATATCTTCATCAACGATTTAGATGTTGGCATAGAAAGTACGCTTATTAAGTTTGCGGACGATACCAAACTGGGAGGGATTGCAACTGCTTTGGAGGACAGGGTCAAAATTCAAAATGATCTGGACAAATTGGAGAAATGGTCTGAGGTAAACAGGATGAAGTTCAATAAAGATAAATGCAAAGTGCTCCACCAAGGAAGGAACAATCAGTTTCACACATACAGAATGAGAAGAGACTGTCTAGGAAGGAGTATGGCAGAAAGAGATCTAGGGGGTCAGAGTGGACCACAAGCTTAATATGAGTCAACAGTGTGATACTGTTGCAAAAAAAGCAAACGTGATTCTGGGATGCATTAACAGGTGTGTGGTAAACAAGACACGAGAAGTCATTCTTCCGCTTTACTCTGCGCTGGTTAGGCCTCAGCTGGAATATTGTGTCCAGTTCTGGGCACCGCATTTCAAGAAAGATGTGGAGAAATTGGAGAGGGTCCAGAGAAGAGCAACAAGAATGATTAAAGGTCTTGAGAACATGACCTATGAAGGAAGGCTGAAGGAATTGGGTTTGTTTAGTTTGGAAAAGAGAAGACTGAGAGGGGACATGATAGCAGTTTTCAGGTATCTAAAAGGGTGTCATCAGGAGGAGGGAGAAAACTTGTTCACCTTAGCCTCCAATGATAGAACAAGAAGCAATGGGCTTAAACTGCAGCAAGGGAGATTTAGGTTGGATATTAGGAAAAAGTTCCTAACTGTCAGGGTAGTTAAACACTGGAATAGATTGCCTAGGGAAGTTGTGGAATCTCCATCTCTGGAGATATTTAAGAGTAGGTTAGATAAATGTCTATTAGGGATGGTCTAGGCAGTATTTGGTCCTGCCATGAGGGCAGGGGACTGGACTCGATGACCTCTCGAGGTCCCTTCCAGTCCTAGAGTCTATGAGTCTATGAAAGAGCTAGGAGGTCTGAGCTTTCTCTCCCTCTACCCCACAAGGCACACTAGGATCTCTTAGCCAGAGGACCTGAACAAAGCTACCACACCAATGTACAGAGTCAATGGTAGTAACTGAGATAACTGTGCCAGAGCCCATAAAATGCTTTGCAGACATGTACTAGGAACTGCACAGATATCAGCAGAGAGTATAAAGCACTTGTGTGATTTGTTCTTATCCATCTGTTCTGCTTAGGTGGTGAGCCATTGCCTTCTGCACCAGCTAGGATTTCAAGGTAGCCTTCAAGCTCAGCCCTAAATTTAGCACAGTACAGTAGTCCAGTTTAGACCTATTAAATAATGGATCTAAGTCCTCATCTGACAGCAATAGGCAGAATCTCCTGCTCGGCAAAGATGGGAAGAAGCATTTTTGGCCACTGCTGTCATCTAAGTATCCAGAAACACAGACTAATTCAATAGGACACCAAGGTTTCACAACACCTTGACAAGTAAAGTATAGATGTCCACAGTTTCTATCAGTTTCTTGACATATTTTTCTGTGGATCAACATTAACTTTGTTTTATTCATGTAAGGACAGAGGCAGCCACTTTTTATCCAGGTTCCTCTTTTGTCCAAGACACTGGATGAAAAATATAGACAAAGTGTAATAATTAAAGGAATTAGATGGAAATTGCCACAGGACTTGAAGTTCATCAAATTCAGGCAGGGCTGCCCAGAGGATTCAGGCGGCCTGGGGCAAAGCAATTGTCATAAACAGATAGTTAAGGGTTAATAGAACAGGAGTACTTCATGTCTCTTTTGCCTGTAAGGGGTTAACAAGTTCAGTGAGCCTGGCTGTCACCTGACCAGAGGACCAATCAGGGGACAGAATACTTTCAAATCTTGAGGGAGGGAAGTTTTTGTGTGTGCTGTTAGTTTTTGTTTGTTGTTCACTCTGGGGGCTCAGAGGGACCAGACGTGCAACCAGGTTTCTCTCCAATCTCCAGACTCCAATACAGTCTCTTATATGTCCAGAATAGTGAGTACTAGGTAGATAAGGCGAGTTAGGCTTATGTTTGTTTTCTTTATTTGCAAATGTGTATTTGGCTGGAAGGAGTTCAAATTTGTATTTTGCTGAAAGGATTTTAATTTGTACTTGTATACTTAGGCTGGGAGGGTATTCCCAGTGTCTATAGCTGAAAGACCCTGTAACATATTCCATCTTCAATTTACAAAGATAATTTTTACTGTTTTTCTTTCTTTAATTAAAAGCTTTTCTTGTTTAAGAACGTGATTGTTTTTTTATTCTGGTGAGACCCCAGTGGACTGGGTCTGGATTCACCAGGGAATTGGTGGTGAGAAAGGAGGGAAGGGGGAGAGAAAGGTTAATTTCTCTCTGTGTTAGGATTACTTTCTCTCTCAGGGAGAGTCTGGGAGGGGGAGAGAGAAGAAGGGGGGAAGGTAAATTTTCCTCTCTGTTTTTAGATTCAAGGAGTTGGAATCACAGTAATCTTCCAGGGTAACCCAGGGAGGGGAAGCCTGGGAGAGGCAATGGTGAGGGAAAGGGTTTACATTCCTTGTGTTAAGATACAGAGGGACTGGGTCTTGGGGGTCCCCGGGCAAGGTTTTGGGGGGACCAGAATGTACCAGGCACTGGAATTCCTGGTTGGTGGCAGCGCAACAAGTACTAAGCTGGTAATTGAGCTTAGAGGAATTCATGCTGGTACCCCATCTTTTGGATGCTAAGGTTCAGAGTGGGGAATTGTACCATGACAGCAATTTTAGGGGCCCCTTCCATAAAAAAAAAAGTTGCAATATTATAGAATACTATATTCTTGTGAGGGCCCCTGCAGGGCCCAGGGTCTGGGGCAAATTACCCCACTTGTCCCCGCCTCTAGGCAGCCCTGAATTCAGATGCTGACCTGCTCCAACTGGGACAAGTTCCAAGAGTTGGAATCCTCATATGAGATCTCCGTGCTGTCAGCCTCAGAAAGTTTAAGACTAGGCTTGATCGGATTGAGCAGGGGAGGAGCTGTTCCTTGGGTAAGTGGGTTCTAGTCTATTTAGACTTTAAAATATAATTCACATCAAATACATTGTATTGCACCAGAAGTGTATAAGTAGCCAATCAAGAGTGAAGAAATTGGTTATTCCAGATGTCTGGCACCTCTCTCTATTTAGGAGGTGGGCAGCTGCATTTCATACCAGTGGTAGTGTCTGGGTGGTCTCCCATAATAGCCTTAATGATAGCACATTGCAACAATTTCAGCTGCCTGAAATTATTGAGATAAGTCATTGTTAATCTTGTGATCTCTCTCCATGATAACGGAGCAATTACTGAGTGTCATCATTGTAACAACTGGCAGGTTGTGCTGGTTATAGCAGTGGCATTTTGAACATCTTCTCTCTGCAAAGGGATTTAGCAGAATGCCCAGAATAAAGTTAATTATACTAATCCATTCTAGGAAACAAGAATTAAGATAGCTTGGCCAGATCGTCAGCTGGTGAATATCAATATAACACCATTGATTTCATCTGATTCACATTAGCTGAGGCCTTCACCCTCAAAAGTTTGCAATAGTGAGTATACAATGTGCTATCATATTGCTAATACAATCAACCAAACCCAACACCATGGATAACTCCTCACTTGTTTAAAGACTTTTAAGGGATTAGGTATTGCAGGCCAATTTGAAAAGGTCATTCATTTAAGCAAATTTTCTATTACACATGGCTGCCCCAATTCTGGCTCCTTACTTTCCAATTATAAACTCCCCTTCTACAGTAAAAGAGAATTTGATCTTATAAACTATAGTAACTTATGTGATGAAAACAGTTCAAATAAGGGAACTGAAGGCCTGATCCTGCTGCCCATTTATCATGGTGGGTAGTATCTTACTCCATGAGTAATCCAGTTGAAACCAATGAGACTAAGTTATTACTCACTTGAGCATATTTGGCAGAATCAGTGCTTAAGTTATTACTTGGGTAAACTGTTTTGAGCCATGGATAGTACTAATGCAGTATAATTGCAGGCAAATACAGTTCCAATTAGTGGCTTGACAATGATTCATGCAGCTTTGCATAATAGAACTGGTCCTACTAATGCTGATTAGGATACACGGGGGCAGATATTCATATTTTATATTTAGTTATAGACATTTTTTGTCTACAGTTAGGATAGGAATATGACCAAGGATGAAATGTTACCTTTGAGGATTGCTCCCCGTCTTGTTCAACTTAAAAATTAATCAAGGCATTGACCCATCTGTGCAATTTCAATACCAAAGTCTTAAATGTCTGGGAGCAGTTCATATCCCACCAGGCAACATAAGCTACTCCGAGAAAGCTCCAACATTTCTTGAGGTTTAATAAAAAATATTTAAAACAAAACTTCTGCAGAATATGTACCTCAAGAAGGCTTATGACAACTTCCAGATCCAGGCTTGTCATCTGGGGAATCTATATATATAAGAAATGTAAGAAAGTGAAAGGTGATAATAATAAATATAAATGAGAAGTGATCATAGAAAACTGTTAAGGGAAGCAAAAGGACACATGAAGGCCTCTATGCCCAGCAAAATTAAGAAAAAATTAGGATTTTGGTAAGTATAATAGGAACAAAAAGAATTCTACTGATGATATTATCCATTACTAGTTGGAAATGATAAAATTGCCAGTAAGAATGCAGAAAACCAAGATGATGTAGTGATATCATATGATGACAATGAAACATTTCCCATTCCAAAAGTAAATGAAGAAGATATTAAACAGCAGTTACTAAAGTTAGCTATTTTTAAATCAGCAGCTCTGGATAACTAGCATCCAAGAGTTTTAAAAGAGTTGGCAGAGGAAATTGCTGTACCAGTAATGTTGATTTTCAATAACTCTTGGAACACTGGAGAAGCTAATGAAGACCAGAAGAAAGCTAATGCTGAATCAATATTTTAAAAGGATAAATGGGATGACTTTGGCTTTGTTCCAATAGTGGAAGTTGGAACTAGACAAATTCAGATAAAAATATTTTTTAATAGTGATGGTTATTTACCATTGGAACGATTTACCAAGGGTTGCGATGGATTTGCCATCACTGGTAATTTTTAAATCAACATTGGATTTTTTTTCAAGATGTGCTCTAGACAAGCAGAAATTAATTTATGGAAGTCCTGTGGCCACTGTTATATATGAGGTCAGTCTAGATCAGGGATCGGTAACCTTTAGCAGGCAGCTCGCCAGGGTAAGCACCCTGGTAGGTGGAGCTGGTTTCTTTACCTGCCACATCTGCAGGTTTAGCCAATTGTGGCTCCCACTGGTTGTGGTTCGCCGATCCAGGCCAATGGCAGCGGCGGGAAGTGGCAGCCAGCACATCCTTGCCCCACAATGCTTCCTGCAGCCCCCATTGGCCTGGGACGGTGAACCGTGGCCAGTGGGAGTCATGATCGGCCAAACCTGCGGACACAGCAAGTAAACAAAATGGCCCGGCCCACCAGGGTGCTCACCCTGGTGGGCTGCATGCCAAAGATTGCCGATCCCTGGTCTAGGTGATCAGAGCCTTACAATCTATGAATCTACGTAGTTCCCTGGAAGCTTCGTACAGAGACCGACTAAATGTCTAGGAGATATTAAAATCAAAGGGCACCAAAGAGGATGACTTCTACATCAAATCACCACATTTAAAAAAGCATTCCCTTGGGAAAACTGCCTTTCTCCTTAATACAGAGGTCATATTCAGATTTAATTCCATTTAAATTTGAGGCTAGTAAAGAATGGATGTGATATGCATTTCCATGAATATCTGGTAGCAGAAAGAACAAATTGGGATCATTTGCACCAAGACAGTTATGAAATTATGAAACACAGCCATATTGTACTCACACTCACTCACTCATGCCTGTCACCCCAATCAGGGTATGGGCCGCCAACCACAGATCTCCAGAGTCCTCTATCCTGGGCCATTCGCTCTAGCTGGTTCCAGGTATAATCTTCAAAGGATTCTGCAATTTCTAATCTGATATATTTGTTATTGGCATTTATGGATATGTAAAAAATTAATACAACTGCATTTATTTGATTTTCTATAAGTCTCCCATGTGTTTTGGAAAGAAAAAAATACCCACGCCTTCTATTGAGTGTGCACGCAGTATTGCAGAGGTTAAAATTTAGTTATTCCCTTCATCAAAACTGCAAAGATGTTTACTTCAGCTGTTGCCAACACCATCAAATTAAAGCAAACAAGTAATATTCATGCAATGGCAAACAAAATAAATGAGTCAGGTAATTATAAAAAGAACACTGACCTATTAAAAATTGGTCTGATCTTTAAGAAATTTCAGCATAGCAGTACTAATGTTATTAAAAATAGCAGAATCATGACAAGTATTCATTAGAATTTGCATATGTGAGTGAGAATGCACTTAATTACAAATTACATTCTGCAAATTTTTTAGAAGCTGTAAATCAATGCAACAAAGATGAAAGATTTAGAGAGTAAGGTATTTGAAGAATTTTCTAATGCTTAATGTTCTTAACAAGAACAGATTGAAAACGCATCAAGATCTTCCCCAACTCAAATGATTTAAAAGAACAAATATGATTTGGATATACTAATGTCTGATTTATAGCAATTTTACTGTAGGTAACACGGAACATTATCTCAGTTAGATTAGAATAGATTTTTATATGTATAGTACATGTGTTAAAATATTATTTTGCTGTGAGCCAAAGTAGCATATGCAGATGAGGAAGGCAAATGGAAAACTGCAGGTGTAATAAATTTCATGGATTGTGTAATTTTCATGCCCATTTTTTTCAGCAGCCGTCAGCACCGTTGTTTAAATGTTTGTGCAAAGCAGTCCCTCCCCTACTGTGCTGTGTCAGCATTTTGGAATGTTCCACCTCAGGACTAATCCAAATGGGCTAGGAGTGCAGTAGCTAATTTCAGTCATACTGCCTTTGAGAAGAGGGAAGCCAGTGGAAGATGAAGAGTAAATGGGAAACTGGAAGGCGGCACAGTGATAAATAGAGAGAACAAGAGCAAGGGTAGGATGAAGGGCTTGGAAGAGAGAGGAAAGAAAAGAAGACAGGGACTGATACTGCAAGGTGCTGACCACCCTCAACTTCCAGTAGTCATTTCTGCTTTTGTATGTGTCATAAACAGATGGTTAAGGGTTAATGTCTTTTTTACCTGTAAAGGGTTAAGAAGCTCAGTGAACCTGGCTGACACCTGACCAGAGGACCAATGGGGGGGACAAGATACTTTCAAATCTTGGTGGAGGGAAGTCTTTGTTTGTGCTGTTTGTTTTGTTTATTGTTCGCTCTTGGGGCTAAGAGGAACCAGACTTGCAACCAGGTTTTTCTTTTCTGCCACTTCCACTCATCTAGCTCCAATCTCCCTCGCATCGGTTACAGTTTTGGGCTTCCCATCTAGGATATACCTTCCTATTTCCTCAGGAACACCCTTCGAGAACTGTTCCATTTGCATCAGGAGGGACAGCTCATCCAGAGATTTAACATCTGCTCCTGATATCCAGGCATCCCAATTTTTTCCAATGTGGTAGGCGTGTTGGGTGAATGACACATCTGGTTTCCACCTTAGGGCTCTGAACCGCCCATGGGCATGCTCAGGTGTTAGCCCCATTCTGATTCTGGCCTTGGTTTGAAAAAGTTCATAATCATTCATATGTTCCTTAGGCATTTCAGCGGCCACCTCTGCTAAGGGTCCACTGAGCTGTGGCCTCAGCTCTATCATGTACTGGTCTGTAGAGATGTTGTACCCATGGCAGCTCCTTTCAAAATTTTCTAAGAAGGCCTCAGTGTCATCAACTGCCTTGTAGGTGGGAAATTTCCTGGGATGGGGAACAGTACCTGGAGAAGGGTTGTTAGGGTTGGCTGTGTCATTCTGCTTAGCCTTTTCTAATTCCAGGGCCTGCTGGTGGGCCACCCTCTGGAGCTCCAAAGCCCTCCGGTGGTCAGCCTCTTTCATCTCTATATCTCCCTTGTGGGCTGCCTCTTTGGCTTTTTCTTCTCTTTCTCTCATCTCCATCTCTTTTTGTCTCACCTCCATAGCTCTCCTGTGGTCAGCTTCTTTGGCTTGTTCTTCTGCACCCACTCTTGCCCGTTTCTGTTTAACTGCTTCCTTGGTGTTCTTTTTTTTTTCTTTCTTGTGCTGGCCACACTACCTCTGCAGCTTACTGACTGCTTGGTTAACAGAGATTTTCTAACTAGCTATACCTGAGAGCAAGAAAGAAAAAAAACAATTCACTTGTAAATGCCTTTTGCTGGTTGTTTGCTGGCTCACAGCTTGAGCCTCCTCTTAACAAAGACCCTTGTTAAAAAAACTTAACACCTCTGCCCTCAGGCTACCTTCCAAGCAGCCAGAAAGAAGAGGAAAAAAAACTCACTAGCTTTCGTTTTTAAACCTAATCCCACCGCTGTACACTATGTCAAGGTATTTTCCCCCCACTTTGAACTTTAGAGTACAAAAGTGGGGACTTGCATGGACCCTTCAAAGCTTAATTCCTAGCTTAGATCTGATAGCGCTGCCACCAGCCAAAATATAGTGTTTGGCACACTTTCTGTTCCCCCAAAACCTTCCCTGGGGAACCCAAGAGCCAAACCCCTTGGGTCTAAAAACAAGGAAAAATAAACCATCCCTCCTCTTTTCCCCCTCCCAGACTTTCCCCTCCCTGGGTTATCCTGAGAGGTTACACTGATCCAAACTCCTTGGATCCTAAAACAGAGAGGAATTAACCTTCCCCTCCTCCTTTCCCCCCACCAATCCCTGGTGAGTTCAGACCCAATCCCCTTGGGTCTTAAACAAGGGAAAAAATCAATTAGGTTCTTAAAAAAGAAATCTTTTAATTAAAGAAAGAAAAAGTAAAAATTATCTCTGTAAAATCAGGATGGAAAATGTTACAGGGTATTCAGATTCATATAGCCTAGAGGGACTCTCTCCCACCTAGCCTGAGATTCAAAGTTACAACAAACAGAGGTAAAAATCCTTCCAGCGAAATACACATTCACAAGTTAAGAAAACAAACATAAGACTAATCTGCCTTTTCTAGCTAGTACTTACTATTTTGAACATGAGAGACTGTTTCAGAAAGATTGGAGGAAAACCTGGTTGCACGTCTGGTCCCTCTTAGCCCCAAGAGCGAGCAACGAACAAAACAAACAGCACAAACAAAGACTTCCCTCCACCAAGATTTGAAAGTATCTTGTCCCCCCATTGGTCCTCTGGTCAGGTGTCAGCCAGGTTCACTGAGTTTCTTAACCCTTTACAGGTAAAAGAGACATTAACCCTTAACCATCTGTTTATGATGGTATGTGTGCAACTGATTGTTCTTTCCTAAGTGCAATACTTTGCATTCATCCTTATTGAATTTCATCCTATTTACTTCAGACCATTTCTCCAGATTGCTCAGATCATTTTGAATTTTAATCCTGTTGTCCAAAGCACTTGCAGCCCCTCCCAGCTTGGTATCACCTTCAAACTTTTTAAGTGTAATCTCTATGCCATTGACTAAATTATTGATGAAGATATTGAACAGAACGGGACCCATAATTGATTCTTGTGGGATCCCATTTAATATGTCCTTCCAGTTTGACTGAACAACTGATAAGTACTGTCTTGGAACAGTTTTCCAACTAATTATGCACTCACCTTATAGTAGCTCCATCTAGGTTGTATTTCCTGAGTTTGTTTATGAAAAGGTCATGCAAGACAGTATCAAAAGCCTTACTAAAGTCAAGATATACCATATCTACAGCTTCCTCCCATCCATAAGGTTTATTACCCTGTCAAAGGTTGGTTTGACATGATTTGTTCTTGACAAATCCATGCTGACTGTTACTTTTATCACCTTAGTATCTTCTAGGTGTTTTTTCCAAATTGTTTGCTTAATTATTTGCTCCATTATCTTTCCAGCTGTTAAGCTGACTGGTCTGTAATTCCCCGGCTTGTCCTTATTTCTCTTTTTATAGATTAGCCCTATATTTGCCCTTTTCCAGTCTTCTGGAATCTCTCCTTTCTTCCATGACTTTTCAAAGATAATTGCTAATGGCTCAGATATCTCATCCTTAAGTATTTTAGGCTGTATTTCACTAGGCCCTGGTGACTTGAAAACATCTAACTAGACTAAATAATTTTTAACTTATTCTTTCCCTATTTTAGCCTCTGATACTACCTCATTTTCACTGACATTCACTATGTTAGACATCCAATAGCTGCTTATGTCTTTGGTGAAAACTGAAACAAAAAAGTCATTTAACACTTCTGCCATTTCTACATTTTCTATTATTGTTTTCCTCCACTCATTGAGTAACGAGCCTACCCGGTCCTTGGTCTTCCTCTTGCTACTAATGTATTTGTAGAATGTTTTCTTATTATCTTTTATGTATCTAGCTAGTTCAGTGTTTCTCAAACTGGGGTCGCCGCTTGTGTAGGGAAAACCCCTGGTGGGCCGGGCCAGTTTGTTTACTTGCTCCGTCCACAAGTCCAGCCGATTGCAGCTCCCACTTGCCGCGGTTCACCGCTGCAGGCCAATGGGAGCTGCTGGAAGCGGCAGCAAGTATGTCCCCTGGCCCTTGCCGCTTTCTGTAGCCCCTTTTGGCCTGGAGCAGCGAACCACGGACAGTGGGAGCCACGATCAGCCGGACCTGCGGACGAGGTAGGTAAACAAACCAGCCCGGCCCCCCAGGGGCTTTCCCTACACAAGCAGCAACCCCAGTTTGAGAAAGACTGAGCTAGTTTAATCTTGTTTTGTGCCTTGGCCTTTCTAATTTTGTCCCTACATACTTGTGTTATTTGTTTATAATCATCCTTTATAATTTGACCTAGTTTCCACTTTTTGTAGGACTCTTTTTTGAGTTTCAGATCATAGAAGATCTCCTGGTAAAGTGAGGGTGGTCTCTTGACATACTTCCTATCTTTCATATGCAGTGGGATAGTTTGCTCTTATGTCCTTGATAATGTCTCTTTGAAAAACTGCCAACTCTGTTGAACTGTTTTCCCTTTGAGTTGCTTTCCATGGTATCTTGAAATCCATTTTCTTTATTTTGCTGTTCTCCCTTCTACCATTCCTCAGAATCATAAATGCTACCATTTCATGATCACGTTAATCTAAGCCAGGGATAGGCAACCTATGGCACGAGTGCTGAAGGTGGCACGCGAGCTGATTTTCAGTGGCACTCACACTGCCTCAGTCCTGGCCACCGCTCTGGGGGGCTCTGCATTTTAATTTAATTTTAAATGAAGCTTCTTAAACATTTAAAAACTTTATTTACTTTACATACAACTATAGTTATATATTATAGACTTATAGAAGGAGACCTTCTAAAAATGTTAAAATATATTACTGGCACGCAAAACCTTAAATCAGAGTGAATAAATGAGGACTCGGCACACCACTGCTGAAAAGTTGCCATCCCTAATCTAAGCTGTCTTCCACTTTCAAATTCTCAACCAGTTCCTCTCTATTTGTCAAAATCAAATCTAGAACAGTCTCTCCCCAGTAGCTTTATCTACTTTCAGAACTAAAAAATTGTCTCCAATGCATTCCAAGGATTTGTTGGATAATCTGTGCCCTGGTGTGTTATTTTCACAGCAGATGTCTGTGTAGTTGATGTTCCCCTCACTACCAAGTTGTCTGCCTCATCCACCTTTTCTTCCTGGTTAGGTGCTTTGTAGTAAACCACTATCATGACATCACCCTTGTTTTTACCCCTTTTATTCTTACCCAAATACTTTCAACAATCTGTCTCCTATTTCCACTTCAATCTCAGTCCAAGCCCTGGTCTACACTACGAGATTAGGTCAAACTTAGGCATGTTAAGTCAATTTAATAGGCAATGCGGTTACACAACCAACTCCGTTCCGTTGACCTACAGGGCTCTTAAAATCGACTGCTATACTCCACCCCAGCAAGTGGAGTAGCACTAAAATTGACCTTCTTGGTTCGAATTTGGGATAGTGCAGACACAGCATAGTGCAATTCGACAGTATTGGCCTCTGAGAGCTATCCCCGAGTGCTCCAATGTCACTGCTCTAGACAGCACATTCAACTCCGATGCACTAGCCAGGTACACAGGAAAAGCCCCAGGAACTTTTGAATTTCATTTCCTGTTTGGTCAGCATGGCGAGCTCAGCAGCATGGGTAACCATGCAGTCTCAGAATCGCAAATGAGCTCCAGCATGGAGCAAATGTGAGACACTGGATCTGATTGCTGTATGTGGAGAAGAATCTGTGCAGTCAGAACTCCTATCAAAAAGAAGAAATGTTAATATATATGCCAAAATCTCACAGGGCATCGTGGAGAGAGGCTACACCAGGGACACACAGCAATGCCATATGAAAGTTAAGAAGCTCAGGCAAGCCTAGCAAAAGACAAAGGAGGCAAATGGTCACTCCGGGTGAGAGCCCCATACATGCCACTTCTATGATCAGCTGCATGCCATTCTAGGGAGGGATCCTACCAGTACCCCACCAGTGTCCATGGACACCTGCAAGGGGGGAGTCTCATGCAACATGGAGGAGGATTTTGTTGAAGAGCAGCAGGAGGAGAATGCGCAACAGGCGAGCAAAGACTCCATTCTCCCCAGCAGCCAGGACCTTTTCATCACTCTGGAGCCAGTACACTCCCAAGTCGAGTTCCCAGACCCTGAAGGTGGAGAAAGCACTTCTGGTGAGTGCACATTTGTAACTACACTACAGGGGTTAAAACCAATTGTGTTTAATGTTTGATTTGCCTTGAAGAATTGGGATACATTCGCTGCCAGTACAGCTACTGGAAAAGTCTGTTAACTTATCTGGGGATGGAGCAGAAATCCTACAAGGACCTCCATGAAGCTCTGCTGGAGGTACTCTGAAAGCCTTTGCACAAGGTTTTTGGGGAGGGCTGCCTTATTTCGTCCTCCACGGTAGGACACTTTACCACGCTAAGCCAGTAGCAAGTAGTCTGGAATCATTGCAGCACAAAGCATGGCAGCAAATGGTCCTGTGTTTTGGTCGCATTCATGCAATATTTGGTCTTTATCTTTCTGTGTCAGCCGCAGAAGAATGATATCATTCATGGTCACCTGGTTGAAATAGGAGAATTTCTGTAAGGGAACACAGTAAAAGGACCCCGTTCATGCTGGGCTGTTTGCGCTTGGCTAAAAAGGATCATCTCTGAGAATAGCCACGTAGTGGGAGATGGGGTGTGCTTCCCATCCAATCCCAAAACCTAGCCCCCTCCTTTTAAACAGCAAACCCAACCAGCATTGCTTGCTATGAGAAAAGAGGGCACTGCAATTTGAAACCATTCTCACATATTATGAAGGCGGAAGAAGCCAATCCCACGTACTTTTTGGCTTACCATGGCTGCCTGGAAACTGAATTCTGTTGCCCAGCTGTGTATGATGTGTGACTATACCGGCAGGTGCTCAATATAAAAGGCAAAAAGCGACCTTGTACCTAAAACACATGTGTTGTCTGCTGTGAATTGCTTGATTCACTGTGAAAGAGTCTCCCTTTAGTTCTCAAAAATGTATCTTAAATTTTACTCTCCCTTTTTATCCCCCCCTGAAGGTGCAAATGCTTCTGTGCTCCCGTATCATCTCCATCCCTGAGGTTATCGTAGATTAGAAGGTGAAAAAAAAGCACTCACGATGACATGTTTTCAGAGCTCATGCAGTCCTTCCACACTGATAGGGCACAGCTGACTGCATGGAGGCATTCAGTGGTAGAGGCTAGGAAAACATTTAGTGAGCATGATCAGAACACACAGGAGCAGATGCTGAGGCTAATGGGGGAGCAAATGGACATGATCAGGCATCTGGTGGAGCTGCAGGAAAGGCAACAAGAGCACAGACTGCAGCTGCATCCATTGTGTAACCGCCTGCCCTCCTCCCCAAGTTCCATATCCTCCTCACCCAGATACCCAAGAATGCATGGGGGGAGAGACTCCGGGCACCCAGCCACTCCACTCCAGAGGGTGGCCCAAGCAACAGAAGGCTGTCATTCAAACAGTTTTGATTTGTAGCGTGGCTACAATAAGCAATGTGGCCTTGTCCTTTCCTCATCCTCTCCTCCCCCACCCCACCCACGCTACCTTGTCAGTTATCTCACTTTTTAAAAATTAATAAATAAAAAATGCATGGTTTCAAAACAATAGTGACTTTATTTCTTTTGCCAGCTGTGATTGAAAGGGGATCGGGGGTTGGTTTACAGGCAGTTAAAATCAACAAAGGGGGTGGGTTTGCATCAAGGAGAAACACACACAACTGTCACACTGTTTCCTGGCCAGTCATGAAACTGGTTTTCAAAACCTCTAGCTGTGTTCTTCTAATTGCCCCAGTGTCTAGCTGTTCAAAATTGGCAGAGAGGCAATTTGCCTCAACCTCCCACCCCACCATAAATGTCTCCCCCTTACTCTCACAAATATTACGGAGCACACAGCAAGCAACAATAACAATAGGAATATTGTTTGCACTGAGGTCTAATCTAGTCAGCAAACAGTGCCACTGAGCTTTTAAATGTGCAGAGGCGCATTCTATCACCATTTTGCACTTGCTCACCCTATACTTGAACTGCTTCTTACTACCGTCCAGGCTGCCTGTGTATGGCTTCATGAGCCATGGGAGCAAGGGGTAGGCTGGGTCCCCAAGGATAACTATTGGCATTTCAACATCCCCAACAGTAATTTTCTGGTCCGAGAAATAAGTCCCTTCTTGCAGCTGTTCAAACAGCCCAGAGTTCCTAAAGATGCGAGCGTCATGCACCTTTCCCAGCCATCCCATGTTGATGCCGGTGAAACATCCCTTGTGATCCCTCAGTGCTTGTAGCACCATTGAGAAGTACCCTTTGCAGTTTACGTACTTGTTGGCAAGGTGGTCCGGTGCCAAGATAAGCCAAGATATCACCCCACTACAGTTAGGGAACCCCATTGCAGCAAAGTCATCAACTATGACCTGCACTTTTCCCAGAGTCACTACCCTTGCTAGCAGAAGGTTAGTGATTGCCTTGGCTACTTGAATCACAGCAGGCCCCACCATAGATTTGCCCGCTCTAAATTGATTCCCAACTGACTGGTATCAGTCGGGGGTTGCAAACTTCCACAGGGCTATTGCCACTCACGTCTCAACTGTCAGGGCAGATCTCATCTTGGTATGCCTGCATTTCAGGGCGAGGGAAAGCAGCTCACACAGTTCCATGAAAGTGGCTTTACACATGAGAAAGTTGTGCAGCCACTGGGAATCATCCCTTACCTGCAACACTATGTGGTCTCACAAGTCTGTGTTGGTTTGCCTGGCCCAGAATTGGTGTTCCACTGTATCAACCTGCCCCACTGCCACCATGCTGTCCCAATTGCAACATCCCATGCTTTCAGGAACGTCTGTGTCCATGTCCTCCTGACAATCATCCTCGTGCTGGCGGCTTCTAGTTAGGTTCTGCACATACCAAGGATAATACGTGAGGGGTTCACAATGCTCATAACAGCAGTAGTGAACTGAGCGGGCTCCATGCTTGCCTTGCTATGGAATCTGCATAGGTAACCCAGGAAAAAAGGTGCAAAATGATTGTTTGCTGTTGTCTTCAAGGAGGGAGGGAGAGAAGGAGGGGAGATGGACAACATGTACCCAAAACCACCTGCAACAATGTTTTTGCCCCATCAGACATTGGGAGCTTAACCCTCAATGGGCAGTGGGGACTGTGGGACCCACAGTGCACCACTCCGTGAGTCAATGCTAGCCATGGTATTGAGGGCACACTCCGCCAACCTACTGCGCTTAGTGGGAACATACACGATCGACTGTATAAAATCGCTTTCTAAAGGTCAACTGCTATAAATTCGACCTGATTTCCTAATGCAGACATACTCCAACTGTAGACATTTTTGGCAACACTTCCTCCCTTTTTGTCTCTGCCTGTCCTTCTTAAGCAATTGGTACCTTTCTATACCAATGATCCATTCATGCATTTCAAGTTCTTCCTGTGTATTCCCCATACTTCTGCATTAGTATACAGCAGGGATCGACAACCTTTGGCATGCAGCCCTCCAGGGTGTTTACCTGTTACATCTGCAGGTTCGGCGGATCGTGGCTTCTACTTGCCACAGTGGCTCCTACTTGCCATCCCAGGCCAACGGGGGCAGCGGAAAGCGATGGCCAACACATCCATCAGCCCACACTACTTCCCACAGCCCCCATTTTCCTGGGATGGTGAACCACGGCCAGTGGGAACTGCGATCAGCCGAACCTGCAGACGCAGCAGGTAAACAATCCAGTCCAGTCTGCCAGGGTGCTTACCCTGGTGGGCCGTGGCCAAAGGTTGCTGATCCCTGGTATACAGACATCTAAGATACCTCCTTTGATTTCCCCCTAGGTTCTCTCTTGTCTCTCCCTCATCCCGGCTATAAGGGTCCATGCTCCCCCCAGATTCTGACCTGTCTCCCAGGTCTCCATGTTTTTGATTTACCAGTGGCCTTTTGTCACCTGCCCCCTTGGAACCTTGTTTACAGACCTCCTCATTATGTTAGCCAGTCTGTATCCAAATATGATCTTCTCCTTACTCGATAGGCAGACCCCATCTTTGCTTACCAATCCATCTTCTTGGAACAGCATTCCACAAACAGGGAAGCTGAAGACCTCCTGATGATACCAGCCTCACAGCCAGGTATTCATCTCCAGGATACATTTGTCTTGCCTGGGCCCCTACCCTTTACCAGAAGGATCAAAGAGAACACCACCTGTAAAGGACCAGTTCAACAACCAGCCAGGTGTCTTAGCCACTGTCAATTATTGGGATGGATTATCATTTTTTTTTACTTGTTGCATTTAGTTATTTACTAGGCCTTTGGAGGAACTTAGCATAATTAAGGCAAAGGGTGAGAGGGGGACCAGTTATCACATGAAGTGAGCTTGACTCTATGCCCTCTCTAATATGCTGAGGTAATGTCTGTGATAAATAGGAAATCTGGATATATTTCAGGATTGTTGTTATGTGGAAATATGATGCCTGACTAACTGCTCGGAAATTGCTTGCTTAAGAATTTTTTTTTTTTAGTGACATATTTTTGTAACACCTGCTTTTTGCCTAGTGACTCATTTTGTTTGGTCAGCTATGTAACATTTTTTTGATTCACATGTCTTTGTAGATTTTTGAGTATAAAAGGGGTATTATGGGTCTGCATCAAGTGGATTGCTTTGTGGACACAGAGATTTCAAGCCACAGACAGAAGGCCAGTCACAGAAAATACTGCTCCAAGTTCCTGAAGGGTAATTATCAGTTTGGGGTCCTGTCTAACCTTTTGTGTTTGTATGTGCTTGAGACTAAACAAAATAGTGACTTCAACTAAAGGCATCCTAGTGGGAGGGCTGAAGACTAATAACATACTGGCTTTAAGTAAAAGTACGTGTTTTAAATTTGTGTCAGCCATATAACAGACAGAATTGCTGCATCTCCTTGTTCTATCCTGATACCGTCTCACAGAGAGTAAAGTTTACCTAGAGCTATAGTTTTGGGGGAAACCTGGGTAACACACCTGCACCTCCAACTCTTTCACTCTCACTCCCAGAGCTCTGTAGTCATTTCTGATCTGCTTAGGGTCATACCTGGCAATATGATTAGTGCCCACATGGATGAGTAGCATAGGGTAGTAGTCAGAGACTGCATAATATCTTGTTTACCAGCCCTTGGCAGGCAGCATACCTGCTGGGAAGCCATGTCAGGCCGACAGACAGGTGCCTATATCTCCCTCAGAAGAGAGTCACCAACCACCACTACCCTATTTCTTCCTGGAGTGGTGGCTGTGATCCTCCAAGTCTTGGGGTACATGGCTTTTCCTCTTCCACCTTTGGGGGTGATTCTTCATCATACATTGCCAGGGCAGCATAATGGTTCTTCATCACTAAGGTGAGTGGGTTCGGAGTAGGTGTTTGAGCACTGCTTGCTGCCAGAAGTAACCAGCAGCCAGTGTCCTTTCTGTGACAGAGCCATATCCTCTGACCCCCTAGGGGCATGACAACAGTCTTCTCTAGCTGGATAGCTTCCTCAGCCTAGGACTTCTCCATATGAATACGCTCAGTGAAGTCCTCGTGGGCACAGATGCTCCTCAGTGAATCACCTCCTTCTGTAGCTCTCCCACCTGCTTCCTGAGAGAATCCACCAGCAGACACCTTTTGCACTGGATGGTCGCCCCAGCCTGGCTTTTTTAGTGTGGGAAATTCAAGTCACAGTCTCTGCAAATACACACCAGGATCATAGAGGCAGCCCTGGTCAGGTTCTCTGTCTTGATACAGGTGCAGGTGGAGGAGACAGGAGTAGTGTCGGCACAGGCAATACGGCCTTTCCTAACCATAGCAATTATATTACGGCTTCCTCTTACAAACTTCCTCTCAAACTCCTTGTTTGTGGTCCTCTGTTCATTAGTTTCCCTTGGTTGCCTAGTGAACATTCTGAGTGTTTCTCAATAGCTCTCCTTTAGCGACAGCTGCACAATCTCTCTTCTTCCCCTTCAAGCTTTCCTTGTGTTCTGACCTTTCCACCCCAGTTCAAAATAGCAAGAGGCACTGCAGGGCTATTTCATTTCATGAGGCTTTTGAGAAGTGTTAAGGAATATTGAGGTGCTGTTGTACTGGGGTGTTAGAAATTTTTATTAAAAGCTACCTCTCTTAACAAAATGTTAGCCACAGCATTGAATGCTTAAGTGGAAAACACTCAGATACTGTTATGATGAAGCTGGTATAAGAACCTGAATAGAATGGAATGGCTGAGACTGACTGTGATATATATATTTTGATTTTGTAATGTTAAAAAACTGGGAGGGCATTCAGAGCCTTGAAATAGGCACCCTTTCTTGTTATAAATTGAAATATAATAAATCAATTAATTGAATTACATATGCATTGCTGATCATAAAGGTAAGATTCAGCCCATGCCAAACTCCTGCAGTAAAAGGAAAATTTAGCACTGCTGCCACGCACAAATTTAATCTTCATTATAATTAACACCACTTTCTACTGACAAAAGCAAATGGAACTGCATTGGCAGAAAGCAATTTTTGGAATGAAATGTTACTGAGTGCAGCTGTAATATGATTTTATGAGACATTTCTCCATTTTATATTTGAAAAGTACACATTACTACAACCATGTGTCTATAACTTTTAGGGTTAGGTCCTCAACCCAGTCTGAGAATATAATGTGTGTGTTGAGGACTTCCACTCTGGTACAACAGAGAATTCTGCAGTAGCCCAAACAGCTGATGCCCCTTCCACGACCTATGGTAGGAATGGCAGGTGGATTTTCATAGTCATGGATCCATTAGGCCACATTCACCATGGCTTGTCTCTAAAATTCTCTCTTCACCATTTATACAGAGTAAAATCCTGGCTGATTGAAGTCAGTGGCAAAACTCCCATCGACTTCAATAGTGCCAGTTCTTCACCCAGAATCTATGTTCTTCAAAATGGAGGGGACATACGCCTACTGCATCTATTTAATATCCATGAACCTACATGGGTCACCATGCCATCAGCATAGTGAATGTCTGCATGAGTTCCTTAAATACTATCCCAAACCCAGCACAGGGGAACTGCACTGCTTCTGAGGGAGGGAGAGTGCCTTACAGCTCTGGAGACTGATAGCAAGATTTTCCTGTTTTTCATGTTTTTCCAAGGCAATGTTAACATGATAAAAACAGCAAAGAGGAGGAAGCAGGGAAAGTAATAGCACAGAAAAAGTGATTAGAAACTTGCAATAAAATCAAAATGTCTAAATTTCACTTCACATGCAAAACGTTTGGGCTGATCTTCTAGGACAAGTATATAGAACACGTGCATCTGGAAGAAACCAGGAAAAAAAAAGGTTTAGCATTCTCACTGGGCTCTTTCGTTCTCTTGCTATAGAGCACATGCAGCCTCAAGGGTGATCTTGAATGTTATCTCTGCAGCTGAGTGATTTTTAGAGGTTTCATCGAATAGAATGGTCACAACCCAGAGTCCATTCTTATCTGTTTTAATAAAAATGACAATGAACTGTGCAACCCTCCATGGTCCCCTCAAGCAAAATGAAGGTAATGTTGCTCCTCTCAGTACAGACAAGTCTAATTGCAGAATTAGGGTCTAGAGCATGGAAATTCACTGCATTTGGGATTTTATCTAAGACTGTGGATGGACTGGTGTTCAATTTTGTGTTTTCCCTGTTTTTCTAAGTTTTTTAGAATTCCCACCAAGGAGGGATGATGTTTTACAGCTGAGCTCCATGACAGGTCATTCAAACAACAATTTATTCCCACATAACTAGAGATGCTATAAGATTTTGTGTCCCCAGATCTCAAAGCAACATAGAAATGTTGTACAGTACATGACATGAAATGAGTGAAGAGGATAGTACAGCTCATAAAACTGGCACCTTTTCTTGTACCATACATATATGTGCAGTATCTGGTCTTATAAGAGACACATGACTGTGCATATGAGATCATAATCAGACTTTAATACTATAGGTTTTCTGTTTTATTTTGAATATGTATTTTAGTTTAATAACGTCCATAGAAAGAAATTTAAGACAATTCTCCCACAGGGGGACAATTAAGAAGTATAACTGTAGAACTGAAATAGAACAGTCTCTTTTATCAGAACATGTGACCATTTGAGTGCTTTTTATTGTCTCTTCTTTTCTCCTTTTGGTGGTGGAAGTGGAGGAGTTAAAGGAAATTGGGAAAAAAAAGAAATTGTTAATAGGCTTATATGAGGAAATTGTGCCATAGATTTAAACTGAATGAGTCTTGGAGGCAGATCCTACTCTGTGTAATTAAGAGTGGTGAGCTGTGGCAAATAATAAATGGTGGGCAACTAGATTGTTGTTGTTTTAAACATGTAGTTATCTGTTAACATCCATATTATCTGGTAACCTGAAATGCATTTCATTAATGATCTGGAGGATGGTGTGGACTGCACACAAAGCAAGTTCCCAGATGACACTAAACTGGGAGGAGTGATAGATACACTGGAGCAGTGGTCCCCAACCTTTTAATCTGGCGGGCGCCAGATGAAGGACAGTGGCGGCGGTGGAGCATCTGCTGAAATGCCGCTGCAATTCGGCAGCAACGCCCTCGATGACGCCGCTTGTCAGCAGCAAGCAGCGAGCAGCATCATCGAGAGGCATCGCTGCCGAAATGCTGCTGAAATTTCGGCAGATGCTCCACGGCTGGCTATGGCACCTGCGAGTACTGCGTTGGGGACTCCTGTGCTGGAGGGTAGGGATAGCATACAGAGGGACCTAGACAAATTAAAGGATTGGGACAAAAGAAATCTGATGAGGTTCAACAAGGACAAATGCAGAGCCCTGCACTTAGGACGGAAGAATCCCATGCACTGCAACAGACATGGGACTGAATGGCTAGCCAGCAGTTCTGCAGAAAAGGACCTAGGGGTTACAGTGGACTAGAAGCTGGATATGAGTCAATAGTGTGCCCTTATTGCCAAGTAGGCTAATGACATTTTGGGCTGTATAATTAGGGGCATTGCCAGCAGATCAAGTGACATGATCATTCCCCTCTATTCGACATTGATGAGGCCTCATCTGGAGTACTGTGTCCAGTTTTGGGCCGCACACCACAAGAAGGATGTGTAAAAATTAGAAAGAGTCCAGCGGAGGGCAACAAAAATGATTAGGAGCACATGACTTATGAAGAGAGGCTGAGGGAACTGGGATTGTTTAGTCTGCAGAAGAGAAGAATGAGGGGGGATTTGATAGCTGTTTTCAACTACCTGAAATGGGGTTCAAAAGAGGATGGATCTAGATTGTTCTCAGTGGTACCAGATGACAGAATGAGGAGTAATGGTCTCAAGTTGCAGTGGGGGAGGTTTAGGTTGGATATTAGGAAAACCTTTTTCACTAGGAGGGTGATGAAGCACTGGAATGGGTTACCTAGGGAAGTGGTGGAATCTCCTTCCTTAGAGGTTTTTACGGTCATGCTTGACAAAGCCCTGGCTGGGATGATTTAGTTGGGGATTGGTCCTGCTCTGAACAGGTGGTTGGACGAAGTGACCTCCTGAGGTCCCTTCCAACCCTGATATTCTATGATTCTATAATTTCAAAGAGTTCTTTATTCAAGTTGAGGACAAAGTTTTAACTTGAGATCAACAAAAACCTTCATGTCTAGAGTACTCAGTAATCTTTTGACTAACTCAGATCGTAAAACTAAATAATCTTTGCTGGTTATAGACACAGAACTACTCAGGATATAATTTCCTAACTTCTATAACCAAGAATGTAAATACCGAAGTAAATACTCTAAAACAGTGGTGGGCAACCTACCGTTTGTTTACATTTGCACAGCAGCCCACAGCTCCCAGTGGCCGCGGTTCATTGTTCCCTGTGGCCCACACCACTTCCCACAGCTCCCATTGGCTGGAAATGGTGAACCGCGGCCACTGGGAGCTGTGGGTGGCCGTGCAAATGTAAACAAACTGTCTGGCGGCCCACTGCAAATTACTACGATGGGCCGTGGGCTGCAGGTTGCCCACCACTACTCTAGAAAGAAGAGTAGAAAGTTTAGCCCAATCACCTCTCAGTCTTATTAGTTAATCGAAAAGAAACAAAATAAATCTGAAAGACGTGCAGATTATATAATTCCTTATTAAAAACACCCAATTGACTTAGGTCTGGCATTGGACAGAAAGAAAATCAAGTGCAGATCCATAATTATTGGAGAAATCTTGTGCTACAAGTAAATGAATAAAGGGAAGACTCAATAACTTGAAAAATGGGTGCACCTTCTGCCCTTGATGATCCCTTAATGGCTGAGATAGCCTAAAGGAGAAAAGTGACTTTAGCAGAATGATTATTGTGTAAGTGGTTTAAGAGATAAATAGATAATATTACAGTAAGCCAGGACATTGTACTCCATTACTTATAGAGGTAATTGGTCCTTATTTTCCTGGCTCTTGGTTCCACTACACAAAGACATCTATTTACTCTAAGTTTTAAAAAAGCAACCAAAAAACGTCCTTACTCCATCAAACTCAGTGTTAGACTCCAGTGAGAACAAAAAGCTTTCTATGGATGTTAACCCTGTCCTCCCTCCCTATTCCCTGCCCAGTGTCTTGTTACTCTCTCCCCATGTCTGTCATGACTAAAATATGGCTCTGATCCAACACTGAGAACTCTGTGAATGGAGATCTTTGCAGGCATAAGTGTCTGTGGGGAGACAGGTTGCCCCCCAAATCAGAAGGGACAAAAAGAGTTCCTCTGAGCACATGTAGACTCAACCTGATGAACCTGTGAGCCCATCAAACCTGGAGAGGGGCAGCTCCTTAAAAGGGAGGATCCAAGCCCAGTGCCATGCAGCACTCAGAGGTAAGCAGAGCCAGAACACCAAAGAGCAGAGACTGCTTACCAGAAGAATGGCTAAACTCTGCCACTTGGACCTTCTGAAGAAGTAGAGGGATCGTCTTTATTTTGTTTTCCCTTTTTGTTTCGAACCCAGAGTGTTTGGCCTGGATCCTTCAGCCACAAGGGAGTTAAGGCCTCAGACCCCCTTCACAGAGACTACGGACCTCTTACCTTGCAGGGGACTGTTGCGTGAGCCTGGATTGTTTTGTGGGGCGTCCTGGGGGTACATGCTATGACTGGGCATGTTCATGTGGAGCCCTTTGAATGGTAGTGGCCTAAGTTTGTTATTTAGAGAAAACTGTAAAGGCCTAGATTGATTTGTGAAAGGGCAACTGATCAGCTTTCAGGATTAATCATAAGATTTAATACTTGTCTAGCACTTTTCACTCATAGATCTAAAACCCTTTGTGACGTTATTGATATAAACTGGGACCATATAGAACATGGGTTGTAACCAAGGTCCTGTAGTGGCACCAAATCTTATGTAAAGGGGGTCATATAAGGTGTCCAAGACCAAGTTATGAGTTACTGGTTATGATTATGCTGTCTGTATGTCTGTATCATTTTGGTAGTTGATGTTATGAATATTGGCTGTGTGCTGTCTGTATTTCAAACTTGTGTTGTGTTACTGGGAAAGATCCCAGACAAGTTGGTGTCAGCTCTGTTTAGCCTGCTTGATGGCCCATTAAGGACCATCACCTACACAATTGTCCCATCGAGAGAAGGCAGTTGCGCCCTGTGACTCAGCAGGGTGTGCAGAAACTGGCCCATGTGACTGCAAACTCTATTTTGCTGTAACTTTCCACAGCAGGAACAAAGGAGTGTTCTTACACTTGGAAAAGCCTATATAAGGCAGAGGCCTCATCTCCATTTTGTCTTCAATCCTGCATCCTACCTCTGGAGGGACTTTGCTATGAACAAAAGCTCTGCACAAAGGACTGAATGACCCATCCCAGCTGGGGATGTTCTCCAGAGACTTGATTTGACCCTGCAGTTTACTCCATCACTGCTACAAGCCTGAACTAAGAACTTTGCAATTACTGTATGTAATTGATTCCATTTAACCAATTCTAGCTCTCATCTCTACCTTTTTCCCTTTATGAATAAACCTTTAGATTTTAGATTCTAAAGGATTGGCAACAGCGTGATTTGTAGGTAAGATCTGATGTGTATATTGACCTGGGTCTGAGGCTTGGTCCTTTGGGATCGAGAGAACCTTTTTCTTTTACTGGGGTGTTGGTTTTCATAACCATTCATCCCCAGGACGGGTGGCACTGGTGGTGACACTGGGAGACTGGAGTGGCTAAGGAAATTGCTTGTGTGACTTGTGGTTAGCCAGTGGGGTAAAACCGAAGTCCTTTTTGTCTGGCTGGTTTCGTTTGCCTTAGAGGTGGAAAAACCCCAGCCTAGGGCTGTGACTGCCCTGTTTGAGCAATTGGTCCTGAATTGGCACTCTCAGTTGGGTCCCGCCAGAACCACAACGTCACATCCTTGTTAAAAAAGGGGCAGGTTTCATTACTCCATTTTGCAAATGGGAAAAATGAAGTACAGAGAAGTTAAATGAGTCATCCAATATAAGTTAGTCACAGAGACAGGATCAGAAGATAGGTCCCCTGATGCTCAGCCCCCTACTATGCCACAGCTCAATGACAAATGGAAAAGGCACATTGTTTTCATTTACAAAGATCTGTAATCATAACACAGTGCAAGTAGCCATGCACATGGGTTACACTGTGACAGTGTGCCTCCATGTTGTTACTGTCTACCTGGGCTATTTGTACAGTAGTGTGATTATAAGCATTGCCTAAAAAGAAAAAATGGACAAGGAAAAAAATAACCCCTCAGTATCCCTGTATCCAGAGGCAGAGGGATGTCCATTCTTCATTTCAACACTACATGAGTGCATACGTACCCAAGACAAAGAGGGAAAGAAGAAAAGCAAACCTCTTGATGATTATTCGCAGTGTAGATCTAGGCAAGGCTTCCAGATGAAGGCATAGGTATCCAGTACAGCTGGATATTTAACATTGTCCCTATGTACTTAAATCTAAAAATATCACAAGGGCATAGTTTTTTTTTATTATCAGTCAGATTCATTTGACAATTACCAATTCGTTATTGAATTTTTATTATATGTTAATAGACTATATTAATTAAAGCAGATTGAAATTCACTAATAATGATTAATTCAACATGGGGTACCTATAACAGATTTTATGAGAGGTGAAATTCTCTATGGATATCTCATTTGCATCCTGAAATACTTGGTACTATACCTCTACATAGATTTCTATTTTGCACACTCATCTAAGCCAACACACAACATGAGATCAGGAAGAGAGAAGGATGGACAGATGACCTCATGGCCACTGGGATGAAAATGACAATGACACAAGAAGCAGTAGCTCCTCCTGGCCCCCAGCAGTCTAACACCTGTAGCCTCATCTGATTATATAAATCGAATAGAATGCACAATTGGTTTTTGGTGAGGAACATTATCTCTGTAATAAACACTCTCCAAATTTACCTAGCCCCAGGGAAATAGCCTCTCATGCTGTTAGTCCTTTTGTAATTCATGAATAATATGTATTTAACAGAAATCTTAGAACAGGAAATGAAAAAGTGAAGATGATAAATCTATTTCACTTAGAAAATAATCATATAACACTATGGCCAGTTAGTTCTAATTTATAGACAGGGTTCCCTCTGGAAATCTTAGGTGAAAAAAGTATGTGGTGGTGTGAGAAGATGAGAACCATATAGGGCATCTTTTACCCACTGGAACAATTAACTGGACGGAAACACTAATTAAGATTTCACTGCTGCAAATAAGTATTAACTGTAGTTGAACAGTATGAGTTTTTCTGAAGCTCAATCTTGTTTGCTTGTTAGGATCTGCTTCCTGAAACCTGGATTGTTCATATTTAAACGGTCTCAGTTCTTTTTTTTTTCCCCTACAGATAAGAAACACATTTGGCTCTCTGCGCGCACAAAAGATTGCTAATCTATAAAGTGTTCTTGCCCTACTGGAATCTTCTAGCCTGTGAAAATAATTATGAGGGCTGACAGATACTTGTCTTGCTGTTAAAAACTGTACAGCAGAATCTCAGACTTACCAACACCTCAGGAATGGAGGTTGTTCCTAACTCTGTAATGTTCGTAACGCTGAACAAAATGTTACGGTTGTTTTTTCAAAAGTTTACAAGTGAACATTGACTTAATACAGCTTTGAAACTTTACTGTGCAGAAGAAAAATGCTGCTTTTAACCCTCTTAATTTAAATAAAACCGTTTCCTTCCCTTGTCATAGTTTTTTTTGAAAATATCCCTTTATTTTTTAGTAATTTATGTTTAACACATTATTGTGCTGTACAGTATTTCCATTTTCTTTTCTTTCTGCTGCCTGATTGTGTACTTCTGTTTCCAAATGAAGTGTGTGGTTGACTGGTCAGTTCGTAACTCTGAGGTTCTACTGTAATAATAATAACAATATTAAAAGCATTCCTTAGCCATAAATGCAGCATTTATTTCCATGACGTTTGGATAATATCCATCCCTCTGTAGCAGGTTCTGTGATGTATCATACTTAAGTGTCCTGTAAATCTTCTAATAAGTAACAAGGCTCAGTTCCTTTAAACACTGAATGGTATAGCTGTTAGTGAAATAATATTTTTCCCCTAACAAAGTTTCCAAATATAAAGTAGAATTCCCAGTTTGTATGTGATTTGTCTAAGGAATTATACCACACTCCTGCTTTTTTTTCCCCCTTTACAACTCACTTAGTTTTAAACAGATTAGACTGTTCCACCTTGTTTTGAGGAAGCCTTAGGAATATGGATTATACTAATCAAATAGAAAAATATTTTATTTTATTGTTCTGATAATATTCGCCATACCGTCTATGCAAAACAAGTAACACATTTACAGAATCAGTATAACCAAATTTCCCCAACACATCTCTCCCTATCTCCTATTAAAGCCCTTAAACAGTGCACAGACAAAGGGAAAACATCTGTTAAACTGAGATTGCTAAATGACTCATGAGACACTTACAAGATAATATTTTGATTTCTTTGGGTAGAAAAAAAATATTTTTAAAGCCATTTGTGAATCAAGATGTCAACCTTTTCCTGTCATGTTAGGAACACTGATCCTAGATCCTGTATGCTATGATCAAACAGTTTATGCAAAAGAGTCTGTCAACAGAAAACTTGGTGCATTTCTTTGACGTTACTTAACTGGCTAAAAGGAAATTGGATTCATGCAGTAAATTCATAGGATGTGATTTCTTCTTGAAATTTCTTCTAATGAAATTTGGATTTTATACATAACATACATGATTTAATTTGGGATTTTATCCTGTACAAAAGAAAAAATGCAGTTGACTGAATACATTCCAGCCAGGCCCAGACTATGTTTGATGGAACAACCTTGCTGCTCTCCACTCAAATTTATTAATTCTGATTTTAGGCCAAACTCTCCCATCCTTTAAGAGTATGTGTCTCCCACTGTATTCTAGGGGAGTGCCACAAGCATCAGAGGGCAGAGTTTAATCATGCAAGGTGCTGAGCACTCCTGTGAGGTGCAGAGCACCTTCAACTCCCACCGAAGTCAGGGGGAACTGCAGGTTCACAGACCTTCCAGATGCACTCAGTACTTTCCAGGGTCAAGCTGTAGGTCAGAATGCAGATCAATTAATTTCATTGTCTTTGTCATAGGGTGTAAACTACTGGCCACTATAATGAATCAGGAGAGTGAATCTGAGGGACTACATAGCCTACACCACATAATTAGCTTATACAGAACATGACATTTTATTATATTGTTGTGGCATTGTATGGGAAGCTTTATAGCCATGTTTTATTCTTTACCTGGCATCCGTCAGCTTGCTAGCAAACATGCCCAATATTTCCAAATCAGATCACATTCCCTTCAGTGAATTCAACAGCAAATTGTTTGTCAACAAGTTTCAGTTTTAGCTCTTTTAAAGGCTGCTTCTCTACAAAGAATAAAAAAGCTTATGTGAAGACACAGAATAATTGCATGCTACTGCCACATAATAGGGAGGCAAAAGATGTTACAGCCACTATAATTCACAAAGCAAGCTTAGTGGACAAGTGGGGATCCACAATAAAATCAGGTTGGCTCGGAGGTCAATGCACAGATTTACACAAGGAAATGTATGCAGACATATGGAAGTAACGCTTTTTGACCACAAAATTGCCTAGGTAGAGTGAGCTCTCCTGAGAGATTTATGCAAAGCATACCTCTAGCAAGATGAAAAGAATGTTCTGTCCTCAGAATCAAAGCCAAGCAAAAAGGGGAAAAAAAAAAAAAACCCTAAGCAGCAGAGAGGACAAAACACGTCATCAGTCATACAACTGAGAGAGACATAAAGGAATTTCCAGGGCTTTCAGTCAGATCAGCAAAAACATATATAGATTAGATAAATAGATTCTGGGGAAGTAAAAAAAAAAAATTTTTAGCTTATTTAAATCAAGACCTAATTTTATCGATTTCTTTTAAAAATTAAAAATGGTTTAAAATATCATATATATGGTTTGTCAATGCCAAAATCTATTGTGTATTAAGCAATACATTACTCCAATGATACATTTTTTACTTGAAGCTATATTTTAGTTGAAAGTTGTCATTTTATAATAATATTTTGAGACCAAGGCACCTTAAAAGCTTGTGGACAAGCTTATCAAAGGCCCAGATAAGGAATAGCTTTCATAGTTTAGTGCTGGAGCCTTGAGATTTCTTTCCAGAAAAAGAAAAAAAATGAGTGCAAAGGAGTAAGATAAAAGGCACCTAGCCCAAACCTTCTTAACATGCTGATGTGCTTCTACCCATCTATACTATATCTTTCATTATATTTTATTTTGTCATCTGTATTTTTCTCTTGCTATTTCTTGAAAGCATACTTGTGGGCTGGATTTCTGAAAAGGGCATTCTGTCTTTGTAGCTGCATTTTGGTGGCCACAAGAAAATCTGGTTTCTTGTGCCCCAATATACCTGACTGTGGATGTAAGTCAGGTCATTAAAGTTGCAAGTTCTCTGATTTGCACCTGAAATTCATTTTGCAAGCACAAAAAATGCAGGCACAAATCTGGCTGAGGCAGAATGAGACTGCAAAAAGGAAGGCTGGGCCTCAGTCCTTTGAAAATTGTACCTCATGGAATGCATCGTACCTTTAAAAAAAAAACAACACAAAAATGTAGAGTACTAAGTATGCTTAATGAGTATAATTCAACTTTGGAGTGGAGGTCTGGCGGAAGACCTGCTCAATCGCTTGATCCACTTATTGTATAGTATAACTAGGTTCAAAAAAGATTTGAACCAAGTTCATGCAGGATAGGTCCATCAATGGGTATTAGTCAAGATGGTCATTGATGCAACCGCATACTCCAAATGTCCCTAAACCTCCAATTATTAGAAGCTGGGTCTTAATGACAGGGGATGGATCACTCAAAATTGCCTTGTTTTGTTCATTTTCCTCTGAAACATCAGGCACCAGCCACTTTGAGAAGATAAGATACTGGGCTTGATGAACCATTGGTCTGACTCAGTATGGCTATTCTTATGTTCGCGCAGTGAGGCAAGACAGCCAATGAAGTGGCTGCATGGGACCATTGCATCTCAGGTGCGTAGAAAGTGGCAATGGGGTGGGATCATGGGACATAGACTTATACAAATTTGGTAATACAACAAGGTAAAATAATTTCTTATCGATGCCCGGTGTCAGTCCCACTTAACCTTAGTGTGACTGAAGTGGTGAAGAAATCCTAGCATTGTAAGAGAGTCTTAGGTAATTTATAGAATTTGTGCCAACCCGCTTCACAGTACTGAATTTCATTCCCACTGTGTAAGTAGAAAAAAGGGGCTGCAGCTGCTGTCACAGTCAGAAAGGCCTGCACACTTGCCCCAGGCCGAGAAGTCAGTTTTTCCCCACGTTTCATTGCACAAAGCCTGATTATTCAGACCTTGTGCAGGAGACAGGAATTTCACATGGTATCTAGACAGGGCTCTTTGCACAACTCCTGACCTACAGTCTCTAACATTGACCATCTATTCCATGTGACCACATGGGGAACAAGGCAATGTGAGAATGCAAGTCTGAGCATGGAGGTGGGTCTGGGAGAGCAGACCAGGAAAGGACAGAAAGCAGTGGAGAGGGGTGGGGAGTAGCCAGACCTTTGGCTCTACCACATAACATGCCAGCTAAGCTGAACCATCATAAGGAGGAAGAGCCATAGCAACTTGCTTTTCTCTAGGAGAAAAGGGAGCAGCAGCTACACGCTACTCCTTACTCAGGACTAGTAACAAAGCCTCAGTCTAGTTCTGAAGTCCTAATCCTGAGAGATGCTGAGCACTCACAACTCCCATTATTTTCACTTTGGAATTGTATGAACAGTACAGTATAGACTTCATATGTTCCATGGTCCTACAAATGCAGTGTTTTATCTATGTATAGTCAATAGGGTTGTTTTTATATAACCAAAGGAACCAGGGCTGCCCAGAGGCAAAGAAATTTCGGGGGCCCTTCCATTAAAAAAAAAAAGTTGCAATACTATAGAATTCTATATTCTTGTGGGGGCCCCTGTGGGACCCAGGGCAAATTGCCCCACTTGCCCTCCCCACCCAGGCAGCCCTGAAAGGAACCCAGATAAAGTTCCATTTATAATATGAGAGATTTTGTTGCCCCAAACTTTCAAGCATGATAGCTGCTCAATTTCTCAGGCTTTATACAGAATATAAATATGTCATCCTAGAAACTGTTTATAATACTTGTTCCCATTTGTGAAAAAAATATTCTCCTGCGTCTGTTTCGTTTTCTGAAAACATTCACCCACCTTTTATAAATAATCCTTTACAAAATATTTCCATCCAAGCATACATACACATGGATACCCCACTGGATGGTTGCTTTCTTTGAAACCCTCACATCTAGCTATGTAGGGATACCCCAACAATTTCACCTTACAGAATGGTAGCCTCAGCAGTAGAGCTGGTCCAGGTTTGGTTGGTTGGTTGGGAATTTTTTTTGTTTGTTTGTTTTTAAATGGTATAGTTTTCCCTCAAAAAATGAAGTTTTGTCAAAATCTAAATATTTCCCAGGAATTGTAGATTTTGATGAATTTTTGAAGGGAAAAAGACAAAATGTTTTATTTTGACAATGTCAAATGGTTTCAATGTAATTTTTTTACTTTTATATGATATTTAAAATATTACCTTGAGAGGTGGTCACTCCAGTCCAGAGCGAAGACAAGCTAGGTGGGCTGTATGTAGAAGTTGTACCGCCACTGTCTCTGCTCCACCTGTTGTGTGAATAGATAGACGATTCCAGCACTGGAAGTCTGGCAGCTTTTACAAGTATGAATCCATTTGAAAAAAGGAGAAAGGAACATTTTCTTTTCCTGTTATTAAATCATCTCATCTGCTGAAGATGCTGCTGAGGAGGAATATTGAAAGTCTATAGCAAAGATGAAGAAATATGCCATGAGAAGTAATATTTTATAAACCTACATTGTAAAAAATCATCTTTAAGAAGAAGAATACAATTCTTGTATCACTAAATGCTTCTTTTGAAAATAAGATGCGGGGGATATGGACAAGATTTATTTAAACTGTGTAATATTTTAGGATGGGAGCTGACATTGATGGAGATTATTGAAAACTAGTTTTATGATCATATAAACTCAAAAAAGGAGTTTCCAGTCTATAATGTGCTGAGAATAGGCAAAATACATAATTCCCCTAATACATGGCATATGCCATCTTTTTTAAAAAATAGTGAAATATCACTGAGCCACTGTATCAGTACTTCTCTCTGATATGGATGGGCAGATCTTATGTGCTCTGAGGATAAATTAGCTTCTTGATTTTTTCACATTTGCATTTGCAAAAGCAGATTGAGTTCATGACCCTTCCCCTTCCAACCCCCACTGTAATTTAAAACCATTTATTTACTTTCCTATGGAAGTTTCCATATACAGTGCATTTTCTAGATAAAAGATTTCTCTGCAGTGTATCAGGCAGAGAAGCACACCCTTCCTGTCCCTCCAATACACCGAAACAAAAGCTAAATTGGCACAGGGCAGGGACACACGTATAGATATTTGTAACACGGTAGAGGAGAATTTAACCACATATCTTCTATTCATTTTAATGGGTTTACTACTTTGAAAAACTCAAACTCTATATCTATTATTTCAATAGAATTTCTCTCTCTGTCCACTTCTCTGCATCTTCCTCCCTCCATCTCTCTCCTATTTCTCCCACTTAGCCTCCTCCCTGCTCCATCTTCCACCTTATTTTTTCAAATATATATTTTTCTCCTTACTTCTTTTATTTATCTATCTTCTATACTTAGATGGTCCCCCTAATATCTGAGCACCTCACACCTCACAGTAAGTACATATCCTCACAGCACCCCTGTGAGGTTCAAAAGAACTATTATCCCCATTTAACAATCAGGGAACTGAAGCACAGAAAGGATAGGTGACTTGCCCAGGGTCACAGAAAAGTTGCTTGTGGCAAAGCAGGGATTAAATCTATGTTTTCCATATGCTAGATAACACACTAAACCATAGACCATCCCTTCTTTCTTCCCTTCTAGTAGGCAGAGTAAATATGAATTTCAGCTCAACCGTGCAAGTGGGGTTGAAATTTAAACAAGCAAGATCACTCATCATGGCTCTTTCATTTTCATCTGCTGCACAAAAGCGAATATTCACTAGCCCCAAGAAAAGCACCAGATCTAGTGTTGTAGCAGAATGAGGGGCTATTGGGAGTCTTGAAAGAGGAAAAAATACTTTCCCTCATGTCTTTACAGGGATGAATTGGAGCAGACAGAATGAATCTACTGCCAATGTTAAACTTTTTATTTTCAATGACACCAATTATTTTGAGCACCAAATGCTTCAATTATCTCAAGCAGCCAATTAACAAGTTGAATTCAAAAAATCAGAAACCACTCTGAAATTGCCCAGCATTCAAATTATTTTTCCATACAAATGGCATAGCTTGTAACTTTCTAAAACTACTTTTCTGCCTTTCATTTTCACATCTAAAGAAGACTATTGGGACCAAAAGGTTTGTCACCTCAGACCACTGGCTGAAAGTAATGGGTAGGCGATTTCACAAATAAGGCCTCCCTGCTCCCAAACCAAAAAGGGTTGTAAAGATAATCCAGCCGTGCCAATCTGCATTAGGTCATGCTGCTAAAGCATCAGGCAGCCTAATTTAGAGGGTCCTCTATTAATGTGTTCCCTGTGTTTGCACAGGATTTGTTCCCTTAGAAAGGCTGATCGTCTGTATAAAGTGTCTCTTGTATTGTGGTGGTTCATGCCCTCCTATTATGGCTACTAAGCTATTTCTACAATAAAATTTGTGGCTCCTTAAAAGGTGCTAATATATAATCCCAGAGTCACATCTGTGCATACTTTGAAAGACGTAATTTGAAAGAAATTTATCAAGATGTCTAATTGTGGAGTTTATGGCTAGTGCTGGAATTTGCATGTGCTATCCAGAGTGCTAAATCCTGCTACTAGGGACACATTTACAAGGAGATACTACAGTGTAACATTAGCAGCATTACAAATACGTGGGGTCATACTTAATACCAGGTTTCTAAACATACCCAGTTCCCTGTATTGTATTCATGGTGCACAATTAGGTAACTGTCCCTTAAGAGAGGCACAGGAAGACCGGATTTCTGAGTGTGTGTGTGTGTGCTGAGTTGGTCTGTTGAGAGCAGAATGTGTTTAGTTTACCCTATCAGGTGTGGATCTTCATTCCTGTGAGCAGTCTAAATGAAAACAATACACTCGCTACCAATATACCCATTATGGCCACTCATGTCTCCTGCAGATTTATGTGTCAAAACAAAAGACACCAGCCATGCCTCAATATGCCCCAAACCTAAACCTCCATGCGCTGACGAGGGCTGTGCAGGTGCAAACCCCTATTTAGATACCCTGTCTCTGATAGTGTCTAATGTTTCATTGGAAGGTAAAATCCCTCTTAATGCCCCTAGGTCAAGTCCTGCAGGGGTAAGAAAATTCCTTCCTGACCCATGAGGTGATTGATTGAAGTCCAGTAACAGGAGATAAGATTACCTTTGTATGTTAGCTTGTATAACTACAAAGGTTATTAGGTGTCATAAAATTAAACAGGCCTTTTAAAATTCAACCACAGTAACTGTCTCGATGGCCTAAGATAGTGAATTCCACAGATTCACTCTACCTACATGAAGGCTAATTTCCTTTTATTTTTATGAATAGTCTATATAAAAACCACCTCCAACCTAGGGTAAAGTGGAATTTGAAACTTTGCCGCCAGCCCAGAGACATGGTGAGAGGTATGTGTTATCATGTTACAGAGATCAGAGCATGCCATCTGTACCTGAACCTGTGGGACTGGATGGATCTACTTTTCTCAGGTCAGAAGACAGTGTGATCCAGTGGGTAGGGCAGTGTCTAAGGATTGAGGAGACCTAGGTTCTGTTCCCAGCACCGCCCTTGATTTGCAGGATAACGCTGGGCTCACTTCACCTCTCTGGTTTTCCATCCCATTCTTTAACTGTCTTGTTTATTTAAGCCTAGATTGTCACTTCACAATCAGGCCTGAACAAGGGGCAGCACAAGCAGCCCAGAGGCGTATTCTCCTCAACAGTGAGGGTAAAAGGGAAACAGTGTCTCTATGGCACTTCCTTCCTTTCCATCACTGTATCTACACAAAAGGCAATAAGATCCTACATCAACCCCAAAGTGCCCCTTTTAAACAATTTTTGTGGTTTTCCAATTACATTTCACCATTTTTAAAAACAAATATTCCCTCCTTTGTGGCAGTGTGAACCACCTGCAAAAACAGGGCAAACAGATTATCATGAAACGGTGACATGGATTCTGCCTACACGCTGTCAAGTGCAAAACACAAGCAATGTGCAAACAAGAAAAAAAAAAGATCTCGCCTCTCTTACTGCTGTATCTTTTTCTTGTGACTGCAGCCAGGAAAACCATTTCCAGAAAGAGGTGTGATTTTTACAATGGCTCTTTTTATGAATTCATTTTACTTTAACATTAAATAAAACTAGAGGGAATGTGGCAAAGTCAAGCAAAGCTACCAAATAATAATGAACCATAAAAGACAGATAATCCCAAAGAAACCAAGAATAGGTGTGAAAATGGTCTGAGGTGAATTGATCTGAATGAGAAAGCCTTACATTGAGCTACATTCTAAAGCATGTTGTGAAACCCATGTTGTGATGAAAGGGATGAAGGTCTAGGATTTTGTTGGGTCTTAAACTGACAGATAGAAGCCAGCTGGAGACAAGCTACAGCTCTGAGAAACTGTTTGCTGACAGTTTTGTGGTGGTATTGTGTTTGGCTCTTGGTGGGCCATTGTGACTTTATTTTGTGTGTGAGACAGAAAGAAATTGATTGATTCCAGGGGAAAGGTGTGACATTCTTACAGGAGATATCAGTGATGAGAAATATAAAACTAGGAGGGATGGCCTGGGAGAAAAGTAAGAGCTGGATGGAATAAATTACCCTAGGCTACACACGTTCGCTAGGGGTGGAAGGAGCAAAGAGTGCATCTGCCCCCTGTCCACAGAGGTATGTGCTCTGAAGCACATTGGACCTAAATTCTGCAAGAAGGACCCTGATTTATGCAGGAAAGTGGTGCTGAATGCTGTAGTGGAATGGAATTTCTGAAGCAATGAGTACTTTCAAAAACACAAGGTCTGACTGCATTAAATATGAAAATAAATAATACACTCAGTGCAGTGCCCTGGTGGGCTTTTTAAAATACAAAATGAATATTTCAGTGGAAATCTCAATTTTGAAATGGTTTCAATTTATTTTATGTTTCCTCTGAATTGTCAATGTCCTGCATAATTTTGTATTGCTAATGAATAATGACACTGCCGAAGTGTCAAGGGGAAAGATGGAGTTGTGGGTAGTATAGTGAATGGCATGTGGGGATTTTAGCCCCCAGCTGAGATGGAAGTGGTTATGATTTGGAGATGTACGAGGTGACTGAGGCTTTTGGCATTGGGAAGGGAATAGATCTTCTCTTCTCTTCCCTTCCCTGCTTTGGGCAAGTGCAGAGGCAACTTGAAATTCTGGGGAGGTTTATACTTCTAGTGGTAGATCCTCAGCTCATGTAATTTGTCATAGCTTCCCTGAAGTCAATTTGCTCATTCGCGTGAGGAGAATATTGACCAGTTGTAATTCGGTGGTAGTTATGCTTGACCAAACAGCACATGATTCAATGGAACCATGGCAATTTACATAGCTAGGAATCTGGCCCTGGCCTTTTAACCCAGCTATCCTTCACAGCATCCAGATGCCTTTTAACAACTTGGATAAATATATTACCATACGTTTCTGCTGAAATAATCATCAGTTCACCATGTAACCTATCATCGTTAGATTTCAGTATTAATTGCACATTGAGATTAATGGAGAAATTCACTCCTTTCTTAGCCTTCGATTCAGGAAAGTGTGTAATCATTGTCCAACTTGCAGCATGGGACTGCTCAGGTGTTGAAAGTTAGACACGTGCTAATGGGTAAATTCATGGAGGTTAAGTCCATTAATGGCTATTAACCAGGATGGGTAAGGAATGGTGTTCCTAGCCTCTGTTTGTTAGAGGGTGGAGATGGATGGCAGGAGAGAGATCACTTGATCCTTACCTGTTAGGTTCACTCCCTCTGGGGCACCTGGCATTGGTCAGTGTGGGTAGACAGGATACTGGCCGATATGGACCTTTGGTCTGCCCCAGTACGGCCATTCTTATGTACCGTGCTGAATTAGGACTTCAGTGCTATTGCTTCATGCTGTCTGCAGGCTCAGGAAAACCACATGGCATTGGCTCACGTTTGCGTTCCATAGTCAGAAAGTTCTCTCTCCCCTCCTGCAGACTATAGACATGTATGTTGTTTAAAATAAAAGTTTAGATTCTGCAGCCAAGAGTGGGTTCTGTGGCAAATTTCACATCCACATAATCACAGATACGGGGGCCTGCCTCTTACACATAGAGAGAAAGGAATATAACAGGGAATAAATAACCTATGTTCTTCTATTTATCATTAAAAGAACTGTACATTTAGAAGGGAGAGAAGCAACCTAAAATGATTGCCCCTTACATCACCTATTGTAACAATACAGATGGATTACCCATAGCACATTTTACAAATGTAATACAGTTGGAGTTTGTCTAAAGCGGTAGCATTTTGCTGGGAGCATAAATTTTGGTGCCAGCATAGTTTAGTGCTAGCCTAGGGCACATTATAGAAATGAAGGAGTGGGTTTAGAATGAAGTGGCAATATTTTGGTGGCAGCATAAAATATATAATTTTTCCTCTAAAGCAAATCACCAATTCCTTTGTTACATTAAGCTTTGTGGGCTGAAAAAAGCCAGTTGTAAAAATCATGAGCATAATTATATACCCTTTCCTGAGCCCCAAGAGCAGGGATTTTGCTTTACAGAACTCTGGATTTTAGTTGGAGCAGGAATGCAAATACTAATATTTCCACATTTTGCAAGTACTGCCCTTTTCCATTAAAACAAATAGATTCTTCTATCCTGCAGAGCAGAGTTTGCTCAGATACCAAAACAGCATTTCTCTTTTTTTCATTTATGACCACTGGTTTTCAAACAAACTTTTATATAAAAGGTTTGATTTTTCATAGGCTAGAATGAAGCAAATTGAGCACAATTAATTGGACAAAATAGATCCAGTACTAGGTTATGTTTCCTTTGCCTTGTCTGAGCTGCACAAGAGAGTTGTAAAGCTGCCCTAGTGCACCAGCTGACACAGAGCTGGCTCCATGCTCGCACCAGCAGAGTCACAGAGGGAAAGAGTATGCTGTGCTCTGGCAAACTCTGATTGTGTCCTTACCCTGGGAGACCATTACGTGACTAAACCTGCTCTAATTTACATTGGGGGTCCTATCCAGCCCTCGGCAGCCCCAAGACTGAGGGCAGATTAAGGTGAAAGCCACCTTGACCCAACTTCTCTTCTGGAGCACTGACAGAGTTCTGGTGCACTTAGGTTCTGTGACCAATCCTGAAGCTTTTACTCAGCACTTACTCTGGTAAAGTCCTTATTAAAGTCAATGGGAATTTTGCTTTTTTAAATAAACAACAACAACAATAATAGTAATGCCTAGCTCTTTGCAATGGTGTTACAAACCCCTCATGAAGGCCAAGGCAGGAGAAGGTCTGGAGCAGGATTGGTCCAGGAAAGCTCAGCCCCTCAGGCACTGCTGAGCATACCCCTGGGGATAGGACCAGTATAAAGAAAGCTCCAGCAGCCCAAGCAGTGTGGGAGGAGAGAAGCTGTTTCTAGGAGGAGGAGAAGCTCTTACTGAGATCTGTCTGCAAATCTTTCCCAGCTCCTTTGAGATATCACCTCAGGGATAGGCAGAACCACTTGTGGAGGCAGCAAGGGGCTGCGTGCATTGGCTCTGCGACTCTGGGATTTGTAGTCATGGACTATAATTGAACAGCAGCTGAGACAGTGGGTGGGATAGGTCAGGGAAAGGTGAGCAGGAGGTGGGGAGAGCAGGAGGCGGGTAGGTCATTGTGTGCTGTCATATTTTCTGGGACCTGGTGGATTGAAGGGGCCTGGGTCCTTCTACCACCCCAAATTCGCATACCCTGAGTCCTGGGATGGGCAGGGGCCTACTGACAAGAAAGCCAACTCAGTTGAGCCCTATTCAAGGGTCGGGGGGGGGGGTGTAGACTCAGAGAACTAAAATAGAGACTAGAGCAGCAGGCTCTGACCACTAGGCCTGCTGACTTAACAAACAATCCTGCTACACTCTTATATACCTACTAAGGACTTCAGAGGTAGGCCTCAAAAAGTCATTTTCTCTATCTGGAGCAGTTCTCAAACTGTAATGGCCATTTATATAATTATGAATCTTAATAATTAATATTTAGTTATGTCTGTAAATAATTTGTGTCATAAAGCAAATGTCTTTTCCCTTATTTGATCATATGCACATGTTTACAAGAAAAATGCAAATATTAATTGGAGTCCACAGATACTTCAGCATTTGGATCAGGATGCCAATTTTCATATTTCTGCCTTTAGCTGTATGTGATCAGGTCACAGATAATGTAGAGACAACAGACTCCACTAGTTGGCACATACGGGTTCCAGGACTCCGGCACGAAGACCACAGAGAACAAGATAGAATTCTGGTGGGATTTACAGGTGAACACTTAATTGCCCACCAAGAAAGAATAAGCTAAACAGGAAGCCCAGGTTGTAGGAAGCCACATGGTAGGAAATTACCATGTGGGGCATTTCTGTTAGACTACTTCTAGAGGATAAGCAGGTATTACTTATTAGGAACTATTGCAATTGTTTTAAGATATACCTAGCAAATTTGCATCCTTTCCTTTTTGCCAGACCTGATAAACAATTCTCCTTTACTTACTGGCAGTGGGTATTAAATGGGAAGTGACCAACGGCTAGAATCTATAGAATCTAGTGCTCTGAGTGCATAAAACATTACTTCAGAGCTCACAGTACACAGAGCACACAACCAAATATCTAAAATGAAATAAGCATGTACCACAGCACTCAAAGTGACACCTTGTATTGAGACTAGTTACAGGAGATCATCATTTATCTCAGTAGCAAACTGGAGATTATTCTGCACCATTTGTGTTTGGTGTATGTAACTTAAATATGAGTCTCTGCCATAATCAAGTTTTTCAAGTGCACCACAATACTCACAGTGACATCTTTCACATATTTTCCTCACAGAGATGACAGAAGAATCAGCCATTGGTGACTCTGTACATCTTGAAAATGTGGCAAATCTGTCTGCATTGCTTGCTTGAATTGTTTATAACTGTGAGAAACCAAATCTGAATGGTGAATTTTTGAATATCATCCCTTGGCTACTGAGATGGGGTACAAATGTCCTGTTAATAATGTAAGACCAAGTAGTCTTGTATTTATCTTGCTAAATGGCAAGTGTTGTCCCATCATCCCATTTTCCTGCCACTCATCATTACATTTGTATGAATCTTTTACTCTTTTGTCAGCCTACTTGACTTATTTTAGATTTGCCCACTTAGGATGCAGTTTATCTTCTAGAGCAGAAATTGGTGTCTTCAGCTGTCATCCCATCATGAGCTGTGCTGGGTTACACTTAATGGCATTTATTGGTCTTGTTATATAATGGAGTGAACTGAAAAATGGATCCTCTTTTTCGGAGGTATGCTGTGTGCACAGACCACTAACCCTCAACATTAACTCGAGGATAATGTTGGCTGGTTGTTATTTGGTGAAAATTATACTTGTCCATTAAGGACAAGAAGTTTTTTGTGACAAATTGTAGGCTATGGTCTGTGACAAGTTTATCCATATTCCTCCACTGTGCAAACATATTCTTTAGGTGATTTATAACACTGTAACCTGAAAAGTCAGGTAAATATGTATCTGGAATGTAGTCAACTGCAACCAAATACTTCTGTCCTTGTCACTTAGTTGTCCAATCTGACCCTTTATCCAAGGTCTGTCTAATATCTGAGTAACTATTAATTATTCTTTATATTTGTCTCCTGACAAAGTTCACACTTGGTTATAATCATGTTGACAACTTTCTCAATCCCTGGCCCAAACACAGATCTTTGATCTTTCATAGCATATAGTATTGCCCAAATAGCCTTAGTGAAGTCTCCAAATGATATTTTGCTGCACTTTTCCCGTGATAACTATCCTTTTGCCACAAAATAAAAAATCTTTACAATCTATAGAGCTACTTCTCCTTAGAAGGAAAGTCTGGGTACTTTGGGGGTATACTTCCAGTATAACTGGGTCAACTGCTTTTCATGACACCATAAAAAGAGACCTGTGCTCCAGATTTTCAGTAGCAGCATGTCAGAGTTGTAACAATGAATCAAACATTGTTTTTTAAGGTTTGCAGAGCTCTTTCTTAAGTTTCAATTTCTTCAACCTTTGCAATGTTTGTGCATTAGTCAGACTGCAAGGGTGTCTAGACAGAGTATCAGCAATTACAGAACCTCACCATGCACATGCTCTGCCTGCAGATTGTACCATATCATGAACAGAAGTGGACTTCAATATCTCACTGGCACACTATCACAGTCTTCTGTTATTTATCAAAGCTATGAGTAGCTTCTGTTCAGTACAATGTATGCAAGCTCTAATATGCAGAATCACTTTGGAAATTTTTCACCTCCCCAAAAGGCAGAAAGTCACTCCTCCTGAAAATGAGCATACAAAGTCAACACATCAGTTAATATGTCAGAGTAGTATGCAACTGGCATCAGCCAACCATTAATCTTGTACCTGCATCCTGTAAAGTAAATATAATGCATGATTTATTATGTCTGACTCCTGATTCTTGCTTTCTTGCTCCCTCACTTGTGAGCTAGTATGCCTGACTTTTCATCCCTGGCTTCTTTTATCCATATAACTCAATGTCATGCCTGATTTTGATTGCTGAAACTACTGGCTAAATATTTAGGGACAGATTGTTGGGTTGGGTGCAGCCACTTTGTACAGTAACCAACCATTTTGCTTTTTTAAAGAAACAGCTTAAGCTCATAAATGGATATCACTGCTAAGAGTGGGTCCAAGTCCATTTATCCTAGCATGGAAGGCTGATAGCAGTTTCCTCCGTGTGGGTCCCACACTGATCCTATTTCTGCATTTGTGAGAGAACAGATACCATGTGGCTGAAACAGCTGATCTTTAAGAACAACTGTCATTCTGAGGGGCTTTCCATAGTGATCCCATAGTCACCCTGTTGACTGTGACAGTATTGGACCACACAGACTGCAGGTAAGGTTTATGGATCACCTAACTGATGCTAAAGGTAATAATGTAGTGTCTATGGCAAAGTAAGAGGGAGTTACCTTATATATCATGCTAAAGAGATATATGCTCTCTCAGTTCACCAACATTTTCTGAAGGGCTTTGACCAAGCCAGTCCATCACCTGATTCCAGTAACTGCAGGCTAGTCATGTGAGACAAAGATCACAAGACCATGAAGCAGAAGAAATTTAAACTGTTTTTCTCTTAAGGGAGGGAAGCTTCCTTGTTCTCATAGGATGCTAATGCGTGGACTGATGTTGTGCGTATCTTTTGACATGGCACCATTAATAGTTTCCTAAAATTAAATTCCAAGCTGGCTGCACAAGAGTGACGGATGGGGTAATTTTATTCATGGACTCCAAGGCAAATCCCTTCTCTTATGAAAAGTACCATGGGACCATACAGACAAATTTCACCAAAGATCCCTCTATGGCCGTGAGATGCACTTCAGCTGCATGACTTCTCATGACTGATCTTTTGCCTCAATGGGCAAAATTATCAGTCTTAAACTTCAGGCCATAAAGCAACCCCCAACTATTGAGTGGCTGTAAGAGACTTTACTTGGGGGCAGTTTGTCTCAAAACTGCTTACTTCATTGTTTCTTGCACCTTCCTCTGAAACAGCTTGTACTAGCCACTATCCAAACAAAATACTGCACTACGTGGATCAATATGGAATGTCCTATGTTCCTAAGTGTGAACCTTGTGGATAGAAGATAGATGGCTTGTTTGTAAATCTGGAAACAAATTCCAGAAGATATCAAGATGGCCATGAACCTCAACACCATTGGAACATAAAACTAACCCAGCTGCTTCAACCTAGCATTCCCAAAATTTCTCTCTTCCTTTCTCTAACTATCAGCTTCATAATGTTATACGGTATGTTGCCACTGATTGGAGAGTAGAAGGAGAAAGACAGATATATATATATCCTAACGGCTACTCTTTGTAATTTTGTGAGATGCTGAAATCCCATGGAGATTGGATATATATATATCAGAGCTTACATACTGATTTCATTGAATATCCTTCAGAACACTATCCTCCTTGAAAAGATTGAGGGCCGTGACAAACCTACTGGATTTCTTGGTATTTTCCAAACATATAATTTCTAGATATTTCCACGCAAATACTTTGAACACTAAGCCATTTCCTTTGGCCAATATATATTAAGAAGACTAGCTGAACTGAAAGCTGGTCAGTGGCGGGATTTATAGATCTTCAGATATTTTGGTGTTGCTTTTTTACAAAATCTGTTTTAGGTCAAAGAAAGAAATATTCTTCTGAAATTCTCCTCGACAGTGCTATGTAATTGCTCAGTGTACAAAATGCGTGAGGAAAAAACAACCCATCTCCCATTATTTCACAAGTTATAGCTCCTCCAGTCCAACTCTCTTCAGTCTTCTGATGCTTTCCTCTGTTTGCTACATTTCTTCTATCGCTGCCCTATGGTCTCTCAGCATGTGAATATATGAAATGCCTTCAAGGTATATATCCAGCTTTGTATGTTCAATTCAGTTTCATTATATTTGTAGATTTCACTCTAGAAATAATAAACTCGGCAGCAGGTGGTGAAACAATAAATTTTGAAGCATGTGGTGCATTCTAAAACTCTAATGCTATTGTTACTGAAGTACCTGTCTCAAGCACCTCTAGCTTTTAAATTCTTCCAATCCTTTTCCTTACACTGGACTTTTTTCCTTATTATGCAACTAAAGACCTTTGTTCCTGCATTTATACATTAAATGGCATGTTTATAATTTGGTTATTAGAGCTAAGGTGTTAAAATGTCAGTGTATTAATCATTTCATATTTATTTTACAGGAAAAACTAAAAAAGAAGGAAAAAATAAGATGCTTTGACCAAAGAGTATATAAAATTATGGTTTGTTACTGGTAAGTAGTACTCACAATGTGCTAGGCCCTTTTCATATATAAAAGTATCTATCCAGGTACTTATATGTCCGCCATTACCATAGTATATGAACACTTGACAACCTTTAATGTATTTATCCTCACAATGGATACCCCTGTGACATATGGAAATACTATTGTCCCGCTTTTACAGATGGGGATCTGACTTATAGATAAGCTATAGGGCAGATTTTTAAGGATATTTAGGCACCTAAAGATGCACATAGGCACTAATGGGATTTTCAAAACACACCCAAATGCTTAACCCCCATAAGAGATAGGCACTGTTGAAAATACAATTTAGTCCCTAAGTATCTGGCTCTTAATGATGCTCAACATCATATGATAAATCCATAGCAGAGGAGGGAACCTGAACCCCCATGTTTGAAGGCCCAGACTAACAGCCTAACCACTGAACTATTCTTCCTTTCAAAATGCACTTATTTCTTGTCCCAAAGAGCTTATGTCTAAGGTCCCTCTCCTATAGAAGCCTTATGATCACATTGAGCTCCCCTAATTTTAGTGGGGAATCATGTGGGTATAAAAGTCTCAACTAAAATAATATGAGCTGGTACATTTGGAGAATTTAGAGCATTTTTGTTTAGTCTTTGAATTATAAAGAAACATAAGTTATCACTTAAAAACATTACAATATTTGACATAGGCCAATATAGGGACATAGGCAAGGGACACTTTTCCCACAGTTCCCATTTAATGAACCTAGAATCTACCTTTTACAAGATTGGATTATTTTCCTCTTTGAAAAAGGCTTTCCACCATAGCAAGAAAGACATCTGTACCACTGCCACCCCTATCTACCCACACATTACACAACTGGACAAAACCTCTGTAACAATCAAACAAATCACTATGCTCAAAACAACAACACCCTCAAAAAAATCCCAAGGTGAATTTCTTTCCTGAAAAAGAAGACTAACCAGGCCCTCCCTGAGTTCCATTAAAGACTTTGCTTTTGGTGCAGATTTTACATCGAAGGTGTTCAGATGCTGTGGTGATGGGAGGTACTACAAAACCTGGACAGACAGATAAATAGCCCATCTGGTTCCATATGCTACTTCTAATAAAGACCAGTAACTTCAAATTCTTTCCCAACTGATAACTTTTAAGCACATGATTTGATTCCCCATGTGATTTGATAGGGGCCTGATTCAAAGTCCACTTAAATCAGTGGGAGTCTTTCTATTGATTGTAATCATCTTTGAATCAGCCCCATACTATGATTACAAACCATTTTCTTGCTCAAACAACACATATTTACAATGTAGTATCACGTATTGTTCTGCTATATGTACTTTAAAGGTCTTGCCCTACACCTTCATAATTCATTTTAAACATACTCTATTCCCTCACCTTTTCCCACTTCTATTCCTTTTTTATTCAATCCATATTACAGGATGGTGCTATCATAAAGCAATTGGTGTCCAGACCTTAGTTCAAAACCGTTAATACTATAATGCTATCCCAAGAACTTTAATATATGTTCTAGGCTTCACTGACTGATTGTGTTGGCCAGCCTATTATTTATTCACTGGCATTAACTTGGTGGATTAAGGATGGTTTGTACTACGTAAATATTGATTAGATGTAAGTTATATCAACGACTGGTACTAGAGTAATGTAATGAGTGTGGTTGTTGAAAAATAACTCAGTGGACTATGTGATCAGAACGTATATTTTGTTTTACAAAGGGGGAAAAAGCAATAGCGGAATGACTAAGGGAAAGATATAGCATAATAATCAAATCTGGGACTTTAGTGGATTTCTTATCAGCATTTAGAACAAATAATTAAACAAGAACCAAATTAACAAAACATTCATTGGAATTAAAAAAAGAAAGAAAGAAAGTTCATTCGATAGGTATTCACTGGTTAATTAATCCAAGGACCTAATGTAAAAAGTTAATTTCATTCTCTTCAGATATTTCCCAATGAAAGCTTATCACCAAAGCATTTATCCTGCACTGATTCTGAATTGTTTTAGATTTGTGTTGGAATTTGGAAAGTGGCTGCATCAGATAAATCTCAAGGTACATATGAAACATTTAAGTCTATCTGAGCTGATCTTGGGTCAGTTCCCCTGGGTCAAGGATTTAAACAGGAAAAAATGAGTTATCTATACAATGACTGTAACTCTCTCTCTGTAATTGCATTCTTGAGTCATGTTTTTCTTCTGACTTGCTAACAATATTATTTTTACACATATTTTTGTTTCTATTAGTACTGTTTTAAGACATAGGAAGACACTCTGAATACTTCTTTAAATAAATTGCTCTTACTAAATAATGCACTTGTTCTTGGGCTGAAATATTTGATAATTTATCCTCACAAATTATTGTTTATTTTTAACTGTTATTCTTTATTTTTGTCTTAGCTGCCTGTTAATTGCAGATTGGCTATAAACTGTTGGTTTGAAGGGCCTTAACCATGGTGTATTGGAGACATCCTTGAGCTTTGTTCTAATAGTTTTACACTCATTTACCAGTCACTATTTAGCAATCCTATGTCTTCAGTCAATAGGCCACAATACCTTTCCTGTGAGCTCAAATTACAATTATTATAATTATTTATTATTCATATCACAGAGGCCTAGTCTCTACAGTGCTAAGCACTATGAAAATATATAACAAAGAAACAGCTTCTGCCCCAAACAGCTTTCAATTTAACTATGGTATGGAAAACACTGCATCCATCTCTCCTCCCTTTTAAACATAAACATAAAAATTCTCCCCCTTACTCTTTTTTTAAGAATTACAATTTCTGTCCCCTTATTTCTTACCTTTCCTTTTCATTTCTATTTTTTCTCTCTTTTTTGTATTAGGTGCCACTTTTGTTTCATCATCTGACTGAATTTAGGTAGAGTGAGAATAATTTTCAGTTATGGCCAGAGATGGGCTCACATGCCCATGTCTTTCATTTGGCTTAATTTCAGTTGGCATTTCTGACTTTTGCTAGGATAAAAATAACAGTTACCCACCTTTTAGTAACTGTTGTTCTTCGAGATGTGTTGTTCATGTCCATTCAAAGTAGGTGTGCGCGCGTCGCATGCATGCCAGCCGGAAGATTTTCCCTTAGCAGCATCCGTAGGGTCGGCCCGGGTGCCCCCTGGAGTGGCGCCACCACAGCACCCTATAAAGGGGCCCGCGACCCTCCACCCCCTCAGTTCCTTCTTTCCGGCACCCCAACAGAGGGGCAGGAGTGTGGGTGTTAGAATAGACATGAACAACACATCTAAAAAAACAACAGTTACTAAAAGGTGGGTAACCGTTTTTTCTTCTTTGAGTGGTTGTTCATGTCCATTCAAAGTAGGTGACTCACAAGCCTAACCTTAGGAGGTGCAGTCGGAGATCACTGCTGACTGGAGGACTGCACGCCTGAAGGCTACGTCATCTCTCGCCTGGTGTGTGATGGCATAGTGAGACGAGAACGTGTGGATGGAGGACCACGTGACCGCTCTACAAATCTCCTGAGTCAGAAACTGAGCCAGGAAAGCTGCAGAGGAGGACTGCACCCTAGTAGCGTGGGCCGTGACCGAAGGGACAGGGGTCTTAGCTATGCGGTAGCATTCCCGGATGCAGGTCACGATCCATGAAGAGATTCGCTGAGAGGAGACCGGGAGCCCCTTCATCCTTTCTGCCACTGCGACGAAGTGCTGGGTCGAGCATCTGAACAGCTTGGTACGCTCTATGTAAAAAGCCAAGGCCCTGCGGACATCCAGAGAGTGTAGCTTCTGCTGTTTGCCAGAGGGGTGCGGTTTCGGATACAACACTGGGAGAAAGATATCTTGGCCCATGTGGAACTGCAAAACGACCTTGGGTAGGAAAGCCGGATGAGGTCTAAGTTGGACCTTGTCCTCGTAGAAGACTGTGTACGGGGGCTCTGATGTTAACGCTCGAAGCTCTGACACCCGCCGGGCCAACGTGATCGCCCCCAGGAAGGCGGTCTTATACAATAGGTACAGCAGGGAGCACAAAGCCAGAGGCTCAAAGGGAGGCCCCGAGAGGATGGAGAGGACCAGATTCAGGTCCCAAGCAGGGATCGGCTGATGCACATGCGGGAAGAGCCTGTCCATACCTCTGAGGAAACGCCAACTAGCGGGTTCGCAAACACCAAGGCACCCCCCGTCTCCCAGATGAAAGGTGGATATGGCCGCCAAGTGAACACGAATGGAGGAAAGGGAGAGGCCCAGTTGCCTTAGGTGAAACAAGTAGTCAAGGACAGTGGGAATTGGTACCCCCAGCGGGTCGTGACCCCGCTGACCCGACCATATGGAGAAGCGCTTCCATTTAGCCAGGTAGGTGGCCCTGGTGGATGGTTTCCTGCTACCTAGCAGCACCTGCCTGACCTGCTGGGAGCACTGCAACTCCACCGGGTTTAGCCATGGAGCATCCAGGCTGTGAGGTGAAGGGACTCGAGGTTCGGATGGTGGAGGGAGCCCTGGTCCTGTGTGATCAGGTCCAGGAATAGGGGCAGCGTCAGAGGTGCTTGAACTGACATGTGCAGGAGTGACGTGTACCAATGCTGGCACGGCCACGCCGGAGCTATCAGGATTACCCTGGCATGATCCCTACAAATCTTTAAAAGCACCCTGTGTATCAGGGGATCGGATGGAAGGCATAGAGCAGACCGTCCTCCCACGTCTGTAGGAAGGCATCCGACAGAGACCCCCGACTGCGGCCCAGGAGGGAGCAAAACCATCGGCATGTCTTGTTTTCCCTTGAAGCAAGCAGGTCTAACCAAGGAAAGCCCCAGAGCTGGAAAATTGAGTGCACCACATCCCATCGGAGGGACTACTCATGACCCTGGAACGAGCGGCTGAGGTTGTCCGCCAAACCATTCTTCTCCCCTGGAAGATAGAACACCATCAGGTGAGTGGCATTGTGAAAGCAGAAATCCAACAGCGCGAGGGCTTCCCTGCAGAGAGGAGAGGAGTGTGCACCCCGCTGTTTGTTGATATAAAAAACTGCCGCCGTGTTGTCTGAAAGGACTGAAAAGCACTTGCTGGCCAGGTGAGACCGAAAGGTCAAACGTGCCAGGCGGACCGCTCTCAGCTCCCTAACACTGATATGCAACTTGAGGTCCTCCGGCGACTACAAGCCCTGCGTCTTGAGGCGTCCCAGGTGCGCTCCCCAACCTCGATCTGAGGCATCCGTCATCAGGGAGAGGGAGGGTTGTGGGGCAGCAAAAGGGACACCCATGCAGACTTCTTGGGGGGTTGAGCCACCACCATAGCGAGCTCAGCACCAAGCGGGGAACGGACACCACTGAGTCCAGGGGGTCCCTGACCAGGCAATAAACTGTCGCCAACCAAGACTGCAGCAGGCGAAGCTGGAGTCTGGCATGGACCACCACATAGGTGCATACCACCATGTGGCCCAACAGCCGGAGGCAAACTCGTGCCGTGGTAACCGGGGCACGGTGCAGACCTAGGATGAGCTCAGAAATTGCATGGAACTTGGACTCCGGCAAGTACGCTTTGGCGTGGGTGGAGTCCAGAACCGCTCCTATGAACTCCATGCGTTGCGTCGGAGACAGGGTGGATTTGGCTTCGTTCAGGAGGAGGCCAAGATTGAGAAAGATCCACCTGATGAACAACACGTGGGTCTCTATCTGCTCCTTGGAGCGGCCCTTTATGATCCAGTCATCCAGGTAGGGGAATACCTGGATGCCCGCCTGCGCAGGAAGGCCGCCACTACCGCAACGCACTTCGTGAAGACCCTGGGAGCAGCTGACAGGCCGAACGGGAGCACTGTGAACTGCAGATGGACGTCGGCCACGACGAATTTGAGGTACTAACGGTGCCGTGGAATTATGGCAATGTGGAAATAGGCGTCCTTTAAGTCGAGGGCGGCATATCAATCTCCTGGATCCAGGGAGGGGATGATCGAGGACAGGGAGATCATGCGGAACTTGAGTTTTCGCACAAACTTGTTCAGCTGCCGCAAGTCTAGGGTGGTCTCAGGCCCCCTTTTGCCTTCAGTTTTAGGAAATACTGGGAGTAGAAGTCTTTGCCCTTGAGCTCCCGCGGGACTGCCTCCACCGCCCCTGCCTCCATGAGGGACTTCACTTCTTGAATTAGAAGTTGCTCGTGAGAAGGGTCCCTGAAAAGAGACGGTGAGGAGAGTTGGTGGGGCGGAAGGGAGGAGAATTGGATAGAATATCCCCTCTCTACCATGTGGAGCACCCATTTGTCTGACGTAATTAGGGACCAGACACAGCAAAAGTGGGACAGACGTGACCCAAAGGTAGGGGTGGAAGGATCCAGAGTCTCTATCAATAGGTCATCCTCGACTGTACCATCAAATAGGGGGTCTAGGCCCAGATCTGGTCTGGATTGGCTAGACACCTGGCCGGAGGGGTGGTGCTGGTGACGCCTCCTGCCATTTCTGCCCTGCCTGTGCCCTAGTTCCTGGCAAGTCTGTGGCTGGTATGGGCGAGGGGCTGCCTGCGGCCTAAATTGTCTGCGCTGGGTGGCGGTGGTATGCAAGCCTAGCGAGCGAAGCATGGCCCTCGAGTCCTTTAAACTATGGAGACATTTGTCCGTTTTGTCTGAAAACAGCATCTGCCCTTCGAAGGGGAGATCTTGAATTGTCTGCTGGACCTCACAGGGCAGGTCCGAGACCTGGAACCAGGCTCCTCGCCACATGACCAGGCCCGTGGCCAGGGTGCGCGAGGCTGAGTCCACCGCATCGAAGGTGGCCTGGAGGGAGGCTTGAGAGATCAGTTTGCCCTCCTCCGCTAGAGCTGAAAACTCTGATCTCGAGTCCTGGCAAACTTCGACATGGCTGAACAGGAGTTGTGGCCATATTGGCTTACTATTGCCTGTTGATTGGCAATGAGGTGTTGGAGACCCCCTGTGGAGTACACCTTTCTACCAAAGAGCTCAAGTCTTTGCGTCCCTGCTCTTCGGTGTCAGCCCCTGAAACCTTTGATGCTCCTGCTGGTTAGCCGCATCTACTACCAGGGAGTCAGGGGAAGGGTGGGTGTACAGGTGTTCATGCCCTTTAGAAGGGACGAAGTAGCGCCGCTCTGTCCTCTTGGCAGTAGGGGCCAGTGAGGCTGGTGTTTGCCATAGGGTGTGGGACGTATCCGCTATAGTCTTTATCAGCGGGAGGGCCACCCTGGATGGCCCTGAGGGGGCCAGAATGTCCACTACAGGGTCCGCGTCCAACTCGATCTCCTCCGCTTGGATTGCAAGGCTTTGAGTTGCTCGCCAAAGCAATTGTTGGACGATTTGAGTGTCCTCTAGGGCCGGTGCCGCAGCCATGTCCTAGACAGCCTCGTCCGGGGAGGATGACAAGGAGATCATATGGAGCGGCCCTTCCTTTGGTGCATGCGGCCCCTCGGGGTCCTGCGGCACATGGTATTGAGGTTGCGGTGCCGGTTCCGAGTCTAAATGCGGCACCGCAGCCAATACCGGGGTCACCAGTGAGCAACTTGGTGTATCATGTGGCGCCAGAGAAGCCCGAACTAGAGCCGCTGCTGGTGTTGCTGCCCAGTTAGGAGGTGCTGAACTTGACAATGGCACACCCCTGCCCAGCGATGGTGCCGTTGGGGGAGGCAGCTGTGCCGGGGCCACCAACGTCGAGGACACCGAAGCTGACCGTGATTGAGGGCCAATAGCCTGGCCTACTGACTCATGATCGGCACAGGGAGTCCAAAAGAGCCACTGCGAGGGCGGCTGTCATTGTTGCTGCCACTGTGGGTAACGTTGGTGGCTCACCCCCGAAACCGATCTCTTGCTCCACGACCAGCTGGAGTGATAGGAGTCTGCCTCTGAGTCTGAGGACCTGTGGGGAGCAGCACCTGATGCCAAAGGAGAGTGGTGTGGAGGTGGCGGGGAGCCTCTCCTCTGGTCCGGTGCCACCTTCACAACACGGTGCAGGGAGGAAGGCGACAGCATGGCTGGCTTGCCTCTGGAATGTACTGGTGGCCGGACCACAGTAAGCAACTCCCTACCATGAGAGGAGGCTGGTGCCGGGAGGCCCATTAGGTCTGAGGCCCCCTCAAATGCCTCCGGCATTGACAGGGGGCTTATGTCTCTGCTGAGGTCTGGGGAGTTAGGCTGGTCCAGACTCGACCGCCCTCTCTGCGGTGCGGGAGTCGACGGAACCGCAGAGGGCTGTAGCCCAGCCTGTCTGCTTACACCCACGGATGGCTTCGGCCTCCGATCCTGGTGGGGTGACCGATCCCTCACTGGCTTCTTTCTCTTGGCGGGCACCAGTGAAGGTGAACGGTGCAGCACTGAGGGTGACTTCCTATGAACCAACTCCGTCCGATGCCGGGTTTTCGACAACTTGGGCTGGGCCCTAAGTCCTGATGTCAGTGCTGGGGCACTCTGCACCGAGGACGACATGCTGGGCCCCGCCTTGGCCGGTTCTGGGTCCGAGGGTGGTCGCAGGGCCGCCTCCATCAGGGGGACTCTAAGTCTTTGAGCCCAGTCCTTAAGACTTCGCGGGCGGAAGCCTCTACAGATAGAGCACCGGTCCTTTTGGTGACTCTCTCCAAGGCACCTCAAACACACAGAGTGCGGGTCACTCTTGGGCATGAATTTCTCGCAATCCTTGCAGAGTTTGAACCTGGGGGACCCGGGCATGCCCCAGCGAGCAACAAAGACTCGGGGGGGGGACCCCCAACTATGAAAAACTATATACAAAGATCTATTTAGCTAACTATAATATGACTGAATAAATGGACTAAATAGTAAGGATAGGACACTGCCAGCTTGCTATGCAAGAGAAGTTCCAGCTAGCTGTCACCGGTGGTAAGAAGAAACTGAGGGGGTGGAGGGTCGGTGGGCCCCTTTATAGGGTGCCGTGGTGGCGCCACTCCAGGGGACACATGGGCCGATCCTACGGACGCTGCTAAGGGAAAATCTTCTGGCTGGCGTGCATGCGGCACGCGCACATCTACTTTGAATGGACATGAACAACCACTCAAAGAAGAACCAAAACTACCCTAATTTTATTTTGCGTGTTGGAGCCTAGGCACCAACTCCATGGCCGCCAGGTGCACCCAGGAACAGTGGGTTCTCCACTGGGAGCTGCAGGTGGCCGAGCCTGTGGACGGTCAATGTAAGCACTGTTTCGCGGCCTGCCAGCGGATTACCCTGATGGGCCGCGTGCAGCCCACGGGCCGCAGGTTGCCCACCACTGCTTTACACACTACTGTAATAATCTTTGGACAAAGTATGCCTTGTAAGGTATCATTTGAAAGCTCATAATTTGCTAGTCAGTATTGCCCTAGTGAAATAATGTGTGTCAACATTGTGTGTGAAGTTATGAGATTCCCCTGAATGATGTTTTTCAAACCCCACAGACCTACCCAGGCAGAAAGCAGGTTTGTCCTATAGCGCTGGTCTACACTACGGGGGAAAATCGATCTCAGATACGCAACTTCAGTTACGTGAATAACGTAGCTGAAGTCAAAGTATCTAAGATTGAATTACTCACTGTCCTCACGGAGCAGGATAGATGTCCGCGGCTCCCCATTTCGACTCCGCAACTCCGTTGGGGTTGATGGAATTCCGGAATTGATATAAGCGCGTTCGGGGATCGATATATCGCTTCTAGATGAGACGCGATATATCGATCCCCGAGCAATCGATTGCTACCCACCGATACGGCGGGTAGTGAAGACGTAGCCATAGACAAGAAGGATCCTGTGCTTGCTTAATTTTCATTTAAGCAGTAAACAGCCATCAAGCAGGAAAGGAAAACAAAGGAAGTTTGAACAGGTGAAAAAAACTCAGCAGGGAATATCCTTTTGCATAGACTCTTTGTCTCCTAGTTTTCAGCTGGAAATGTTTTCCAAAAGGGGGACTGAAACTATGAAAGGGAAGGACAAACATTCCAATGCATGCCCCTCTCTCTCTCTCTCTCCCTGTCCATCGCATTCACTGCACCTGGAGAGACAAAAGAAGCAGCCATTGAATTTTGAGGGAGTTTGGTCAATAGAGCTCCTGAAAGCATGAAGTGAGAAAACTTTGCTTTGAATCTAATAAAGGTTGTTAAGTTAGGCACCAGTAAGCATTTTACCTTTATTTTTCTGACTTTTAGGGCTTTGATTTTATGATTCTGATTTTATGGTTCTGATTAAGGCAACCCTGATACAATCAGAGGACCAGTCTATGGCTAAACAATGGAGTAACGGAGGCTTAGAGGAACAAAGGCATCATTTAAAAATTGGAAATCAAAAAATATAATGAGGATAATCGGTAGGAGTACAAACTCTGGCAGGTTAAGTATAATAAGGCAGGCCAAGAGAAAAAAAATAGAGGAAACTTGTTAAAGACACAAAAACTAATAGTAAGATGTTTTTAAGTACATTAGAAGCAGGAAGACTGTCAAGCAAGCAATGGAGAACACAAATTTAGTAGTCTATACAAAATTACTCAAGATCATTAAATCCAAAACTGATTACAAAGAGTTGTGGGCGAGGTGGAGGGAGGGGAAATCACACAAAACTGGGTACCTAGGCAATAACATTGCAGATTAAATTCAACATTGATAAATGCAAAGAAATGCACATTGGAAAAAAAATAATCCCAGCTACAGACATATAATGATGTGTTTTAAATTAATTGTCACCACTTACGAAAGAGCTCTTGGAGCCATTGTGGATTGTTTTTTGAAAACTCCAGCTCAGTGTGCAGTTGTGGACAAAATATGAACAGAATCTTCAGAATCATGAGGAAAGGGATAGAAAAGAAGACAGAAAACATCATAGTACCACTATATAAATTCATGCTGCATCCACACTTTGAATACTTCGTCCAGTTCTGGTGGCTGCATCTCAAAAAGGATATATTGGAACTGAAAAAGGTTCAGAGAAGGGCAACAAAGATGATCAAGGTTATGGAATGGCTTCTGTATGAGTAGAGGCTAAAAAGATTAGGGCTGTTCATCTTAGGAAAGAGACAATTCAGGAGGCATATGAGAGAGGTCTAGACATTCACGAATTGTGTGTAAAACTTGAATATAGAGGTGTTATTTACCTTTTTGTACAATAGAAAATCCATAGGTCATTCAGTGAAATTAATAGGAAGCTGGTTTAATACAAACAAGAGGAAATCCTTTTTCATACAATGCACAATTAAACTATGGAATCATTGTCATGGGATGTTGAGATAGCTAAAAGTATATCTGGGTTCAAAAAAGAACTCGGTAAGTTGCTGGAGGATAGGTCTATCAATGGCTATTAGCCAGGATTGTCTTATGTTTTACTAGGCATACCATGCACATCTAGGTGCTAGGTGGACAGCTGAGTTACTGAATGCTAAGGAAGTCTGTGCTTTTACAAATTCCCTCAGGAAATCAGTCATGGATTTGTTTCATCCCCACAGCACTACGTCTGGAGAGAAAGTGCAGCATATCTTAGCTACCTTTACCCTAAGGTGAGGGAAGAGAAGCTAAGATACTGTGAGTCGTTTTTTAGCCCTAATATGTTAATCTGTAAAGCTACACATTGGTCAGATTCTGACTTTCAGATTACATTTAGTGCATAGCTTTACCCAGACCTGGTAAATCATTTGGGGTTATTTTGGGGGTATCTGCACTGACTGTCATGCCTTCAGATGAATATACACAGGGAATAATGTCTCGATCAGCTCCTTCGGATTCAGTAGAGTAAGAAGACAAATATACATTTCAAAGGAACTTGTGACCAGTGACACCTGCTTTAGTTTAGTTTTAATTAGTGCTTGATTATTTTCTGAGTCAAGAACAATCTGTGCACAATTTTATCAAAACCTGGACAAGTTTCTAAACCACCATGCAGATCCTGTTTTACCTTCTTCCCTCATTGTTAAGCCACTCATGGAGCATACTAATAAGTAGTACAGTACTACACAGATGCCATGGTACAGAGTGACCAGAGAGAAAGAAAGAACAGAAAGGGGGTAGGGTGATTCACAGTCAAGGACAATTTTACTTAGACAAATGAGTAGGCTAAGAGCCACAGCCAGGAAAACAAATGAGTAGGCAGCAAAAGAAACAAATGTGCAATAAAACAAAACCCCACAGGACAGAACCATATCTGCAATAAAGGGGACAAGCCATATATTTTAAAGGAACAACTGGAAAGGAATTTTATGTACACTTTTGCTACAAAATGACATGAGGAAATTCTATATTTTGGCTACTGATATCCAGGTGCTACACCTATTCACTGATCCATCTCATGCCATGACAACATCATTAACACTCCAGCAGTGAGTTAAAGGCCTCTGACCAGTCAAAATGCAGGGGTTTCCAGCGATGTTTATCCTGCATATTGCAGGAATGTTTTGATGTCTGTATTTGATCCCTAGAAGCTGAATAAGTAATCGGATTACTGGGTGCTTTTGCAGCGGATGAGCGGACTACATAGAAACTCTGAAGAAGAGAGTGAGATGCCAGGCTGAATGAGTGGTGGGAGACCAAACTGACTGATCAAACTCTGAGAAAGACATGGCACTGCATAAAGGTAATGAGTTCCCAGATCTCTTCCTTAAACTATCCTCCAAGAGAGCACAGCAGACCACCAAGCTTTCTTCTACAAGCCAGCCCAGGTAGGAGAAGCAGAGGCCTATGCAGGGAATGAGAGTAGCATACTGAGGCTACGTCCAGACTACCCACCGTATCGGCGGGTTAAAATCGATTGCTCGGGGATTGATATATCGCGTCTCATCTAGACGCGATATATCGATCCCCGAGCGCGCTTATATCGATTCCGGAACTCCATCAACCCCAACGGAGTTGCGGAATCAACAGGGAGAGCCGTGAACATCGATCCCGCACGGTGAGGACGGGTGAGTAATCCGATCTTAGATATTCAACTTCAGCTATATTATTCACGTAGCTAAAGTTGCGTATCTAAGATCGATTTCCCCCCGTAGTGTGGACCAGCCCTGAGTCCTGAAGGGGAGATTCCAATCTTTGTTTTATTTTGTTAACAATGTGCTTTGTCCTGGAGCACATGGGAGGAATTCTTCCCCTGTCCCAGTGCTGAGCCTGGTGCCGGGACTGAGAAAGTGTGGTGGTGCCTTATCTATACTGGGGTTGCCAGCAGCTGGTTTTCCCTCTTTCACAAGATGAAGCAGGATTAAGGCAGCCCTAAGTTATGCTGTGGCTGGAATGGACTGAATAGCAATTTTAAAGTAGCTGGGATGTAGGAATGCCCCACCTGTGCCCTGTGCTGGAGGTTCCTGAGAGGAGCAGGTGGCTGGTTCAAAGTGACAGCTGGGGCAGAGTTAAACAAAAAGAATCAGGATCCTCAGTTAAAGCACAGCAAGAATTCAGAGGCGTACATTCATAGGAGAATTCTTGGATGTTTACCCCCCAACATTTCTAAAGTTTTTGTATCACTGGATCTGGATCTGAAAAGTGGGCATTAGTGTCTTTTAGTCTGGACGTAAAATAATATCAGTGACTCTAAAGTTTCCTCTGTAAATTGAAAGACAAGTCACCAGAGAACAGAGCTCCTGCTATGTGCCTATCTTGTTTCCTGAGGCAAAGGAGGAGGAATTCAACTCTTGTAGCTGATTCATCTCTCCTGTCTTTTTGTCTATGGTTAGAATATACTTCTCTGATTTCTTGCTGTGCTTTAACTGAGGATCCTGATTCTTTATGCCTAACATGGTGTCCTCCAAATACACTGCAGCAGCCACATCAGTCACTTCAGGACAAAGTGCTCTTGGAAACAGCACATTGTTTTCTCCAGTAGACAAATAAAATGGATTGTCTGACTGAGGCCACTGCTGCATGGCTTATAACTCTGATGACTTCTTTAACTCTTTGGAAAAGGATATGCATGAAAGATCTGTTTCTCCACTGCCTTGCATCTTGTGTAGACATTTACACCTGTACATGGGGATACTCACTGTGCATAAGAGAGGCTGACTATGAGAAATTAGGGCTGTCAAGTGGTTAAAAAAATCATTGTAATTAATCATGCGAGTAAAAAAATTATCACAATTAATTGCACTGTTAGACAATGATAGAATACCATTTATTTAAATATTTTTGGATGTTTACTACATTTTCAAATATATTGATTTCAATTACAACACAGAATACAAAGTGTACAGTGCACACTTTATATTTGTACTGTAAAAAACAATGAATGTTGAGCATATCTGGCACATAAATACCTTGCAATCCGGCTACAAAAGTGCAATGAAAATGCCTGTTCTCACTTTCTGGTGACATTGTAAATAAGAAGAGGGCAGAATTATCTCCTGTAAATGTAAACAAACTTGTTTATCTTAGCAAATGGCTGAACAAGAAGTAGGACTTTGTGGACTTGTAGGCGCTGAAGTTTTACATTGTTTTGTTTTTGAGGGCAGTTATGTAACAAAAAAAAATCTACATTTGTCAATTGCAGTTTACAGCAAAGAGATTGCACTACGGTACTTGTATGAGGTGAATTGAAAAATACTATTTCTTTTATTTATCATTTTTACAGTGCAAATATTTGTAATAAAAAATAATATAGACTTTGATTTCAATTACAACACAGAATAAAATATATATACAAATGTAGAAAAACATCCAAAATCTTTAATAAATTTCAATAGATATTCTATTGTTTAACAGTGCGATTAAAACGGCGACTAATTGCAATTAATTTTTTTAATTGCAATTAATTTCTTTGAGTTAATCATGCAAATTAACTGCAATTAATCAAAGAGCCCTACTAGAAATCAAAGACAATGGGGAATCAGGCCTATTCCCATAAGTGTCTCATGAGCAGATAGCAAAGTATTTTTGCCTGTTGTCTTCCTCTCTGTAGTAGAGACATTAGGGGCTGGGACCACATAAAATCTGCTGAAGATTTTGGCAAATGCTTTGCAAATTTCCTTCTCCCGGCCCACCCCAAATTACAAAGAGCATGGGATTTCTTCAAGCAAATTCAGTGACAATATGTTTGAAACCAACTAATTGTTGTAAAGCTTTGCTGTTATCATTGAATTGTTCGAAATAAAACAGCCTTTTACTTTGCCCCATCCTGCCTTTAAAACCCTAGCACTTGCCTCAATATCCTACATCACTCACTCATGTCATCTTCTCCCAGATACTTTCTGGTTCTCTCAGACTTTTCTACTCCCTTCCCTACAGAAATATTCCATTTCCCTATAGAATACTCTTTTCTTTTCTCTTGACTTTTAGTGCCTATACTGAACCCTCTTACACTAGTTTTATACCAGTGTAAGTTTTCTATAGAATTACTCGATTGACATGGCATGCAAATCCTTATAGTTTAGATCATAAGCCACTAGCTGATGGGAGTTGGAAAAATATTCCGCTGCGGGGTAGATGCACCGTTGGCCTGGTCTGGTATAGTTATGCCTCTGCTTCCAAATAACATTTGCACACAGGTGTTGTCACAGGGTAAAGGAAAAATGTTGTAATCTTGCTCTGTTAGCACTTATTTATGTATCATATGATAAATACAAGTTCTTATCCCATGGATAACAACAAAATTAGAAACTATCAGTGAAAGACTCTAGATGTCAGTCCCGCCTGGGTAATGCTCTTTCAGAGAGAAATCCAGAAAGCTTCAGAATAATCAAGGAACAATTGAAAAAAAAATTTACCAATTTTTGTTTCCTCTAGTGGAGGAGGAATTGAGACATGTATTTATCATGCTATAAGAGAAGCCAAGTCATTGGTGACAAGGAACCTTTTCTCCCTCTGGTAGTTTCTTTAAAATTAATATAGGTTCTTTTATCCTATAATGCAACACATAGCAAGTGTACTTTAAGGACATTTCATACAAAATACAGGCCATAAGATTCCTGCTTAGAATGAAAACCTTGCTGTATTTCTTGTCATATGGGATAAAGAAAGAAAATGTCTAGTTCCAGGAAAATTATAAAATGTATCTAAATTCTTTAATGTAGTTAACTAAACAGAATTTTACTCAAGACCTTATCACACAGTAATCTATTGCAGAGATATTGGTGCCTAGATATCATGATGTTCGGTACACTAAAAATCCACAGACAAATGTGGATAGATACATAGCTAGGTGTTCTTAAAGAGTTGGATATTGTTGCCAGGAGAGTTTTGTACACTACCGAGGCCCCCTTGGAAGAAATGCTGGTGATTTCACAAATTCATATAGTGTTTCATAAGTTCCTGAGAATTCTTGAACTTTGCAAATGAAAAGGGCTGTAAAGTTCACACCATGTATTTTGGACAATTCTGTACTTAGTATGCAGGTTGGTTTCTGTAGTATTTAGTTGCCTTTTCAAATGTTCCTTTAGTAGTAGATGATATCATCTGACGGAAAAATTTACACACATGTCTTGTGTGTCAACGACTTCTCTAACTATAGATATGGATGTGAGCAAAATGAGTAATAGATGTTTTGTCATTCAGAGCCTTGACCTACTAATGTTCTCACTTCAGTCCTTCCATTGATCCTTCTACCTCTCCCTGACTACACTGCTAGTGCATGCTACAGATGTATGGATTTTAAATGGGTGGAAAAGAAAAAGCAAATGACCCCCCCTCCAAAAAAAAAAGAAAACAGGCAATATTTTGCACAGTATGTACCTCTTGGCATGTCCTTCCACCACTTACTAGGACATAAGATATCTGCAAGAACTGTTGCTTTGTGGGGCACTAAATCCTTCATTACCTTCATGGTGGCATTTCTCCAGTAATCAACATTTCTAGTCCTTGTATATTTCTGTGCTATTACTGGGTACTACCACTTTATGGAAACATATATAGCTTCTAGCATATAATGGGCTTCTTTAGTGATTTATGTGATGGCCTTTGTTGGGGGGGATGCAGCCAGACATAGCCCCAGGGGGTGGGGATGCATTGTGGCAGGATCCCCATCCAGGATTACCAGGGTTGCTCAGTGACTGCTACAGTCTTTGTAATGGTGCATCTTCTTCCTATATGTTGCCTGGTCAGTTGGCTAGTGTGGATGTGATGGGGCCCCAGCCCTCCTTTATCATATCTCTTCCCATGCTCTTTAGCTATCTGAGTTCAAGGACTAGCCACATAATAATAGAGGGAGAAAAGGAAGGGTTCTTCCAGCTGCTCCCCCATTGTGTTTCCAAACAGAGCTAGTAACAACTTATGCCTTTGTCTTTTTGCTTTTATACTCTACTCGGTTTTCACTGAGATTCTTTGTGTGACAGCTTCACAGATCTGGACCTACAGCACTAACATTGCACCAATGTCACTAAGTGCATGAAAATGATTTTGCACAAGTTTGTGAGAAACTAAAAAAGACCTTCTCTGACTTCCTGAAACATGAATCAGGCAAGAGGCACTGCTGCCGTATCTGCCCCTTTTCATCCTCCTGTGCTTTTCAGGATATAAGGAATTTTCCTATATTTAACCTTTAGGGCCTGATTCACTGCAATGCTGTAGTTTTAACCTGGTGTAAAGATTCCCTTCAACTGAGTTCTACCAAGACCGGCGCTAGGGGTTTGAGCGCCCTAGGCGGACGGCAATTTCGCCGCCCCGCACGCTGGTCCCGCGGCTCCGGTAGAGATGCCGCAGTGGTGCCTGTGGAGGGTCCGGTGCTCCGCGGCTCCGGTGGAGCTGCCGCAGTCATGCCTGCGGGCGGTTGACCAGAGCTGCGCGAGGAGCCGACCGTCCACAGGCAGGACTGCGGCAGCTCCACCGGAGCCACGGACCAGCAGACCCTCTGCGGTCACCACTGCGGCAGCTCCACCGGAGCTGCCTGCCTCCCCCTCCGGCAAAATGCCGCCCACCAATTATTCTGGCGCCCTAGGCGATTGCCTAGGCAGCCTAAATGGTAGTGCCGGCCCTGAGTTCCGCAGATACAAAATTGAAGAAATGCAGTGGTGAATCAAGCTCTTTTTTTCTTGTTCGTTTCATGCTAAAGTAATTTCCTTCTCCTTATTCTTTTCCTCCTCTTCTTCCCTCCCCATCATGGTCCACACTTTTCACCACCTTCAAACTTGTTCCACAGCAGCCTCCCACTGACCCCCATTCCCCAAGCAGAACAAAAGCAAACTAAAAATGAAAATCTTTTAGTTTTTAATATAAAAACTCAGCATAAATTAAAAGAGCAGATATATTACAGATTCATAGACTTAAGGTCAGAAGGGACCATTGTGATCATCTAGTCTGACATCCTGCACATTGCAGGACATAGCAGCTCACCCATTTCTTTGATTTATCCCACGATACTTCCCTTCCTTCCATTCCTAGTCTCTCGTTATGATAGTGAGTTCTTTGGTCACATAGTAAGATTTAGACTGAAAGCAAGTAATGCAGCAAGCTGAGCTGAAATCACTCAAAGTTGATTCTCAGCATTTCTCAGGTGGTGCTCAGGACTTTATAGGATCCTAAGAGCCTCGATCTTCAGCTACCCAATCCCGCCTTAACTACTATGACACACATTTTTCAGATTTGCTCACATGCAAAAGTCACTGCACAAATCCTACTGAAAGAGAAATAATTTTCTCAGGTTCCTCTCCTCAGTTCTAAATACAAGCAGCATTTTCCTTAGTCTGCAGTGTCTTTGGCTCCTCGTTCAAGCTAAAATAGAGGAATATAAACTATGCTTGAATAGCAGCACCTTTAGCACATGCTGTTTGGAAACCAGTAAACCAATTTCCCCTGCCCCTGATTGGTCTCTTGAGGAGTACAGCATGTTCACAGCCATTTTCAGATGCCAAAACTGTCCTGACAAAGTCAATTAATATGGTAACAAGAGAGTTAGTGTCCAAAAAGTGTTTCCTGAGGGTCTTGTCACATAAGACATTCGAAATAGTTACAATCTGCATTGCTTTCCCCAAATGCAAATTTCTACAAACCTTTGTAATTGCCAGTGTCTTGCGTACATGGAGCCAGATAAAGATAAAAAGCCAGATGCAGCTCGATGCAGAACACCCCATATCCTCACTTCAGTAGGAGCTCAGCACTCACCAGATCAAGCCCTAGACACAATGATTAAATGTATAATATACAAGTAAATATTATTAAGATTAGCCATGCTGGGCAGGGATGCAAAAACTATGCTTTGAAGTGTCCCTAGCCTCTGTTGCCAGAAGTAGGGAATGGACGACAGGGGATGAATCACTTGATGATTAGCTGTTCTGTTCATTCCCTCTGAAGCACCTCACATTGGCCACTGTCAGAAGACAGGATACTGGACTAGATGGACCATTGGTCTGACCCAGTATGACTGTTCTTATGTTCCACAGAATAGCAAACTGGGTGGAAAGCCAAAGCTGTCCCCATATATAGTCCAGGGGTGGGCAAGGAGCATATGTTCATTGTTATGACTTTGCATTTGCTGGTTTTTGGTTGGATTATGGTACAAACCTGAAATTAAACACATTGGACCAGATTCTCAACTGTGCCTTGTATACCCTGGGCAGAGGTGGGAGAACATAAAGGAGACATGTGTGTCTCTCTATGATCCTGGGGCCAGTTCCACAATAGGCTGGTTCTAGCTGAAATTTAGAATTTCTCTAAAATGTACTGGCTGTCTTAATTCCAAAGGGCCATTATGCTAACTGGGGCTTGCCATAACACAATGGTTTGCCAACCATGCCTCCTTGGTTGGCCAATCCTCTTTGTTCACCATCTATGCTGCTAAGAACATGGTGTGCAGCTTCACTCAGGAGAATCTTCATCTGACTGGTTAAGCTGATTTTACAAGACATTTGTGCCACTGGAGCAGCAAAAACCTAGCAAAAAAGTGCTCATCTTTGTACTTAAACAATTGCATTTTTAATAGCAAGAAAATAATATAAGCATCATTTACTTTAATGGTGGGTCATAACACAGATTTACCCAAGAAACCATCTTAGTCTCCGGGATAATGGCTATTAGACAATTTTGTAAAAATGTGTATTATTCTATAGCCTGAAATGGAGCTGTGTGGGCCTCTTGGGTACTTATGCAACTTTGTAAAACATGTATTTGAAGCCATTTCAGCCTTTCATGAAAATCTCTAACTCAAAAAAGTGGATTATATATACAATGGACCCAACACCTCCTGACTGTCTTTTCCCATGTGTCTTACAATTACATGTCTGAGATATGTGTTCTCTATAGAAAAAAAAAACAAGTCAGAAATGGGGAAATATAGATTTTAACACACATTATCTAGCCTCTTTGCAATTCTTCTCTTTTTAAAATTTCTATAGGCTGAAAAGCTGTATACTTCTTAGAAAATAAGCAGTTCCCACATTTCAACTTTTGAAACGGGGCATTTTTGGTGGAGTTCTTTTTTCAATACTGAGGGGGGGTTGGGACTCTACCTGGCTAAATGACTGTGCAGGCAACAAGATACATCTCCAGAGTTGAAAGTATCAGCTCAGTCCTGATAGCTATAACACAAAAATAGCACAATAAATTGTGCGGGTAAGTCTGTTGTGCCTGTACAATACTGTGGATGCCACTGGTAAATAGGTGAAACCAGTTCACCATTAAAAAGACTTCATTTGTCAACAGTTACTACATTGATATTTAAGATTTTTTTCTAGTCTAACTGTAGGGAAATGATACAGTGTCTCAGATACTGTATGGTGGCAACTGTTGGTAAAAACTGACCGTTAATGACAACTATTATATCATGGCTGTCTCATCACACATACATGCATATCATGATAATAAAAACCAGAGGAGTCAGGGGTTAGCTCTGCATCCCTTGCTGTAGCTTTATCAGCACGCTGTCCTCCTTTTAGTGTCTGTCATTTCTCACAACTATCCCAGCAGACATCTGATATGAGGGGGGAGTATACATCTCCTGGAGCAACTCCAGCTTCCCTTTGACCTGGATGCTGTTTCATTTCACTTAAACACCTCTTCACTCATCAGCTTAAATCTGCTCACTACCCCTACAGACTGCACCCCAGCAACCCAGACAGCAGCCATGCTGCATCATTACCCTTTAGCTAATTGTTAGTCAGAGACAGATGGCGGGTAGGAGGAGTATCTTAATAATGTCTCAGTTTTAATTTTATTCGCCTCTTTAATTTCTTTTATGACTGATAGATTTCTCAGAAGAATGTCCCCTCTTGAGATGTTATGTGTAAATCCATGTGCAGCCAGATGAAAATAGACATTTATACTATGATTGCTTGCGTAGAGCAACATAATGACTAGAGCTGGTCAGGAATTTTTTGACAAGATGTTTTTCCCCTTGAAAAACATTGTTTTGTCAAAATTAAAACAGTGGGAACAGATCAGTCTTGATGAATTTTGCTACTTAAAAAAAAAGTTTATTATAAACATTTTGATTAACCCAAACTGATTTTTTGTTTATTTTTGCCTTGTCAGTTTCCAAAAATTTTCAAAATTGAGTTTTGGGTCCCAGTTTGGAATAGGAAATTTTTTAGAAATCTTGCATATTTTCCCAGGATGGGAAAACCATTTCCACCCAGCTCTACTAATGACAAATCCCAACCCCCATCCTCTGCTGCTACACAAAACACCACAGAAAATTTTCAAAAGTGCCTAGTCATTTAGAAGCCTAGGTTCCGTTTTCAAACCACTAGATTCCCTTAGGTGGTATTGAAAATGGGATTTGGGCCTTCAAGTTAATGAGGAGATATTGAAAATGTTACACTTGGTCTCTGGGAGTGAGAGTGCTGTCCTTCCCTGAAACTACAATATTGCTCCATTGTTATGTAGGGAAAACAAATTCCCCAAAGTGTAGCCTGCTAGAGACAGGATGAACAAATACCAAACTTTACTGACTCCTTCCACTGTTTTACAGAATTTCTTTAACTCAGGAAGATACATCTGTACAACCTCCAGGGGGGATGATATGCATTCTTTTCTTTGATGCGGAAAGCATTACCTCCTTCATGTGCCCATCACATACTGGTTTGAGGAGAATCCCATTAGGTTTGAAGTCATATTTTTCTGTCTGGGATATCATCAATTCAGGCATGGCTCTTCACAGTATGCATTTCTAAAATGAAGTATAAAGGATTACCATTTTAGGAATGACTGAATCACTGAATGTATAAATACTTTGGTCTTCTGGGGATTCACTCCTAACGGAGGGTATGCAGTGTTTGTACCTCTGTCCCATCCTCAAGGTTTTGCTGAGGGGGGAAGTCAGAGCTCAATGGAAGTACTACAAGGAGCGGCTGCCTGAGGGGTGCCATGACTCATTATATCCCTTGCCTACACTATCCCCATAAATTCCAAGATACACCTCTACCTCGATATAACGCTGTCCTCGGGAGCCAAAAAATCTTACCACGTTATAGGTGAAACCATGTTATATTGAACTTGCTTTGAGCCTCTCAGGGTTCCTTCCCCACTCTGAACTTTAGGGTACAGATATGGGGGACCTGTATGAGAAGCTCTAAGCTCAATTACCAGCTTAGATCTGGTCTGGCTGCCACCACTCGCAAGCACTACTTTCCTTCTCTGGGTAGCCTTGAGAGACTTCACCAATTTCCTAGTGGATCCAGATCCAACCGCCTTGAATCTAAAAACAAGGAAAAATCAATCAGATATTAAGAAAAAATCTTTTAAAGAAAAGAAAGGTAAAAGAAAACCCTCTGGGAGAGATTAGCATACCATCTATTCTCACAGACATAGAGGATGTTCCCCTGGGCAAAAACTTAGTTACACAAAAAAATACTCAAATACCCAAAAATACCCAAAATTTGATTATTCCTCTAATTGCACAAGACAGGTTACAAAGAAATAAACATAAGCCTATTTATTTCCTTCACTAATACGCACTACTTATTAAGAGGCTGAATTCTGGAGCTTTCCCACTCCGGTCAAAGTGAAACTGACCCAGACAAAGGAAACTTCCCTCCTTCCTTTTGAAACATCTTGTTCCCCATTGGTTCCTCTGGTCAGGTGTCAGCTAGGCTAGTGAACTTCTTAACACTTTACAGGTAAAAGAGGCATTAACCCTTAACTATCTGTTTATGACAGAGCCACTGGAGTGTGCATTCCCACTCCGCCCCCCAGAGCACTGCTTTACAGCATTATATCCAAATTCATGTTATATCAGGTTGTGTTATATCGGGGTAGAGGTGTAGTTCCATCCACCTATGGGGTTGTTTGGGTTGAATGCACATCATTCCTGATGAAATCAGGGTTGCAGGTCACTTGGGCTACTGTACTTTCCCCATCAGACAGACCTTCCAGTCCTGAAGATCCTGCACTTGGTTAATACTAGCAGTGCTTGCTGTGTTACCCAAGGCTGAATCAAACTTATAGACATCAAAGATGAATGTATAACGGTATCCATTATAGCAAACGAGTGATAGTCTATTTTCTTTGGTGTGTAGCATTGTTTCTGTTCAGCTTTCCCATCAAGAGGGCATACTAGTTTTCTGTATTTAAAAAATAAAACAAAACTGCATCTAGCATTGTAACATCCTGTTAACTAAAGATGAGTAGATAATTAGGACTTTAATTTCTTTCGGTGCTGAAAAGAACTAGCTTTGCATAAGACAATTATATAATCTGATTACCTTTCAAAAGGAGAGAGGCTTTTTAACAAAATGTATTCTAGTCATTATAAATTGTTATTTGGATTGAATCGCTCATGAAGTATGAAATCTGGGAGGAGCCAAGGGAAAAGAAACAGTAAGATCTACCTCTTTCAAGATCCTATAGACTTTCATCACTGTCTGATCATGGCTGCAGTGTAGAAGTTCATGCATATTTTGACACAGTAAAACGTAGATCTTTAATGAAATAATCAAACCAAAGCATTAATTTATCTAAACATTCACACATGCACCCCTGCAATTTGCTTTTATCTGTTGCCTGTACATTTATTTGTTGCTCCTTCTGAATTTGAGTATTTTATGGTAATAGAATTAATTTTTATGCAGGTCTGCTGAGGTAAGTTATTTCATTACTTGCAAGGGAAACTTACAAATTAGGATATCATCAGATATTCATAGTTAATGAAACTGGTTAGCCATCCCATTAGTTACCGTCAATTCTAAAAACAACAGGAACAATAGTCTGTCCAATATCCTCACTATCACCTTTATGGCGGATCAAGGTTTGAATTTAAGGAGATGGCCAAGCAACAATGAGGTAGATCAGCTAATTACCTCATTCCTCATAGTCCTGGACTTGTGTTGTAATCTGAAAGAATAAATCAGCTCTATGTAGTATTAAAAGGAATAAGAAAGCAAATATTAAGAGAAAATGAACATGTCACTAACAAACTTACACTACAACACACTACAAACTTACGTTGACCTATATTAGATTGATTTACAGCCACCACAGTAATTACTGTGGTGTTTCATGTCCATGCTGCCCTCCTGTTGGTGGTGCATGTCTTCACAAGGTGTGCTTCCACCAACTTAAGAGGGGTAGTGTGGGGAGCCGAGAGCCAGGGCTCTCAGATCCAAACACAGCTCCTCACCGGGAGCCCAATTGCCCCAGGATCCCTGCCAGGAGTCCCCTCCCCGGGCTTCCTGCTTCCCCCAGCTCTTAGCTTCCCACGAGGAGCACAACTGTATTCCCTCCCCGCAGCTCTTGGCTCGCTGATCCCTGCCAGGAGCCCAGCTGCCAGATGCTCCCCACTTCCATAGTCCCTTTCCTTTTTGTTGGCAGCCTCCATGACCAGAATGCATGGGTGAGGTGAGTTAACAGCTACTCTTTTGATGGCACAAAATACTTCTTTTCCAACCCTTTTGCTGTGGGAGGAAAAGAGGTGGGCCTTTGCCACAATGCTTTAGTGGTGTTGTGGATGGTATTAATGAGGGGCAAAGCCACCCTCAAGAGACTTTCAGGCACCAAAATGTCAACTATTGGGTCGGTCTCCTCTGACACCTCCTCCACCTGCATGTCCAAATTTTGAGCCAACCTTCTGATCAACTCCTGGTGGGCTTTGGTGTCCATAGCCAGCAGTGTGGTAGATGTGCCTGTCATTGCTTCATTGGGGGAGGATGAGGAAGATGCCTGTGGTGGCACTGGGTCATCTTGCCCCTCTGGCTCATGGGTATCTGTGCCAAAATACCCTGCATGGTGTCAGGATCAGTGCTAGTCCCCAGGCCTGGGCTCATCTCGGTACCAGGCCCTATGTCGGTCCTGCCGCAGTCTCGGGGCCGGCCTTCATGTCCATCTTTTGTCCCTGCAGAGATTCCCAGACTATAGATCAGGGATTGGCAACTTTTGGCACGTGGCCCGCCAGGGTGCCCTGGTGGGTTGGGCCAATTTGTTTACCTGCCATGTCCGCTGGTTCAGCCGATCACGGCTCCAACTGGGGGGGCCGCATGCCAAAGGTTGCTGATCTCTGCTATTGATGTTGATGAAAAATGCTGGACAAGCACAAATCCATGGAGCTGGAAGTGCTAAAGGAGTTGGTGGATGTGATTACAGAGCTATTGGCCATTATCTTTGAAAACTCATGGTGATCGGAGGAGGTCCTAGATGATTGGGAAAAGGCTAATGTAGTGCCCATCTTTAAAAAAGGAAAGAAGGAGGATCCAGGGAAATACAGGCCAGTCAGCCTCACCTCAGTCCCTGGAAAAATCTTGGAGCAGGTCCTCAAGGAATCAATTCTGAAGCACTTAGAGGAGAGGAAAGTGATCAGGAACAGTCAGCATGGATTCACCAAGAGCAAGTCATGCCTGACTAATCTAATTGCCTTCTATTATGAGATAACTGGCTCTGTGGGATGAGAGGAAAGCAGTGGATGTGTTATTCCTTGACTTTAGCAAAGCTTTTGATACGGTCTCCCTCAGCATTCTTGCCAGCAAGTTAAAGAAGTATGGTCTGGATGAATGGACTATGAGGTGGACAGAAAGCTGGCTAGATCATTGGACTCAATGGATAGTGATCAATGGCTCCATGTCTAGTTGGCAGCTGGTATCAAGTGGAGTGCCTCAAGGGTAAGTCCTGAGGCCAGTTTTGTTCAATATCTTCATTAATGATCTGGAAGATGGCGTGGACTGCACTCTCAGCAAGTTTGCAGATGACACAAAACTGGGAGGAGAGGTTGATATGCTGGAGGGTAGGGATAGGATACAGAGGGACAAATTAGAGGATTGGGGCAAAATAAATCTGATGAGATTCAACAAGGACAAGTGCAGAGTCCTGCACTTAGGATGGAAGAATCCCATGCACTGCTACAGACTAGGGACCAAATGGCTAGCCAGCAGTTCTGCAGAAAAGGACCTAGCGGTTACAGTGGACGAGAAGTTGAATATGAGTCAACAGTGTGCCCTTGTTGTCAAGAAGGCTAATGGCATTTTGGGTTGTATAAGTAAGGGCATTGCCAGCAGATTGAGGGACGTGATCATTCCCTCTATTCAACATTGGTGAGGCCTCATCTGGAGTAATGTGTCCAGTTTTGGGCCCCACACTACAAGAAGGATGTGGAAAAATTGGAAAGAGTCCAGCGGAGGACAACAAAAATGATTAGGGGGCTGGAGCACATGACTTATGAGGAGAGGCTGAGGGAACTGGGCTTATTTTTAGTTTGCAGAAGAGAAGAATGAGGGGGGATTTGATAGCTGCTTTCAACTACTTGAAAGGAGGTTCCAAAGAGGATGGATCTAGACTGTTCTCAGTGGTACCTGATGACAGAACAAGGAGTAATGGTCTCAAGTTGCAGTGGGGGAGGTTTAGGTTGGATATTAGGAAAAACTTTTTCACTTAAAGAGTGGTGAATGGGTTACCTAGGGAGGTGGTGGAATCTCCTTTCTTATAGGTTTTTAAGGTCAGGCTTGACAAACCCCTGCCTGGGATGATTTAGTTGGGGATTGATCCTGCTTTGAGCAGGGGTTGGACTAGATGACCTCCTGAGTTCCCTTCCAACCCTGATATTCTATGATTCTATGATGGAGGGGGCCACTGACAAGGATCTGGACCTTGGCCCTTGGTGATAGGCCCACGAGGTCCAGAAGGGGCATTGACTCAGTGCCTGCCACTGTGATGGCCATGACATCATAGGAAAGGCTGCCCTTCCTCGTTTGGAGTGGTTCCTAAAGCAGTGCCGGCTTCACCTAGTGGTGTACGACTCTGCCTCCAAGTCCAATGAAGACTCCAACCCCAGTGACCAAGGTGGTGCGGAGCGAGACAGTGCCAGGGAGTGCTTCCAGGGTGAGGGCAAGCTATTGCCCCTAGAGGGCACAGTGCCTCTTTGTGGTGCTGGTGCCAGTGTCAGTGTCTGTGCAGGGGACTGCACTGTCATCACTATGAGGTTTATAACCAGGGGGAGGGCTAGCTCAGTTGTTTGAGCATTGGCCTGCTAAACCCAGGGTTATGAGTTCAATCTTTGAGGGGGCCGTTTAAGGAACTGGGGTAAAAATCAGTCTAGGGATTGGCCCTGCTCTGAGCAGGGGGTTGGACTACATAACCTTCTGAGGTCCCTTCCAACCCTGATATTCTATGATTCAAGCAAACTGTTATAGAAAAAGAATGCTGTATTCTTCTTCAAGTGCTTGTTCATATCAATTCAAGTAGGTGTGCACATGCTGCATTCATAGTCATTAAAAGTTTTTTTCCCCAGCGGTACTCATTGTGTCAGCTGTGGAGCCTCTTGAAGTCATACCTTCACGGCAGTGTATATAGGTTCCTGCTGACCCGATGCCTCTTCAGTTCCTTCTTACCTCCAGTGACAGTTGTTGGAACAGCTCTTCTCAAGCTATGGCAAGTGATCCCCTAGTGGACTCTCTCTAGTTTTATCTGTAAATAGTTTAAAACTTAGTATTAGTTATTTCTTAGTTAGATAAATTTCAGTTGAGGATTCTCCCCATTACGTTTCCTCTCTCGGGGACCAAGGCATGCCTCAGTCTCAAGGGTTCAAGATGTGCGGGTCCTCTCTGAAGCCTATGCCAAAGGGGTGCCCCCACGACACCTGTTTAAAGTGTTTGGAGGAAACCCATCAGACTGAGAAATGCAAAATCTGTAGAGGCTTCCACCCAAGGACTAAAAGAAAAGGGAATTTAGGCTGAAACTACTCATTTAAATCAACCCTATTTCTCAAGCAGGCACAATGAGACAGTGAGCAGTTACACTACAATGGAATGTAGCTTTGTACCTCGTGAGTGGGATCATCTTCTTCCAAAGGTCTCGGCCAAACTGCAGGAAAAACAAAAAAATAAAACTAGGCCCTATTTCCTAAGGGATACTTGTTATCATTATTGACCTATTCATAGAGAAGCAGCAGCCAGAGGTGGAGATGCACAAGGTGTTCCTTAGTATGCTTTTAGTTTGACCACAATGACTTTTTACAGTGATTTATGTTTGTACTAGTAGAATTTTCACTTTCAAATTTCCTTTTCTATATGGGTCAGACAATCAACGTAAAATACCAGTCTTCCTCAAACACTTTAGTTTTGTAGGCTACCACTGTAACCACCATCATGTCCTCTTTGAAACTGAGTTCGGATTTATTCAGGAGTCCCCATTAGTAAATTGATTTCTAGCTTACAATATACACATTTCTTCAGAAACTGACTTACTATGGCAACCTCAAAAAGTTAGAGAGGAGAAAAAAAATAAACTTGCTCTGATACTTAGAAAGTGGAAATAAAACAACATCTAACTTTCATTATTTTGAGTAGTTTTAAATCTCTCTAGCTGTTGTTTATATTTGATTTGATTTTACACCTTTTTCCAATTAGCTGTACAGTGCAACTTCCATCTGAACTGCATTTTGCTATCAACTGTTGAAATTGTCCTAATCCTCATATTTGTTTTTTAGCTGCCTGTATTATAGTCAGCTTCACTTGCATTATCATCACCCTTTCATTTCTGCTCTTGGCTACTTACACTTTGATCCATTAATTGGTTTTTTAGGATTTCATTTTCTGATGTTTTTTCCCTCTGTTCTGTCTGGAATATGACCCTTTATGAGCTTTCTTGTTCCTGCACTCATTATTCCATCATATACCTCCAAATCATATTTATTGTTGTCTTCTTAACTTTGTAGATACCATCCTCCTAGATCAAATTACAAAGGATGAATATAAACAAATAACACAAGTATGTAGGGAAAAAATTAGAAAGGCCAAGGTACAAAGCAAGATTAAACAAGCTAGAGACATAAAGGGTAACAAGAAAAATATTCTACAAATACATTAGAAGCAAGAGGAAGACCAAAAATAGGGTAGGCTCATTACTCAGTGAGGAAGGAAAAATAATAACAGAAAATGTGGAAATGGCAGAAGTACTCAATTACTTTTTTGTTTCAGTTTTCATCAATAATTTTAGTAGCAATTGGACATCTAACTTAATGCTAGTGAAAATGAGGTAGGATCAGAGGCTAAAATAGGGAAAGAAAAGTTAAAAACTGCTTAGGCAAATTAGATGTCTTCAAGTCACCAGGGCCTGATGAAATAGATCCTAGAACACTCAAGGAGCTGACTGAAGAGATATGTGAGCCATTAGCAATTATCTTTGAAAAGTCATGGAAGACGGGAGAGATTCCAGAGGACTGGAAAAAGGCTAATATAGTGCCAATCTATAAAAAGGGAAATAAGGACAATTTGAGGAATTACAGACCAGTCAGCTTAACTTCAGAACTCTGAAAGATAGTGGAGCAAACAATTTACCAATCAATTTGCGAACACCTAGAAGATACTAAGGTGATAAGCAACAGTAAGCATGGATTTGTCAAGAACAAATAATGTGAAACTAACCTTACAGCCTTCTTTGACATGGTAACAAGCCTTGAGGATAAGGGGTAAGTGGTAGATATGGTATATCTTGACTTTAGTAAGGCTTTTCATACTGTCTTGCATGACCTTCTCATAAACAAATAAGGGAAATACAACCTAGATGGACCTTCTACTAGGTGGGTGCATAACTGCTTGGAAAACCATTCCCAGAGAGTAGTTATCCGTAGTTCACAGTCCAGCTTGGAGGGCATATTGAGATGAGTCCTGCAGGGACCAGTTCTGGGTCCAGTTCTTTTCAAAATCTTCATCAATGATTTAGATAATGGCATATAGAGTACCGTTATAAAGTTTGTGGACGATACGAAGCTGGCAGGGGTTGCAAGTGCTTTGGAAGATAGGATTCAAAATTATCTGGATACACTGGAGAAATGGTCTGAAATAACTAGGATGAAATTGAATATGGACAAATGCAAAGTACTCCACTTAGGAAGGAACAATCAGTTGTACACATACAAAGTGAGAAATGACTACCTAGGAAGGAGTACTGCGGAAAGGGATCTGGGTGTCATAGTGGATCACAACCTAATATGAGTCAACAATGTAACACTGTTGCAAAAATAGCAAACATCATTCTGGGATGTATTAGCAGGAGTGTTGTAAGCAAGACATTAGAAGTAATTTTTCTGCTCTACTCCACACTGATTAGGCCTCAGCTGGAGTATTGTGTCCTGTTCTGGGCACCACATTTCAGGAAAGATGTGGAAAAATTGGACAGAGTCCAGAGAAGAGTTACAAAAATGATTAAAGGTCTAGAAAATATGACCTGTGAGGGAAGATTGAAAAACTGGGTTTGTTTAGTCTGGAGAAAAGAAGACTGAGAGGGGATATAACAGTTTTCCTGTACACAAAAGATTGACACAAGGAAGAGGGACAAAATTCATTTTTCTTAACATCTGAGGATAGGACAAGAAACAATGGGTTTAAATTGCAGCAATGGTTGGACATTAGGAAAAAACTTCTTAACTGTCAGGGTGGTCAAGAACTGGAATAAATTTAATAGGGAGGTTGTGCAATCTCCATCACTGAATATTTTTAATAGCAGGTTGGACAAAGACCTGTCAGAGATGGTCTAGATAATACTTAGTCCCACTATGAGTGCACAGGAATGGACTAGATGACCTCTCAAGGTTCCTTCCAGTCCTACAATTCTAAGATTTTCAGCCCTCTTCTTGATCTTAATCTTGTTTTTGACAGAAAAATTTAAATATTTACAAGTGAAACTATATGGAAAATGACTGATTATATTATTTGCTTGAATATCAAATCATATATAAAAATATTTGCTGAACACTTAGGACTTACATAATCTTATATTTTCAAAGTACTTTAGAAACATTGGACGAAATGAATCTCTGATGCAATTCTATTGAAGTAAATGGAATTTCTATATCAGTGAAAGTGGTCAATTAATCCTCCACAAACTACCACATATTAAAAGTTGAAGTAACATTCCCAAGGCAACACACCCTGATTCACTACCGGAACTAGAAATTGCAGTTTCTGGATTCTGGCCCAAAACTAAATCCAAGGGGCTGTGCTGCCTTTATTACTGAGTGCTGATTATTAATGAATAAGAATCTGAGTAGTGAATGTTCGATGACTATCATGAGTTCTTGCTGCCAAAGTGTGATCTGAAGTCAGAAGTTTACATCAGCCAATAAAGGGGGTTCCTAATTTGTGGACTCCATCATTTAACAGGAATATGCAGGAAAGCCAGCAATTAATGCTAAGTGATTAATTTAAGCACAAGATCTTGGTGATATCCAAAAGCAAGAACAGCAGGAGAAGACAGGATTCCTTGCCTAGTGGATGGGGCAGGGGAGAAGTAGACATGATATACCTTGATTTTAGTAAGGCTTTTGGCACAGTTCCACATTACATCCTCATTAGCAAAATAGGGAAATGTGGTCTAGATCAGTGGTTCTCAAAGCCGGTCCACCGCTTGTTCAGGGAAAGCCCCTGGCTGGCCGGGCCAGTTTGTTTACCTGGTGCATCCGCGGGTTGGGCTGATCATGGCTCCCACTGGCCACAGTTCACCGCTTCAGGCCAATGGGGGTGGCAGGAAGCAGCAGCCAGCACATCTCTTGGGGGAGGTTAGAAGCACTTTGGGAGACAGAATTAGAATTCAAAACAACCTTGACAAGTTGGAGAATTGGTCTGAATTCAACAAGATGAGATTAAAGAGGAGTGCAAAGTATTTCACTTAGGAAGGAAAAATCAAATGCCCAAAATAAGGAATAACTGGCTAGGTGGTAGTACTGCTGAAGAGGATATGGGGTGATAGTGGATCACAAACTGAACATGAGTCACCAATGAGATGCAGCGGCAAACAAGGCTAATATTCTAGAAGTATTCTAGAATATTAACAGGAGTGTTGTATGTAAAACATGGCAGGTAATTGTAACACTCTATTCAGCACTGGTGAAGTCTCAGCTAGAGTACTGTGGTCATGTCTGGGTGCTACACTTTAGGAAAGTTGTGGACAAACTGCAGAGAATCCAGAGGATAGCAACAAAAATGCTAAAGGTTTAGAAAACCTGACCTATGAGTAAAGGTTAAAAAAACTGAGCAGTTTTGAGGGTGCAACCTTCAAAATATATTAAGGGCTGTTATAAAAAAGACTGTGATCAATTGTTCTCCAAGTCCGCATGAGAAGTAATAGGGTTAATCTGCATTAAGGGAGGTTTATGTTAGCTATTAGGAAATAGCTTCTGGCAACAAGGTTAGCTGAGCACTGGAATAGGCTATAAAGGGTGGTTGTGGAATAGCCATCACTGGAGATTTTTAAGGACAAGTTGGACAACCCCCTGTCAGGAATACCTAGGTTTACTTGGTCCTGCCTCAGTGTAGGACTCTGGATTTGGTGACTTCTCGGGCTCTCTTCCAGCCCTACATTTCTATGATCTTAAGACAATCTGAAGCCCAGAAAAGAGCTAGGGCCTAGATCCACAAAGGGACTTAGATGTTGCGATACTGAGTATTGCAACACCTAACTTCTAGGCAACTAGAAAATCATTGGAGAATCATTGGACTCCCCAAAGCCTGAGTTAGGTGCCTTAGCTCCCTGTACAATGAATGGGGAGTGACAGATGCCTGATAATGAGATCCATTAAAGCCAGCATGCTAGGTGGGAAGCTACTTAAGCTAGTTCCCAAGATGAGGGCTGTGCGCCCAGATGCCTAGATTGAGGCAACAGAGCACATGCATAAAGACAGAAACATAGGCACCTAAGAAACTTTTACCCTGAAAACTTAGGTGCTGAGTGAACTTAGGCATCGATATGGTTAGACAGTTGCCAAGTGGGGTTTTTGTGAATTAAAGTGGAGCCTATAACTGGCTTTTAGGTGCCTAAATCTTGGGGTTAAGACACCTACGAACTTTTGGTGTCTGGGATAAGAGCTCCAGGACAAGCAGTTAACAGCCTCTCTTCTCAGACATGCATACCCATTGGAAAATTGTTTTACCCAGCATCATTAGTTTGCTTCCATCTTTCTACAGGGTCATGTGGATCTGGGACTCTCTTTAGGAACGTAAGTCTCCCTCCTCAATAAAATATATGTGAGGAGACAATTGAAGTTGGCCACATTGGTCCTCCTCAAACTGATTTTTTTTTACAGTGATTGGCTTTGTGAAGAACACACCTGGCTCCAATCCTTCAAAGCACTTTCTACTAAAATATACAATGGGGTGTGCTGGGGATAAGGGGGTGCAGAAGGACACACACAATTCCCTTTCTCATAATCTTATATATAGAGATGCTTATAACAGATCACTTGCTGAATAACTTATCTCCCTGTTGAGCTAGAATCTTGACATTTACTACATTCATTCTTTGGAGGCCACTTAAAAAAAAATCCCCTAGTTGAATATTGCCCTTTCCATTCAAGGTCACCAAAAGATCTTCAGTCATTTTTATCAGTTGCAACCATTGTCACATCTTTGGTATTACAGGGTAGCAATTTACAAAGCAGAAGATTTTCAAAAGCACATGAGGAGTTAGGAGTTCAACTGTCACTGAATTTCAAGAGTTATATTAATTTTTTCCATTGTGTTGGATATGAGACCTCCAGTTTGGAAACCTGAAGGCCATCCGAGGTTATATTTGTTAGATTTTAGGTATAAACAAATTCCATATAATTTTGTTAATCATATACATATTTATGAAAATTGCATTAATTTCAAGCATTACATGACGCCATCTATGAGATGATGTATGCATTCAGTAGCTGTTTTGTGTTGCATTGGGGCATCTGTGATCAGGAGCTGATATTGGACTGTTAGTTGCAAAACATCAATTTGTAGAACATGACCTTATCCCACACATTACAGTCAACATGGTACTTCCACAACCTTTAAAACTGGCACAAGCAAGAACATGCTGGTGTGATACTAAAGCAAACTCTCTAGTAGTTTTCCATTGGTTTAATGTTTGGTGAAATTACAATATTCCAATTATGCGCCTCTTAGAAAAATCACAACCAGTGTTATCAGAAGGAGGATCATCTGCATATTAATTAAGCAGGATAAAGATAAAATATCTCTGTACTGTGTTCTGCTGTCTTTGCTCTAAATAAAATCACAATATTAAGAAGCTGGAGCTAGTGAGACTGAATGAGTGAGCACAGTTACCAGCACTGAAAGCCACATCCACAATAAAGGATCATAGCACATATATTTTTAGGATTCTTTTCAATGAAAGCTACTATATATGCTAAACACAATATAATCATCGAATTGAAACTATATGGGGAACTCAAGTATGAAGACTGTAATTATCCACACTTAAATCTTGTTGATATAGGGAAGTTTCCTAGCATAACTATACTGGAACAATTATTCTGCTACAGTTATACTGGCATGCATCCCCATGTGGATGCTCTATTCAAGAATAAAAGTGATTTTATTACAGAATAAAATCATTTTCATTCCAAAATAGAGTGCCCACATGCCCACTCAGGATAAGTATAGCAGAATAATTATTCTAGTTTAGCTATGCCAAGAAATTTTCTCATGTAGGCATGCCCTGAGAAATCTGCCATGTCCCCTACTTCTGTGAATAGTGCAATCCATTGTTACAAATGGACCTCAGTTTTACATTTCATCCATAAAACAGCAAAGAATCCTGTGGCACCTTATAGACTAACAGACGTTTTGGAGCATGAGCTTTCGTGGGTGAATACCCACTTCCTCAGATGCATCTGAGGAAGTGGGTATTCACCCACGAAAGCTCATGCTCCAAAACGTCTGTTAGTCTATAAGGTGCCACAGGATTCTTTGCTGCTTTTACAGATCCAGACTAACACGGCTACCCTCTGATACTTGCATCCATAAAACAGTTGTGGATTTGAGTCAGTGTTAAGGAAGGAGGAAATGTCTCTTACTGAAAAACCAACATCACTTCTTTCAGCACCATTGGTTTTCCAGAAGGTTCCCGCAAGTACCAAGGACTTTATGAATTGTGGTTTCCATAGCACAAAGCAAATTATCAGTGCTTGACAAATACTAAATGACTAGGCCAAGTGCTGCTTAGTTTGTGAGTAGAGCTGATCAGGAATTTTCCAATGATCAAGGTATCAGTGTTCCCCCCCACTCTGAACTCTGGGGTACGGATGTGGGGAGCCACATGAAAGACCCTCTAATCTTATATTCTACCATCTTAGGTTAAAACTTTCTCAAAGCACAGATTCTTTTCCTTGTCCTTGGATGTTATTGCTGCCACAACCAAGTGATTTACACAAAAATTCAGGGAAGGGTCACTTGGAAACCCCATCCCCCAAAATTATCCCCCAAACCCCTTCACACCCTTTCCTGGGGAGGCTTGAGAATAATATACCAACTAATTGCCTTAGCAATTTGAGCACAGACCAGATCCTTTGTCTTCAGGACACCAAAAATCAGTCAGGTTCTTAAAAGAAGAACTTTATTTATAAAGAAAAAAGTAAAAGAAATACACCTGCAAAATCAGGATGGAAGGTAACTTTACAAGGTAATAAAAAGATTTAAAAGACAGAGGATTCCCCTTTTGGCTCAGCTTCACAGTTACAAAAACAGGAATAAAACTAACTCAGTAGCACAGAAAAAAATCACAACCCAAAACAAAGATAACCTAACACATTTCCTTGCCCTACTTACAATTTCTGTGGTTTTGGATGGATTATTCCAGGTATATTTTCAGGAGATGTTGTACCTGCTTGGCTTCTCCCTCCCTCCGGAGAGGGAACAACAAAATAAAACAACAAACAAATCTTCCCTCCCTCCCCCATTTGAAAGTATCTTCTTTTCTCATTGGTCCTTATGGTCAGGTGCCAGCTAGGTTATTTAAACTACTTAACCCTGTACAGGTAAGGCAATCCAGTACAATTGCCAAGGATACATAATGGTTGCTACCCTTCCCCCTATTCCTAAGACAGGGTTTCTCTGGAAAATGCTGATGTATCAAACCCAAAACATTTTGCAGAAACAAATCTGGTTTGACAAACTTTTGACAAACCACAAATGGAGTTCCAAAGGAACCTGCCTGGTTTCCTTCCAGCTCACCTGGAGAGCTTTGATTTCCAAGATATGCAGATCCCAGGCAGCCCTGCTATGCAGAGTGTGCCAGTGCTGGGCAGCCCAGAATTTCCAGGCTCCCTGCCAGAAGTCCAGGCAGCTGCTGACTGAAATTGACATGAATCTTGTCAGTTTCAGAGACATCCACCACTGAGACCCTATAGCGGCCACTGTTGAAAGGATACATGTCTTATTCCCTGGAGATGCTGTCTATCATGTTTATCTTGAGTCATTTGCATTGTAACTGGTATAGCACTTTCCTCAAGTAGCACATTAAAATAAAACCGCCATCTTCACCCCATTATCTCCACAATTCTTAGATGAACTGATTGCTACTGACCTGGTCGGAATGGAGGGAAATATATATCCACCTTTCTTGTAGATTTTATTCTTATTATGATACATTGTTCATTGTTCTAAGAAGTAATTTCTTTTATTCAGTATTTTATTTAATTGATTTGAGAACACTATTTGACAAAGATTTCAGTGGCTCTGTGGCATTTGTGCTGCTTTTCTGAAACCCAATGTACCCAGCTTTCTGCTGTAATTTCAGCTAACTTTGCAAGAGGGCACTGACTCACTTACATACTCTACCAAAGCAGATTTTAAGTCTCTTGAATTATTTGACATCTTTGGCTTTTCTTGGTAGAGAAACATTTGGAATCCATTCAAGAGCAATAATAACAATCACTTCTTTTGTTCTTTCCAGGACACCTGGTATTTTTCTTGTTGATGGATGGTACTACTCCATTCTGGGGATTAAAGCAGGAATGAGCCCTTTTAAAAACCAAAGTTCTTTTCTGTTATAAGCATTTAGTAGCAGCACTGATAGCTTGATCCCTTAGAAAAATTCAGGCAAGCTCCCTTTTTCCTAGAAAGGGGGCATCTGTTGCTTGATGTAATGACAACAGCAACTGAATACTTTGATCTCATCATTAGCAATGAAACTAGTAACCCATTTCTATAAATTAGCAGATTGACCAAGGAGTCTGAGGAGCAAAATAGCTTAATTCCTTTCCTGTGCTTCAGACGTAAGGGCCCTTTGAGCTTCCTTGTACTGTTCAGTGCAGCATAAAGAGCTCATAACAGAGATCCTAGAGACAGAGAGACAACCAGATCCTGCTAACAATGTCTCTTCTGGTGAAAATTAGAGATCAATAGATATTAAAATGCCTAATTTTCCTGATTGAATTCCATAGAAGAGTGACAATCAAGTAACCTACAGTTATCTGGTATTTAGGAAATAAGTTTGTGTTCTATACCTGAATTTACAACCCAAAAATATCGGAGTCTATCACAAGTTTTCTTTTATCAATATCCATTATCATTGTCAGAATGTTCCTTTAAAAACCAAGAACATGAGAAGAAGAGATAAAAGGAGAACAGTGAAGAGTAAAAAATGTTTCCTACAAATGACTTAAAAAAAATCAATTAGACACTGCACCATTATGGAAAAGATCTGTATAATTTAATAAAGGGTAAGCTATAGGATGTTCATAATCATCCTGATATATTAACTACAGAATCATATCCCAGTCAGGGAATTCTATAGAATAATTCTAAAACCTATATATATATCTATTAAATTCTATCTGTTTTTAGAATAATTTACTCAGAATTGCATTGGCTTCATCCCTGTTCAGTTCTCACCCAACCATTTCAGATACAAAAGGCCTAAGTCTGTTCTGCTCCACAAAACTGTAATGTGAGATTCCTTTAATGAATCCAACCCAAGTGAAGCAACTTCTATTGGACACGTTCTGCAGCTCAATCAGCTGTGGCACATAGAAAATACCTTTTTAATATCTGGCACACCAATGCTTTAGCTCAGGGATGGCAAGCCTGAGCCTGAGAAGGAGCCAGAATTTCCCAATGTACATTGCCAAAGAGCCACAGTAATACATCAGCAGCCCCTCATCAGCTCCCCTCTGCTCCCAGCGCCTCCTGCCCACTGGCAGCCCCATCGATCAGTGCCTCCCATCCTTCCCCACACCTCCTGATCAGCTGTTTACAGGCACGCAGGAGGCTCTGAGGGGGAGGGGGAGGAATGAGGGCAGAGCTAAGGGTTGAACAGTGAGCATCTCCTAGCACATTGGAAAGTCAGTGCCTGTAGCTTCAGCCCTGGAGTCCGTGCCTATACAATAGACGCATATTAACTTCTGAAGACCCACATGTGGTTCCGGAGCCACAGGTTGGCCACGCCTACTCTAGCTTCTGTTTACTAGTGCTGAAGAGCCAGTGTACGGTTCCACTAGTAAATGCTCCCTGCGCATCAGGGAAGCCGGACTGGCTGTCATAAGATTCATAGAGTGGCTTTATTGCTCTCTTTACCCCAATATCAATCCCAACTATTGATTTTTATGAAGTTTATAAGGCAAATGCCACTTTTGGAGAGAGACAAGTACCATTGTGATCTCCCTGAGGGCAAGTCTACACTACAGCACTACATTGGCACAGCTGCACCAATGCAGCTGCATCACTGTAGCGCATCTGGTTAAGACGCGCTATGCCAACAGGAGAGTGCTCTCCCATCGGCATAATTACTCCACCTCGGTGAGAGGCGAAAACTATGTTGGGAGGAGAGCGTCTCCCATTAACATAGTGCCAGTGTGGATAGTGTGAAACTTGACAGTTATCCCACAGTTGTGAAGGGGGCTTTTTCACACCCCTGAACAACATAAGTTATATTGACTTAGGTTGTAGCATAGACCTGCCCTGAGTTCATGCAGGTCTCTTGGATATATAATCTGGTCCTTGGGACTGGTTCTTTAATTTATCAGATTCTGTTCTAACATCACAATTTCCAAGTGTGTCTCTGTGCTGGTCTACACTGTGGGGGGAGGTCAAGGGGAGGGGGAAATTGATCTAAGATACGCAACTTCAGCTACGTGAATAGTGTAGCTGAAGTCGAAGTATCTCAGATCGATTTACCTTGGGTCCTCACAGTGCGGGATCGATGTCCGCGGCTCCTCCGTCGACTCCGCTACCGCCGTTCGTGCTGGTGGAGTTCCAGAGTCGATGGGGAGCGCGTTCGGGGATCGATATATCGCGTCTAGATGAGACGCAATATATCGATCCCTGAGAAATTGATCGCTACCCACCGATAAGGCGGGTAGTCTGGATGTACCCTCTATCTGAAAAGAACAGACCTGGAGCAAGTATCTCCCCAGCATCCTGTTGGATGAAGATTGATGTAAATCTAATAACGTCCATGGAGAGATCATCCACAGAGAGTTGAACCCAGGACCTCTGGAGCCAAGGGTTTGTCTCCATAGTAGCTGCATTTAACTACATTTACCTGATATGATCTAAATCAATATACACCCTTTTAAAAACAATCCAAGTGCGTCCACTTAGGGGGTTGCACCAGTTTAACTAAATATGTTACTAAGCCACAAAGATGATGTGCAGACGAGTCCATTAAGCATCTATTGTTTGATCTTAAGGACCAGGATTAGGAGAGACACATGGTACAGTCACTAGACAGAGACAAGGAGCCACAATGTGTTAACATGAGTGAAACAAGTATATATGTATATATAATTTAGCTTCAGTTCAATATCCTTATTCATTAATTGCTCCCTTCCCTCTCTGGGTAGGGATTTACTGATTGTCTCTCAGGCTTCTTGCTTGTGTTTAGTTTCTTTGATTATTTTATCTTTTTACTCCCCTCTTATCCCAACATTGTCATTTTATCCAACAGTTTCAGCTCCTTTCTAATGGCCTCACTAAGGTCAAGTTTTTGCTTGCTGTGAGATACCTATTTGGCTCCAGTGTTTCTTGTTAAGGGGAAGGCAGGCCATCAATGACTGTCATTGTATGCTTAAATAGCCATCATGCAGAGTTTAGAAAATTCTCTTTTGACTTTGATTTTAAGTTTTAGTCAGTAGCTTTCTCATTCTCCTTTTTAAATACCACTTTCTAAAGTTTAGTGTTGCAGTCACAGTTTTGAGTACCATTCCTAACTCTGTGACAATGAATTTAATTATGGTTGCTGTTGTTCAGTCACTCACCTCTACCTATTCTTGAACTGACTCTTATTTTGTGGTGAGTTCTTGAAGAGATTTATTTTCCTAGGGAGATAAATTCAGCTTCCTACACCTCTTCATCATTAGTACCAATATGTGCCCATGAGCATGGCCTCCTCCCCAGCACTCTTCTGAAGTTCCTTTTTTTTTCCTAGCTCTTCCATGAGATCCCTTAGTTTAGCACCCAGTAGAAAAGTCAAATAGTTCCTATAATCACTACACAGTTGGTTACTGATATGTCTCATTATCCAATCCTGTCACCACAGCACATGTGTGATAAATGAAGGGTGGGAGCTCCCTCTTATGGGCACCCAGCCAGCCAGTTAGCTATAAAGTCCCTCTTGGTGGCTCCTTGCTTTACCTGTAAAGAGTTAAAAAGTCCCCAGGTAAAGAAAAGGGAGTGGGCACCTGACTAAAAGAGCCAATGGGACGGCAAGAACTTTTTAAAATGGGAAAAAGCTGTCCTTTTGTCTCCCCGTTGTTCATTCTGGGCTGCAGGGACACGCAGCAGCAATGCTATAAGCAGGAATGTTGTGTAAGGTTTGAACCAGGTATGAAAAATTATCCTCCATACCTAGAAGGAATCATTGGAACAGGGAATATTTAGATAGATGCAATCAGGTTTATTTCTTTATTTTGGCCTGTGAATCTCCTCTGTGCTAACCCCAGATGCTTTTGTTTGCTCGTAACATTTAAGCAGGGATCGACAATCTTTGGCACACAGCTCGCCAGGGTAAGCACCCTAGTGGGATGGGCTGGTTTGTTTACGTGCTGCATCCGCAGTTTCGGCCGATCACGGCTCCCACTGGCTGCAGTTTACCACTCCAGGTCAATGGGGGTGACAGGAAGCGGCAGCCAGCATATCCCTCAGCCCGCACCGCTTCCTGAAGCCCCCATTGGCTTGGGACAGTGAACCACAGCCAGTGGGAGCCACGATCGGCCAAACTTGTGGACAGGGCAGATAAACAAACCAGCCCAACCTGCCAGGGTACTTACCCTGGCGAGCTGTGTGCCAAAGGTTGCCGATCCCTGATTTAATCTGAACCCCCAAGACAGCTATTTTAGGTGCTTAATTTTTGGAATTGCTCCTTTAAAATCTAGTAAAAGCCTAAATTCCAGATGTATTTTCTTCCTTTTTGTTTTTAATAAAAATTACCTTTAAGAACAGAATTGGATTTTTGGTGTCCTAAGAGGTTTGTGCATATGCTGTTTAATTAGCTGGTGGCAACAGCTAATTTCCTTCGTTTTCGTTCTCAGCTTTTCCCCAGGGGGTGGAAGTGGGGTGAAAGGGCTTGAGGGTACTCCACAGGGAGGAATTCCCAAGTGCTCCTTCCAGATTTCAAGGGTTTTTTTTTTACATTTGGATGGTGGCAGCATTTACCAAGCCAAGGTCAGAGAGAAGCTGTAACCTTGGGGGTTTAATACAAGCCTGAAGTGACAAGTATTAATTTTTAATTAATTTTTGCAGGCCCCCACCTTCTGCACTTGACGTGCCAGAGTGAGGATTCAGCCCTAACATGTATGTTTCACAGCTATAATTCATTTCCTTTAATTCCATTGGAAGGTGGATCCCAGCTAGGGTGGTCTCTTTGTTCCACTTTGGTTACCTCCAGTCATGATACCAGTATATTTCAACTGGAAAGCCAGTCAGTTCTGAGCTGGGCCCACTTCACAATGTCTATAAATGCGCTCTCCAAAAAGTAAATGAGAGCTGTTAAGCAATTAAAAAAATTAATTGTGATTAATCACAGTTTTCAATCGCACTGTTAAACTACATTAGAATACCATTTACTTAAATATTTGGGGGAGACTTCAATATTTTCAAATATAGGGCCAGGGTTGAAGGAGCTGGGCTTCAGCCCTGCTCCAGCCTTCAGCCCCTCTGGGAGCCTAGTGTGGGGCTCAGGGCTTCAGCCCCTCTCAGGGCACAGGGGTCGGGGTTCAGGCTTCAGAGGGGTGCAGGCCTCCAGCCTGTCACGGGGCTTAGGGCTTCAACCCCCATCCACGTCCAGGGCTCCAGCTGTCCTTGGGGCCCAGGGCTTCAGCCATTCTCGGGGTTTGGAGCATGGGGCTCCAACCCCACTGCTGCCTCAGATGCGGACTGGGGCTGCTTCAGCCCCCGACGTGGAGGTACAGACTAAGGCTTCAGCCTCCCTGCCACTGAAGCTCCCACCACACCCACGGGTATGCGATTAGCGTGATAAAAAAAATCATTCTTTTAATTTAAAGTTTTTTAAAATGCTTTCAGTTAATCACAGGCACTAACTGCGATTAATTTATAGCCCTAAAATAAATCCTTCTGTTCCTGCAGTTCAGCTGCTCTGGCCTCATGATTAAGGTTACAATTTAGTCATGGACATTTTTAGTAAAAGTCACGGACACGTCACAGGCAATTAACAGAAATTCACGGAAACCGTGACCCATTCCTGACTTTTACTAAAAATGTCCATGACAAAAAGGGGGATGGACGAGGGTCCAGCACCCTACCCTGCTGTAGCTGGCAGCTGGGAGGGACCCCTGCCTGTTGTGGCTGGGGAGCTGCAGGGTATCCCCTGCTGCCAGGGAACTGGGGAGCTCTAGGAAATTCTACCCCCTGCCACCCAAAGGGACTGGGGACCAGCCAGGGGATTTCCTCCCCACACACAGAGGGACTTGGGAGCTACTGATTCCCCCCGCCTCCCACCAGCAGCGGCTGGGGAACTCCAGGGATCCAGAGCACCTGCAAGGACTTGGGAGCTCCATAAGTCCCCAGAACCCTTGGGGCCTGGGGAGCTCTGGGGGATTTCCCTGCTCCTGCAGTGGCTGGGGAGCTGCAGGGGACCCGTGCCACTATGGTCCCCCGCAACTCCCAGCCACCACGGGAGGTGGAGGGTAGCCTGCAGCTCCCAGCCGCTGCTTGCTGAAGTCACAGAGGTCTGTGGAAGTCACAGATTCCATGATTTCCATGACCTCTGTGACCAAATCGTAGCCTTATTCATGACAGGGCCGCCCAGAGGGGGGAGCAAGAAGGGCAATTTGCCCCAGGCCCCAGGCTCCGCAGGGGCCTCCACGAGAGTTTTTCGGGGCCCCTGGAACGGGGTCCTTCACTCGCTCGGGGGCCCCCGAAAACTCTTGCGGGGCCGGGCCCCAGAGCTTCTTCCGCTCCCGGTCTTCGCTGGCGGAGGAGTCCTTCCGCTCTGGGACGGAAGGACCCCCTGCCATCGCATTACCGCCGAAGCGGGACCTGCCGTCGAAGTGCAGCCCGCTCTTCGCCGGTAATTCGGTGGCGGGGGGCCCCCGCCGCAGGTCTTCGGGGTACTTCAGCGGTGGGTCCTAGAACGGAAGGGCCCCCCGCCGCTGAACAGGGCCGGCTCTAGACATTTTGCTGCGCGGGGGGTGCCCTGCCGCTTGCCAGTCCCACGGCTCCGGTGGGCCTCCCGCAGGCATGGACCACGCTCCAAACCCCTAGAATGGCGGGAGGTCCACCGGAGCCGCCTGCCGCCGATGGCCCCAGACCCCTGGAATCCTCTGGGTGGCCCTGATTCATGATGCTGTACCTGGACTGTGAAGGTCCCAAGCCGCTTGCACTGGGTACATACAGACACAACTTAGCTACAAGGCAAATACAGTAGTCTGACATTCCGCACTCAGTGTCAGAAGAGCCCACACTTTGAATAATTTGCTGCTAGTCTTCTACTTCCATAGTTAAGCTGCTGCTTTTTACTTTATGACTGGTTACGAGGCCAAACTAAATTTCCTTTTTATCTTCCAGTTAGAAACCTTTTTTTTTATTTGTAAAAATTTACTTTGCTCCAATAACAACCAATTTTAAAGTCTACTCTCCCAGAGTGCTGAATTTCCACTTGGGCTACCACAGCTACACTGCAGCTGGGGGTGTTATTTGCGGCTCATTTAGATGTATCCACGCTGGTTTCAATCTAGCTATCTTACTAAACCTAGCAGTGAGGTGAGGGCATGCTGGCATGGGCTTCAGCACAGGCTGTACAAAGCCGCCTGGCCCCCTGGAGATATACTCACATTACCACCAGGGCTGCAGTGCATATCTCCGCATCCTAGCTGATATTTTTAGATGGCCTAGTTAGGTTAAAGCTAGCTCAGGTATGTCTGCATACTCTGCATGTTACAACTATAGTCTCAGTGTAGATATTGCTTCAGTCCAGTCTCCACTCAGTTCCAAGTCACTCAAACATTGATTCTAACTCTGGGTCTTCTGTGTGAGCTTTGAAAGCACTGTTTTAATAAATGTTGCATATTTTAAAAATGTTCTGATTGCCTTGTTTACAAGATCAGATTTTTATTTAAATACCACTGACTAATTTCTTGTTTAAATTAAAATGTGGAGAGACTACTTAATTAAATGAAAGGTACAGTCGTTTCAAGTGTAGAATCAGATAAAAAAAGTCTATGTTGGTTTCCAATGCATCAAGTAAAGTACATCAAATCTAATTTGAAAGCCCTAATTGTGATGCCATTAAATCAATGACAAAACCCCCATTTCACTTCAGTGGATTAAAGATTGTGCCTAACTCTTTGTGAACCCCAAACTCTTTCAGAAGCCTAGAATAAAGGCTTTTTTTTTTAAATCCATAAACTGGAAGGATCACAAAAATCAACCAAGTATATCTCTATTATTGGGAAAGGTCCTAGAAGACCAGATCGAGCTACTGTATGTATTCTTAAAGCTTAGAATTTAAAGACAGACAAAAATGGGAGAGCTCCATATCTGAAATATGTTTTGCAGAGATGACAATGGGACTCTAATACTGGTTGGCACATCGAGAGGCTACCATAATACATAATATCAGAGCAGAGCAAAATTTCTATAAATAAGACATGGAAAGTGTTGTATTTATTTTGATGGGCTCTTGATCTGACCCATATTGATTTCACTGGGTGAACAGTGCCAATAAAGTGCATTAGAAACTAAGTAGGTAATTTAGGGTTTATTTTGTTTATGCTTGTGGCATATTTTTTCACAGGACTAAATACATGGCTTTATCTTTTTAAATATTCTTCATGTGAATATATGCCTGCCAAAAATGAGGCTGTTATGTACATTGAGATTGCCCTAGAGAATAGTAAAGTCATTCTGTACAGCAAGTACTGCGTTGCTAACCTCTGGCTCACCACTCTGTCAAATGGCATTGGGTGAACAAAATTCCCTGAGAGAATTAAAACATAGATCTTTGTTATTTTGTATACATTCACATTCCCCTCTGAATTGTTAAAGAAATAGGAAAATGAAACAACCATTTGTTTTTTAATCCAACACAATTAATATGATCATTAATCATTAGAAATTAACATATATTTAGCACTAAAAGAAGTGCATGATTTTTTACATGGCAAGTTAAGAAATTACAGTCTAAAATTATCACAACAAGACTGTCCTGGATTAATGGATTACAATAAGGCTGAAAAAAAAATATGACAAGGAAGAGGAATGAAAGGCAGGATACATGGAAACACGATATGAGGTTGTTTGTACTGTACAATCATGTTAGGTACTAGCTTCTTGATTCTGGATTTGCTTTAATTGCATTGAAATCTTTGTTTTACATTTACATCTGATGAAATGGGTCATAGCCCACAAAAGTTCATGCCCAAATAAATTAGTTAGTCTCTAAGGTGTCACAAGTACTCCTCGCTCTTTTCATTTGTCTATGTAATTCTCTTCCTCAAGCCTCTCAGACTTGGACACTCTTGTCATTGCAGTGTTTGTGTAAATTAAAACTCCCAAGCTACATGAAAGAGCAAGACAGGAAATAAAAAGGGCATACCATATTTAAATAGGTTGTTAAATGCAAATGTGAAAATGAAAGACAAAGAGTCCTACTAATATTTGTTTTAAAGTTTTAAAAAGTGAACACAGACCTAGCTAGAAAGAGTTGGAAACTTACTGAGAATACAGTACCCTGTTCAGATGTTTGAAGGATCTCTCTTTAATGCATATGCCACATCCTTTTCAAGATTGCAAACAAAAACCTAGATTTAGCTAAAGAAGGAAACATATGATGTTAAAACTCAAGGAAGGAAGGATGAGTGATCAGAGAGTTCTGGCCTGTAGCTAAAAGGAAGATTTTCTCTCCAATTTTCCATAACAAGCACTTTTGGGGACTTCACTGTGTTTGAAAACCCCATCTTATAATAGGAGTGACTCTTCCAGCTGCAGCTGCCAAAATTATCTTCCTTGCCCCTCAATCTGACCATGTAACTTGGATTTTCAAGTCCTTTAACTGGTGCTTCCTAAAGCTCTCCATCCAATTCAAACGTCTCCCCGCTCACCTTCACAGCCTCTGCAAGTGTAGCACCAGGGTTGCAAGGCGTCCAGTTTTCGAGTGGAACGCCTGGCCGAAAAGGGACCCTGGCAGCTCTGATCAGCACTGCTGACCGGACCCTTAAAAGTCCAGTTGGTTGCGCAGCAGGGCTAAGGCAGGCTCCCTTTCTGCCCCAGCTCCACATGGCTCCCAGAAACAGTGGCATGTCCCTGCAGCCCCTAGACATATGGGAGACCAGGGAGGCTCTGTGCACTGCCCCCACCCCAAGCACAGGCTCCACAGCTCCCATTGGCTGGGAACCTTGCTGCGCCTCTGCCTAGGGGCTGGAGGGACATGATGGCCTCTTTCTGTGGCCTCCTGAGCTAAGTGTCACCTGGAGCCCACACTGAACCCTGCACATCCTGCCCCAGACCTGAGCCTCCTCCCAGAGTCTGTACCCCACACCCCCTCCTGCACCCCAACCACCTGCCCTAGCTCTGAGCCCCCTCACAGAGCCCACATCCCAAACTCCTCCCACACCTCAACCCCCTACCCCAGCCCTCATCTCCCTCCTGCATCCAGACTCCCTTACAGAGCCTGCACCCTGCACCCCCTCCCTACCTGCTGTTCCAGTCCTGAGCCCCCTCCCACATCCAAACTTTCCCCCAAAGCCTGCACCTCTTCCCACACTTCAAACCCCTTTGCCACAACTCAGAACCCCCTCCTGCACACCAGCCCCCTCATCCCCAGCCCACACCAGAGCCTGCAACCCCCAGCCAGAGCCCTCCCCTCCCCACACACCTCAACCCCCTGCCCCAGTCTGGTGAAAATGCGTGAGTGAGTGAGGGTGGGGAAGAGCAGGTGATGGAGGGAGGATGGAGTAAGTGGAGAGAAGGGCCAAGAAGAATTGCAGGGCCACAGGAAGGGCCTCGGGGCAGAGCAAGGGTGTTTGGTTTTCTGCAATCAAAAAGTTGGCAACCCTATGTAATACTCAACAGTAGGACCTGAATGAGTTACTTTTCAAGTCACACATTTCTAGTTAACCTAATCAGACCAGATACCATTTTATAGACTCATATACACTTTAAAGTCAGAAGGGACCATCATGAGCATCTAATCTGACCTAATCTTAAGGTAGCCATCCTGCTGCAAAAAAACTTCAGGACCAGACTTCAAAGAGAAACTGCTGAGCTTCAGTTCCTCTGCAAATTTGATACCATCAGCTCAGGATTAAACAAAGACTGTGAAAGGCTAGCCAACTACAAAACCAGTTTCTCCTCCCTTGGTTTTCACACCTCAGCTGCTAGAACAGGGCCTCATCCTCCGTGATCGAACTAACCTCGTTATCTCTAGCTTGCTTCTTGCTTGCATAGATATAGATATAGATATAGATATAGATACACACACACACACACACACACACACACACACACACACACACACCTGCCACCGGAAATTTCCACTACATGCATCCGACGAAGTGGGTATTCACCCACAAAAGCTCATGCTCCAAAATGTCTGTTAATATATAAGGTGCCATGGGACTCTGCAGCTTTTACAGATCCAGACTACCACGGCTACCTCTCTGATACTTAATCTGACCTCCTGCACATCACAGAGGGAAACATATAAAACATAGCCTATATAAATCACAGGCCACAGAATCTCACCCACCCACACCTGTAATAGACCTCTGACTGAGTTCCTGAAGTCCTGCAGTCATGATTCAAAAACTACAAGTTACACAGAATCCCTTATTTATTCTAGTGTAAACCAGCAAGTGACCCGTGCCCCATGCTGCAGAGGAAGGCAAACAAACTACCCCAATGTAATGATCTTGGGGCACATTAACAAACCAGTGAATGAGAAAGAAATACAACTTTAATAAAACAAACTGGAGAGCTTCTGTAGTGAACTGCTGCATGCAGCCACGAGGTGTGCCCCCCCGCCCCCTGCCTCTAGAGCACAGATTCAAATTCCTGTGTTCATAATAATGTCCCTTATGAGGGAGCATCTCTAAATGATAATCTTCTACAAACATATCTCTACATCTTCCCTCTGAAAGAAAAATGAAATAACTCATATTGCAGATAACTAATAACACATGCACTAAATTCTCAACCCATGTAGTACATTTCCATACACCCATTGTGTCAACTACCTAGAAAAGGGAAGTTACCAGTACATCTTTCGCGTGAGTCTTTACCATTCTCTTTCCTCAAATACTCGTTCTCCAGGAAGGTTAGCAAGTCTCTATGAGTCTTTCAGGACGATTATTTTCCCGCACTGATCTTCTCAGTATCAGCCTTTCATTAGAGTCAGAGTTGTTCTCTTGCTCCTTAATAGTTTCTCCTTTGTGCATTAATAAAGGGTCAGATGGGAAATGCCAGAGTCCACATCTACTGTCAATGTATTAGAATTTTCTGGGATTACTTATAAATCCCTTTGATTATGTCGAAATGTATCTCCCTGGTCTGTCTTGATTACATAAAACATTGAAGGCAGCTGTTCTTTAATGACACCCTTTGGCCCCAAGTATTAGAGGTGTGATTCCTCAGGCACACTATCACCTGGGTTAAGAGATGGGAGATCATGGGCCCTTTTGTCAAAATAATATTTCTGCTTCCACTTCAGATTTCCTTCATCTTCAATATGGTTTCATTGTTATGAGAATTCAAAAAGTTATCAGTAATTGGTAAATTAGACCTGAGCCATTTTCCTGTTAACAGCTGAGCTGGAGAAAAGCCATCCTCCAGGGGTGAACTTCGATAAACCAGTACTGCTTTCTACAAATCACCCCCACTGTCAAAAGTCTTCATAAGGCTCTTTACTGTCCATATAGACCTTTCCACAAGTCCATTTGATTGGAAGTAATTTGGACTTGATGTTTTGTGATTAAAATCCCAATCTATGGCAAATTGCCAAAAATCTGTACTGGAACATTATGGCCCATTATCGCTAAAGACTCACTTGGAATTCCATGTCTGGAGAAGATTCTATTCATGCCAGCTATCACTGACTTACTATTGATACTATGCAGTGTGAAAACTTCTGGACACGCCTTCCACATGACCGTCTGTACCCAGTCTTCCCCCAGCAGTGGTTTTCAATGCAAGTGGTTCCACTCTTTGATTTGACCTATTCTGGCTATTTTTTTGTACCTCTGGTAGATTCAGCTCTTTGGCTTGTGCATTCACAATTTCTGCTGCCCTGCATATTTGGAGAGCTTTTTCTAAAGTTAAGTCTCCTTCACAAAACAGTCTCTATCTTAACACATTGTCTTTGATGCCACAAATGACTTTATCTCTGACCAGAGACTGTCAGCTCACCAAAGTCACAAGTTTTAATGAGTTTCCTTAATTCTGTGATATAGTGCTCTATGGTGTCATCAGTTTTTTGCATGCACATAAAAAAATGTCTCTCAAAGGTTTCATTCCTTTTTGACATGCAATGCTCCTCAAATTTAGTCAGTATTTTACTTAAGTTCATGCTTTCACCTTCTTCAAACTTCAAGTTGTTATAAATATCCAATGCTTCTTCCCCAACAACATGCATAAAGATAGCTGATTTCACTTTATCATTTTTCTCCTCTGCCCCAATGGCAGCTAAATACAATTCAAATATCTGTCTGAAATTGTTTCCAGTTCTCTGCAACATTGCTTGACAATTGTAGTCTGGATGGAGGTTGCAATACATCTGTTTTTGGCTCCTGCTCTCCCTTTCTTAATCTAGTCAAGCTACTGTTGTATGCACCAAATACTTGCAAAAACTTCTGGCCTAGTGCTCCGTGTTCTTCGGTAGTGCCTCCCTTTGTCTCTGCTTTCAGTTGCAAACACAGAAGTTAACTTCAAAACGACTGCAGTTTCCTTCTCATTCAGCACTTCTGACTCGCTATATCAATCTTGGGGTTCATTAAATAACAAACTAGTGAATGAGAAAGGAATAAAACAAACTGGAGAGCGTCTCTGGTGAACTGCTGCCCACAGCCATGCAGTGTTCCCAAGCCCCAGGGCACATCTCCAAATTCCTGTGTTCATAATGTCCCTTAAGAAGGAGCATCTATAAATTACAGTCTTCTACAAACATAGCTACATCCATGGTCTCTGCCAATATGACCTGGGAGGAAATTCCCTCCTAACTCCAAATGTGGAAATCAGTTGAATGATGAGCATGTTGCAAGACCCACCAGCCAAACACCTGGGAAAGAATTCTCTGTAGTAACTCAGAGCCCTCCTCATCTAGTGCCCCATCTCTAGCCACTGGGAATTTTTGCCGATAGCGGTCACATATGGGCCACATGCCAATTCTAATTCATCTCAGATATTCATCATATTATCCCCTCCATAAACTTATCAAGCTCAGTCTTGAAACAAGCTAGGTTTTTTGCCCTCGGTGCTCCCCTTGGAAGTTATTCCAGAACTTCACTGTTCTGATTATTAGAAATCTTAATCTAATTTCAAGCCTAAACAAGTTGATGGCCATCTTATACCCATTTGTTCTTGTGTCAATATTAGTATTTAATTTAAATCACATCTCTCCCTCTCTTGTATTTATACCTCTGATGTATTTATAGAGAGCAAGCATATCTCTCCACAGTCTTTGTTAGGTTAGACTAAACAAGCCAAACTTGAGCCTCTTCTTGTGTGGTAGGTTTTCCATTACTCTGATCATCCTAGTAGACCTTCTCTGCACCTGTTCGTTTGAATACGCATTTCTTAAACATGGGAGACCAGAACTGCACACAGTATTTCAAATGAGGTCTCACCAATGCCTTATATAATGACAATAACCCTTTCCTATCTCTATTGGAAATATCTCGCCTGATGCATTTCCTGCACTTCCTTGTCCTGCATCTTCTTGCTCAACATACACCACAAGTAAAACACTATGAGCTTTTGTCATCACAGCTAAATTGGTCACAAATCATGCCTCATTATATCCCTGATAGACATTGTTATGCTGGCAAAAGGTTGTAATGTTCCTCTGGCCTTGCTCACTTGCTTAATTTTAAACTAATCATGAGTAATCCCACTGAACTCAAATGGGATACATGATATGCTTAAAATCAAGCTTGTCTGTAAATCCTTAGACCTGGTCTACACACAATTTTATACCGATATAACTTTTCTGGTTGAAGTGTGATTTTTTCACCAATACAGTTAAAACAATATGACTTCCCTCCTCCTAGTGTGGATGCAATTATACTTGAATAATGTAACTTGTTGAATATTCATATAAAAGATGTGTATGGCTATAGTCATTTTTCATTGAGGAGTTGGAGTGGACCAAGAAACTGTTTAACAGCACCAATACAAGAGTAGACCCTATGCTAAAAAAAGCGATCTGTACACTTTAGCTCACGTTAAAATCAAATGAGTTTTACCTCTTCCCAACTGAACTTGTTACTTTATTAATTTAGATCAAATTGCTTATCTTGACAAAGACTGATTATCAATTAACTACAGCATAAAGTAATAAAAATGATGCCTTTAATTTTATCAAAATATCTTTATTAAAAACAACGATCTCTGGCATAAACACTCTTACAAAAATTGTTTTGCTGAAACAATTTAGAAGCCACATTGAGTTGCAATGGTATCTTGACAAAGCAGAAAATCTCTGTAGATTGAAACTTAAGGTGACCTTGTAAATAGCCTATATAAAACATTTTATAAAACTGAAGTTTTTTGACATTCTTCTTTTTCCACCATTTGATGTCAGGTTACATCTAGTGAAATGAAACTATATGAACAGCCATCCTTCAAATACTAAGTTCCATCATTTTTCCTGCCACCCAGGGCATGAAATAGCTACCCACCACCTGCTGATTGTAGGTTTGTTTGTCAGGTTCCAAGCCAGAATTAATACCCGCTGACTTTTATGGTGCACCAAACTTTATTACATCTGCTCTGTGCTTCAGATAGTCACGGCTGCCCTATGCTGGTCTCACAGTATTAACTGAACAAAATTAACATAAAAATATTCTAAACTAGACTATGTTTAAATTTTACCATATGTCACACAGTAGGACTATGAATGGAAATTGTATATCTGGGGCAAGTCACAGAATGGCCAGGGGCAAGTTTATGGAGCATCTGCACCCTAAATTATTTTGGCTCCATTGATTCAGTGACCTTTATGACATAGTTTTATATGGCTACTTAGGCTTAAAAAAACAAACATTTCAGTTTTCCTAAGTTATGAAAGCCAGTAAGAGGGAAGACGTATCTAAGAACAATTGTGGTAGCCAACCATGCACACTTAGCAGAGTGCATCTCCTTTCCTTTCGAGAGGCATTTGAACTACTAGTTTAGAACAAAAATAAATACAAACAAGTTGAAGCTATGTACAAAATACCTGGAAAGATTCAGCCCAGATAAGCAACCAAAAGAGTTCGTAAGCTATGTTTCTCCTAGCTGCTCATCTGATGGAAACAGACCAAATTCCTTGAATTCGGGGCAGCTATCATGAAAGGTAATCAAAGTTCTCTACAAGTCAGAATAAAATTTCTAAATTGTTTAGCAGGCTACTACACGTACTCCATTGCTATGAAATATGGTGTCTTCTAACGGAAGTCATATTCCCCAAAACTATAAGAAATACCCTCTTCTTGTAAAATATAGGTCAAGCGCTAGTAATTATTCACTTTTTTGCTAATAATGACACTTTTTGCTATTTTCTTTGCAAAGCTACCCAAAACTAACAGGTTTAGCTTACATGGATTGTACTAAAAACCCAGAAGATTTGTGGATGTTACAAAATGTCTTCAACAAAAATCTCTTTTACTTTGAGAAACCTCTGAGTTTTCTATTAGTAGGCCAGTGCCTAGATGTTACAATAATACAAATAATAAATCACAACTACCACCGATATATTTAATTCTGTTGAACAAGTTCGTTTCCTGTTGCTGCTGGCAAGATGACCAACGGCAAGATGACCACTGAAGCTAGTGCATGGGCCAGATCAGCACCCCATATAAACTGATGTTGCTGTAGTGATAATGCCAATTTACACCAAATGAGATCGGGCTCAATATATGATATGCTTTCCCATCAGCCCTACAGGATTTTTTTAAAAAATAACTTTCAAAAACATTTCACTTCCCTCATGCGACATATGCATAAAGGAATCAGCAAAGGCAGAGTTCGCTAAAGAATAATTAAATGGTAGATCAGGTTTATATAAAAGGAAAGTGACATTTTGCAGCAAAGACTACAAATTCCTCTTATTAAACAGCATAAAACTTTGTCTGGCCCCACACCAGAAGTGAAAGTGGTTTGACTAAGTAAACATTTTACACGGCAGCCTCACCTGAAATTTGCAGCCAATTCTAATTAATCACAGATATTTAGAAAAAAACAAAAGACATGTTTCTACAGTACAGGAAGTTAGATTAATTCATTAGTAAATAAAAGACTTCGACAGTTTCCAGCATGCTCCAAAGCTTTGTTTCACTATATTGGGGGCGAGTGGGTGTTATTTTGCACTGTTTAACTATCAAACTTCATGCAAACTCTTATTGCTGAATTAGATCTTAAGTGAGAAACAAAGTTTCACAATCCATAGTAAATAGTATGTGTTCTACCAAAGCTGAAATTTGTATGATGTCCCCATAGCAACCTTTCTTTCTTTTCAAAAAATTGTACAGCTTTTTCCTGCCTACTTCCTTTTCCTGTGCTGTGCCTCTTTTCTACTTATTCAGATTATTGATGAATTTAAAAAAAATCTATTATGGTTTTATTGACTTAGCTATTGACCTGCAAAAAAAAAAATCCCAAAAATTGCTAGTGATGCAACAAGAGCAACTGTTTTCTCGAGCCAAAATTGATTGAATGCATTCCCTATATAAAAATGAAATGCATTTCTGTGGATGCACTGACACTTCACCATCTGTCCAACATCTCAGATTTACTCTCACAGATAACTTCATATTTCACCCTGCAGTCCCTAAAGAAACATCACTTTAAACAGGGCCACATGGAAAAATGCACTTCAATAACATCTGAAGGTCTTGCATTTAGCTGCAAGGGCCTCTAATCTAAATGAGTGATGTGCCTATAGAGGAAGCTCCATTTGGAGTTATGGAAATGGGGAGGAGCAAAAGAAAGGCAAGGAATGTAAAAAAACAACAACCCACAAACAAAACCACCACAGAATGATGGCCATAAAAGACATAGGGATTTACAGATAAAGCCAGAAGATGCTGGCAGCCATCTATCAGTCTGCCTTGATGAAACAGGTATTGGAAATTAACTCAGGAACCCTATGAATTACATTCAATCCATGCTCTAGGCTAAGCACTTGTCAATTTCAGCGGCTATTGCAACCTATTACTTACAGACTACAGGGCTGGCAAGCTAATGACACTGGAGAGTGTTAAAGAATAGCAGAATAAACAGAATATACAGCAATTCTTGTCATTGACTGAGCATATCTTCCCATAGTCCAATGTGAAAATTAAAAGCCCAGACTGCTGGTTCCTTAGTGAGCACTTAACCTTACATAGCATTATTTTATGTAAGGGGAAAAGTGAGTCCCTGAAGAATTATTCAGCAATCTGCCTGACCTCCGAAAGCTTTTACCAGGATTTTCTGAAGTTTGTGAAAAAGAGTTTTGATTAAACTTTTCTTGAACTTTCTCCCTTCCTGCTCCAGGTCCAATATGATAATTCACTCCAAAACAGAGATCATGAAACTGATTTTTTTTGAGAACACTGATATCATGGGAGATATGCCCTTCATATAAAACAATAGCCTCTTATATATGCAATGTACTTCCTTGTTATGGATTCGAACTTCCCATCTAACGTTTGATTATTGGCATTCAAAAATAGCCTTCTAAGGAAGGTTAAATAATTTTATGTCTTCAAATACATACATTAAGAGTTGTGCACTGAAGCACTATAAATTTACTTTATAAAAACAAAAGAGTACTCACTCATTATCCTGGAACTTCTTTAGTGTATTTTTCAACAGATAAGCTTGTCTAACACTGAAATATTTTAATAAGCAATCACATTCAGAGTAAATGTCAGCCAGTGTGATCTTGTGACTAACAGATGCTAGTGCATAGGGTGGGGGAAGAGTGAAGTAAAAGTACTGAGAAACCAACCAAGGCCAAATTAGAACAAATGTTTGTCAAGTAAAAAGGGCAGCTCTTCGTCTGATGGAAGGGATTTAATTAGAAAAAAAAAAGTCACAGAGAGAAGCTGTCTCAAAAGTACCAGTCACATTTTCTTCAGATAAGCTAATGAACCTCAGTGAACTTTGCAAAGAATTGCTGAAATAAGAATACAAGGAAAATCGGAATCCAGAAAATCTGCTGCAACAATTCTTGGAAATGAGAGGACTGATTGTTTACGCAGCTCTAGATCATAAAGGGGCATATTTACCTACTGATTTCTCTTCCATTTGAGTGGGCAATAGATAAATTATCAGAGAAAGAAATCATTTTTAATATGTTTCTCTTTTATAGTAGGTCATAAATTTAAAATTTAAATCACATGTTGTATGTGCTAAGTCACCTACATGGTACATTATCTACCCAATTTGTTCTCTAATTCCATCAAGGTTTTTTTCCCCTAACAGCAGCCATAACAAAAACCTATTAAGGAACACAATATTTTGCATTAGACAAGGGCATCTTGAATGTATTAAAGAACTCCGTAAACAAAATTCTTTTAACAATGACAGTGCAATAATAAAACATAGCCTCAGAGGAAGATGGTTATGTAGAAATCCAAAGTAAATTGTGCTAAAAGAAAGAAGACTCTACACTCTTTTGATTATTTTATGCTTCATTGGCTTGTTTGCTTGTTTTTCTTATGGGCTAGACTTTTGCAGCTTGTTTGGGTGAGGATGTCCTTCGACATCAAGATAGTTGATATGGAATAAAAGTGTGTGGTATGTATGGAATTACATTGTGAAGTGCCTATAATGAGACTCCTTTCATTCTTCTACCCATCTAGCAAACAACCATTATATACAATTTTGTCTGTAAGAAGCAAGTATAAGCAATAGTCATAACACAGGAGGAATAAACAGCTTACTTCTGGTAATTAAAGCATGTTCATCATGGGAATATTTTCAGACACCCAGAGCAATTAGACACCCAGCTTTCATTGACAATTGTGTGCTTATGTGACCTCTTTTCCTTTGAAAAAATCTTTTCCCATAGGTCTAGAAAGGAAGACTAAAGCTGTAAAGGTAGGATTTTCAAAGCGCTTAGCACTAACTTAACACTACTTCCATTGAAGTCAATGGCAATTTTAACATAGGAGCATGGGATGGCTTTTAAAATTGGAGCAGAGTTAAGCCACTGTTGAGTGTTTTTGAAAATCAGTCTTAGATTGTGTGATAAAAATCACCAAACACTTGTGTGTTACCAGAGGCATTTGGTTCAGCCAATAGCATCCCATTCATTGTGCTTGGTGAAGGACCTCTGGCTATGGAGTTCCCTACTGCTGGAGAACAGAATGAGTTCATGCCTTACTCTTTTACAGCTTAGCATAGGGCACCTGTTTGACAAGGGTCTCAGTAGAAGCAGTTACAAAATGGCCAATGAGTTTTCCATCTCCCCTAATGAGGATTTAGTCCATAAATTCCTTAAAGAGAAATATCAAGGGGAGAGACAAATATCTAGGGGAAGGGTGGCCAATGAGTTCTCTTTAAGGAATCTATGGATTAAATCCTTATTAGAGGGGAGATTATTTCCAGACCTTGTGTGGATGCGCAGGGTGGAGAGTGCAATGAGCCTCTTTTCCATGCTCCCTTCTTACCTCCAGGTTCTCTGTTCAGTTATAATTCTTGAGCTTGGGAAGTGAAGAGACTGTTCTTTCTGTGCACCCCTATGCTGCATATCACCCCATAGGGGATGGGAAAGGATGAAGAGGGGGCAGAACCATGGCCTTAGCTTCTCCCCACAAAACCAGCCTAGAGTGAAAATGGGGGAAGTTCTTGTGTTATATGAAGGAGCAAACAACATTTCCTGATTCACTTTCTCCATACAAGTCAAGATTTTATAGACCACTCAGGGAAGATGGAGATTATAGAATCATAGAACATGAAGGTTGGAAGAGACCTCAGGAGGTCATCTAGTCCAATCCCCTGCTCAAAGCAGGATCAACACCAACTAAATCATGGGAGACAATATAGTTGCTGATGTCATCTCTGTCAAACACTGGCTTTTTGAGATGTGCATGGAGAGAGGTCTTTTTCAGGGATGGCAAGCAGATTCAATTCTGAGAGGTGAACTGATTATTTTATTTATTTATTTCCATTAGCAGCAGGCACAGTTGTTCTGTGCTGCCTCTCTCTTGTTTAGAAGAGCATGTATCTATTAGTTATAGTGGCTTCTTCATCTTCCTGGTGGGCCAAAACTCTGGCCGGGATAATAGAATGGTTAATGTAGCCTCAGCAATTTCCCCTCGCATTTAGCTAAACTTTTCAGCAAAGTTGGGTGACAACTCTTCAGAGTTGTCATTGAGTGGGTCTGAGTTCAGATTATATAGTCCAGAGCGATTAGCCAGATCACTTTATGGAATAGTTCTACTGATCACAATTTTGCAGCCATGATGATGGAGAAAGATTCTTTGCTTCCATTATAGTGGTGGTATAGCCCCGCAGGCATTCCTTGTGCAGATTCCTCAGTTATGTTGTATACTTAGAAGAAGTGCACAGTGTACACAGAAGAGTGAAGCGATATATTTTGTTGATGAACTATGTAATCTTTTTGAGCAGGGTGCAGTGGAAGCATAGCAGCAGACAGTAGGTTATGCTCAACCAGGATGACAACACCCTGGCCTCGTTACAAGAAGGTTTGCTCCTGTACATCAAGATGAAAGCATAAAGGATTCACAGGCAACCCCAGTTCATTGCCTTCTTCAGATGGAGGAAAAACCATGATCTCTGGCTGGATTATATGATGATCTGACCAGGACAGTGAGGCATTTGATAGCTTCAGTGATCTAGCCTAGAGACTAGGTCCAGCTTGCATCTGCCTGGATGTGTGGGACCAGAAATGGTTTGTTTTCCACACAGGTGGAGTTTGGGTGATACGATGTTGTTGACATGCAGGCTGGCATCTGCAACAATGAGCCTAGGAGAGTCAACACCAGGCAGAGCAGCAGGTCCATTTGTTCCTTCAGACAATCTGAAGGCTTGTCCTGTGAAATGTCTATGTATTTAAAGGGTTCCTAACATTTCCCCTGAATAAAGCTCAGTCAACACAGTGAATCTAACAAGAATCCAATTACTTTATTGGATGTTGGCTCAGGCCCCGGAAGCTTAACTAGTTGGGTTCATTTTTCCTATATTACTTTTTTGGAAGTAAGAGTACTTTAAGAAAATATATCCGTTCATGCATCACAGTCGTCATGATTAAAAAGTTAGTGTACATCACATTATCCAGGGGCGGCTCCAGGCCCCAGCACACCAAGCATGTGCTTGGGGCGGCACGCCACGGGGGGTGCTCTGCCGGTCGCGCAACAGGCAGGCAGCCAGCCTTCGGCGGCTTGCCTGCAGAGGGTCTGCTGGTCCCACGGCTTGGGTCCTGTGGGAGGTCCACTGAAGCCGCGGGACAGGTGACTGGCAGAGCGCCCCCCACGGCATGACGCCGTGCATGGGGCAGCAAAATGTCTAGAGCCGACCCTGACATTATCACACTTGAACATGATTGTATCCTGTTTCAAATAGGAAGCAACATTGTGATCTCAGTGATACCTCTGTGAAATAAATTGGCAAATGTTGATGTTTGAATGGAAATCGCTACATCTTGGATGCCTGGCTCATGAAAAGTATACACTGCTTTAAAAAGAGGTATATTATAGAGCAGGGTTTCTCAAACAGGGGTCGCTGCTTGTGTAGGGAAAGCCCCTGGCTGGGCGGGCCAGTGTGTTTACCTGCCCCATCCACTGGCCACGGATCGCTGCTCCAGGGCAATGGGAGCTGCTGGAAGTGGCGTGGGCCGAGGGACTTACTGCCCGCTGCTTCCAGCTGCTCCCATTGGCCCAAAGCAGTGACCTGCGGCCAGAGGGGGCCGCGATAAGCCGGACCTGTGGACGGGGCAGGTAAACACACTAGCCCGGCCCACCAGGGGCTTTCCCTACACAAGTGGTGAGACCTGTTTGAGAAACCTTGTTATAGAGAAAGGTGGACAAAGATATCCTTAAGCGTATGCCGAAGAAAAATTTAACTGAATACAAAACACATTAAACAGTTTACAATAGAAAAAATCTGTATGACTTGACGTTTAAAAAGATTTATAATGGTGTTATGGCTTCAATAATACCTCTTTTTAAAGGTTTCTTTTTAATGGCTGTAGAGGAGTGAACTCACCCCTCTCCCGCTGGCACCTCCCACTGGTCTCTCAGGAAATTAGCTTGTTCCAGCTCCGAAGCGCCCTCTGCAGGCCAGTGATCTGCTGTCTCTTGGCAGCGTGTCCCTCCCAGGACCCTGGTGCCCTTTTACCAGGGGTGAGGCCCCCTGGCAGTAACTCTTCAGTCTTCAGGTCTCCCCTCCCCAGGGAACCCCTAACCCACAATCCCACCTCACCTCAGTATATGGCTACTGCCAGTCATTGTCTAGCCCCACACCCTGGGGTAGACCGCAATATCAGCCTACTCATCACTGGCAAGGTTGGGTTTGGACCCACTGCCTTGGCCTATCCCTTGGCTTCCCTGTGCAAACCCCGGTACCTGTTAGCCCAATGCTAGGCTGCAGCCTGGGGCTTTCCAGGCTGAAGGTCCCCAGCGCCTCTGCCTTTCCCCAGCCCTGCTCCACTCAGGTGCCCTGTCTCTAGCTCCCTGGAGCCAGGCCCATCTCCTTCTTCAAACAGAGAGAGACTGACTAAGTACCTGGCTGACTGCTTTTTTATGCAGGCCAACTATGGCCTGATTGGGGCATGGCCCAGCTACAGCCACTTCCCAATCAGCCCAGCTTAGCAGCTCCCAACCACAGCCCTGTCCAGGGCTGTTTCAAGCCCTTCAGGGCAGGAGCAGGGTCATCACTCCGCTACTGGGAGCGCTCTGTGTCCTTGGGCTGCCCTGCTGGCTGGAGCTTCTTCTCCCTTCCCAGGCTGCTGCTGCTGACTGGTGTGCTCCCCTCCTGGACTGTTGCTGCTAAGCGAAGGGTGGGGGGGCCTTGCTGGCCAGCCTCCACTCCTCCACCTCCGGAGGGAGAAGCCAGGACCCCCACCACCACCAACACCGCTGCTACCACCTGTGCGGGGTCCTTCCTGCCTGGCCACTGAGGTTGCTGGAGAAGGAGCTGCTGCTGCTGCTGCTGCTGCTCCTGGCACTGTGTTTGCCTGGGAAGCTGCTGGAGCCTGGAGGACAGTGAGGACTGAGAGGACCACCGGCTGCTGGGGGAGCATACAGAATTCTGAAGACCGCTGTGGAGGGGACCTTTCAGGACTGAGTAACTCTCTGACTGTGCTCTAGTGGTGGGGGTGTAGACTGTGTTTGGGGGGGCTCAGGGGGTGTGGCGTGGAGCCTGCCCCCTGGTCCATCTGTGTCCCCCCCCAACCCCCACCACCGTCGCTGCCCCCTCCACCACCCCCACAGACCGCTTACCATCTGCCTCGGTTCCCACCTCTGGGGCTCAGCTGCTTGCCTGTCCTGCCACACCCTTTTGCCACCGTTTGGGCCTCCAGAAGCAGCCAGCCAAACCTTTTGCCTTTGTACAAGTGCTCGTGGGTGCACACACCCCCCCTCCCCAAACTGACCCCTTCCCCTCTGCAACAGAACCCCTAGCCTTTCCCCTTGTTGCCTGCCCCACTGACCCTTGTAGCATTTTGCCCGCACACCCACCCCCGCTGGCTTTAGTTTGTTTGCCTGCCCTGCCCATCTCCCTTTGCAGCCTTATTTGTCCTGACCCGGCCGTGACGCTAGCCCCTTGGTCCCTCTGCCCTGCTCCCAGCCTGGTTGCTCCCCTTCCCTACGGCCCCTTCGCCCTGA